>NC_085845.1:53923023-55123023 GCF_035594765.1 Anolis carolinensis
TCTTACTCACAAGTAGGCTGGGATTGAGGCTACTTCTCTGTTTCATGTACCAAGTTTTATTTCTACGGTCTCAAGTTCCTGCCTTACTTCTAAGAACTATTCATGAACGTTTGAACCCTGTTTGTGTTCCTTGCTTGCCGAATTGATTCCCCTCTCAAACTCTGTTTCAGTTTGAGTGTGTTTCGATATCTGGACTTTGGACTCTAATACTGGACATATTCCTTGACATTTCTGGACTATCTTATACCTTTTCTTAAAGGGCTATTGCTTGCTCAACTTTTCCATCAATTCATTTTTGGATAACTAATTGCTTTAATAAAGATATTAAAAGATTATTGGCCTCAGTGTTGGTTTTTGGTGCTCTCGCTGCCTGGATTGTAACAATTTGGATGTTTTGGAACTGTTGGGTTGGGAGAAGGTGGGGTAATAGTGGGGGTTGACTCCGTTTCCCGAATTTGAACCTGCGATGTTTCGTTGGAGAAGTTGAGTAGGTTAGCGGTTGAAGACGCTGCATCATTAGGGGATATTATTTCCTAAAGGTTGTGAATATACAATATTTGTGATTATTGGGTTTTTTTGTCTGTTGGAGGTAAGTGTGAATGGTGTCTAAGAGATGTTGTAGGTGTTGTGAATGGGTAGAGATTACGTTATTATCGGTATATTAGAGTTGTATAAAAGTACAATGCAGATAAAAACATACAAGAAGTAAACATTTAAATAGAATTCAACTAATCACAATATTAAAACACTTAAAACATTTAGTTGAAAGAATAACATGCAATTAAAAGATGAAGAACTATTACATACAATTTAACTGAAAATAATACAGCTCTTGCCACTAGTGCATGTAATGTTACATATCATCCTAAATATTTGTTTACTGGTGCAGCATACCTTCAAGCAATGAAATCAAGACAACAAGGGGGAAATAGGACTGATTAAACCAACTGCTAATTCCATTTGATGGACATCTGTGTCTGTTTAGTAGCAAAGGCCCTTCTGCTGCTCTTGTGCAAGCTCTTCATTCCTGTCAAGTTGATGATTCACAATGAACAGTTTAAGGGAACCTAGGTTGTAGAGGTATAACTGTTCAAAACAACACTTCCAGAGTACATGTAAATGATAAATGTAAAAGTAAAATCCTGGCGAATAATTTGTTATCTCAGCAGCCATCAGAATACTATAAAAACAACACTGACATGCTATGCCCAAGAACAGAGTTAAACTTGACAGCTTTCAGCTACAGTTTGTGAGAAAAGAAATGTTATCTTGATTTTCCATAGTATATGTTTGTAATGATGCCCCTGTGGGCAAGCTGTCAGGTAATACATGTGTCATTTTCCTGTATTCCCTCATTCCAAAGAAAGATGAAAACTGCCAAAAACACATTTGTGCAGCATTGTTCAGTGAAAACACAAATCTGCTGCATCTTTTAATGGCTGTATCCAGAATGCCGTAATAATGACACAGTTTTCTGCAGAAATCAGAGGCTGTTGCTGAATGAAGAGCCTGGTCAAAATAGTATTTTGACTGTACCAGTCATCGGCACTGACTGTGTGCCTATTGAGAATTGTGACAAGTCTTTTTTCCCTTTCAAAATGTGTGTAGCCTGTTTGGAAAGAGAAGGAAAGCTTCAGTCCATCTTGAACAAAACCAAATCAAACAGTGGCTGCTTTTCTCACTGTCTATTTTTTTAAGGATTTCTAGAACAACTTTAAGCAGAGTTGTTAAGTCAAGAAAGGAAGGAAAAGTATGGACTGGTCACCATTATGTAATTACTTGAGACATTTATTTATTTATTTATTTACAGTATTTATATTCTGCCCTTCTCACCCCGAAGGGGACTCAGGGCGGATCACATTATATACATATAGGGCAAACATTCAATGCATAGAACCGAGACAGAGACAGATGCAGAGGCAATTTAACCTTCTTTTGAAGGGATGTTCTATTCTGGCCACAGGGGGAGCAGCTGCTTCATCATCCACTGTGACCACACTTCCTCATTCCAACATCGTAAAGTAGTTACATTTGCCTCCCCACTTTATAAGTGGTACCTTATTTCGTACTTGATAGATGCAATTATCTTTTGGGTTGCTAGGTCAGCAATGAGCAGGGGCTTTTATTTTTTAATTGATGGGTGCTCACCCCATCACGGGCTGGCCTCGAACCCATGACCTCATGGTCAGAGTGATTTCTTGCAGCAGGCTGCTCACCAGCCTGCACCACAGCCCGGCCCCAAGAGACAAGAAAAGATGGCGTCGATAATAAAAACCAAGATAAGAATCAGGAAAATATCTATATGGTAACTAAAAGAAAAAAAAAAGATAAGGGGACAGTAGAGAAAGAGAAATTAAAAGAAAGAAGAAAACCACAACAGGGAAGATTGGAAATCTAAATCTCCTACTGAATACCCTATCCATAACTTCCAAACCCTCTTAGATAATCGGGTTATGTATAGATGTTCTCTCTTTTGTTTTTGTTTTCTCTTTTTATAGCGGTAGCCCCTCCATTATACCACTTCCCAATCCATATCTTTCTATATTTTATATTATCATGATGTTCATAAAAGACCCCCAAAAAACTATTTTTTTTTAAAAAAAAGAATGCTTAGCATGAAATTAAATGACAATCTCATATATATAGAATATATAGGAGCATATAGGCTCTCCTCTGCAGAAAGGGTTTGTGTGTGGATGAACCAAGAGGCCTGGGTGAAACAAGAGACCCAGAAGGAGGACAGAAAAAGATTCCTTTATTTTGGGGAGGGCTGTAGTAAAATAAAGCAGAATCAGCATACAGTGAACAACCTCCAGCCTGCCAAAGACATAAAGCTAAAGGGAAGCAAGTGGTGAAGCCCCCTATAAGGACCTCATCCCATTGGAAAGTGGGGAAAAGTGGGGGAAAGTGGAGGGACCCATATTAATTCATTCCCTGCTGTCTTTCCCATCTTCTGGGATGGTTGACCATCCCACATCCTTTTCCATCCTTTCCGGTCCTTTCTCTGCTTCCTCCCCATTTTATTCAGTCAGGAGTTGGTAGTACCCAACTCCTGAAAGTGAAGTCTTCTCCATTTTAATACACTGACAACACAGATTCCCATGGGCTGTGTGTTATGGGATGTTTTCTGTGGGTCTATACACACAAACGACTGTCTATGTACAAAGAAAATGTGTCCAAATGACATATATTGTTACAGTTCCCCGTACAAAGCTCAATTTGGCCGTACCCGACAAAATGAAAAGGAGCAACAGCTCTAACACAAAAGTTGTTCAAGTCTGGTATTGGTTCCAATACATATAGGCTTCAGGGATACAGTCAATGAAAATATCTTCCAAACAGATGGTTGGTCATGTTGCTGTATACTGGATTGAAGAAAATAATGATGGAGCACCGCTCTCAAAAAAGTCTTCAAAAGTAAAGTCCAAATAAAGTCCCAAGTCTACAGGGGTCCCGGGTATTTTTGACCCTGTTTCAGGGAAAAACCCCTTCTTCAGGAGTTGTTAAACTCAGCAACAATGAATTTCTATCTAAAACAAAACATAGAGTAACAAGTATTTTACCAGCAGTATTAACAGAAGTAAAGGTAACCCATATAACAGTATTATACTTACATAGTGCTAAATGCTTTCACTGAGTGACTCTGCTTGTGGTGATTTCAACTGCGAGTAATTCTGGAGGTTCATTCAAAGGTTTTTAAAGAGTACTTGAAGGTTTAAAGGAAACAGCTAAAATTAAGTGATTCATTAAGTCCCTGAGGGGAAAAGGTTTTAAACTTAAAGATCCAGTACATTTCCCTTTGGGATAATAGTTTTTCCAAGTCCATGAAAGGTTTTTGAGAGATGCATTCCAGAGCACAAAATTTAAATGAGGTAGATGAATGTTTGTATTGGGTGAAGTGTGAATATAAAAGAGATTCTGTAGATAAATTTTTGATTCTGGATTTATGTTCAGAGATTCTGATTCTCAAGGATCTGGTTGTTTTTCCGATATACCAGAGATCACAGTCACATGTCAAGAGGTAGATTACATTGCTGCTATTACAAGTAGAAAAATGTTTTAGTGTGGTGCCCACTTTGTTCCTATGGTTATATATCTCCTTAGTCTTCCAAGATTGAGGACAACACTTACAGTGACCACAAGGATAATGGCCTCTCAGGGTGCTCTTCAGTGTACTAATGGGAGTGATTAAATCTGTATGGATTAAATATTCTCTAATATTTTTAGTACGCCTGTTTCCAAAAATAGGTAATTTATCACAACCTGAAATATCTTGAAGAAGATGCCAGTGCTTTTTTATAATTTGGATTATGTGTTTGGAGTAATGCGATAATTCTTGTGTCCAGATAATTTGATTTTTAGTTGGTTTAGCAGATTCTTTCAGTAGGGTGGTTCTATCAGTTTTTTCAGCTTTAATTAATGCCTTTTTGATGACATGTTTAGGATAGCCTCTACTTCTAAACTCCTGGCTTAAGGTCAGGCTTTCATGAATGAAGTGTTCATTAGAGCTTGAGTTACGCTTTAGTCTAAGTAGTTGTGAAAATGGAAGATTGGTCTTTAAACCAAAGTGGTGGAAGCTGTTATAATGAAGAAAAGAATTTTTATCTGATGGTTTTCTGAAGTTCTTGACTAACAGTTTGTTATGATATTTATACACAGTAACATCTAAAAAATTGATATGTGACAGGTTGAGATGACTGGTAAACTTAATAGACGTATGTATAGTGTTAATCCAATTAGAGAATCCTACTGCGGCCTCAGTTGTTTTAAATACTATGAATATATCATCAATAAATCGGCCATAGTATATTATATTAGCATAGTACATATTTAAAGATGGATTAAGCAATATAGTGTTTTCTAAATGTGCCATGAATAGATTGGCAATCGATGGGGCTAACGGACTTCCCATAGCGACACCGAAGGTCTGAAAGTAAAATTGGTTTTGAAAACGGAAATAATTTTTCTCCAGTACTATATCTAACAGGTCCATCAAGAAATGTGTAGGTGGTTGCAATTTTGTTCTCCTACGAAGGATATTCTCTATGATGGTACGAGCCTCATCTAGTGGAATGTTAGTATAGAGTGAGGTGACATCAATCGTAACTAAAATGCTGTCCTCCTCAATTTTGAGATTTTCTACGATATTAATGAAGTGCTTTGTGTCTTTAATGTAGGAATCACAGAGAGGGACAAATGGTTGGCAAAAGGAGTCTAGATATTTAGCAACTGGTTCCAATACAGAAGATGAACCAGAAATAATAGGTCGGCCTGGGGGTGGAGTGATGCCTTTATGAATCTTAGGAAGAATATAAAAGATAGGTATCCTGGGGAAGTCATTTTGTAAGTATTTAAATGTAGAAGAAGAAATAAATCCCATGGATAATCCCTCTTGACACACCACCCTAATAAGGGACTGAATGTGTTTAGTGGGGTCTGTTGCAATAGGTTGGTAGAATTTACTATTTGATAACTGGAGGTTGACTTCCTTAATATAATCTCTTTTGTTAAGTAATACTATAGCTCCCCCTTTATCTGCTGGTTTCCAGACTACCTCTTTAAGGTTGCTCAATTTGACCAGAGTGGTTCTTTCTAATTCTGATAAATTTGAGTGGTATGGTTGTCTACGAGTAGTTAGCTTGTTAAAGTCCCTCTCTACAGCTTTTTCAAAGCATTTAATGTAAATGTTATCTGTGGAAGGGCAGAAGGTACTTTTAGGTTTGAAAGGATCTGTGGTTGTGTTGGATATGCTGTCTTTAAACATGTCTCTTAAGCGGATGGTTCTAAATAGCTTGAATAAATCTATTCGTGCTCGAAATGCATTAAATTTAGGGGTGGGAACAAATGATAGACCTTTGTTTACTACTGACCTTTCTACATCAGATAACTTATAGTCGGATAGATTAACAATCAGGTTCGGTGTCTCCGATTTCGGCCCCTTGGAAAAAAAGTGGAGGATGAGGATGATGGTAGAGTCCTATTTTTATGTCTAGAGGATCTTCTTAAAGGTGGTGAGTCAGAGACTTCAGAGCTTTCAGTTGTCCTTCCTGGGTCTTCCTCGGTAGAGGAGTCTGTAAATTGAGGATGGAATCTGACTTTTCTCTTAGAGGAAACTTGATCTTTGTCCAATAACCATGGGTAGACTCGATTGGACTGGTAATCATGACGATCTCTTTCAAACTTTTTGATTTTAAATTCCTTCACCTGATTGTATAGGTCACTACATTTTTTGTCAAGAGTCTCCAACATGGTAGCAGAGGTTGTATCTTTCGTAATGTTTTCCATAAGATTGGTAATTTTATTTTCTCCATCCTTAATGGTGGCATTGGATTTCATAATCAATAATGCCATCAGATCCAAGGAGCATTTGTTTAAAATTTTAACCCATTGTTGTAAAAAATCCTTATCTTCTTTGAACATGCCAGGTGGTTTATATATCCTTAATCCTCTGGGGATCATATTGTGTTTTATATAATCAGCTAATGTGGATGCATGAAGATCCAAACGAATATTTCTTTTTTTCAATTTTTCTAAGTCATAAAGGAAATTGCTGGTCTGGGAGGACTCAGCTGTTGGTACATGGTCAATGACTGACCTGTTTTTAGTAAGAGACATAATATCTTCTTTATCAAAGCTAAATGTACCGAGCCAGTCATCCATAGTGATATGGCTAAATTACTATACAAAGTCCCAGAATACTTGTAAAGTATCTATACACACAAACGACTGTCTATGTACAAAGAAAATGTGTCCAAATGACATATATTGTTACAGTTCCCCGTACAAAGCTCAATTTGGCCGTACCCGACAAAATGAAAAGGAGCAACAGCTCTAACACAAAAGTTGTTCAAGTCTGGTATTGGTTCCAATACATATAGGCTTCAGGGATACAGTCAATGAAAATATCTTCCAAACAGATGGTTGGTCATGTTGCTGTATACTGGATTGAAGAAAATAATGATGGAGCACCGCTCTCAAAAAAGTCTTCAAAAGTAAAGTCCAAATAAAGTCCCAAGTCTACAGGGGTCCCGGGTATTTTTGACCCTGTTTCAGGGAAAAACCCCTTCTTCAGGAGTTGTTAAACTCAGCAACAATGAATTTCTATCTAAAACAAAACATAGAGTAACAAGTATTTTACCAGCAGTATTAACAGAAGTAAAGGTAACCCATATAACAGTATTATACTTACATAGTGCTAAATGCTTTCACTGAGTGACTCTGCTTGTGGTGATTTCAACTGCGAGTAATTCTGGAGGTTCATTCAAAGGTTTTTAAAGAGTACTTGAAGGTTTAAAGGAAACAGCTAAAATTAAGTGATTCATTAAGTCCCTGAGGGGAAAAGGTTTTAAACTTAAAGATCCAGTACATTTCCCTTTGGGATAATAGTTTTTCCAAGTCCATGAAAGGTTTTTGAGAGATGCATTCCAGAGCACAAAATTTAAATGAGGTAGATGAATGTTTGTATTGGGTGAAGTGTGAATATAAAAGAGATTCTGTAGATAAATTTTTGATTCTGGATTTATGTTCAGAGATTCTGATTCTCAAGGATCTGGTTGTTTTTCCGATATACCAGAGATCACAGTCACATGTCAAGAGGTAGATTACATTGCTGCTATTACAAGTAGAAAAATGTTTTAGTGTGGTGCCCACTTTGTTCCTATGGTTATATATCTCCTTAGTCTTCCAAGATTGAGGACAACACTTACAGTGACCACAAGGATAATGGCCTCTCAGGGTGCTCTTCAGTGTACTAATGGGAGTGATTAAATCTGTATGGATTAAATATTCTCTAATATTTTTAGTACGCCTGTTTCCAAAAATAGGTAATTTATCACAACCTGAAATATCTTGAAGAAGATGCCAGTGCTTTTTTATAATTTGGATTATGTGTTTGGAGTAATGCGATAATTCTTGTGTCCAGATAATTTGATTTTTAGTTGGTTTAGCAGATTCTTTCAGTAGGGTGGTTCTATCAGTTTTTTCAGCTTTAATTAATGCCTTTTTGATGACATGTTTAGGATAGCCTCTACTTCTAAACTCCTGGCTTAAGGTCAGGCTTTCATGAATGAAGTGTTCATTAGAGCTTGAGTTACGCTTTAGTCTAAGTAGTTGTGAAAATGGAAGATTGGTCTTTAAACCAAAGTGGTGGAAGCTGTTATAATGAAGAAAAGAATTTTTATCTGATGGTTTTCTGAAGTTCTTGACTAACAGTTTGTTATGATATTTATACACAGTAACATCTAAAAAATTGATATGTGACAGGTTGAGATGACTGGTAAACTTAATAGACGTATGTATAGTGTTAATCCAATTAGAGAATCCTACTGCGGCCTCAGTTGTTTTAAATACTATGAATATATCATCAATAAATCGGCCATAGTATATTATATTAGCATAGTACATATTTAAAGATGGATTAAGCAATATAGTGTTTTCTAAATGTGCCATGAATAGATTGGCAATCGATGGGGCTAACGGACTTCCCATAGCGACACCGAAGGTCTGAAAGTAAAATTGGTTTTGAAAACGGAAATAATTTTTCTCCAGTACTATATCTAACAGGTCCATCAAGAAATGTGTAGGTGGTTGCAATTTTGTTCTCCTACGAAGGATATTCTCTATGATGGTACGAGCCTCATCTAGTGGAATGTTAGTATAGAGTGAGGTGACATCAATCGTAACTAAAATGCTGTCCTCCTCAATTTTGAGATTTTCTACGATATTAATGAAGTGCTTTGTGTCTTTAATGTAGGAATCACAGAGAGGGACAAATGGTTGGCAAAAGGAGTCTAGATATTTAGCAACTGGTTCCAATACAGAAGATGAACCAGAAATAATAGGTCGGCCTGGGGGTGGAGTGATGCCTTTATGAATCTTAGGAAGAATATAAAAGATAGGTATCCTGGGGAAGTCATTTTGTAAGTATTTAAATGTAGAAGAAGAAATAAATCCCATGGATAATCCCTCTTGACACACCACCCTAATAAGGGACTGAATGTGTTTAGTGGGGTCTGTTGCAATAGGTTGGTAGAATTTACTATTTGATAACTGGAGGTTGACTTCCTTAATATAATCTCTTTTGTTAAGTAATACTATAGCTCCCCCTTTATCTGCTGGTTTCCAGACTACCTCTTTAAGGTTGCTCAATTTGACCAGAGTGGTTCTTTCTAATTCTGATAAATTTGAGTGGTATGGTTGTCTACGAGTAGTTAGCTTGTTAAAGTCCCTCTCTACAGCTTTTTCAAAGCATTTAATGTAAATGTTATCTGTGGAAGGGCAGAAGGTACTTTTAGGTTTGAAAGGATCTGTGGTTGTGTTGGATATGCTGTCTTTAAACATGTCTCTTAAGCGGATGGTTCTAAATAGCTTGAATAAATCTATTCGTGCTCGAAATGCATTAAATTTAGGGGTGGGAACAAATGATAGACCTTTGTTTACTACTGACCTTTCTACATCAGATAACTTATAGTCGGATAGATTAACAATCAGGTTCGGTGTCTCCGATTTCGGCCCCTTGGAAAAAAAGAAGATAGAGAGTTGACTATGTGGGATGAATTAGTTACAGCCACCCACATTATACAACATGCCAGCTGTCAATGGGAACAGCGGTGCCCAGATTATAATATGCCCTTGCATACAAATATTAAACTCCCTTATCCTTCAGTAACCCCACACTGAGGTTTGCTTCTCTATCTGGAGCCTAGCAAAGCATGGAATTTACCCGGAGCATCACCTAGGAACCTTCCTATGTGTGAGAGAGGTGTGGTTACTGCAGTTAGGAAATGGTGGAAAGAGATAAGAAAGGATAGGTGCAGGAACAGAATATAGCTGGGATGTAGATTTATTTAGAACTCAGGCAATCTGACTATGCAACAATAACAGATTCTGGTGATCTTCTATCAATGTAACTGTTTACACTATGAGGGGGTAAAGTGCAGTCTTTTAGGTGGAGTTGGAGGTTAACTTCCGGCATGGTCACTATAGGTGCTAGTGAAAAATGCTGAAAAGTGCACTTGAACAGCTGGAGGGCTGCATTTTACCTATGATGGATTCTAGCATGAATGTAAAAAAACAAACATACTGCTCCAAACACTGTCTGCAATTTCTTGTCCGGAATGAATCGTGCAACTTTTTGTCTTGTTTTCTTTGTAGTGTTTAAATCTATGTAATCCAGAGTTATTTAAGCCTGAAGTAAATTGTTCCATTTTAAAAGGATGGGATTAGTGGTTTTGTGACGACTAGAAGACTTTTGAAGACTGTGTTGCATCCTCTCCATGATTCACACTATTAATTTTTTACCTTGCTTCTTATTTCAAATCTTCTGCAAATGTGCTCCCAAATTTAGGCCCATGGAGGCAAACATTGTTAATTAACATGCTGTTTATGTCAAGGACAGAACGCCACTAGATAAGATTCAACACAGTTTATTAAAGATACAGAACCAAAAATGCTCGTAAAAAACAAAGAGCTAGGCAAACACTCGCCTTCAATATGAAAAGTCACTCAAAAAACGGTTCAAAAGATAAACCGGATTAAACAAGAGTTTAATCCGGGTTAAACCAAAAATGCTTACTTCAGCCTGGGACTTTAAACAAATAAAAGCTGGTAAACAAACATTCAATAGAACATAAATACTGGCAGCAGATTCCTCTCTGCTACTCAACAGCTGTGGTTGAGCAACTAAGTTGTTACTCCTCCGTGCAGCGGGCGAACTCTGGGTCCAAACACATCAATCAGGGTTGCAGCGGTCAGCGGGGTCTCAATCCGGTCCGAGGTCGATAGCCAGGTGCAGGCGTCTTAGGTTCCACGAAAACCTCCGATAGCCAAAGAAAGGGTCGTCCAAGATGGTAGTCAGCCAGTCAGTCAGTCAGTCAGTCAATCAGTCAGTCAGCCAGTCCAGCGTCAATTCCGAGTAGGTAAATAATGTCCGTCAAGAAGACGACGGAGGGTCCAAGCTAATAAGATTAAACACAGGTTGCACAAGAAATGCCCACACAGTTCCTCCCGCCGTCTTTGCCCAGTGTCCTTGGTAACTTACGTATTCAGCAAACGAAACACACCCGTCTTCAGGAAATTCCCAACAAGAGCCCAAGCGTTCGTCCAGATTACCTTGCCCAACGCAATTAGCCCCGGATTCAAGACCCCATTATATGCCAGTTACAACTCCTCATCGCTATCAGGTGTTACCCTAATTCCAGGTGCCTCATCATCATCATCCTCATCAGAGCTAAAACATCTTTGACTACGCCCCACAGCATCCCCAGCTATCAGAAACGACCTGGTGAAGCACCTGACTGAAGCACCCACTGGCATCAACGAACGACTTTCAACCCTCCGAATTAACCTTGCCAAAAACCAACAGGCAACCATCATATGCGCCTATGCACCAACTCTAGATGCTGACGAAGACATCAAGGAAAAATTTTACTGTCAGCTGGATACCATCCTATCGGAGATACCTAAGGAGGACAAAATCATCCTCCTGGGGGACTTTAACGCAAGAGTCGGAAGGGACTCTGACCTGTGGCCAGGGATCATAGGAAAAGACGGGGTCGGAAACAGCAACTCGAATGGCATCTTGCTTCTCACCAAATGCGGAGAGCACAACCTTGTCATCACCAACACGCTCTTCCGCCAGAAAAACAAGCTCAAGACATCATGGAAGCACCCTCGGTCAAAGCATTGGCACCTCCTGGACTATGTTATCACACGTGCCAGAGACCGCCGCGATGTGCTTCTCACAAGAGCCATGACAGGTACTGATGACTGCTGGACAGACCACAGGCTAATCCGATCCACGATGGCTATCAAGATCGTCCCCAAACGCAGACTCCAAGGAAGGAAAACAAGGCGAAAAATGAACACCCAAGCCCTTCAGGTGCCCTCCAAACGAGCCCTTCTCCAAACAACACTCAAAGATCATCTACCCACAGAACACCCCGAAAATGTTGAGGAACATTGGAACAAACTGAAGACCTCCATCATCACAGCCTGCGAAGAAAGCATTGGATACCTAACTAAGAAACATCAAGACTGGTTTGATGATAACGACAAAGAGATCCAACAGCTGATTGATAACAAAAGGAAAGCCTTCCAAACATGGCAGAGAGACACCAACTGTGCTGCCAAGAAAAAGATCTATGCCAGTGCAAAAGCCGAGGTCCAAAGAAGGACCAGAGAACTCAAGAACATCTGGTGGACAAAGAAGGCTGAAGAAATCCAACACCTTGCAGATACCCATGACGCTCAGGGATTTTTCAAAGCCACAAAGATCATTTATGGACCAAGAAACCATGGCATACAGCCCCTACGCTCATCAGATGGAACCAAAATTCTGAAGGACAAAACATCAATTGCACTACGTTGGAAAGAGCACTACCAGAACCTGCTGAATCGCAGCTCCAATGTGGCCGAAGAGACCCTCTCACAAATCCCGCAACAACAAACCAGGGATGAGCTTGCAGCACTGCCTAGTTTGGAAGAAGTCAGCAATGCCATCAGCCAACAAAAAAACAACAAAGCTAGCGGACCTGATGGGATTCCCGCTGAAATCTTCAAAGAGGGTGGACCTGAGCTGATGCAACAACTCCACCAGCTTATTGAAAAGGTGTGGATGACCGAGAAAATCCCAGCAGACTTCAAGGATGCCACCATCATCACCCTTTTCAAGAAAGGGGACAGAACAGACTGCGGGAACTATCGTGGTATCTCCCTTCTAACCTCCGCCGGGAAAATCCTCGCAAGAATCCTTGCAAACCGCCTTCTCCCTGTCTCAGAAGACACCCTCCCAGAATCCCAGAATGGCTTCCGCCCCTCCAGAGGAACAGTGGACATGATCTTCACTGCTCGACAGCTCCAAGAAAAATGCAGGGAACAAAACCAACCTCTGTACATGGCATTCATTGACCTTGCAAAGGCATTCGACACAGTGAATCGCAGCGCTCTCTGGACCATCCTCCAAAAAATCGGGTGCCCTGACAAATTTGTGAACATCCTGCGGCTCCTCCATGATGACATGATGGCAACAGTCTTGGACAGCAACGGCTCCCAAAGTGACCCATTTAAGGTTGAATCAGGTGTCAAGCAGGGATGTGTTATTGCCCCCACCTTATTTTCCATCTTCATCGCTATGATACTTCACCTTGTTGATGGGAAGCTTCCCACCGGAGTGGAAATCATCTATCGGACAGATGGCAAGCTATTTAACCTCAGCAGACTGAGAGCCAAAACCAAGGTCACCACAACATCTGTTATAGAACTCCAATATGCTGATGACAACGTAGTCTGTGCGCGTTCAGAAGAAGACCTACAAGCCACTCTAAACACCTTCGCAGAAGCATACGAGAAGCTCGGCCTCTCACTGAACATCGAGAAAACCAAAGTGCTCTTCCAACAGGCACCAGCTAATCCCTCTGCAAAGCCAGGAATACAGCTTAACGGTGCAACATTAGAAAATGTTGACCATTTCCGCTACCTTGGTAGCCACCTCTCCACAAAAGTCAACATCGACACTGAAATACAACACCGCCTGAGCTCTGCGAGTGCAGCATTTTTCCGTATGAAGCAGAGAGTGTTCGATGACCGGGACATCCGTAGAGAGACCAAGGTGCTTGTTTATAAAGCCATTGTCCTCCCAACCCTGCTCTATGCCTGCGAAACGTGGACTGTGTACAGACGTCACACCAAACTCCTGGAGCGTTTCCATCAGCGTTGTCTCAGGAAAATCCTGCAAATCTCTTGGGAAGACAGGCGGACAAATGTCAGCGTGCTTGAGGAAGCAAAGACCACCAGCATTGAAGCGATGCTCTTACGCCATCAACTCCGTTGGACTGGCCACGTTGTCCGAATGCCCGATCACCGTCTCCCAAAGCAGCTCCTCTACTCTGAACTCAAGAATGGGAAACGGAATGTTGGAGGGCAGGAAAAGAGATTTAAAGATGGGCTCAAAGCCAACCTTAAAAACTGTGGCATAGACACTGAGAACTGGGAAGCCCTGGCCCTTGAGCGCTCTAATTGGAGGTCAGCTGTGACCAGCAGTGCTGCGGAGTTTGAAGAGGCACGAACGGAGGGCTTAAGGGAGAAACGTGCCAAGAGGAAGGAGCGTCAAGCTAACCCCGACCGGGACCGCCTTCCACCTGGAAACCGATGTCCTCACTGCGGGAGAATATGCGGGTCAAGAATCGGTCTCTTCAGTCACCTAAGAACACACGCCCAAGATACCAAGGTTGGAAGACCATCGTCCTCGAACGTCGAGGGATCGCCTAAGTAAGTCATCATCATCCTCATCAGAGCTAAAACATCTTTGACTACGCCCCACAGCATCCCCAGCTGTGGATCCCGTTCCATCCCTCCAGCTCGTCCACGGGTCCGATCCTGCAACCTGCCAGTCGCTCCCCATGCTATCATTACCAGGAACACCCAAATCCTCCCTCACACGAGTCCATTCCATGTCATCCTCCTCTGAGCTAACCACCTCTTCCTCCATTCTCTCGGTAAAACCCTCAAAGGAGTCTTCGTCAGATGGTTCTGCAAAGATATCCCGCAGCCGTTTCCTCTCTCGCTCCTCGAGAGAATCTGACTCTCGAGGAGTCTTACGACCACGTCTCCCAGTATTGGAGCCATAAGGCTCAACCATAACAGTTTAATAAATAAATCACTGTTGGTTAGAGGAGTGTCACCTTTGAAATGAATGGAGAGAAATGAAGTATCACTTATTGTCTAAGACTAAAATTGCCACAAAAATTTAAAAAGTGGCATTTCCATGATTAAAATTAAAGGATATTGATTAATCAACCAAGCTTTAGTAGCTGAATGTAAAGGTCTGCTGCCCAAATGAAGTAGATGTAGGGGAGGGGATTATGTATTACCGAAGAAGCAAATATACCATATTGCTTTAATTTTGTTCTTTGGCTTGCTCTCTCTCTCTCTCTCTCTCTCTCTCTCTCTCTCTCTCTCTCTCTCTCTCTCTCTCTCTCTCTCTCTTCTTTCTTTCTTCTGGGTTGTTGTGAGTTTTCTGGGCTGTATGGCCATGTTGCAGAAGCATTCTCTCCTGACGTTTTGCTCACATCTACGGCAGGCATCCTCAGAGGTTGAAGGGTCTGTTGGAAAATAAGTAGACTCCTGCAGTGTTGAGAGGATTCCTCTTGTCCTTTGCTGAATGTAGCTTTTGTTGGATTTTCTTCATGGGTCTGTAGATTGTTTGTATGTTATGTTTCTTCATTAGCTTGCCTATGCAGTCAGTTGTTCCTTTGATGTCTGGTAAGAACACTTTTCCTCTGAGTGGATCTTTGTCTTTCCTCTCGGAGCTTGTTCTTGGTCTTGCAGCTCTTTGATGTCTGTGATGGAATATCCATTGGCCTGTAGAGCCCAGTTTAGGTGGTTCAGTTCTCCTTGGAGGAGGTGGGGCTTGCAGATTCTTTTTGCACAGTCTGCCAGGGATTTAATTGTGTTTCTTTCTTTCTTTCTTTTTTTAACTTGGATGATGGTTAGAGTTTTCATGTAGATATCTATATGTGTTTGTAGGTTTTCTGTAAACTGTGTGGCCCAATAGTTGATTGGGTTTGCGGATGACTAGGAAAATCTATCAGGGCCAGCTAACACCTCCCAACAAAGGATTCCCTCAAGCAGCTACCAGCCAGGCCTTGAAATTATAGGACATTAAAATGCTAATCAAGGTGACAAATTGCAACATTCACATGTACCTCAAGTAGACAAGAGTTCTTCCCCCACCCTGGACATTCCACAAATATATAAGCCTTACTTATTTAATTTCCAACAGACCCCTCAACCTCTGAGGATGCCTGCCATAGATGTGGGTGAAACATCAGGAGAGAATGCTTCTGGAACATGGCCATACAGCCTGGAAAACTCATAACAACCCAGTGATTCTGGTCGTGAAATCCTTTGACAACACATACCTTTTATCTCTCTAACTACCAACGGTGTTGGAATATGTGTTATAATTTGTAACTTTTTGGCATAAATAAGGCTACCTAACATAACAAACAACAATCCAGATATTTTATGGCAAAAAGCTAACTAAACAAGAGAGATTGTTGTTACAAGTAAACAGTAGCATTTTTCAAATGCTAATGTAGGTCTTAGAAGATACATTTTTGGAGAAGCAGTGAGTGGATTCCAAAAGGATACAAATAAGCAATGATGTGTGATAAATTACGATTTCTGTCACATGATTTTTCACTTCTTTGCACTAGTTCGTAAGAGCCCTTAGGTCCTTCCACACAGCAATATAACCCAGAATATCAAGGTAGATGATCCACAATATCTGTTTTGAACTGGTTATCTGAGTCCACACTGTCATATAACCCAGTTCAAAGAAGATAATGTGGGATTTTCTAAAGCTGTGTGGGAGGGGACATAGACACGAGATTCCATACCCCTAAAAAGGTACAGAACTTTAATCTTGAAATGTGCAAAAGTGAATGTGAAAAAATAAAAACTTCACACACCAAACAACAGGAGAGCTATTGGCTGAATGTGATTTGGGACTAACCATTTTGTATTACCGTTTTTGGATCATTGAATTGCCCAGTCTTCTTTTTCTTATTGTCTTGGGTGCCATTGAGTTGAAGCTATAGTAAGCTGAAAGAGCTAGTAAATGGATTCATCTCCATCTGCTATGAGCCTGATACAGGCTATTTAGCTAATTGCTCACCTGTTTGCTGCTTTTTAGATTCCGTAAGTGGCATGGCTTCTCCATCTATGACATTTAATTGGTTGCTTTTAAGTTGTATTCTTTTTCTTTCCTTTCTTAGCCGCTTTCTACTCATTTTTTTCCTTTGCTTTGCCTTGTGATAATTGCTCTTGAAATACAGTAATCAGCTTCTTAGATTGTCACCTTGTCACACAGCATGTTAATTTCACTACGGCTTTATTAATTTCACACCCTCTGGCAATTCCATTTTAGCCACCTTTGTTTGTAACAACTCAAATTGAGTTCCTGTTTAAACAGTGCTAAAATATCATGTTAAGGTAGTATTGTTGTTTTTTTAAAAAACTGGACAATTGATAGGTGAGAGCATTTGATCAATAAAATGCAGTGTTTTGAATTTAAGTCAGTATATTTTTCTTCGTAATACCCATATTCCTTATTTTTTATAATCAAGATGAATGAATCTGCAAAAACCTAAACTCTTATGATTATTTCTATTTTCTATATTTCTAATTTCATTTGAAGGTGTTTTTTTCTGCCCCACATGCCATAATAGCAACCTACAAGGAAAGAGCAAAATGTAAGAACAAAGTTAAAAAATTAGAAAATAAAAGAGAAGATACAATGAGAAAACAATAATATTAAACCAGGGAATAAATAATAGGGTGTGTGACTCAGCAAAAAAGTGCAATTGGGGGGGGGGGGGTGCTGTTTTCGGTCCTGTAAGCTTTGGTCCATTGCCAAACTTTAGAGGCTAATTTCGCTGTCATTTTTAGGCCCATCATGATGGCACTTGCCTCAGCTGTAGGCCACATTTACGACTGCAAGCCTGCAAGTTTCAGAACATTTCACCAATCCACTGAGGGCCTTTCCATACAGCCATATAACCCAGAATATCAAGGCAGATAATCCACAATATCTGCTTTGAACTGGATTATCTGAGTCCACACTGCCATATAACCCCATTCAAAGCAGATAATGTGGGATTTTATACAGCTGTGTGGAAAGGTTATGAATTTTTATTGTCTTACCACAACACAAGCACAAGAGGGGTTTGGGGAATTGAAGTCCCAACTAGCAAGCGCCACATGAGGGCCTTTGATTGGCTGAGAAAGAAACATGAGAAACATAAAAGGTAAACACACACAGACCCCCTCCCCCAATGACCCACTTTACATCCTGGTGCAGTTTGGGGGAGGATGGACCATGGACAATGGGATTTGCTGTTCCTTCACTCCCTTCCAGAGACCTCTGTGACCCCCACGAATGATGGGCCTAGACCAACTTGGCACACAGACTCCCCATGGCCCACTTTATGGTGCGGCTAGTCTGTCCAATGAAATTTTCTGAATCAGCACTTTAAACAACTCCAAGAACAGGCCTTGATCATAAATGGAACAGGCAGGTTGTTGGTCCCAATATTATACTAGTAATATATAGAGCTAATATAGAATAATATATATAGCTAATAAAATATATAGAAAACAAAATAAGAAACAGGACTTCAGTGTTATTTATATCTGACTGAAACCATTTCTCTATCCAGATTTCCTTAAAATCAGCCTCTAAGAAAACATACATTTTCGTGCCCGAAAGATATAGCAGAAAATCATGATGACTGATGTATTACCAAAAAAGGTGTAAGAACCCTGTGATTAATTTTTTTTACCTGCCTTAATACACAAGAAACAGAAATGGTCTAATATCCCACACAGTGAAAAGCAAGCTCAGAGTGTTTTTCTCTTTCTCTGCTGCTGTCAGTTATGGTTACCATGGGAAAAAGAAAGCTATTACATTGACCAAGTTATGATATTCTTATGACAGTTGTTCTCTCTGTTGTTTATATATTTTGGAGAGTTTTGTATGTGCATGTGAAGATATATTTACACTTTTCCAACATGACTCTCTATTATTGTTTTTAGAAAGGACACTCAAGAACACATCCACCATGGAAAGTTCCCAATGCTGTTTTCCTAAAAGCGTGTGCAGTAACTAGCCCTCCTCAGCAATTTCAGTTGAAGAAAGGCAAGATTGATAATTTTGTCTCTTGTTGAGCCATCATCTTTTCTTCCTTTCTGATTCTTATCTAAAGCTACCATTCAATTGCTGAATTCTTTTCCTCTAAGGACTATTATTTCAATTACCTATATCCGCCTTTTATTGATTACTGTCAGCCTGTGGTCCTTTACTAGACTGCCAAAATCATAGTAAATGTGTTCAATTCTTTGCTCCTGGAAATTTAAACTTTGGAATTATTTCATTTTTATCTGGAAGTATTAAAATAATTTCAGTTTTGACTAAAGAAGGGAGGATATGTCTGTTTCCAGTTTATTTATTTATTTACAGTATTTATATTCCGCCCTTCTCACCCCAAAGGGGACTCAGGGTGGATCACATTATATACACATAGGGCAAACATTCAATGCCCATAAACACATCAAACAGAGACCGAGACAGACAGACACAGAGGCAATTTAACCTTCTCCTGAGGGGATGGCCACAGGGGGGAGCAGCTGCTTCATTATCCACTTTGATGGCACTTCCTCATTCCAGGTCGTAAATTAGTTAAACTTGCCTCCCCACTTTATAAGTGGTACCTTATTTCCTACTTGATAGATGCAACTATCTTTCGGGTTGCTAGGTCAGCAACGAGCAGGCGCTATTTTTAATTTTTAATTGACAGGTGCTCACCCCACCACGGGCTGGCCTCGAACTCATGACCTCATGGTCAGAGTGATTTATTGCAGCTGCTCAACAGCCTGCGCCACAGCCCGGTTCAAACAGTTTCATGTAGAAGATTCAGTCATGCATCCATTTTGTCAAACAACCTTTTTAAGGAAATGTCTCAACATGTTGTTATTGTTATGCAATTTTCTTATATTTATTTTGTTCATTTATTTTGTTCATTCATTGTGTTCATTCATTCATCTCATTTTCTATTAATAGTTATTTGTATTTAATTTTCTCTAACATAATTTGTTTTTCTGGAGATAACTAAATTGCAAAACTCAGTGAGAAAGACAGAGAGACCGAAGGAGGCACACTGTTGACTATCTATTTGTTGTGCGGCTTTTGACAATCATGCTCAAAACACAGTGATCTCAAACATACAGAGGACAGAAGTTACCCTGTAACTCACAGTCTAAATTTTTAATTAAGTTAAACTTCCAAGTTCAAGTCCTTTTTTAAAAAACACATCGGCAGTCATTTTGAAAGATGAGGCCAGATCCAAGTTAGTTTCATATCCTCTAATAACTTGCATGATAAACATGACATTACACTCACGTTTCATGCTTCCATTATAAAGCTAGTGTTTGCATGCTTTAATTAAAGATTTGAACTTTCCAGTGACTTGATTAAGCAGTCTGTCATTTAAAATGTGATTCTTCTTTGAGAAAAAAATATACACGTTCCTTTTAATATAAAAACTTGTTCTATTTTATTTCTAAAGTTATCACTGAGAAATAAAAATCCCAGCAATATTTAGGAAATAATCATGTAGTTCTTTGGTCTGTTTCAGATTTAAATATTTAGAACTGAAATAATAATTGACCATTGTATTGCTTCTAGAAGGACTGTGAAGAAAATAATTTTAGAAGTATTGAAATAAAATAGTCTTAGAAGAAAAATGTAATGTTGGAAAGCATTTAAATTATTGAGATGTATTCTGCCTTTTATTGATTGCTGTAGAAACCAGTGTTGACCCCTTGCTCCCTTTTGCATTCAACCGGCCCAAGAGGTAAGGAAAGCATGGCTCACATCATAATAATATTATAATAATAACATTATTATTATTATACCCCACCACCATCTCCGCATAGGGACTCAGGGTGACTTACCTATGGGACAAAATGTCAACAAAACATAAAAGCAAAACAATCCATTACAACAAAAACACACTAAAATAAAACATAGTAAAATATGACTATACACAGCCTTCAACACCATTTTTTAAAATCCCAGAACCAAAATCCTATTTCTCTACTAAAATAAGTCCAATTTTACTTTTTAAAGTTCCCACTGGTTTTAGGACCCACACTATTTTAGTATCATGAGAACACTTGAAAATGAAACAGAAGTGCTTGTAGTTGATATGCCATTTTTAAAACAGCTTCTTTTTAATGTAAATTGGTGAACGGCAAAATATTTCCACACATACCATATGGTTTTCTGTGGGACATTTCTGTCATTCTAAAAGAAAAAAAGAAATAAAAGGACCATGGGAGAATGGTGGGTTGGGTTGGGTTACTTTATATAAATACTAAAATACCTCCCCTAGCATCTAAGAAGTTGCCCATTCATGCCATAGGCAATGGTACCAAGATTTTCTCCTGTCTTTTTTAAACCCACTCCTTCTACTTTGATAGTCTTCCCAAAGCACTCAAAAATATGCTAACCACTGCTGCCAACAGTTTAAAAACTGCCCTTCTTTCAGCTCACTGGTAATATGTAATTAAAATTATATTACTTTGTTGTGAGGGTCTTATAGGCTGAACTATGAGCTATATAAAGACGACAGGACTGCTGTTCTTTAACTATTGGTAGTAAACAGAATTTTGTCAAGGTCAGTTTTATTCACTCATCACAAAATTGCATTTGTCACAATACCCATGTCTTTACCATTATTAAGCCCTGCCATCCCTTGCTTCTGGTCAATCTAATATTTTATGTTTGTGTAATGGAGCCTTTTGACATTCCTGTGTATATTATGTTTGTGTAATGGACTGTGGACACTAATGAGAAATGATGGTGCTCAGCACCTTGTCAGATGAACCCATTTACAAAATAAATTTGAACATGGCAAAAAATAGATGCATCTATGAATTCAGTATTTCTGGATGGTAGTTTATCATTTCCCTGCTGCTGAGATAACTGCCTTCATTGAGATAATAAGGCTAGCAAAATTTGTAGGACACAACATAAATGTTACTGCTGGGATGCATGGCAACAGATCGCCAAACAATTCAGTGGCTTCAGGTCTGTGGGATTTGGAGTTACCTTTCTATGTCAGCTACAATCTGGTTAAAGCAACTGACCTCCATTTCATGCACATCATCACTTTTTCCATAATTGAAAAGAACTACTAATAGTATAGTATCCTAAGCTGCATGTTCTACTCAATATTAGATCAAAAGCTAACATTCCACGAAAAGAGGGAAATGAAATATAAAATGCCATCTTTACTTTTAGTGAAGAACAAAATGCCTAGCTTATGTATTAACCCAATAATAAGAAGTCATTAAATTTACTTAGTCAAAGCAATATTATGGATTGTTTCAACTGGTTTATTAAGTTTGGGATAAGTCACTTAAACAGCAATCCCATTCCTTCATGCATAGCCGAAAGTTTCATTGAACTCAATGGGGCTTACTACAGAGCATGCTTGCTTAAGATTGCAGTCTTAAGAATGCTAATGGTGTTATCAGTTTCATTAGCTACCTGTCTCTTTCTTTAGTCTAGCAAAGATATTTTCATCATAATTTTAATGCACTCTTGCTGTAACGTTTCAAAGAATGAATTATCACAGTAAATGATAACGGAAGGGTACCTTTCAAACTTTTTAAATTATTATTATTTACAGTATTTATACTCTGCCCTTCTCACCCAAAGGGGACTCAGGGCAGATCACAATGTACATATATATGGCAAACTTTCAATGCCATTAGACATAATACATACAGTCAGAGACAAAGAGGCAATTTAACATTTTCCAGCTTCCGGCTTCATGAGGGAGCTGCTGCTTCATCATCCACTGTAACACCGAGTCCTTGATGGAGTACTTCCTCATTCTTCTGCATGCTGCTGGACATTTTTATGGTGATGAACATTAGTTAAATTAGCCTCCCTGCATAAAGCGGTACCTAAATTTCCTACTCGACAGATGCAATTGTCTTTCGGGTTGCTTAGGTCAACAATGAGCTAGGCTATTTAATGGTTGGGCACTCAATCCAAACCGGGCTGGCTTGGAACTCATGACCTCTCAGTCAGTAGTAATTTATTGCAGCAGGCTACTAACCAGCTGCGCCACAGCTTAGTATTGATAGGTTGCATCTATCAATTGGAGTCCATGATCCACTCTGTAGATTAACTGTACCTTGAATATGTTGATTGTGGGAAGAATGAATTATTCGTGGGGTTAACATCTGCTATTCCATTTCTTGATTCACTCTGTGGTATGGCATTTTCACTCATTAGTAGGAGCCATAATAGTGCATGGTAAAATTGTCAGTGGAGTTACACCATAGATGCTAATTGCTTTAACTGTCTTGTAATAAGATAATTAACACTCCAATCACAAAACTTATTGCACTGGAACCCAATTACTTAGTTGGCATATACTATCAACTACGCCAATTCAATGAAATAAAAAAGGGCATCATGCCAATTGCAGCAGTAGTGGACTACTACATCAGAGCAATATCCTGGAATATTTTAAGTGAGGGAGACAGTTAATAATGAGACAGCAAATACTTCATTAGCACATTATTTTCTACTATTCATAGTTTTCTGCTTCTATTGGATTCTCTTTTAATTCATTTCAACCTATTGCCATTTTTCCTATCTTGCAAAATGTTTCAAACTAGCTTCCTTCTTTTATTTTTAATCTCTGTTTCACCAACCTTCATCATTTTTCACTCACTTGAAAATGCAAAAGTCAAAGCAGCTTAGAGGTTAGAGTAGGCACAAAGTTGTGGCTTGCCAGATATTGTTGTGCAATAGTTCCTATAATTCGTTACGATTTTTTATACTTTTTGAACTGACTCTTGTCATGAACCTATAGGACTAGGATTTCATAGGATGAACACATGACAGAGTGGTATCAAATTATGTAATTGTACAGCATAGATAAACCTCATATTGAAATTTCCAATTGGACAAAAATCCAGGGGCCCTTTTACACTGACATGTAATGTGCTGCCAAACTGGCATCTGGGGTATTGGGTCAGCCCTGGATGGTGTTCTTATAGGGAATTCCTGAGCTGCTTCTGAGATGGGAAGGAGTCCTGACTGCCCAGTTGCACTGAAGATGGTTTAATATCACTGGGGTCCTTCCACCCCCGTGTCCTGGCTGCCCTCAGCTGTGGCACCCATTCCTGTTCTGCACTCTGGGAACAGCCATGACTCAGGGTTGGGAGATGACAGGGGACTACCATCCTGTGTCCCCAGCCTAGCAGAGCACAGAAAACATAGGATGGCAGACAAGACAGCAGTGATATGTTCCAGTTAGTAACTGGATGAATTGTCTTGACAGCCTAAAGCTGGGTTAAGGCAGTTAAGGCCAGGTCAAGTCAGATCAGCTTTGTTCCGCATTTAGCTGTTGTGGGGATGATCTGATCACACACTGACCTTAGTGGTCAGTGTAGAAGACCTCTAAGTGACCCTTATTGCCTCTTGCCCCACCACACCTCTTAGAAGTTTGTTATGAGGATAAAGGCAGTGTGTGTGTGTGTGTGGGGGGGGGAATAATGTACTAACACATGAGCTCATTGGAAAAGAAAACAATCATGATGGCATATGATGAATCTGATTTTAATGGGGTTGGTTCAATATAAATATTTTAATAATTTTCTTGGGGTTCAGACAGACAAACATTTGATCAGACAAAGTAAAGCCATTATTTCCCAGTATATATTTTTGCTTGTAGCCTCCGGTGGCTCAGTGTGTTAAAGCGCTGAGCTGCTGAACTTACAGATCGAAAGGTCCCAGGTTCAAATCCAGGGAGCGGAGTGAGTGTCCACTGTTAGCCCCAGCTTCTGCCAAACTAGCAGTTTGAAAACATGCAAATGTGAGTAGATCAATAGGTACTGCTCCGGTGGGAAGGTAATGGTGTTCCATGCAGTCATGCTGGCCACATGACCTTGGAGGTGTCTATGGACAACACCAGCTCTTTGGCTTAGAAATGGAGATGAGCACCAACCCCCAGAGTCGGACACGACTGGACCTAACGTCAGGGGAAACCTTTACCTATTACACTGCCCCATGTAAACCGCCCCGAGTCCCCGTGGGGAGATGGTGGCGGGATATAAATAAAGTTTTATTATTATTATTATTATTATTATTATTATTATTATTGCTTATTTCTCAGAAATGCAGACCAACAGCCATGACAACAATTGAGGCAGCAATCTTACACACATTTACTGGAAAGTAAACATGACTGAAGTCATTCAAACTTAATTTTCAATGTTGTATTGTATATGAGTACAACTATATATGGAAAGGGGTCAAACCTCCTATTACCGTGGTTCTCAATCTGTGGGTCCCCAGGTGTTTTGGTTTACAACTCCCAGAAATCCCAGTCAGTTTACCAGCTGTTAGGATTTCTGGGAGCTGAAGACCCAAAACATTTGGGGACCTACAGGTTGAGAACCACTGTTCTAGTAGAAGTACACATATTGCAAGCAGAAGGTTTCATCCCTGATATCTCCAAGCAAAGCTGAAAAAAGTCTTGGCTGAAATTCTGGGAAGTTGCTGCCAGCCATTACTGAGAATAATGAACAAATTCTGTGTTGTTGTTTTTCAAGCATGGTAAATAGCAGCCACTCTCTTAAACAATGCAACATGCTGATATGAATAGAGTTCATATAAGCTTTCATGTGTTTTCCCCCTGAGGTTATGAGCCACAATCTTTCTATATGAAAGTGCTTTGATGTATCAGTTCAGTGATTGCTTACCATACTAAAATAAAATATAAAATGAAATATTCAAGCCATTTATTCCTAAGCAAATATTTATAAGATCTATTCTCTGGCTTAATATAAAAATATCTCATGACTTTGTGACTTTTCCGAATCCATGTAAAGACATTTGGA
Source organism: Anolis carolinensis (assembly GCF_035594765.1). Taxonomy (NCBI): domain Eukaryota; kingdom Metazoa; phylum Chordata; class Lepidosauria; order Squamata; family Anolidae; genus Anolis; species Anolis carolinensis. The sequence goes on from NC_085845.1 coordinate 53,948,509, forward strand.
ATAAGAAGTAGGAGCTGGATTGGTGATTAAATATGCGCGCACACACATTAGTGACATGAAGGGGAATTTGAGAAAATCTTAGCTATCTATATTTAAGAAGAACAAGATGAGGTCAGAAAGAATGAGTAAAGAAGAAGTCAAAACAACTAAAATTATCATCACTATAGTAATCAATTTAGATAACATACCATGTGACTAACAAAAGATTTACAGCAAACTTTGGAATATATTTAGTGGCAATTATCTTGGCATATTTTGAACAACGTAATTGTCTGCATTTTTCCTTTCATTTTGCTCATATACTGGATTCCAAGTTTCCAAGTTGTTTTATACTGAACAATTAGCTATAGCAATTTAGGTTTAGGTGCACCCACTCCTAATAGTGAATATGATTTGAAGTTTCTTTAAAGAGAAAATGAGATGAATACAAAAACATTAAAGGAACATAGAAAAAATAGAGTGCCAAAATAAATGTTTCCAGTAATATTTGCTATGATTTATATTATACAAAGCTGGCTAATTTAAAAACAGGTAACTAGGTTGATCAAACTGTTGCTCAAACCATGCTTGCTTTGATATTAAACATCAGGTCTGTTTCTGTGTGGACAACACCTTTTTGTGTATCACTTTCTAATATATAGTATAATAAAAACAGAGCAGATTAATTCAATGTTGTTGATATTCAAGAGTATGGGATTAAAATAAGTCTGGGTGACACATAGTTTAAGGGCCACCTGCATCTCCTGATTGTTCTTGTACTGTCTGGTTCCCACCACTGCAAAATCTGTTGTCACTAGTGGTGTTGACAAAAATATTGCTTTTCATTTAATACGAGATACGTGCTCCTTGTACACCTTTTTATGACTGCAGCTAAAGCACTAGACCCCATTTGGTCTTGGAAGCAAAACAGGGCCAGTCCTGGTTAGTAGGGTTGTGCAATTCGGCTGGACTGTGATCCATTTTCGCTATCTGAATTTTAGTGGGCACCCAGATCTGTTTTCACGAGCCTCCCGAAATTGGCTAATGAAAAAAAAAAAAAGCAATTTTCAGCTCGGCAACTGAAAGATCTGGGAATATCCAGCCCATTGGCAACAATGGGAAACAAATGAGGTTCCCCTTTCCGTCATTTTTAGGGCATTGAATGTAAGAAACCACTCTTTCTGGGATCCTTTCACCATATATCCTTCAATGAGTTTTGGGTTTAAAGCAGCAGGCTTAAGAAAGCATTCTTTCTCCAATCCTTACCCCTTGTATTCTTCAATGAGACTTACCTCTTCATATGGGGCTAAATTCAGTGGCATGATGGGAGATAGCCGGCTTGGTGGATGAAGGAGGGCTCCACCCTCCTTCATCCATTAGCCGACTGTCTCTCATAATGCCTTCCAAGCCCCATGCTTTCCTTCTAAGCCCCATGTTAAAATTTCTATTGACTGTTTTCCTTCCCAAGCTCAGTGTAAAAACACTTCTATGGGCTGCTTTTCTTTCAAGCTCTGGTGTCAAGACACTTATATGGGCTGCTTCCCTTCTCAAATCTCAGTGTTAAAACAGTTATATCCTTCATTGAGAGCTGGGGAGGAATTGAATTCTCCTCATGGGGACTCAAGGGAGTCAGGCTTCCTTCCCTCACAGGGAAACCCATGTGCACCCGTCTGCTTCCCTCCTCACACTCCATATGTAGATGAAAGAAACTGAAAGCAGCCATTTTTGGCAGCCATGTGGCCTGTTGCAGCAGGAAAAAAGTCTACAATCTAGTACGGCAGGGCCCATGCCATTTTGCCATGCCAAAAGCACTGAAATGACCAAATCCATTTTGAAAAAAATGGATTTGTACACCACCCTGCTGGTTAGTATTTGGATCAGAGACTATCAATGAATACCAGGAGTTGTGGGCTATATTTCAGAAGAAGGAACTGCCAAAACCACATTTTAGGACCCATTCACACAGGCCCAAATCCCATGGTGGGTTTTGGATTAATTTGAGGCATCCAAACAACACCTTGGGTTAATCTGGATTAATCCAGTTTAAACCGGGATTTCCTGATTTACTCTGTCTTTAAAAAACCCTGAAAAGATCCAGATCTTTCTGCAAGGTCTGGATCCTTTCAGTTGTTGGGCCTGCGGGGATTGACTCTTGGGACTGCCTTCCACCTTCCAGGGGGTCAATCCCCATTGCCATCCCAATTGTTCAGGCACCCCCTCCCCTCCCAGCCCCCTATTTCTCCTGTAAACCTACTGGAGGTTTCCTCAGGCCCTGTGGAGAAAGCTTCTGATGCATCCAAATGAATAGGAAATGGGAGGCTGGGGGCTGGTCGCCCTGGGAGGGCATGTAGCCACCCCCTGCAAAATCCTGGGATTTGAGGCTTCTGTGTGACCTCAGTCCCAAGAGAAAATCCCAGTTCCTCTCCGGATTTTGGTCTATCTGGAAGGGCCCTAAGAGCTCATTGCCTAAGTAAACCCTATACAGTTCATGAATTTGTCATTTGTTTTAGAGGATTTTTATTTTAAAGGTTACTATTATTTATTATTTATTTACTTACCCTATTTATACCCTATCTCTCCAATTTATGTACAAGATTTCCTTTTATTTTTTTGTTTTTCATTTATATTTACATTTATAATTGTATTTTTAGGTTTTATATTGTGGAATCCCACAATTGCAATAATGATGATGATACATTAAGGAATAGCAGTAGTGTGAGAAGGTGGGGTTACAAGGGAACATGAAGATATGATCACAGTACAATAGAGTGGTGAATCGGCACAACTGTGCTAATGAAGAGTTGTTCAACATATGTATCCACTATCAATGATAACTCAGCTAAAATGGAATGGCAGGTTCATGCCATAAAATTCTGAGTCACAAGTCAAGAAGGAGCTGTTTAATCTTTGCATTTATCTGACCAAGTCTTGCAACAATCCCTATACATTGACTGCTTTTAAGTGTTTTTATGCTTATCTTCTTTATTCACTGAACTTTTCAGCTCATATTAGAACAAGAAAAGCTTGTTAAATGCAAGTATTCTAATATCCAGAACTTGGACAGAAACAGATAAAAGCTTCAGGTAATACAATACTGTGCAGCCAGCTTTACTAGTTAATTGAGAAGTCTTGCCATGGAGAAAGAATGGATGATTTCTCTCTCTCTTTTTTTGAAAAGGTTTCTGTTAATTGCAAGTCATTTCTGAATTGAACTGAGAGCCATTCATACATCACTAGGCACACAACTCAGCATCAGGAATAGCTGCACTGAAGGCCAGTTTGACAACCAAAGTGAAAATTGGTGATAAACAAATTTAAAATTACTTATATCTACAGCTATTCATGTCCATGACCATTTGTACTAGACATGTCTAAATCATTCGGCTCCATTAAAGACAGTAGTAAAGTCTCTGTTGTCCTAATTGGTATAAATTCTAACTCCTGCCACTGGGCAGGTCTACCCAGTTAATTTTAACTGTGAATTTTAAATTCACATACTATGTCCATTGTATTGTAATTATTGTTCCATGTATTTTAATATGTGTATTTTATAGAAAGATGTTTTAATATATTCTTTAATTGAACATATTTTACTATAATTATGCATTTTAATTGTGTTGTGCCCCACCTTAAGCCATAAGGAGAGGTGGGTAATAAATAAAAAAAATATTTTTAAGGGGGTCATTTACGCTATGCAGTTATAGCACTAATACTCTACTTTAGCTGCCATGGTTTGGTCCAGTTTTATAGTTTTTTGATATGTTGGAATGTTCTGTCTGAGAATTCTTAATGTATCTCTTGAAAGAGCAAATATCAGGATTTCATAGGACAGTGGTTCTCAACCTGTGAGTCCCCAGATGTTTTGGCCTTCAGCTTCCAGAAATCCTAACAGCTAGTAAACTGGCTTTTGTAGGCCAAAACACCTAGTGACCCACAGGTTGAGAACCACTGTCATAGGATAAAACCATAGCAGTTAAAATGGAATAACAGTGCTGTTATTGTGTAATGTGAATTGGTCCCTGGTCATTTATTCTTGGTCCATGGTAGCCATTTGCTTCCATGTCAGTTGAGTGGTGTATCCTTTCTGAACTTTAAAGGGACAATTCAAAATACTGGATCCAATTCCGAAATAAATTTCATAATCTTGAATAGCTCCTTTAAAGATAAGAATATATAGTGTAGTGGATTTATCACCTGAGGCTGGATCTGTACTGCCCTATTTCTCAGGGTCTGATCCCAGATTATCTGCTTTGAACTGGGTTATATGAGTCCACACTGCCAGATAATTTGGGATAACCGGGTAATCTGGAATCAGATCATGGAATATAAGGCAGAGTAGATCCAGTCCGACTGATATGGAAGTCACAAGTCACTGTTTGCAGGATATAGAGGTATTTTTGTTATGCTGCAAACATCTGAGTTATCTGATTCCCACTGCTTGACTTTCAAATGCTGGTGTATCAAACCTATTTATGAACCACTTAGCTTTTAGCCATCTATTAGAACAGCTGGTTCCTCATCAATAGCCTAAATCATGGAAACTGAACTCTTACGCTATGTCATTGGCATGAAAGGTTAGTCGTGATCATGGTGTCTCCCCTGCCAGGTTAGTCAGCATCAAAGTTCTAATTACATTGTCACTCATTAAATGGGCTCATCGTTCTTTTTGAGCCCTTTTTTTATTCTCTTTGTATCTCTTGAGGCCAAAGTGATAGGTCACAAGGGCAAGAGGTCACACTCACATCTCATTGCAAAACCACAATATAATCTGTGATGTTTCTTTTACCATTCTGCAGAGGGCAAAAGAAAATTAATTAGCAAAGGGACTTCCACCACAGCTTCAGTACAATGAAGTCATTGCTCAAAAGAAAAATGAAGGGGAATGTATTAATTTGTGTGGCAAGGATGAGCACGAGAGTTTCAGTATGCTTATGGATTATATCACATCTTTATATTCAGTTCACCTGCCATAGTCAGGTCTAGGAAAACAACAAACAGGGAACCAGCTGAAGAGGGAATGATTGTTTATGCAAGTTGTATAGGTATGCATATTCCTGGACATTCCCATTGGAGAACAGTGACTTGAAAGGGACAGATCAAACCATAAAATATTCCTACCTAAGTTCTATGATTCTCTGATCACGGGACAGATTTCTGGAGAGAACTCCTGAATTGCTGAAAGTTATTCAGTCTCAGTTCAGATCACCACTCTTAAGTTAAAACCTAAAGCAAAGGGGAATCACAGTGGTCATATCATAGATGAAGAAACAGCATATTCAGAGTATATGTCTGAATGCTTATAAACTTTTGAGTTAGACTGCTTAAATTTGAATTGTGGACACCAAGGAATGGTCCAACATGGAAAATGCAACACTCCATGGCTCAGATTACTTCAACCTCCAGCCCACCCACTGTTCCTTCTCCATTACAACCAGTCTTGGGACTGGCTCCTCTGGTCAACTATCTGGCTCCTGCCTTTGTATAACTCAACAGGCAAGGAACATAAAAGACTTACAGGTACCTATAATATTGTATGCTACTTGCATTTAACCCTAAATCTTTACTGCAAATATTTTGTTTGTTTCATATGACACAGAAATAATACAATTGATGAGTGCAAACATCAATTAATTTTATTTGCTTCATAGAATTAGATTAAGAGATTATCTGAAAAAGTTATTAATGTAATATGATTTTGAAACAGCCAATAACAAAATGTGTCCCTGGGAATAAACTGTAATTACTTACATACCATTTTCTGTAAATGCTATAGTGCTCTTTGAAAACCAACAGCTAGAGAAAAGATGGAAAAAACTGAAACAAGTATGGATTAAGGTGCATCTGAAAGTCAACACAATAGTGGTGATGTGATTTAGGCAGAATCTACGTTGCCCTATATCCCAGGACCTGATCCCAGATTATCTGATTTGAATTGGATTATATGAGTCTCCACTGCCAGATATTCTGAGATAAACAGATAAACTGGAAGATAATCTAGGATAAGAAAATAATCTGGAATCAGATCCTGGGATATAGGTCAGTGTAGAAGGGGCCTTAGACAACATCTAGATGAGAATCTACAATAACATTAATCCTTATTTGAGGAATGGTTTTATAAAGAGGTACTGTCATTAGGAATAGAAAAATATTTTAAAATACTTCTTGAGTGTCACAAAATCCTAATGAGAAGAATCAGAGGTGTGGAGGGAGCCTGTGGGGAGGTGGGGACTAGATGATTCTTTTAGTATTGTTTTGGTGGTTTACTTTTAATGTCCATATTTTGTTTTGCTTTGAATTCGGTATATTTAAGTCGATGGAATTTATGACAATCCTAATTAATCAAGTATTCCACAGCAGTAGTGGGTATTAATTAGCTTGAGTGGAAGACTTATAAAATAATAATTTTCCAGAGTTAATTGAAGCATCCGCATTTAAAGGTTATGAACAGAAATTGTTTTATAATAAGATTAGTGCTGCTTAACATGGAAACAATCCATTTAAATCATCCACATTCAACAATATTGTCTGTATTTGCATTTTGTTCTTGTTAGGCATAGAGAAGTGATGTTAAGGTATCAGGTATGTGGAGAATAGGAGAAAAAAATACAAATTGCTTTTGATAATAGACTAATTGGTGCTGCCTTTTAAAAATGTGGGTATTTCAGCATTTCCATTTTGATGGTGGAGGGTAAAAACCTATTGGCACATAAATTCCAGGAGTGGTCAAATGTGAAAAGGCTAAGCAGCAAGCCAGGGTTATATTTTGTGCTTTCAAAGCAGATGAAAGCTGGAATCTTCATCCCCAGTCCTCCCTGAGACCACACACCTAAATTCTGCTGCCCTGCAAATTCATTAACTGGGATAGGGAAAAATATCCGGTTACCAGACCTGTGTTTCTCATTGAAAAACCAAGTTAAACCTCAAGTCTAAACACAAAATCAATTGATGCTTTGTTCTACACTCAGACAAGGTGCAGAATTGGTTCTTGAGTAAACTGGGATAATTGCTAGTGGAATAAATCCAAGTGTGAAAAGGGGTTATGAGAAAGCACATTAGTTGGTATCAACTAAAGGCAATCCTGTGAATGAGAGACTTCCAATAACTCCGTCCATCAGCTGCCCTGCCCAAATCTTGCAAAGTCAGGGCTGTGTTTTCCTTGATTGCTGTTAGTGCAATCGCTCCCCTTTTTCCTCCACTTTACCATGCATTATTGTCTTTTGCAATGAGTCACTCCATCTCATTATATGTTTAAAGTATGGCACCCTAGGTTTAGTCCCCTTCTAGTGAGAATGTGCAATATTTCTTTACATAAACTGACTCCAGCTTCTAACAATAAATATATTTAATCATTTTTTTGCATGCAGTTAAAAAGTACACATTTGTAAAGTGCATATTTTTACAATCAGAAACATTGTGCACATTTTAAACTGTGCAAATTGTTACTATGGGCTTTCCAACAATACAGGATACTATATTTCCCATGTTGTGTTTGCATCATAGACATCCCAGCACATTCCAATCTAACACAAGCTCATTGAAACTTTGATGCAAAACTTGATTAGGCTAGGGATCCAAGGGATCCATATTCACTCACAGTGGCCTTGGGGATGGGAGTGGGAAGGGAAAGGGATGAACTGTCCTTCTGTGGAAGTGCTTGGATGCTTTGTTGTGCAGTCCTGATCGGTGGTGTGTGTGTTGGACTAGATAGCTCTCATGGTCCTTTATAATTCTATGATTCTATGTTTCTATGACTCTTGTAATGTTGTGTTGTCAAGACAGAAATGCTCCTGAGAAAAGTCACTAGCATTTAAGCATGGCTGGTGGGGACATGAGAGAGGGCCTTCTCAGTGGTTGACCTCGGCTCTGGAACTCCCTACCCAGGCAGATTAGGTTAGCACCCACCCTTTCCATCTTCTGTAAAGAACTAAAAACATGGATGTTCTGCTGTGCTTTTGACTAGACAATCCCCTAAATAACCTGGCTCCAATCAGGACTTGAAATTTGTCCTTGCACTTAACTGTCGTCCTCTACCCAAATATATTATTCCTCATCTTACATTGCTCACCCCTACTTCATTGGACTTATGCACTTTATCCATCAGCCCTATTTTCAAAATTGAGTTGCGCCAGCCTGCCCATCCATGCCTAGAAATGGACTTTATTACGGGCCCATTGGTAGTTGGTTTGAGATTGTTTTTATTCTATCACAACCGCTATGTTGTTTATAATTGTTGTTGTTTTATTCTGTTTTATGATACTGTGTATGTATTTTAATGTGATTATATTCTATGATGTTGACTAGGCTCGTCCCCATGTAATCTGCTCTGAGTCCCCTTGGGGAGATGGAGGCGGGGTACAAAAATAAATTTGTTGTTGTTGTTGTTGTTGTTGTTGTTGTTGTTGTTACTGTCCACCTCATCAATTTTCCCAAGAGTAGAGTGACTGAAAGAGCAAATCACACATTGGGACTGCTGGGAGAGATTTGCAGGAGCTGCCCAGAATCTTCTTGGGCCTAAAGGGGTTTGGCTGTGCCCTGAGAGGCACAGCCAGACTCCTTGACCCAACAATGCAATTATTTCACCACTGATTCAAACTTCCTTGATGACGATCTCTTATATCCCTACAGAAGATACCGTTTGAGGTGCACAGAAATAGTATTATCTCTCTTTCCTTTTAAAAATATCCCAACGAAACCTCTTTTAAGCTTCTCCACAATTTTATAGGGGATGTATACAAAGGGAAGGTAAAGTTTATTGACAGCATAGGAAATGAAGGGACTCTTAAAATATTTTTCCACTTACAAAAGCATACGAGCCTCAATAATTTTAATCACTCAGTGTGCAATATATATGGCAGCATCCCAAAATACCAGCTCTTAGCAATTTAGTTATTTAGTAACTTCACAGAAACATCAAAGGATATAAGTTCTAAGCCATAATGAAATGTAAGGTAGGACAGCCGCTTGCAGGGACAATAGAGAAAGGCTGAAAAGAGATTCTTGTGCTAAAATGAAGGTACTTTCGGTTTCTATTATATCTAACAAAATAAAAGAAATCTAAGGACATTAAATGAGAACATAAATACAACACTGAAAATTGAATTAACATTTCTATTGTTAAAATATTCCTGTCAAAATGATGCTAACGATCAGCAAGACTAGAGTTTACTCCAAAAAGTTTTGATGAATTAAAAATTACAGGAGCAATCCCTTGCTCCCTGTAAAGGCAGTAAAAGAGCCATTAATGCAATAATTGGAAGCCTGAATTGTGAGATGGTTTTCATAAATTTCTGCACAGCTGGAATTATGAAACATGACCACTCTCACCAACCCATAACTGCTACAGCCACTTCTCCTATGGTCATTGACTGATCATTGGAGAGCAGAGGAGAAGCAAAGTATCCAACTGTGTTTCTATAGCTGGAGACATCGTAATAGGAATCCAGTGAGGTCTTCAAGTGGTTCTCTGTGGGTCCTGGTAGATGCCTTTTTGCTGTGCATACAGATATAGTAATATTGTAGGATGCAGCTCTGGTGCTCCTTTACTCTGCCACCAAATACATTTCTGTCTTTGTGTTGGGATCACGTTAATGGCACATTCTTTCCTAAGCATGGAATAATTTTATCTTAGACTTCCATACCTGCACTGCAGTTGCTGCAACCCATAGCCATGCCTATAACTGAAAAATGGCTGAAATGTTGCCAAAGGCAAGTTGTATCTTAAAACTGCAGTGGGCACTCTGTATTTTGAAACATTGAATCATACAATCATAGAATCGTAGAGTTGGAAGAGACCTCATGAGCCATCCAGTCCAACCCCCTGCCAAGAAGCAGGAAATCACATTCAAAGCACCCCCGACGGATGGCCATCCAGCCTCTGCTTAAAAGCCTCCAAGGAAGGAGCCTCCACCACAGTCCGGGGGAGAGAGTTCCACTGCCGAACAGCTCTCACAGTGAGGAAGTTCTTCCTGATGTTCAGGTGGAATCTCCTTTCCTGTAGTTTGAAGCCATTGTTCCGTGTCCTAGTCTGCAGGGCAGCAGAAAACAAGCTTGCTCCCTCCTCCCTATGACTTCACCTCACGTATTTGTACATGGCTATCATGTCTCCTCTTAGCCTTCTCTTCTGCAGGCTAAACATGCCCAGTTCTTTAAGCTGTTCCTCATAGGGCTGGTTCTCCAGACCCTTGATCATTTTAGTTGCCCTCCTCTGGACACATTCCAACTTGTCAACATCTCCCTTCAACTGCATTGCCCAGAATTGGACACAGTATTCCAGGTGTGGTCTGACCAAGGCAGCATAGAGGGGTAGCATGACTTCCTTGGATTACCAGAGACAGTCAGTGAATCTGTTGTCAAAGGCTTTCATGGCCCGAATCACTGGGTTGCTGTGAGTTTTCCGGGCTGTATGGCCATGGTCGAGAAGCCTTCCCTCCTGACGTTTCACTCACATCTATGGCAGGCATCTTCAGAGGTTGTGAGGTTTGTTGGAAACTAGGCAAGCGGGGTTTATATATCTGTGGAATATCTAGGGTGGGAGAAAAAAATATTGTCTGTTTGAGGCAAGTGTGAATGTTGCAATTGATCACCTCGATTAGCATTGAATGGTAGTCAACATGTAGGTAAATCCCATTGATCTACTCTAGTGAGGATTAACAAGAGGAGATAGAAATGCTAAAGAGTTATACAATGGTATGCTTGAGTTCTTTCAATAAGGAACAATTCAAAAGTTTCTAGCAGTTAGTTTCTTTGCATCCTTATTTCTTTCTGTATTCCTCAATGATGCTCTTGGCTATTCTACACTGAACTGCTTGTGTATATCTCCACCAGGCCCGTCTGCCTCACCTCGCATGATTTCAATTTCTCCACTTGGTTCTTCCTGAACAAGATCAAGTGGGTTTGTACTTGCTGCCCTTCCACTTTTGCATAGGTGGGCGAGTGAGGTAGTTTCCCTTATTAAGAATTCATCCTAAATTCCCTGTATCATGTTTCAAATGGTATGCAGTAAATTTTGTTCCAATACTTTAAGGTAAAGGTAAAGGTTTCCCCTGACATTAAGTCCAGTCATGTCTGACTCTGGGGGTTGGTGCTCATCTCCATTTCTAAGCCGAAGAGCCGGCATTGTCTGTAGACACCTCCAAGGTCATGTGGCCGGCATGACTGCATGAAGAGCTGTTACCTTCCTGCCAGAGCGGTATCTATTGATCTACTCACATTTGCATGTTTTCAAACTGCTAGGTTGGCAGGAGCTGGCGTTAACAGCGGGCGCTCATTCCGCTCCCAGGATTTGAACCTGGGACCTTTCGGTCTGCAAGTTCAGCAGCTCAGCGCTTTACATTTTATGAATTAACAGAAGTACTTCAATAGAAAAATAGAATAGATTGCTGGAACAATCTGGAACAGTTTAATCTCAGCAGTCTCCATTAAAAATGTATTACGTGTCAAGTGTTGACATTTGAAGGCATTATTTAAAACTCATGGGATAAGAATTTCATAAAACGTGCAGGTGTGAATTCTACAACAAAATGTAACTCAGGGGTACAAAAAACCACATTTGATAGGTTGAGTATTGGGTGTGGTAAACCCATAGAAGTTATTGAGATTTAATTCACTCAAAGCTAATTTAAGCCCCATTGATTTAAATAGAACTGTTTGAAGCATAGCTAACTCTGAATCCATCCCCAGTGTTTTAAGTACATATTAGTGAGACCATAATATATGGCAAATATACTCCATATAGCAACACAGTGGCGCAGCAGGTTAAACCACTGAACTGCTGAAATTGCTGACGAAAAGGTTGGTGGTTCAAATCTGGGGAGCGGAGTGAGCTCCTGCTGTTAGCTCCTGCTTCTGCCAACCTAGCAGTTCAAAAACATGCAAATATGAGTAAATCAATAGGTACAACTCTGGTAGGAAGGTAACGGCACTCCATGACCTTGGAGGTGTGTACAGACAACACCGACTCTTCGGCCTAGAAATGAAGATGAGCACCAATCCCCAGAGTTGGACATGACTAGACTTAATGTCGGGGGGGGGGGGGGGGAGGGGGGACAAAACAAAGCAACACTGTACTTGATGGCTGTAATATTTGACAGCTTCTTACCAAATACATCAACTCAATCTCTTGCAAAAGCTGCAACCAGAGCTTCAAAATCTGCTACAGTAAACATACAAAGAGGACAACCGAAGTCTGGATTTTACTGGGTCTACTTTGTGCATGACTAACTCTGGGCTTAGTTCCTTGCCCTCAGAAACTCAATTTTTACCCTTTTCCACAGTTAACATCTCTCTCACACTCAAAGCTCTTTTGAACATTCCAAAAAAGAGTGAAAACCAATTAAGATTTGAGTAACAGTGCAGTATGAGTACTTGAGCAAGAGCAAAAGCACCTTATACAGCATGGAGACGAATAGTTCCATCCATGCACAATATATTTTGTTCCCGATTATAAAAATGTATTCTGTAAGTGTAAAGTAATGCATATTTAAGCATAATGCTACCAATCCAAGAACACTTGAGAGGTGTGTGGATGCTAATAATTATGGTATAGAGCATAAGTACATTGTCCTTGTCCACTATTAGGCTTGGGTCTATTTTAGATGGTATAAATCTGCCACAGCTAAGAAGCTTCACTAATGTATGTGCTTTGTGAAAATGGATCTTAATGGTTTTATCTGAAAAATAGTCCATGATTTATTGTATGAACCAATGTCTATTATGTCACCATGTGACAATTTATTTTTGCATAAGAACTTCCATTTGTCTCCTTCAAAACTCTCAGTGTTAAAATCTCTGCTTTCTTGGCTGCCTTTCGTGTATTCTTGGTGCTTAACGTTCCTCAATAAAACTCTAGAGTGCCTCCAAATTATTTACAGAACTGTTCTCCAGTTATGATGGCTAGCCATAGATCATTTCTCACTGTTCTAAGACTAAACAAATTTTATGACAGCAGAAGATAATCACTTTTTAAAACCTTAAAGGACACATTTTTAAAATAAAGGAGTTTGGTGAGCCAACTACACAAATCTTTATAGCTCCAAATAGAGATACCTATAGTTTTACAGTTGCTTGCTTGCTTTACTGACACAGAGGGATGATTAGGAAATGGTAAGTTCTTGTTTATTTCTTAACAATAGCTCTACTGAGAGGTTGATATATAACATTTATCCACAGTTATGCTTTACAAAGGGATACCTTATATCCAGAATGTAGGAACAGGGAATATTTATTTTAGAGCACTGCAGTTATTTGGGAAGGGGAGGGCGAAGGAGACAGTTAAGCTGTAGTAGACCAAGACAAGTTGAGTTGTATTTTCCCAATAATTGATGGTACAACTTCTTAGCCCATTTATGCCATGTTGTGTCATAAAGGAGGCAGATTGAATAAGAGAAACACATATCAATAATGAGAGATCCATTTAATCAAAAAAACCCTACTGACTGAGTTGAGCGGACCTTGTCCACAATTCTGAAAAACAAAATACAGTGTTCCCTCACTACTTCGTGGTTCGCTTTTCACGGATTCACTGTTTTGCAGTTTTTCAATAAACACTAAAAGAATATAATAACCCATAAAAATGATTTTTCCTTCCTCTCTCATTCTCTTTCCTTCCTAAGGAGAAGTCTAAGGAAGGAAGGAAGGAGAAGCCAAGAGAGAGAAAAGGAGGCTGAAGCAGCTTGTGAGATTGTAAACAACATAGTCAGACAGCATGAGTGAGATTGTAAACAACACAATCTCATAGTGTCCCTACTTCGTGGATTTTCACTTTTCATGGGTGGTCCTGGAACGTAACCCCCCATGATAAGTGAGGGAACATTGTATTCCAAAATCCAAAAATTGTCTGCTTGGGTGGCTGGAATAGTGACAACTTTCATTTCTGATGGCTAAATATAAACAATGTTTCGTGCACAAAACTATTTAAACTATTGTTTATGAAACTATCTTCAGGCTATGTGTATATGAAACATAAAGGGATTTTGTGCTTAGCTTTGGATTTCGTAACCCAAATCTCTCATTATGTGTGTATATGCAAGCATTCCACCCCCCCCCCCATAAAAGAAAAAAAAGAAAAAAAATGGAAATCCCAAGCATTTCAGATAAGGGATATTCAAGCTGATATACAAGCTGATTGAACTTGCAGTTATAATTTGTGCTGAGTAGAATGGGGTGGGAGATGTGAAACGTATTTCATGAACTTTCCTATGTGAAAATAATAACTTCACTGATACCCCATTTCAAAAATAATTCAGGAAACCTGAAAGATTTGGTAAAATATTCTGTCATTCAGAGCAAGGCGGTCACTGTGATCTTACATTGTTACACAACATGGTCTTATCAAATGGCTGACTGGCTGAATTAAATAGTAAATAAAACGAGCAAAATTATGGGAAAACCACAAATTCAGTTTCTCAAATAGAAAATATTTCCAGGTCACCCACAGTTGTCCTGCCCCAAGATTTGGACTTTCTCCCTACTTAGGAGCAGTGAGGACAGTTGGGCCAGTTTCCAACCAGAACTGGCTGCAATTGTCCTGACTGCATTTCATAGGCTCAGGCGGCCTGGAGACATGGGATAAAAATCTAATATTACCTCCCCCCTCTGGTGTTGCAGTAGTTCCTAGCCACAACAGGCCATCTACCTTTATTGCTCTGACATGAGGCAAAGTGAGCACTGAGAAGGAAGAGGAGAGGTGCCAGGGAAAAGAAAGGTGCTGTGTTATGACTGCTGAGACAAGAGGGCAGGAGGGACATCTAAGGTGGCTTCCCATAGGTGACAAACCATGTTCGGCATGACTGGGCAGTTGGTATTCCCTCCTGCTTCCATCAGTGGCTGAGAGAGGTGCCCTGCTGACTCCAGGGTCTGATGTAGTGTCCAAATTTTGGATCAATGAAGATGAGGTGGGATTGTAAACATGTAAAAGGTTTTTGGGAATTGGTCATAAGGGAAATAGAAAATATTATGAATATAAAAATTAGAAGGAATCCAGTGGAAATATTACTTTTAATTAAAAAAGAGGATGAGAATGATAAGAGGGGGAAAAATTTAATAGACATGCTATTAACAGCAGCTAGATTATTAATTGCAAAATATTGGAAAGGAGAAATGAAAATACAAATTAATGAATGGTATAAAGAAGTTTGGCGAATGGCACTGAATGACAAGCTAACATCAAATTTAAAAGTAAAGAAGGGATTATGGGGAAAAAATGATTTTGAAAGTATTTGGAGAAAATTTCTAGAAAAATTATTGGAAAAAGAAGATGGGAATTTACCTCCAAATGAAGAATTGAACTTTTGGTGGGACTACAGAAGAAGAGATGGCTCTGGGGAAGGGGAGCACAGGGGTGAATGTAAATAAAAGAGGGGGAAATGTATAGAATATGTTTATATAATTGTAACTTTTTCTCAATAATAACAATAAAAAATATTTTAAAAAAGAAGAAGAAGATGAGGTCTGAATCATGTTGTGAACTTTTCTAAATATAGGAAACACTCTGCTTTATAACGATGCTTTTCACATGAACAAAAGCAATTACAGAGAGTTTAGGGATAGAATGTATCCACTACGCTTGTGCGATTTGTTTGTATGCTCGCTAAATTTGGATCTAATTCAGATCTAAAGCACTTTTGAAGCCAATTCCGACCCACCTGTTCACTGCCTTCCCAATATTAAGAATTTGAATCAAAAGGAGCCTTCGTTTCTTATGTCTAGGATGTCTTTAGATGTAGCTGTGACAACGCCCCGCTGAGAGGTGAAGCCAAACATGCTGGCATGCACCTCAGCCAATCAGGGCTGATGGAGGAGGGAGGGGGGGAGGCAGAGGCATTGTTCTTGTTGTCTTTTTTTTTAATGTCGCTTTAAAAAACTTTGAAAATTCCCAAAAAATCAGTGGGTGGGTGAAACACTATGAAACTTGATAGGCAAAGATTGATAAATATGTTCTGACATTGTAGCAAGTTTCACCCCAATAGCTTTAAAAATGAGGGAGAAAGGAGCTTCTGAATTTTCCCCATTTATAGTAATTTAATGGGAAGTGAGAAGTCACATGCCTGCACTAAACTACACTTCCCAGAATGCACTGGGCTGGAGTAGCTATCTTTGGCATTGAGAGACAGTCTAATTATTATAATATATACAATCATGGAATCTGCAAAGAGTCATTAAGGAAATAATAGTATATAAATCTGTGGCTGTGTGTCAATACTAGGGAAGCCGAGCTAAACCTGTGCGTCTTAGCCAATCAATGCTGTCGGAGGAGGGAAGGGGGGGGGAGCAGAGAGGATCTTTTTAAAAAGTTGTTTTAAAAAGCTTTAATAATTCCCTAAAATTCCTTGGATAAGTGAAGCATTATGAAACTTGATGGACAAAGTGTGATAAATTTGTCCTACTACTGTAGCAAATTTCACCCCAATAGCTTTCAAAATAAGGGAGATCGCAGCCCCTGAAGTTTCCCCAATAGTAATGGAGGAGCATGCCTGCTTAAAAACTACATTTCCCAGATGTCCCAGTTCCTCTCTCCTCTTAACATTCCCCACCCCCTTTTGTCCTCACTCTTTCCTTATTGATAACATTGACCAAATTTGGATGTTTTTATCTGTGAATTCTTGGAAGGTATGAAAAGTTTAGAGAGAGAGAGAGAGAGAGAGAGAGAGAGAGAGAGAGAGAGAGAGAGAGAGAGAGAGAGAGAGAGAGAGAGAGATTTACATACTGTATAACATCTCTATCTTATTTCTTATTGCCTGATCTCTAGACTTATTCATAATATAATTCTTGACCCGGTTCCATCTTTTTTCAACTTCTTGCATTCTATTTTCATTACCATTTGAATAATTTAATTTTACATCCATAATTTCAAATTCCATTTGGTCCACCATATACTGATACCATTTATTTACTGTCCACTTTGATTTATCTTTCCATCCCAATACTATCACCGCTTATGTGCACTCAATTATTGCTTTCTTTGTTTCCCTGTAATTTCCCATTCCCTCTCTTTGTATCAGGACTGCCAATTCTTTTGTTATAACCCAATCAGTTCCTAATATTTGGTTTGACACATTTTGTATAGTCTGCCAGAAGTATTCTACTTGTTTGCATTCCCACATCATGTGCATAAACCGCCCTTTCTATTGAGTTCCATGCCAGCAGTGACTGCTCCCCTTTTTATAATAATACGCTAATTGACAGGGTATGCGATACCACTTATGTAATATTTTCCTCCTCATTTCTCATACTTTTGTATTCCTTGTCATGGTCTCCCATTCCAAATAATCAAAATAGCCTTGGCAGCAGCTCTGGATTGAAAATGCTGCTACTTAATGCCATGTGGATGAATGGCAAAACAGCTGCCATTAGAACTTGATCCTGGATGAAAATGTGAACCTGGAACGTATTAAACAAACCCGGTTGAATGAGATGCATATGGCCCTTGTGGTTTCTTCCAACTCTATGATTCTATAATTCTATGGATTTGGCTATGGTTATACATGCCTTTGTTAGATAGGCGACCTTATCAGATGGACACCCCCCCCCCCCCTTTACAAAAGGTAAAGGTTTTCTCCTGACATTAAGTCTAGTCATGTCTGACTGGGGGTTGGTGCTCATCTCCAACTCTAAGCTGAAGAGCTGGCATTGACCGTAGACACCTCCAAGGTCATGTGGCCAGCATGAATGCATGGAGCGTCGTTACCTTCCCGCTGGAGCGGTACCTATCAATCTACCCACGTTTGCATGTTTTCAAATTGCTAGATTGGCAGAAACGGGCTAACAGCAGGAACTCACTCCGCTCCCTGAATTCGAACCACTGACTTTTTTTTGGTCAGTAAGTTCAACAGCTTACCTGCTGTAAGCCACCATAAAATAATGTGGTCATGGCAATTAGCAAAAATAGCATGAAGGAACCCTTATTTTGTCTATCTGTATTATCTATTCATGATTCCTCTCTTCACTTTATGAAGCGATTCCCTCCCCCCACTGCTTTCTAATAAGGTTCTGTATTTGGATTATTGCAATGTGGGGCTGCCTTTGAAAATTGCTTATAAACGTCAGTTGGCCCAAAGAGCTTCAGACAGGTTGTTATCTGTGACTGGTTCTCTGTAGGCAGTACATACAAAACTCCTTTCTTGCGACAGCTTCATTGACTCATCTCCATCTCTAAGCCGAAGAGCCGGTGTTGTCCGTAGACACCTCCAAGGTCATGTGGCCGGCATGACTGCATGGAGCGCTGTTACCTTCCTGCTGGAGCGGTCTGTTGTTGGGTATAATTAAAAGTGCTGATTTTAATGATAAAACCTTCTATGGCTTGGAACCCAATTATCTGAAAAACTATATTTTCCTTTATGAGGCCATTATGGCTCTAAGTTCATCTGCGGAAGCTTCACCCTGTTCCACCCCCTTCCCAGACCTGTTTGGTGGGAATAAGGGAAAGGGCCTTCTAAATGGCTTGGTCTTCTCGATATTTTGGATGAGCTCCCAGATTTCCTGACCATTGGTCAATCTGACTGCTCCTTCTGGGAACTGAAGTTCAAAAGAACTCAAAGACCAAAGTCTGGGCACCACTGGCCTAACTATCAACCACAATGAACAAGTTTATAGTTAGTAGTTTGACCAAGATGTTATCACTTTTGTCATTGTGGGACTTACCTTTTCGTCTTATGAATAACATCCAACCCCAAGTATATGAACATACAACTACAGTGTGAATTTAAAGTGACAAAGCAAGAAATTAAACTACACTCTATTCAACACTGCTCTGAGACTCCAGCAAAGGGTGGTTTTATTGGCTGAGTTTGAGCCATAAATAGAATACAAATCAATTCTATTTTTATAGCTTTCCTCCTACTTGTCATCACAAAGCACTTTACATAAGGAATCAATCACAAGATGATGGGAAAACGAAGCTTCGAAGATTAGATTTAAAATAGAAAACTGATTAGAAGCTGCACTTGGAAAGGAGCAAGGGAGATGGTTTCAGTACTTTGCACAGTGCCGGTACAATAGTTAGAGTTAGCAACCTTTGCATGCTTACACTCACTAATTGCTAATTTGCATGTTTCTAAATTCCCTATGTCTTTGCTTTTACAAACCCTCTATTTTTCTGCCTCTCTCTAATATGCAGCTATTCTTCATCTTTCTCATTTACTAGATCATTTATTTGTATATGAAGTAATTTGTAACTAAATCTCACCAGAATGCTACATCTCATTTCCTGACTCGACTCTCCAAACCTCTTTTAGCAGAAGCCAGAAGCCATAATGAGCAAAGAAGATCTGTTCTGCTGGATCACAGAATGTTTCCAGGCACTTCCCATGAGTGAGCTGTAGTACAACAGTCAGAAGCAGGACCTTGTTACAACCTCTCATTACACTGAAGGAATGTGAGTAACACATATAATTTGCACATATGGCAGTTGGGGGCAAAATCCACTGAAATTATTTACATTTTACATTCCAATATGAAAATTCCCAGGCAGTCCCCATGTTACAAACAAGATAGGTTCTGTAGGTTTGTTCTTAAGTTGAATTTGTTTGTAAGTCAGAACAGGTACTTATTAAAGTGTAACTCCAGCCAAATGTGTGTTTATGTGTATGTGCGTGCACATGTACAAACACACACACAAACATATATAGCACAGAAAAGGGGTAACACCCCTGTAGTGTTTGTTGTGCTGTCTGGGCCCCTGTTCAGAATATTTCATTTCACACTCTGTCCCCATAGTAATTAGATATTGAAAAAATTGGCTTGTTGTGGAAACTAGGATTGGTGATAAAGCTTCAGTTGAGAGAGCATTCCCCCATGATATGTCAAAGACAGAACGCCACAAGATAAAAGATAACAAAGTTTATTGGAGTTACAGAACCAAAAATGCCCGTAAAAGACAAGGGCTAGGCAAACACTGGCCTTAAAAGTAAAAAGAGACAAGAAAAACGTTCAAAAGATAAACCGGATTAAACCGGAGTTTAATCCGGGTTAAATCAAAACAGCTTGCTTCAGCCTGGGAATAAACAAACAGAAGCTGGTGAACAAAAAGTTCAAAGGAATGCAACTAATTGGCAGCAGATGCTTCTCTGCTTCCAAGAGCTATGTTTGAGTAACTTAGAGGTTACTCCTCCACACAGCAGGCAATTTCCCAATACAAACACAGCAGACGAGGGCAGAAGCAGTCAGCGAAGTCCCAATCCGTTCCGAAGGTCGTAAGGCAGATGCAGACGTTTGTAGTTCACCAGTTCCAACGATAGACACAGGTAGGAGAATCCGAGGCCGAAGTCAGTCAGTCCGTAAGTCCAGAGTAAGCAGATGGCGTCCGTCAAGAAGACGACGGAAGGTCAAAGGTAGTCAGCAAACGAATCACACCCGTCTTCAGGAAAACTTCCCACACAGATCCCAAGCGTTCGTCCAGATTACCTTGCCCAACGCAATTTGCTATTGCTCCCAAACCCCATTTTATGCCAGTTACAAGTCCTCATCGCTATCAGCTGTTCTCCTTAGCCCGGGCGTTTCCTCATCACTTTCCTCATCAGAACTGGAACACCTTTGACTACGCCCCACAGCATCCCCAGCTGTGGATCCCGTCCCATCCCTCCAGCTTGTCCACGGGTCTAATCCTGAAGGTCCCCAATCGCCTTCCATACTATCATTGCCAGTGGCACCCAAATCCTCCCTTACACGAGTCCATTCCATGTCATCCTCTTCCGAGCTAACCATCTCTTCCTCCATTCTCTCAGTAAACCCCTCAAAAGAATCCTCGTCAGATGGTTCTGCAAAGATATCTCGCAGCCGCTTCCTTTCTCGCTCCTCGAGAGTATCTGACTCTCGAGGAGTCTTACGCCCACGTCTCCCAGTAGTAGAGCCATGAGGCTCAACCATAACACTATCCCCTCTCACAAAGGCCTCCTCCTCCGAAGGCGGAGAGACGGCAGTGATGTCCTCAGCTACAGCACCACGACGACTGGAGGTATCTAACTTTAACAGAGAATGATGGAAAACTGGATGGATTTTAAAAGTAGAAGGTAAACGCAAACGAAATGCTACGGAAGAAATCTTTTTAACAATAGGAAAGGGTCCCAAATACCGTGGCGCAAACTTTCCCCCAGCCTGTTTAATGTACTTAGAAGATAACCACACTAAATCCCCTTCTTCCAACTCTTCCCCTGCCTGCCTATGATGGTCGGCCTGAGTCTTTTGCGTTGCCTTGGCTTCCAATAGTAAACGACGGGCAACATCATGCAACACAGCCATTTCAGAGGAACGGTACACCGGGTCAGAGGAAACCACATTGGTTGACGGCGCCACACCTCCCCGCAGATGAAAACCATAAGTCAGTTCAAATGGAGTATGCTGACTAGACGTGTGCACAGCGTTGTTATAGGCGAACTCAGCCACCGGTCGCCATTTTACCCAAGCAGTGGGTTGATCTAAACAAAAACAACGTAAATATTGCTCCAACAACCCATTAACCCTTTCCGATTGACCATCCGTTTGTGGATGAAATGCTGAGGAGACGTTCAATTTAGTACCTAAACACTCATGGAAGTGTCTCCAAAAGCGTGACACAAATTGTGGAGCCCTATCAGAAATAATCACCTCAGGAGCTCCGTGCAAACGATAAATGTGTTTGGTATACAATAAAGCCAATGTAGGGGCCGCCGGAATGGTCGAACAAGGAATAAAATGAGCCAGTTTAGAAAATAAATCCACCACCACCCAAATACATGTGTAACCCCCAGACTTAGGCAAATCAGAAATGAAATCCATGGAAATAATTTGCCATCGTCTCTCAGGAACAGGCAAAGACGACAACAACCCTCTAGGGCGCCCAACAGGCGTCTTACTCTGCTGGCAAACAGCGCAGCTATCACAAAAGCGAAGAATGTCTTGCCGCATCTTTGGCCACCAGTAGTTCCTGGTGATGAGCTGCACGGTCTTAAATCTGCCAAAATGCCCAGCCATGGGTTCGTCATGGTGGGCTCTAATAACCTCCAACCTGAGTGCCCCCACCGGTACATAGACCTGTCCCCTGCGTACCAATACTCCATTCTGATCTTGCAAGTGAGGCAGTATTGTACGATTCCCTGCTGACAACAGCATGAGTTGCTCTTGAGTCCAAACATCTTCTTTCTGAGCCTCTATGATTTGATCATGTAACCCGATCTCATTTTCCACAACACATAAAGAGGCAGTAGGCAAAATGGTCTGGCACACTACCTGCTCATTAGTCTTAAACTCAGGCTTGCGGAACAATGCATCGGCCCGCAAGTTTGCCTTCCCTTCCACAAATTGAACTTTGAAATTAAACCTGGAGAAAAACAAAGCCCATCGGATTTGACGTTGGTTTAACTTCTTGGCCGTTTGCAAATGTTCCAAATTCTTGTGATCAGACCTGACCACGATTTGGTGCCACGCCCCCTCTAGCCAGTGCCGCCACACCTCAAACGCCACCTTGATCGCCAATAATTCTTTCTCCCATATGGTATAGTTTTGCTCAAATGGTGTTAGTTGCCGAGAGTAAAATCCACAGGGACGCAAAGTCCCTGATGAATCTCTTTGAGATAATACAGCCCCCAACGCGTAGCTAGAAGCGTCTGCTTCTACTACGAACGGTTTGTCCACATCTGGATGTATTAGTATGTTGTCTGCCTGAAAGCTAGACTTTAATTGTAAAAACGCATCGTGAGCTTCCCGCCCCCACACAAATGGCTGTTTCTTACGCAGGAGCTGCGTTAAAGGTACCGTGAGTTTGGCAAAGTTTGGGATAAACTCCCGGTAGTAATTAGCGAATCCTAAGAACCTCTGAACATCTTTCTTAGTCTTGAGCTCTTGCCATGAGTTGACTGCGTCAACTTTATGTGGATCCATTTTGAGTTCCCTTCCTGAAACTACATGACCTAGGAACTCAACTTCAGGTACATGAAAAACGCATTTAGAAGCCTTAGCGAAAAGCCCATTAGCCCGCAGACGATGTAGTACCTGCTTAACATGCTGACGATGTTCTCTTTCATCCTTAGAAAAAATTAAGATATCATCCAAATAAATCACCACAAATTGGTCAATTAAGTCTCTAAATACATCGTTTATGAACCTCTGGAAGACCGCAGGCGCATTACAAAGTCCGAAAGGCATTACACGGAACTCGTGGCATCCGAAACACGTGTTAAATGCCATCTTCCATTCATCACCTTCCCGTATTCTAATCAAGTTATACGCCCCCCGCAGGTCAAGCTTGGTAAAGACCTTAGCCCCTTGCACCCTCGATAGTAATTCCGAGATTAAAGGTAGCGGGTACCTATCCCGAATGGTGTGTTTGTTAAGGACCCGGTAATCACAAACCAACCTGAGGTCCCCTGTCTTTTTGGCAACAAAGAACACAGGAGCAGCAGTTGGAGAGCTAGATGGGCGTATAAACCCCTTAGCTAAGTTCTCATCGAGGAACTCTCTTAAAGCTTGCCTTTCTGGTACTGTCAAGGCGTACAACCTTCCTGCTGGCAATTTTGCACCTTCCGCTAGTCTAATGGCGCAATCGTATGGTCTATGCGGCGGTAGCTTATCCGCTTCCTTCTTACAGAATACGTCTGAGAATTCCCCATACTCAGCAGGCACTCCCTCCATATCAGGCTGAGTAGGGTTTAGAGTAAAACATTCCTGCCTCCTAAAAGTTATCTTACGCGTCACCCAGTCCACTTGTGGATTTACTAAAGCTAGCCAATCCATTCCCAGGATCACATCGCATCTGGGTAAGCTCGTAATATCCCAAACAAACGTTCCCGTTACTCCCTGTACTTCCCACATTATTTCTGAGGTCTCATGGTTAACCACCCCAGTCTCCAATAGTCTCCCATCCGCTCCTTCCACCCATACGTCGCATGCTTTACGCACTACAGGAATGCCATGCTTCCTAGCAAATTCAATATCCACATATGAGACCGTAGCCCCTGAGTCCAGCAGTGCCAAAGTAGAAACAAGTTCTTTTCCCCCAACAGATAACGAAATGGGTACAAAGACATGTTTCTTCCCCTCAGTTGACTGCTTTAAAAGCCCTAATGCGTTGGACTCACGTCGCACTAGGGCTGGCCTTTTCCCGAAAGCTGGGAAGGTTTTACATTACAATTTCTGGCGAAATGCCCAGCATTTCCACAATACAAACACAACCCCAGTTGTCTCCTACGGTTCTTTTCTGCTATAGACAGTTTTTTAAACACCCCGAGTTCCATAGGCTCGTCCCCCTTTACCACAGGTGCCTTAGATTCAAACATAGGTGGCGCACACATTGCTCTAGATTGTTTACGGGACTCGAACCTGGCGTCCAAACGCAACACTTTAGATATTAAGGCATCCCAATTTTCTGCCGGCTCCAAGCGTGCCAATTCGTCCTGGAGGTAATCATTTAAACCAGCAGTAAACAAAAGCATAAATGCATTTTCCCCCCAGTCTAACTGATGACGGTACAAATTAAACTTATTTAAATAATCCAAAACAGTCCCCTTTCCCTGTTTCAACCGATACAGAGCCCAACTAGCATTCTCCGTACGGAGGGGATCCCCAAAAGTGTCAGTTAGTAGTTTTTTGAAATCACTCAAATTGTCCTTGACTGGGTCATTTCCCAAAATCAAATTAGTGGCCCATTGTCCTGCAGGACCAGTCAACAAACTCAAAATAAATGCCACCTTGCTAGTGTCCGTAGGAAAAGCTTGTGCACTAAGCTGGGAAAAATAAAGTTCAATTTGTGCCAAAAAAGTTGGCAGTTTGCTCCTAGACCCATCAAAGCGTTCGGGAGTCATAACATGTCCTTTAGCTGGCTGTGCTGCTTGCGCAGCGTAAAAAGCAGCCTGTAATTGATCAAAACGAGCCTTTAACTCCTCCATTGTCTTCTTGACGTAATTAACTTCTACGGAAAAATTTTTTTTTTTAGGCGTTGGGCAATCTGTCAAAGACAGAACGCCACAAGATAAAAGATAACAAAGTTTATTGGAGTTACAGAACCAAAAATGCCCGTAAAAGACAAGGGCTAGGCAAACACTGGCCTTAAAAGTAAAAAGAGACAAGAAAAACGTTCAAAAGATAAACCGGATTAAACCGGAGTTTAATCCGGGTTAAATCAAAACAGCTTGCTTCAGCCTGGGAATAAACAAACAGAAGCTGGTGAACAAAAAGTTCAAAGGAATGCAACTAATTGGCAGCAGATGCTTCTCTGCTGCCAAGAGCTATGTTTGAGTAACTTAGAGGTTACTCCTCCACACAGCAGGCAATTTCCCAATACAAACACAGCAGACGAGGGCAGAAGCAGTCAGCGAAGTCCCAATCCGTTCCGAAGGTCGTAAGGCAGATGCAGACGTTTGTATTCACCAGTTCCAATGATAGACACAGGTAGGAGAATCCGAGGCCGTAGTCAGTCAGTCCGTAAGTCCAGAGTAAGCAGATGGCGTCCGTCAAGAAGACGACGGAAGGTCAAAGGTAGTCAGCAAACGAATCACACCCGTCTTCAGGAAAACTTCCCACACAGATCCCAAGCGTTCGTCCAGATTACCTTGCCCAACGCAATTTGCTATTGCTCCCAAACCCCATTTTATGCCAGTTACAAGTCCTCATCGTTATCAGCTGTTCTCCTTAGCCCGGGCGTTTCCTCATCACTTTCCTCATCAGAACTGGAACACCTTTGACTACGCCCCACAGCATCCCCAGCTGTGGATCCCGTCCCATCCCTCCAGCTTGTCCACGGGTCTAATCCTGAAGGTCCCCAATCGCCTTCCATACTATCATTGCCAGTGGCACCCAAATCCTCCCTTACACGAGTCCATTCCATGTCATCCTCTTCCGAGCTAACCATCTCTTCCTCCATTCTCTCAGTAAACCCCTCAAAAGAATCCTCGTCAGATGGTTCTGCAAAGATATCTCGCAGCCGCTTCCTTTCTCGCTCCTCGAGAGTATCTGACTCTCGAGGAGTCTTACGCCCACGTCTCCCAGTAGTAGAGCCATGAGGCTCAACCATAACATGATAACTCTTATAGGAGTGAATTTCCCTTTCTAGTGGTAGATTTCTCTCCTGTCCCATTGTCTCATCTCCGTTCCTAACTATGAGTTGTTTTTAAGGCATCTGTTTGAAACTAGGGGACTGCCTGTACTTTAACCTGAAAAATTGGGTTATATTCCATGTTAGAACGCACTTATGAGATTGTCAAGGGGACTGCAAATATTGTAAGAACACAGGCAGTGACAGCTGGTGTTTCCTTTTTCATTGAGGCAATGGCTCCTCTCTGGGATTTTGTGTGGACTTTTAAGGAGCTATCTAACATGCTGAACCTATTACAGGAATTTAGATAATAGATTTAGAAATCTGGAAAGCTTTTTTAAAAGCCTGGACTAAAACTCACAGTGGATTTTCACAGCCCACTGACATGGAACCTACTAGCTGCAAATGGCTAACATTATGGGCATCAATGGCTTAGTCATGATTCAAATGTTTTATTTTAATTTGAGTACAAGAAGCGCTATGAGTCCACCTGCCAGTTATTGAGGAAGACAATCCAGCAGAACTCCTCTTATGTTCTTTTGTTGTTGGAACAGTTAGCACTTTTATATAGATCTGGTTTTGGGACAGTTTTCTATTTATGTATTTTCAGTTGAAGCCAAGGAAGAGCTTCAATACAGTAGCTAAGAGTCTCATATTGATATATTGGAAAGCTAAAATTTCTGCAGTCATCTAAAATTGGATTGAAGAGCTGTGTACATTACCTTCTGGGAAACAGTTATATTTATTAAACAAGAGAAATCAATTCCATTTTATGTAATTTGATCTTTCCTTGGAATTGTCTGCAATGTAATGATTTCTTTTTTTTGTCCTACCGTAGTTCAAGCTTTCCTGTGTATGGTGTATTTGTATTTCTAGGAAGATTTATTTCGTATGAGCTGTACAATGTGAAGAAAGCTGTGATCTTTTATTATTATATTTATAATTTTATCTTTTGTTTGTTATTGTTTTATTTATGGTATTGTCTTGTGAAATTGATGAAATATCATTATATGAAGTCCAACTGAAACCAGTGGGTCTTATAATTGTATTTTATGTATAGCGATTCAGGAATATATCATTATTATTTATTTATAACCCGTTTTATCTCTCTTGCAAGAGATTTAAAGCGACTTAAAATAAAAGCATCAGCATACAATTTGAAATATAGAGATATGCAAACATTAAAACAGGATTAAATATAAATAGGATTAAATTTTTAAAAATCTCATTAAAACATATTCAGAGTTAAATACTACAAGAGGTTTAGGTTTAATGTTGTTAGTGCATGTTTATGAAAACTTAACTGAGAATTGAGATACAGTTTTAAATGTTAGGAACTGCTACAGATTGTGGGCAATTATAATAGCTTTTTTTCATATTCCCTGCCAGCAGTTATGACATTGTTAACTTGGGGAATGTTATCTCAATCATTCCAATTCATGTTTATGGCTATTGCAGAATCCAACAACCAAAAGTACTCCCCAGATCCTACTTTTGAAGTCTTGTATCCCAAACATAATCAGTTCCTAAGAGAAAGTGGTAATAGATGATCCATATGCAGGACCCGGAAATCCGCCCCCCCCCAACTCACATAAACTTGAGACAAATGGCATGCTAAGAAACCCATTAGGTAAACTGTCCCTGACCCTTTAGATTAAATTACAATGCAAGACCAAAAAAAGAAGATAATTGGTGGGTTTGAGCAGTAACCTTTTTAACCCCTCTCACCTGACCAGTGTACTGGTCACTCTGGTTGTGCTCCCAAGCCAATGAGTTCAAACCCTGGGTTTAAGCCCATTGACTGGTAGTTTCTGCTTTCCTCAGGGCTAGACTGAGCCAAGTAGGCTTCTGGGAGAAAGGACTTGGTGATACATTATTATGTCAGGACCAATGACCCTCCACTGTCCACCCCAAACCACATAAACCGGTCATATGGCAAGTTATAAAGCTTTCTTAAAATAAGTATTTAATTACACTTTGTATGGATATGTAGAATTTTAAAACTATAAACTCTAGAAGGATCCACAAGGCCCATCAAGTCTAACCCCTGCCATACAAGAACACACAACTAAAGTACTTGTGAAAGATGCCTATATATGTATAATATATGATTACTATAGTTTTACCAATCACAATATTGCTGACATCTGTATTCACCAAACTGGAAATGCTTATTATGTTACTTGCAAACAAGTTGGAATAACAGTATTCAAGTTCAAAATTGTATTCAAGTTCAGGCACACTCCCCCGACCCCAAATATCATTGCCTGGGAGTAAAGAATAAGCTTCTAGTGCTACTTAGGGAAGGAAAGTACAGAAAACAAAGTGCAAAGCAAACATGCATTGGGTTGAAATAGTTTTAAATCTCAAGATCAGAAGAGATAAATGCCATACAGCTCTTGTGCTACATCATTTTACAGGCAGGAATAGCTGGTAAACTTATTTATTTTAAAGCTCCCCAAACTGTGTTTTACCATAAATTTTAGCATCCTCACTGCTCAAATTTCCTTTAAAGCAAGGCAAAGATAAAGATATCCCACAGGGAGCTGTACTGATTTTAAAAGTGGGAGATCACAAATGAATTTGCTCTTTGGGTCTTACATTTGAGATTCAGTGCTCTAGGATAGAAACTCAAGAATCACAGTTTGCAAAGCTATACCCTGGTCTGTATTATATTTTCATATTAGTTTGAACACTTTACAGCTTCGATGGTGATCTACATACTTCAGAACACCTGAGAAAAATAACATCATTGTTAATTTCATTTCATTGCAGCTTTAGAACTGAGGGTACTTCAGTCTGCTGAGAAAAAAGTTTACATTACATTGCATTCTGTTTCATGAAAGCTCACATTCATTACACTTGTTTCCTTATGAATGCAGGTAAATAATTTATACCCAATTCTCTTTAGAAAAATCAATATTTTGCATCCAAATTCCAGAAAAGGGAGGCAAAGGATTGGCATTAGCTTGCAAAAGCAATTGCTCTTTCAAATGGAATGAAATATTCAAAGACCATATGCTTACTAAACAGGAACCACCTGTACAGGTATAGATTTTTCTTGGCATTTAATAGAAAATGAATCTTATGCTTGTCCTCAGCGGCTAGAATGACAGCAGTGCTGTTCTAAAACCTACATTTCCCAGTTTAATTTCCCCTACTGTTTGAATTCGAGTGTAATATTGGTTTTAATTTTAATGTTTGGCCAGTAATGGTGGCCGGGGGGGGGGGGGGCATTCACAAGGAAAATGGAAAGCAATTGCACTCTTTGAGCCAAGATTCTTACTTTTTGTTCGCTGACATAATATGTTTAGGAAAACTGAGGACATTCACAATATACAATCATAGTGCTACATTCCACCTGAATATGTCCCATGAAATCATGGGATTTGCAATTTGGAAAGTGGTATTTAGAATTCTCAGCTAAAAAGTTCTACTTTCTCATTAAACTACAAACTACATAATTCCATAGGATGTTGTCATGGCGGTTAAAGTTGAATATAATATTAAAATTTCTTGTGCAAATGGGCCCACAGAATCTTTGGTTCTTTTAAAAATGCATGTCTGAAGGTCTGTAGCCAAGGGGTAGGGAGGTTAGAGGTTCACCCCCTCCCCCGAAATTTTTCAGATTTTTTAAAAATACCAGGTTTACTCGTGAATTTTAACCAATTAACCAAATCCTCATGAGTGTCCACTGAAGTTTATCTATCTTGAGTGTCCACTGGAGTTTATCGATGGAGTCTGATTTCTAAATTATTTTGCGTTATGGAACTACTCTTCATGATTTGCTAAAAAAAGTTTCAACCCGCCCCCTCCATGAAATTTTTTTCTGGTTATGGTTCTGCAGCTCTGTATAATCATTTTTAACCTATGATGCTTTGAAACAGCAGGACTCATAGAACATTGCATGGAGAGTGACCACATTGTGCTACAAGCATTAATATCAATGTTGTGAGAAGGCGTCTTCAGTGCTTGAGAATTCTAAGCCTATGCAGATAGCTCATTATGCCTGCTTTCCATAATGGATCAATTTCTAGCTTTCACTGTTTGAAATTAAAAAGTAATTGCTGGTTCACAGTTCATTACTTATTCTGCTCAAAATTCACACTGGCCCCTTCTACACTGCCATATAATCCAAATTATCAAAGCAAATAATCCAGATTATTTTATTTGAACTGGATTACATAACTCTACACTGCCATATAATCCAAAGCAGATAATCTGTATTTTATATAGTAATGTAGAAGGGGCCTTTGTCTTCTTGCACTTAGGAAAACATTGGCAAAATAATTCAGTCCTGGCTGTGAGAATTAAATTTATAGAATCATACCATCATAGAGTATGGGGTACTATTTGCTAATGCTATGCATGGGTACACATGTGCATGTGCCTTCAAGTCAGTTGTTAACTTATGGCATGAGTTTTCTAAGGCAAGAAATGAAGATTTTCATTTTATGAAGATTTACATCCTTAGTTGTTGGAAACTGAATACTTAACTAAATTGGATCTTGATTTAAATCAACAGTCTTGAGATAATGTTATGATACAAGGGCCAATCTTGTGTTAGATATGATTGAAAACAATTTTCCCCCATAAATTTTCATTTCCCTCCAGAAATTTGCACTCAGGCCGCACTAAACTTTAGTGAAGCTTCCTTAAAAATATTTTCAAATATTTTATTTTGCTCTGAACTTACATTCCTAACTAAGAAATATCCGTATTTTTCTTACCGTAATCTACCAAGCCAGCACTTTTTCAATTGTTATATTACTTGTTTACTTTATATCCCATTCTTTTTCTGATATGGATAAAATCTTATTGTGTAAAGTTAAAAAACAATTCTGTTAAATGGAACAGTTAAAACGATTAAAGATGTACATATAAAACAATAACAACAACATGACCCAGCACACATTTTGGTGTCATAAATGTTAGATCTGTTTCCGGGTATATTTGACTTGCTGCTGCCAAAAATGGCACTAGTTTCCCCTCATCAGCTCTATTTTTGAGATACAGTACATATGCTATCCACAAGTCTTAATCTGCTCACCCATAAAAAGTCATGGTAACCACATCTAAAAAAATTGAGCTGATGCAGTCTATCCAATGCAATTTTCTGAATCAGCACCCCAAATAATTCCAGGAACAGGCCTAAAAACCAAGACACGAAGAATATTTTTGTTCGGCTGTGTAATAGATACAAGAGCACTCACCATTAAGGCCCCGTCTACAATGTCATATAATTCAGTTTCATAATACAGTTTTATTGTATTGAACTGAAGTATATGACAGTGTAGATGGGGCCTAAAAGACACTTCTGTGACATAGGTTTAAGAGCCAAAGGTCTGCCTAAATAAAAAAAAGTCTTTCCCTTTATGTGCTGTGGGTGAGCTCTCAACTGGGATAGAAAGGAATGTGTGTCCAAGGACTGATACAGGAGCTATGGAATCTTACCTACCTCTCTGCCACAAAGGCAGATATCAGAAGAAGCAAGGAGCACTTTTTAAAAGATACTAGCACACTGCTTCTGTGCAATCAGAAGCCATTTGTGAAGCCATCAATCCTGCTTTCTTCCTCCATTAAGAGAAGTACGGATCTCCATGTAGCATTCTGACATATTTTGTGAGGGCTAAGAAAGAGTGAAATATTGTGAAGCACATTAAAAAACCTGCATTGGTGAGCTATTGGCAACCAAAACTTTGAAACTTGCACACTAAATTGCAAAAGTCAATCTTTAAAAACAAAAGCACCTACTCAGGTCTGAAAATTATTGCCTAATCAATGCTTCTTCTGTTTTTGTTTTCAAAATAGTGGTTCAGCATGTTGGAAAAGCAAAAAGGAATTCTTTTCTCACAAGCAGCTTTAATATGAAAATAGTTCATTGTATAAAAGGAGTATATATACTTCATGGAATGGTCATTCAATTCTGAGGCTATGGATCTAAAATATTTTGCGGGTGGGAAAGGACACACAACAAACCATACTACCCCATCAGATGGGCCGATTTCCCCATGCAATGGGGAAGTTGGGCAGCAATGGTTCCGCACATCGGATGAAGAGAAAGATAAGGGTGATGTGGGACATGGAGTGACAGCTTCTGCATGCTCTCCACTGGAAACCTATGGAGTTTCCCAGATACAGGGTAAATCCAAGGACCTTTAAAAGGTCTCCAATGTACCCAGGTTCATAGGCACCTCAAAAATGCAGGAAAGATGCAACCATGTTCATCCTAATGTTCTTTCAAGCACTGATGATTAATTCTTTTTCTTCCTCTTCTTCCTCCATTTCTGGGGAAGTTTTTAGGCACATTCAGAAAAAAACATGGAAAGATCTGCATATCAATTGGGATAGGGGTTAGGCGGTGAAGGGTAGGAAAGGATGTTTGATATGAGGTTTACAGTAATAATAATAATAATAATAATAATAATAATAATAATAATAATAATAATAATAATAATAATTGTATTTGTTATCTGGCTCACTTTGTAGCTCAAGGCGGGATACCCCCTCCATCCTACTTTGTGTATGTAGACTGAACAACACCTACATAGAGCTAAAATGGCCAGTCAATGGTTATTTAAGCAAGAATAGAAAACATACCATGTTAAGTGTATATATTTTCCTTTGTTCTTAGCTTTTGTGACTAACACATAATGTCAGAATCAGAATGTGATGGGACTGTAAAAAGACCATTACATTTCAGGCTTGTTACAATAATATTTTCAAGAAATGATAGATCCTCATTAACTTCTTTGAGCCTTTTATTGAAATGCTTGTTGCATAAAGAGACAAAATGTCAAAAGCCGGAATAAAGGTATTGTGCTTGTACTGTTAAGACTTTTGCTAGCTTCAATATTTCTTGCCATGTGAACAGTCCTACTGGGAGCAAAGCAATTTTGCATCAGATCTTAAGAGAAATTGAAGCAAAACCATTTTAAGGTCTGATAAGTCTAACATCTATAGCAACTGCTGCAGGAGTCATTTGAGGAAGTGCATGTAGTGGCATTTCAAAAGGACTCTCTTTAGAAAGAATGACTTATGTAACAAAGAATCCTTCACTTTTTATCAACTCTACCTCTCAGGTGTGAATCTGAACTAGATCTTTGTAAAGTCATAGTACTTCACTCATATCTGTCTAAATAAAAGAAGTTGAGTGCTTTTGAAAAGACTTATATCCCCCGCCGATCTCCCTGTCTTTCTCTCTGTCTCTCTCTTAAGACAGATATGATGAGATTATAAATTGAGCGCATTCACAGCAATGACTTTTGCAACTCATTTCTGCTTTTATGGGGCTCAGTGTCATTCTTCAATAAAAGCAGGATATTTGATTCATCCTTTTTTGAGCAGTTCACATTGTTTTGTAGTCTAATCCAGAGCTTACAGTTCCTACAAGGTTCTATGAATTGTAACCAAAACCAAATGACTTTTCCAAGCTTTGGTCACATTCTCAAAGCAGAAACAGAGAGTATATTCAATAATGCAAGATTTCCTTCCATCTCAACTCTCCACCATAATATCCCCAACTTTTAGACCAGAGGCTGGAACTAAACACAATGATTTCAGTTATCTTAAAAGCCTATGTTTGCAATTTAAAAAATTAGATAAAACATAGTTCCATATATTTTATAACATTTTTCTGGGGAAAATATTGGAAGCAATGTTGAATTGTCAGTGGTACTGCTGGCAGAAAATAAAGCAAATCAGGAAAGACCAAAAGGATAGGAGAGAGGAGGAGCAGGAAGAGGAAGTCTTTGGTGCCGATGCATTACTTGATGGTGCAGGGGCACCTGGTGAAAGGAAGACCTGCAAAGAAAGACAGTGGTCTTTTTCTTGTGCAGAAAATGCTTTACTATCATCAAAAGCCTCACAGGTTGCAACAACTACTTTGTATTTCAAAACATAATCCACACAAAGGTTGCATATGGTTGATTTTCATTAAAAAAAACAGCATTTTCTCCAAAGGAAAAAAGTTTTTTTTCTGCAAAGAAAATAGAATTTTCTACAGAAAATGTTTGTTCTCTATCAGAACAACCATGTGTAAATTTTGTATAGAATCAGTCCCAAATAGGCTTCAAAAGATGAATGCTTTTTGATGATTTTCTTGCAGTGGGAAGGTCTTTAGCCTTGTCTGTCAAAGAATGCTGGAGCCTCACCAAACAACAAATCCCAGGATTCCATAGCATTGAACCATGGAAGTTAAAGTGATGTTAAGCTGCACTGATTCTACAGTGAGGATGTACCCTTACTGAAGAATTATATTATTTAGTTTGACTCCAGCTCACAAAAATAGCTGACTACTGGCTGTACAATCTAACACCACTGAAGGAGTTCGGTGTCCACCTAAATATTGAAGTCAGAGGCACATAATGAGTTTTCTATCTGTACTCAGCTCCACCGTAGATACTAAATTATATTTATGCCTTGGTTCTGTAGCTGCTGTTACAAACAGCTTCCTCTTGTTTTGAATGTTTCACATTAAATTCTAACAATGTTTAAAGCACTAATAGTTATTTTAACTATGTAAAAGGGCAGTGCTAGAAACCTGTATTGAAATGCTTTATCTTTTTATTTAACTATGTGTCACACCTTTTCTCAGAAGATCTCAAATATCTAGTAACCTACACAAGGCAACATCATAGTTGAAGCTTAAAATAACAAATAAGATAATTACACATGATAAAATGAAATGTGCATTCAATAGAATACTTTCCAAAATAAATAACACCATATATAGAACTGTCTTCATTCCCTTTCTTGGTACCTCTGGACCTGAGACATCTCAAAACTGCCTATGCTGTTAGGTCAGGATTGGACAAAGGTGACTTTCAGGCCATATGTAACACATTTCTATAGCCACAGCTACCTGCCTTGGACCATCCTTTTCTTTAAAAACAGTAAGCGAGATTTTCTCTCTCTCCAAGAAACCTATTGTCATTTAACCAGGTTTCAGAGAGCCTCTGTGCATTTAACTTCTCCCACATTAGCCATGGATGCCTGACCCATATTTGGTCTTCTTCTAATATTAAGGGGATGGGTGTTTTTAATAGTCTGTATAGCCTAGAGAGGATACCAGAGGCAGAGATTTGATCACTAAATCTGATGCAATTGCCTAATTCTGCATTAGGCAGAATGAGTCATCTGCTGAGTAGTAAATCCTAGGAAATAAGAAGAGAAGGGAGTCTCTAGAGATCAGAGCTCTGTGTACCATAGCCTCTCCACATGTGGTGTATGTGTGTGTGTGTGTGTGGGGGGGCTGTCATTTCCAGTGAGATTTATGTTGTGTAATGCATTGGTAGTTAAAATTCTTGTGTTTTAGACCAAGGCAAGATTGTAAGATGGTCCTCAGCTCAGTGATTCACATATGCTTCTGTAGTAAAATGCTTTCACACAGTTATCTTCCATTTAACATCATGGCTGAAGCTTTTTGGCCTGTTGCATGCTGAGATCTTCTGGGTTTTACTCTTAAAGAGGCAGTTCTCCACAAGGAAATTATCCCAAAAATCTGATGATCTCATATTATTATGTCACTATGAAATGAAAGATTGGATGTCTATTATATTTCCCAGCATACATATATTAAGTATGCTTGAACTGAATATGCTTTCTATCTAACCAGTACTTCCATTCATATTCTTATTTGATTTATCATTTCAGTTCTCAAACTGTTTTTTATGTTTTCAGTTTGTCACTCCCTCTCAACAATAATGACACCATGATTATAGTTCAGAATTGTTGGAAGTGCACTTCCAAATATAAAAATAAGTTTACAGATCAGCATGTAACTAGGCATGCAACTAAAAAGATTACATTTCTAACATCTGCATACAGTGATATAATTAATGTTGATCACTGTAGAGAGATTCAAATGTCTTTTCTCCTACTGTTATCATAGACTAATGTAGTGCAAAAACAACTGATTGTTGGAGCATAACTCAGCAGCTTATTAAATGTATCCACTTATTTGCTACTGTGTACCCATTAAATTCTGATTGCCAACCTTTTCACCTATGTATTAAACATCCATGCAATCAACAAGATCTTGTATTCTTCATAATCAATGTGTGGTTTCATCATTCATTGTAATAAGTAGCTGTTGCTTTGGCCTTAACAGTAGTTAGAACAGCAGTCCTTTCTACAAAACACTAGTACCTGGGATTCGAGTATCAGAACTGTGGACATAAAAGAGAGAGTGACCTCCCAGTGTGGTGGAGTTAAGAACTTATCCCAACACTCTCAAAGGAACCTAGACTTGACGTCCCCTAGATCACCCCCCCACCCACAATGCTGGCCGGGTGTTCTGGCCTTTACACCTGCCCCTCATTAATCTGAGGGCTCTATTTATGACCACTTGGTAATTGGCCATGCCCCATCTCCTTTTCAGGGGGCCAGTCGAACATTGGGCACTTAGCTTCTGCTGTAGAGCCCCCAAGAGAAGTAGGTCTGTGTATGGGAATTCCTACGATCTCTGGGAGGGGGAGATATGACGGTAGGCTCAGGTCGAATATTAGAGGGAGGCTGAGTTGACGGAAGACTCGGCCCCCCTCTGACCTGTGGCCTATCCCCAAGTGCACCTATGACAGGCGGCCAGTTTCCTCCCCTCCCACCCTGGTGTTGGTGAATGCTAGGTCCATAAGGAATAAAACTGCTACTATCAGAGATTTTCTTACTGACCAGGGAGCTGACCTAGTGTGTATCACTGAAACCTGGATCCAAGAGGGGGACGAGATCCTACTCCAGGAAATAACATCCCCAGGTTATGTAATCACCCACCAGATGCGGAGTGGGAGGCGGGGGGGTGGGGTGGCTATGCTCGCCCGAGAAAGCTTTTCTCTTAGGGCAGTTCCTGTTGTGAACATCTCTGGCACTGAATGTGTTGGTCTGGTGTGGGATTCCCCTGAGAGCATGGCCTTTCTGCTGGTGTACCGTGCACCTAGTGCACCAGCAGACAGCCTATCCCAGCTGCTCGAGACTGTGTCAGAGTGGTCCTTGAGGTTCCCCAGACTTGTTGTCCTGGGGGACTTCAATGTCCACGCTGATACGGAGACATGGAGACAATAGAAAAGTTTTTTAAAAATATATATATGGAGAATTAGAGCTTTGGTTTTGCACATACAGTAGAGTCTCACTTATCCAACATAAACGGGATGGCAGAATGTTGAATAAGCGAATATGTTGGATAATAAGGAGGCATTAAGGAAAAGCCGATTAAACATCAAATTAGGTTATGATTTTACAAATTAAGCACCAAAACATTATGTTATACAACAAATTTGACAGAAAAAGTAGTTCAATACTTGCTATGTTGTAATTACTGTATTTATGAATTTAGCACCAAAATATCATGATGTATTGAAAACATTGACTACAAAAATGTGTTGGATAATCCAGAACGTTGGATAAGCGAGTGTTAGATATGTGAGACTCTACTGTAGTTCCTTTATTTCTATTATGGCAAGGATTTTCTTATTACCTTATATATTCTTTAATCCAATTATCCTATGGTAACATTGAGGATACTGGAATTTCTGTTGAACAACCTTGGTGCTCTGGATACTTGCGGATTGCAAATCCTCTCAGTCTTAGTCAGCATAGCTAATGGTGAGTCATTATGGATGTTACAATTCAGAAACATCTGGAGGGCCACAACTTGTTGCCCTCAATGATAACCTTAAGAAGATGGGATTCTAGGCTGAGATACACCGACCCAACTAAATTATTCAGCAAGGAGCTGAGTTACAATTTCAATCCAACATTACTATAGCATACAGCAGAGTATCACATCTCTTTCTGAATACATTCAAAAGGGACTACTTTTTTTTAAAAAAGTAGAAATAATAAAAACATACCCAGGGCAAACCAATATATTCTTTTTTAGATAGGAAATGCAAAGTTTATATTATGTTTTATGGGAGATCTAGATATCTTTCCTCATGCAATTCTGTGAACCACATTTTTCTAGCAAACTATATATATAGCTATAAAAATACATTTTCCAACCATACAGTGATTTTAGTTCCTCATCCACTCTTTCCAATATAAAGAAGTATAAATAGGGAGGAAAATATTCTTTATTTCCTTCCAACCTGGTTCCACAAACTTTTATTTCCCAGGGCTTCTCATCATTTAAAAATGTGCTCCTTTAGAGTTTAGAGAGCCTGTTGTGTGGTGTCAGCTAGTTGGGGTGGGTAATGTAAGTTGCATTCCTAAAGAAGTGGGTTAAAGGGGGTTGCTTTTTTCATAATATTACAATGGCCTGTCCTACTGGACTACTTCCTTTTCAACACTCCCTCTTAGGATCGGTTGATGCAATTTTCATTCACCTTGCGTCCCAATTAAGGGGAAAGGAAGGATAAATAAGTATATATCATCATGATTTTTTAGAGATTTGTTGCCCACAAAGGAGAATGCGATGTTGACACAGAGGTCACATAATCAGTCAAAAGAGATAGAAATTGAAGATGGTAGTAGTTCCTTGGGTGAAGGGTTTACAGTAGGGGTTAGATACCTCCTGATATTTATTTATTTGTTTATTATTCAAACGTATATGCTGCCACTCCCCTAGGGCTCAGGGAGGCTTACAAGAACAGGCTAAAATCTAACAATTTAAAAACATTTTAAAAACATCTTAAAAAACATCTTAAAAACACTCCCCCAGGGCTTGGAGCGACTTACAAGAACAAGCTAAAATCTAAGCAATTTAAAAACAGCAATAACAGAGATCAAAAGCCTGCCGAAACAGGTGCGTCTTACATGCCTGCGGAAGACTGATAAGTCCTGCAAGAAATTCAGGTGGCAGAGTGTTCCAGAGTGCTGTAAAAGCTCTATGTCTAGTTGCTGTTAGACGCAAGGTCTTAAAACTGTGAACTTCCAACAGATCTTGGTCCTCAGAATGGAGGGATCTCTGGGGTTGGTAGGGGGTGAGGCGGTCCCTCAGGTACATTGGCCCTAGACCATGTAAGGCCTTAAAGGTAAGCACCATCACTTTGAAAGTGATCCGGTGCTCAATTAGTAACCAGTGCAGCTGCCGTAAGATTGGTGTTATATGACATCTCATCGGGACTCCCGCAAGAAGTCGAGCAGCTGCATTTTGTACCAACTTGAGCTTCCGGATCACTGACAAAGGAAGGCCAATGTAGAGGGCGTTACAGTAGTCCAGTCTTGAGATGACCGTGGCCTGGATCACTGTAGCTAGGTCATCCCTTGACAGATAGGGATGATATACTGACATGCTGCCCATTTCATTGTTCAATAATGCCCTTCTGACTAGTCATGAAGGTCTTGGAAGTGATATTGGAACTCCATTGGCTTGTGTTGGTGGGGGACTTTGACGTTCCCACTTAGACTGCCCATTTGGGAGAAATTCAAATCTTATGTCTTCCATAACAACCATGGGTTTCTTCCAAATGACACTTGGCCCCTCTCCTGCTGTTGAGTATACTCTAGACCTTATTTATTTTGCTTGTTGTAATGTGCAAATGGCCATGCCTCAATCACATCCTGTTGGGTTTTGTAATGTGCTCTACACATCTGAAAAGTGCTCAAAACCTAAGTTGGGCCAAAAAGCTTTAGCCATGATGTTAAATGGAACTGGCCTTAGTGAGCTTTCTGAAGGTCAATTTCTTCCTTTATAAGTCTATCTAGGCTCTAAGATATTTGGGGATGCCCTTAGTCCAACTACCTTCTCAGTTAAATTTGGTGGGGACATGGGAGTGAGTTTTCTCATTGACTGCTTCAGGCTTTGGAACTTGCTCCCTAATGAGATAAGGGTAACTCCTTTACTGATGTCCTTTGTTTGGCAAGGGAAAATCTTTCTTCTGTTCTGATACGCCTTAACTACAATGTGCTTTTCACAATGTGCACTTCTGTAAATATTTATTCTCTGACATTTAGTGGATTTTTAAAAGATTTAAATTCCATAAGGTGTTTAGCTATATTTAAAAGCACCTTCATTTGTGTTTTAGTCTATAGTTGTTTCAGTTGATCTAAACCACCCACTACTGGAGAAATTGCAAGTGGTTAATTAATTTGTCAGTGTCATCAGTTCCAGTGATAATATTAAGGTATTACATTCATTTTAAAATGTTAGCTTAATAACAGGAATAGTGGGCACACACACACACAATCTCACATATGTACTTTAGTAGGTGTGTATCACAGCTAAACACCTATTCCAGAATGGTTCTTATTATTTATTGAAAACTAGAGAAGACCTGTTACTTACTAAAAGTAAAAGCTGTTACTCACTAAAAGCAGCACTGGTTAAAATTCTTCCTTCTACACAACACTCTCCAGTTTTCATTCTAATAATCCTATAGACCATCTCTTTGGAAAGCACTCTGTTTTTGTCTATATAGTTTTTCCAAGCATTTATATGTCATGTTTCCACATCACTAACCAGTAGCTAGAAATTTTAGCTTCTCAGCATAATTTTTGTGTTGTACTGTTTGTGTAAATTGTGCCATTTTCAGAGACATACAAAATCAATTTGAAATGGCTAATCAAACAGAAATGTTTTTCACACCAGGAAATTCTATCATTTTTCCAGCACTGCTGTTAGTATACAAAGATTAATGTTAAGTAGCCCCCAGGAAATTGTAAGTACACAGCTAGCTTCTCTATTGTAGTACAGCCTTGCATAGAGTTATTAAATTGGTATTTGCTGAGTGTTATGGCCCCTTAACGTTGTATTTAAGTTTCTCTGTAATGAAGGCTTCATGGAAGACAAAACATGAACAGCCTTCACAGCTTTCCACCTTTGTAGCCTTAATTGACTGCAAATAGAAAAAAAATATTTCTTCTGAGATTAGTTGCTTGCTCTTTCCTACTTGTGCTCTCAGGAACCAACCAAACATCAGTTCTCAGATATAAGAGAAAGTATTTGCTTTTGTCCTAGGGTCAAAGTAGAGCAAGGCTTAGAGATGAAAATTACTTTTATACCCATAATGTATAGCAATAAAAGTGCCCGAAGCCTTGCATTTTCTTGCTTATAGATGATGTGCTTGCTTAGTTGAGAAGAATTTTAGTGGGGTAGGGTAGGGTGAGAGATCACTCCCAATTGACAAGTCTGATTATGGCATTGACCAAATCAAAACAGAGGATAATTAGGTCTAAAATTCTTTGCTATCTGCAGACTAATACCTAACAACACCTCCAGAAAACATGATTTCAATGGCACTCCTTGACCCCTGTGAATGTTCATTCATGTCTGCAATCTATCCGTATAGGCTGAATAAAACCATTGCTGATTGCTCTTCAGAGCCCACTTTGGATATTATCTAGGAATGCTGCAGTACAGTGGATTGGTAACAGATCGTATAAATAACAGCAGCAATTGCTATATATGTCATTGCATTTGGAGTTTTTGACTGCATGGTCAACTCTGTTTAACTCTGTCGGGTGAACGATAAATAACTGGTCTACCACATTATCACTAAGTCATTTGGTATGTATGATTTTCAAGGCAAAACTGGATATATAAATGCATGAACCATAGACAGGGGTTACTATATTTTATTTATTTGATTAAATTGAGATATGCCCCTATACCATTTTGTATTTTTCCAGTTCAAGTAATTGTGGTAGTAATACCTGTCCTTCTAAACTTGAAGGTCCCATTATATGCATAAATGTGATTCAGTGATCTTTGAATGGAAGCCTCGTAAATTCTTGCCACCCAGAGCTCTCTTCTTACTCAGGAACAGAGTAAAGAAAGAAGCTCAGATTGTTATAGGAAAGCATCCTTCTAAAATGCAGAATGTTGTTATAAGCAGTTCCTCTAGATTCTACCATCTGTATTCTGTTTCATATTGCCCTATGTCTGAAAATTTTGCACTGTATTAAGCTGACAGATAAAAATCAGAATATAAAAGGTTACACTAGGAAGAAAAAGGAAAGGCTCATTTATAATTCTAGAGATGTGCAGATCAAATCCCACACAAATAAGGGGCAACAAAGAGAAAGGAGCTATAAATCTTTAGTGGGAGAGCTATAGTCAGCATTTTACAGCACTGAAAAGATGCATACCTAAAATTGTAGTTCCCCTGTTCCAAGAAAGCATGCACAAAGCATCTGTACAGCCCTTAAACAGTCTCCAAACCAATTATGTCTCTGTGTGGTAGGGAATCTAATCACATTAGCCACTCCTGAACATCTGACTGGCAGCATTCCTCCTTTGAAAAGCACACTCCCAGTTAACAGATTAGAATGAAAAGGGCACAAGGAACATTCACTTGCATCTACATGAAGATGCATTGCCCACTACATGAAGAGAAACTACATGGAAGAAAGATCTGAAGGTTTCCATCTTGCTTCTATATGGGCAGCACATTGCAGATTGTATATCTCCTAAAAATTGGGTGCATTCTTGTAATGGAAATATTGAAAATGGTAATATGTTCTATGTTTCTTTTAACATAGGATACAGGCAGTCCCCAGCTTATAAACAAGATAAATTCTATAGGTTTGTTCTTAAGTTGAATTTGTTTGTATGTCGGAATGGGTAAATTTTTAAAATAAAACTTGAGCTAATGGGCTGAGTAGGAAGGAAGGGAGCTTACTGACAGGCTCCCTCATGTTTCTCCTCCGCCAAGACTCTGGCAATGGGCAACAGAGGCAGGCAATAGGCTCCTTCACCCCAGTGTAGGCTGAGAAGAAATGTGAGGGAGCCTGTCAGCAATCTCCCTCCCCTCCCTCTCAGTCAAGACTCTGTTGAGGGGCAAGGGAGCCTGGATGGAAGCCAAGGCACCCCAGCCTCAACTGGAGATGAGGGGTGAAGGAGCCTGGTGCCAGCTTCCTTCACCAGCTTTCTTCACCTTGACTGGAGAGGAACAGCTAGTCCCATCACTACCCAGCTGGCATCTCTGCCCCGTTCATATCTGCTAGTTGGATGTTTGTAACTCAGGAACTGTTTGTATATCATTTTAAGGAGATAATGAAGATACTTATAAAATGCTATTGCTCAATTTCTAAAAAGAATAAATTAAATCACAAATACCTCTCCCATAATTTAGAAGAAAAGTTGTCTCTTGTGCATCCTTCCATAACCAGCATCTCCTATATGTGTTTTCATAATCGGCTATGGGGGAATGTCCACAGCATATCCTGAAAACACCAGGTTGAAGAAGGCTGATCTAACTTTATCATACTGAATATTGTCCAAAGCCCTTAAAAGGTCCTATGCATTACCCCTAACAATCACAAACTCACTTGCTGCAGAGTTGTTATGTGTTTTTACCTGGACAGTACTGTAAATAGTACTGCCTTTCATTTCAGTGGCTGGGGCAACTCCATTATTTCTGCTACATTCATTTCATTTTTCAATTCTGATATATGTAGGTTTATCATTAGGGTGAGCAAACGTAGAGCTACAAATGTGTGAAATCTTGAAGCCATTTTATGATTCTTAACTCTCATTTTAAGCACCCCTTCTATGGCCAAGATCCTCTACTCTGTTTTACATTTAAAGCACTCATTTTTTCAAAATCATAAGAGGACTTTTGGGCATTTATGTTGTTTATCATTTTGGCAATGAATATGACCCCCCAGAGGGTGCCAGAAATAGAAAACTGCTCCCCTAGATTTACCACACTTTCCTGATTGCATTTTTAAACAAAACCCTACAGTTATAATTCAATCCATTAATTTCCAAACATCATAACTCTACTGGAAGTGCCATCAGCTTAGATGGAGCCTAGACACCTTAATTTATCATTGTCAGCACTTTTTCTTTAAAAAATGGAAACATTATGAAGGAAATGTTGGTTGTTTCAGTGATGAAATATCCATAAAACATGTTTTGGGGAGTTATTTTAACAATTCTAGCAACTATTTAAAAGATGGCAGCTCATTCAGTTTCTCTGCAATTAGTACTAAAATTAAAGCAATTCTCTTTACAAATGAAAAGATATCTTAATAGAAATATCCTTGGGGGACCAGACACCTAGAATTACCACTGACTAACACAGCAGACATGATTGAACAACATTAGTGCAGTGGAAAGAGCATTAATTTGGCAGTTAAAAAGATTTAAAGAAAAAGACAGTGGAGACATTTATTTCTTCAGTACTTCAGCTAATTTGCTCTCTTTTCATCTGTGCTTTTGAAATAATTGCTCGATTTTAACAAGTACATCATTGACATTCACAGCCATTAGTTTGGAGAGACTTTTAGCTCCTCCTCTTCTCACATCTTTGGAGGGAGAAGTGATACTCTCTTTTTGAAATATTTGGAATCGATCTAAAAACATCAAGCAACCGGTTATGTATTTTAAATATTTAAAATAGTGAAATAGTTCATATCCATATTATTCATTCAAAGAAATCATATCGTTAAATCATATTTCAAGGAACACATTTTATTATTTATCTTACACACCTTGTTATTAGGTTTTAAATTAGGCTATAATCTAAAAGTTCAGAAGGACTTTTTCCTCTCTGAAAGTTTAAAGCAAACTATGGGCTATGCTGTTACAAACTTATACAAA
Organism: Anolis carolinensis; assembly: GCF_035594765.1. Lineage (NCBI taxonomy): Eukaryota > Metazoa > Chordata > Lepidosauria > Squamata > Anolidae > Anolis > Anolis carolinensis. Next base: position 53,992,965 of record NC_085845.1, read on the forward strand.
CCAATGTGTTGTCGAAGGCTTTCATGGCCAGGATCACAGGGTTGTTGTATGTCTTTCGGGCTGTGTGGCCATGTTCCAGAAGCATTCTCTCCTGACGTTTCGCCCACATCTATGGCAGGCATCCTCAGAGGTTGTGAGGTATGGAGAAAACTAAGCAAAGAGGTTAATATATATCTGTGGAAAGTCTAGGGTGAGAGAGGTCAGTGTGAATGTTGTGTAGTTAATCACTTTAATTAGCATTGAAAAGCTTATCTGCTGTCTTCTTCCTGCCTCTGGGGCATCCTTTGTTTAGAGTCGTTAACTGCCCTAGGTTGATTCATGTCTGGAAATCCTCTGTTTTCAGAGTATTGCAGGGACTCGGGGCGGCTTACATGGAGCAACAGCCCAAAAATCATAAGGACAAAATATAAACAACATAGTACAAATCACAATATAAAAAAGATAAAACAGCAATATAATATATCAATTAAAACAACAATACAGGATAAAAAATTACATTTAAAACACATAAATGGTATGTGTTCATGTAATTGTGCCAATGTACTGACTCACGGTTCCAGGAGTATACTTCTGCATAACTTTGTAAGTCCACTTTTCTCCACTTCTACTGTTCCATAATATTTTTCTTTATTATTTTAAAAACATTTTGCTCTTAAATAGTCATTTTTAAAAAACAAAATATTGTTGTAAATAATAATAATAATAATAATAATAATAATAATAATAACAATAATAATAACAATAGAACATGTTAGGAAAACAGGAAGGTGAGTGGGAGATAAGGAGAATCCCACATCCTGACATCACTTCAGTGTTGGCATGGTAGCAGAATGGACCACTGGACAAAGTAGGTGGCAGCAACATTACAGGATTGGTGATAGTGGGTTAATCACTGCAAGGGAGCAGACTGGAGGCAAGATGCACACAGTGTTATGAGATCATGACCATCATCCAAGGTGATTGTCCTGCTTCAATACCTGTTTGAAGTGCTTAGTTCTTCTAAATGACTCACTCTAGAACCATAGTTAACTATGAATGAATTAGAATGAAACAATTGTCACACACAGTAGATTCAGGTATATTCAAAAGGAATCAAACTGTTACTTAGAAATAGTATTTTCTCTATATGTTGCTGTGTAAATGAGGAGTTAATATTGATTTTTTGGAGTCTAAGAATCCTAAAGGTATCAGAGCCCATATGATCTTGGAAGCTAAGCAAGACCCACCCTGGCTAGTACTTGGATGAAACGCTACCAGTAAATACTGGGGGATGTAGGCTATATTTCAGAGGAGGGAACTGGCAAACCATCTGAACATTCCTTGCCTAAGGAATCCTAAGCAGCAGTTCATAAGACTGCCATAATTCTATAGGCGACTTGAAGGGCCACGTAAGCTAGGATTTTCTATGTCAATTGCCAAAATATAAGGATTATATCCAACTGACTGTTCTAGTTCTGGCTGTAAAGTGTCCTCGGCCACAATTTACTTTTAACATAACACCATTCTAGTCTGGAATTTCCTTAAATGATTAAAGGACCATCCTTTAATCTTAATGAAAACATCACATCCTCAAGTAACTTCATTTTAGAATGCCATCAATCAGAGTTCCAAGAACTTCAGAACTACAGGCAGTCAGATAGATAGAGATTAGATTAAGATAGTGATATTTGTGCTAACAATTGTCTTTTGCTTGAATTGAATTAATTTTATGGTACTTGGAAATAAGTCTTATCAATTTCATGTAAAGCCTAAAGCACCATGGCCTTTGTGAAAATTATGGTAAAGTCAGTCTTTGCCCACAATGCATATTCTTTTGTGTTATTAAGCAATTAATTAGAATTTCTAATTAGATTAGAAAGCCGTGAATGTGAAAGCACAAATCATCTATATGAGGAAGGATCAGAAGAACTACATAAATCCAGACTGCTTCACTATCCAGGCTGGTTCTCTTAAACTATTGCTTCACTATCCACCTGCTGGAAAAGAATGTAGGAACATCTGTGAGCCATGTAGAATTTTTTGTCTCTCTTCTAGATTGGTTTAAAGAAAAAGAAATCCTGAATATTAATTGGCTCAGATATGTATGCTTACGTAGGTCTGAGATTTTCATTATATATAGATTTAGGTTTGCTCACAATATACTTGTAGAAGAAAAGCATGACAACAGGGGTATCACTATGGATAAACCCTTCTCACTGTGATGACCTTCTGCATTATTAAAGTGTATATCACAGTCCTAAGATAGATCCCTGGCATATTAAAATTAATCACATTGTGGCCCAAGTTAACCCATTTCAAGATGTCTTATCTTTTTATTATGTGTAAATGTATAAGTAGACATGAACTACAGAACCAGCCTGGTGTAGTAGTTGGACTGTGATTCTGGAGGCCAGAATTTGAATTTTTGCTCAGCCATTGAAACCCACTAAGTAACCTTAGACAAATCACATTCTTTCATCCTCAAAGGAAGGCAAAGACAAAGCCTTCTGAACAAATCTTGCCAATAAAACCCTGTGACAGGGTTGCCTTAAGGTCTCGATAAGTTGGAAATGGCTTGAAGGCATGCAACAACAATAAAAAGAAATGACCTATGCAAGTTTTTATTCTTTTTACCTCCCTCTGACAACTTTCATTGTCTTTCAGAGCTGTGGAAGACAAAGTAAGGCTCCAGACACAGCACACAGAGATAATCAGGATAAAAGATGAAAGTTGTGCCCTGTAGAATTTTGAACGTATTTACATTTGTCACTATGGAGAATAAAGACGCGCTCTGCCTCAAGCAATGGCTGAGAATCTGTTGTTCTTGAGAGAAAATAAGTTCCCATAGGAACTTTGAAAAAAAGTAAGATTGCTTGGGGAAACTGTTGAGAAGCAACAGCTATCTCTTTAAATATTTTAAACCAATCTGTTAGAAGATGCTTTTTAAAGGGGTCTTATATCTTTTATCTTGTTTTCATTTTACAGAGGAGACTCGGCCTTTAAAAAAATATATATTTTATTAGATTATATATGGCACATACAAAAGCCATCTTTGTCAGGTAGAAACAGAGTGCTCAAAATCCTCTGTTGCTATGGTCCTGTTGCATCATATTTTGTATATTTATTTACAGCATTTATATTCTGCTCTACTCACTGTGAAGGGGACTCAGAGTGGATCAGAGAACACATATATGACAAACATTCAAAGGTTTATCTTGTAAACCTTGACTTTGTCTTTTCTGTGTGTCAGCAGCTAGGAAGTATGTGAATAATCAAATGGACATTTCAGTCAGATTGTTGGACTTCAGTTAGTTGTAGATTATTATCAACAGATTGTGAGATATAGTTTGTGATCATTGTCATTAGTTAGATTTTATTAGATGTCATTGTAAAGATGTTTTCAACAATTTTTCTGACTTTTTGAATTTCTTTATTTTCTTTTGCATTGGAGGAAAGAAGGAGAGAAGGAAAGAAGGAGACAGCCAAGAAATAAACAGTAATATTGTACATTAGGAAACCAAACTAACACATTTGATAGCTTATGGATGACTAGCTACCAGTTATGGCATCCAACTAATGTATTACATTATGTACTTAAGGCATTATGCTTCTAAATAACCAAGAAATAGAAGACATGGTTAAGGAAGCTGTTTCTAGGTTTCTAACAGGTATGTGACCACTGTAAAAAGAAAATGATGGACTAGAAAGATATTTATTCTGATAATGTAACTCCTTGTTGAAATACCATCACTGGTGGTTGGTCCATTTCTGGGTAGAATTCAAATGATGATTTTGACATTAAAAGTCCTACTGGCTTTGGTGAAGGCTATCTTAAAGATAGGTTCAAATCCCGGGAGCGGAGTGAGCGCCCGCTGTTAGCTTTAGCTTCTGCCAACCTAGCAGTTCAAAAACATGCCAATATCATCAATAGGTACCGCTCCGGCAGGAAGGTAACGGTGCTCCATGCAGTCATGCCAGCCACATGACCTTGGAGGTGTCTACGGACAATGCCGGCTCTTAGAAATGGAGATGAGCACCAACCCCCAGAGTCAGACATGACTGGACTTAACGTCAGGGGAAACCTTTACCTTTTTATCTTAAAGATTAAATCTCCCTATTGAAGCTAGCTCGAGTTTTAAGATGTATAGCAGTGGTTCTCAACCTGGGGTCCCCAGATGTTTTTGGCCTACAGATTCCAGAAATCCCAGCCAGTTTACCAGCTGTTAGGATTTCTGAGAGTTGAGGGCCAAAAACATCTGAGGACCAGAAGGTGAGAACCACTGATGTATATGGTTTTATCTTGATCCCACCATCTTCACAGTTATTTTTAGTGATGACATGTGGGAGAGAGCCTTCTATGTGGCTGCTCCCAGGCTGAGAAACTCCTTTCACCAACAAGTGAAGATCTTTTAATTTAGGCAGACCTTTGAGATGCATATTATGTAGCTATAATGCATGTGAAGTGTTGTGCTGTATTTCTTTTTCCGTTTGTAAGAATTTACAATTTGAATGTGTTTTAAAGTGCTTCTAACCATGTTTTTATTTAATTGTTTTTAAGATTTGGTAAATTAATATTTTAACTTAATGTTGTTTTAAACTATTGTAAACCACCACGGATCCACCCCAGGAGATAGGTATAAATTCAATGTGTAACTAAATAGATAATAAAAAATTAATACCTGCTTGTGAAATGCTCTGAGAACATATTTTCCAGAATCAACGCCGCTAATTGATAGAAGAGAACATAATCCCCAGCAAACCTCAAATGTGGAAAGTTCAAAATAAATAGTGTAGCATTTTAAAATTAAGATTATAAATTAAAAATCAAAACTTTTTCATGCGAATTTTCTGTGGGCTTGATGGGGAGTGCAATGTCTTCATTTGAAAAAAGTCTTTCTTCTTCCATGTATAGTGATGTTACCACATCATCACAGCTATTTTCATGTATACACAAAACAAAAGTGAAATATTAAAAACCTTTACACAAACTATAGTGCTCAAAAAGTAACCTAATGCAGCTGCAAAGAGGTTAAAAACTGAACTTTGGCATATCCAGTTGAATACATGAAACATCAGCTGGTCCAAGCTATCTTGCTTACCCATTGATCACTTGCTAAGGTGGCTAATTTAAACCCAATGAATCCTATTGGTAATCTCAATAAGATTAAAACATTGAATCAACAAATCAACGTTCATGTAAATCCTATTATTTTAGTTGGTCTAGTGGAACTACCAATAGAACTGAGGCCATTTCTTCTGCCTCTTTATCCCCTTCCATTGTGTTTCCTGAAGAAGCAGGCTACATCACTTAGCTGAATAGTGGGGTTGACTCTGAAAAACATAGGAACAACAGGGGAGTTCCCTGGAAGATATTGATAGGAAGCCTACCTATATGAAATACAAAACTGTATCCCAGGTATGCAACACATATTTATGTTTCACATGTTTTGTACTCTTCCCTTCTTTTCCTTTCCCTGCTGGCCTTTCCCTATTAAAGATGGTGTATAGAGTCAGACCTTTACATATGCAATATTAAAACCTGGCATGATCGAGCCAAGTTAGGTGCATTCTTTCCCTGCTCATTTCAACAGGAGAGTGTCAAATCTGTCATTCTAATCCTGTATGTGTCCATTCAGAAATAGGTCCTACTGAATTCAGAGGGATTTACTCCAATGTATGCAGACTATGATTACAAATGAAAATAAATGCAATGGAAATCCAATTAGATTTAATTAATTAGCTACCGAAAATGTGTCCTAAAGTGATTATCTATCAGGAAAGGTTTTCTATAGCAACATAAAATATGTATCTATATTTTTAAAGCATACAGAAAGGAAGTAAATACTGCAATGTAATCAGAATTGTTGTGTGGGAAACAGCTTTCTGGAGATAAAATTGTTTAGATACTTCAGTGTCAGTTATTGGATTAGGACTATTTCTGCTGATACGTATTGAATATCTCAAGAGAAACATATCTGTAAAAAATTCCCAGCAAGGGAATAGTGATATATATATTTCTCCCCAAATAAGAGAGGAAACAATGAAAAGTCACCTCTAAATATTTCTAAGTAATGGACAACCAGACAATTCTTACCATTGCTCTTTACCAATCTTACAATTGCCACCAAATCAAAGGACATATTCAATTATTGGTGTTACAACACAGACAAGAAGCTGTCTTTCTAGTGATCCAGAATGCATCTTATTCACCTCTTAAAGTAGTTATATTCTTGTGGCTTATTTCCAACCTCACCCACAAATAACGTGTTATCTTGATGCTAACTTCTGTTGCCTCCTAAAAGTAATAGCTCTCAGCTTTCTCCAAAACTTCCCATATTTACTTGAGTCTAACGCACATCTTTTTTGACTAAAAGATGCCTGCCATAGATGTGGGCGAAATGTGAGGAGAGTATACTTCTAGAACATGGCCATACAACATGGAAAACATACAACAACCCTGTGATCCCGGCCATGAAAGCCTTCGACAACACAGGGTGCACATTAGTTTGAGTATTACAGTAATCTAAGTGCTGAGTCAAAGGAAAAGAGGAAGTTGCTTCAGAAGCACCATGAAGCTTGCAAACAGGGTGTAGTCATGGGGAAAAGAAGGGAAAAATACAGAGAAGGGAGCTGCTTGCTTTAAAAACATTTTCTGCCTTGTTTCCCCAAGGTTAGACTACTACTGAAGCCAAATGGAGGCGGGGAAGAAGCGGGATGGAAGGGAGGGAGAGAGACAGAAGAAAAGAGACAATAGCTGTTGTAGGACAGGGCCCCACAATATGATTTTTTTTCCAATTCCTTCACCTGAAATATAACCTACACCAAATGGTATTCATTGAGTGTGCCCCTTTCAAATCTTAATTAGGACTCACCTTGCTTAGTTTACAAGATTAAACAAGATTTCCCTCCTCACACTATCCATCCCATTTTAAAACCTTTTGCAGAATTCTGGGGCGTGTAGTTTAGGGAGCCCCTGGACTTCTCTTGCTGAGAACCGGAAAAGCCCGTCCCTAAACTACAAGTCCCAGAATCCTGCAGGAAAGCAACCAGCAGGTTTTAAATCCTATTTTAGTGTGATTGTCTTTAAAATATTTTAGTCCCCATAATTACTTCCAGAATTTTTTTCAGGAGATTTGGTTGTAGACCCTTTTGCAGCTCTAAGTAAATGTCAGCGGCTAAAGTCTAGGAACCCAGCATTGCCCTTTCTATGGTGCATCTACATTGCAGAATTAATGCAGTTTGACACAACTTTTAATTGCCGCGGCTCAGTACTATAAAATTCTGGGATCTGTAGTTTGGTGTTGCACCAGCATTCTTTGGCAGAGAATGCTAAAGACCTTAAACTACTGCCTCCATAATTCCATAGCATTGAGTCATACCAGTGAATTCTAATGTAGATTCATCCAAGGACTTTGGAATCACTTAGGATACACCTATACTGTAAGAATGTATGTTGTTTGATAACACTTAGAATACCATGAAAATTGAGGTGTGCATAAGATTAGATGGCACATTAAATGTGGTAAATGCTTGTACAATGTCAACCCCTCCTTTCTCAATTTAATATGTATGGTTATTTCCATTTACATATTATATAAATAGTATAAATAATGTATTTACATACATTATTTGTTTCGCTGTCACATACTGTTACTGCATTGTTAGCATCATTTTCAGCACCACCACAAGTGTGATGATGATGATGTTAATTATCATCATCATAATCATCATCTAATCTGTAAGAAGAGAGCAATGGAAAAATGAGACCCAACAAGGAAAGAAAATATAGAAAGAGTAGAAAATGCAGAGAGCATACCTATCACTATAGCAAAGTGGCAGGTAAGCCTACAATATTCATTTATCCATGCAATGTCTCGGCAGCAGCATATAATTTTTCCCTCTGTAGGGAAACATGGGGGAATGAGGATGGAGCAGAAGGACAGGGAACAGCTAAAGGAAATCAGGTAGATGCAATAGGTTATTGTTTAAGCCCTGTAGTTTGAGTAAAGGTTTTTAATATTTCACTTTGTTTTAGTAACTGTGATAAAAAATCAGTGAGAAAGAAAAAATGGTGGCAGGAATGAGGGAGAGAAAGGAATGAATAGAGGGGAAAAGAACAGCACCAAAACAGGGCAGGGGGACTAGGGACCTCATCACAGGGAGCCACCCAATGTGGCCAATAGTGGGAGATTGCTGCAAATTACACTTGGTATCTGCTAAATATGGGAAGATATCTATGCTCTTCCAACTTGACAGAGTTTTATAGTGCCCTGTCTTAATCCATGATCAATTCAAAATTAAATTTACAATATAAATTTACAATATAAAGCAAGTAATTTGAAGGACTTGTTAGCTGTTGGTATCTACTTTATGAAGAAGTATGAGGTAATATACAATTGTAGCCTAGAACTCACTCACCTACAACTCAGATATGCTAGAGATGAGTTTAGTTGTTAGTGGAAAAGAAATGTTGAATATTGTGTTGTTAATTAACATAAATATATAAAAATGAAACAAGATATTTCATACGTTCCTGGTTTTGTTCTTGATTTATTCAATATATACACCTGGACTTGTGTGCTATTGGTTATTTTATACTTGCTTTGGGTGATCAGTTTTATCAGGAGCTCAGAAGAATTATGTTTGTGACCACAACTCCCAGTGGCTGGGAGGTTGGGAGAGAGATGATAAATACTAACATTTCCAAGATCCTGTTTTTTCTGAAGGGTAGAAGATAAAATAATATACTGAAAAGCACAGATTCTTAGAAGCTGTCATTAAAACCTTATCAACTTTATTCAAGTTGAGTCATTTAGCTTGAATCAACCCAAGTATTGTGGTGAAGATGCATAACAGCACAATTATTGCTATGAATATTATAATACATTGTATGTTTGTGCTTGCTTGTATAGTTGTACAACAGTACATATGTCACATGATGTACGAATACTTTGGCTTCTCTCCAAGAGATGTAAAAGCAACAAAAGACATTGGGTGATTCTGTAATTACTGGCTTGAGAGTCTTACTGAGAGACCGAACAGTTATGTGATATAATTGTTTGAACAGAAATGTATTAGTGTTTAAAGGATAGTGCTAATGAGCAGCTTTTCTTACCATGAATTTTTAACTGCTGGGCCTGTCAGCAATTATGAAATGCTACCACTGTCAAGAGTAAATACAATTTTGTTCACCATGCATTTTTAAATGAATACTCATTTTAAACAAGGAAATGCTATTTGGGTGAAGCTGATTACAGATCTGGATAACAGTGCAGGAGGACAGTATTTTTTTTTGGAAATTTGTAGATCATTAATAAGACTTACACACAGCTTTTGTTATCTCTGAATAAAAACTTTATATGCTTAGGAGCTTACAATAGAACATTGGAAAAATAGTGGACAATGCTTTTTGTGTTTATCTAATTATTAATAAGCTTAAGGAGGTTGTGGTAGTGCTCTCTCCAATGTAGTGCAATTGACACTTTATCCTTCAGAAGTTTGGTTCCATTTGATGAGTGTCAAGGGTGTGTGGCATGATTTCTTGGTCCATAGATGACCTTTGTGGCATTAAAGAATCTCGCACTTCCGGTGGAGCAACGGGAGGAGCAGCGTCAGCCGAGCTCAAGGGAAAGTTTTGAAGCTGATATTAATTGCTCTTGTATTATTTTAAACTCTCAATTTTAACTGAAGGCTGCTGTCCTTGAACTCCTTGAACTCCTTGCATTTACCGAAGACTGTTCAAGTGTAGTTAAGGCAGTCTAAAAGGTTTTATCTGCAACTGTGTGGAAAACACCTAACCCTCCCTTGAAGGAGGAAAGGAGTGAAGGAAAGAGTAGGATCACACTGTTGCATCTCTGCTTGCCTTAAACTGTTTTCTTCCTGGCTGGTTGGAAGGCTTGCAGTGCTCAAGATATCCAAAGGTTTTATTACATATTTTTCTTTTTATTTTATTTTATTTCTTCTTATCTGGTCTCCATTTGTTTGCTGGCTGCTACCCTGGAGTACATACTAGGAAGCAGCAAGCCCTCTACTACGCAAGGCTGCTGACTCAAGGAACACTCTTTGAGCTGTTTTTTACTTCAGAGCACTTTCAAAGCACAAATCTCTGCTAAATTGGTACAAACTGCAAGGGAACAAAACAGCAGATGATATAAGGACTGCAGATTAAGGCCGAGTATTAAAGAATCTCCGTGCATCATGGACATCTGCAAGGTGTTGAATTTCTTGAGCTTTTTTTTTTGTCTAGCAGGTGTTCTTGAGTTCTTCTTTGGACCTCAGCTTTTACACTAGTGTAGATCATTTTCTTAGCAGCACAGTTGGTGTCTCTCTGACATGTTTGGAAAGCTTTCCTTTTATCAATTAACTGTTGGATTTCTTTGTCATTTTCATTAAACCAGTCTTGATATTTCTTAGTTTGGCATCCAATGGTTTCTTTGCAGGCTGTGATGATGGAGGTCTTCAGTTTGTTTCAATGTTCCTCAGTATTTTCAGGGCATTCTGTGGGTAGATGATTCTTGAATGTTGTTTTAAAAAGGGCTCATTTTGAGGGCTCTTAAAGGGTTTGATGTTCATTTTATGTCTTATCTTTCTTCCTTGGAGTCTGCATTTGGGGCAATTTTGATAGCCAGTGTGGATTGGATTACCCTGTGGTCTGTCCAGCAGTCAATAGCATCAGTCATGATTCTCCTGAGGAGTACATTGTGGTGGCTTCTGGCACATATAATTACATAATCTAAGAGGTGCCAATGCTTTAACCGGGGGGGGGGGGTGATTCCATGATGTCTTCAGCTTGTTTTTGTGATGACAAGGTTGTGTTTTGCACATTTGGTGAGAAGCAGGATGCTAGTCCGGTTGCTGTTTCCAACCACATCTTTTCCTATGGTCCCTGACCACAGGTTGAAGTCTCCTCCAACTCTTGCATTAAAATCCCCTAGGAAAATGATTTTGTCCTCCTTAGTTATTTCTGATAGGATGGTGTCCAGCTAACAGGAAAATTTCCCTTGATATATTCATCTGCATCTAGTGTTGGTGCATAGGCATTTATGATGGTTGCCTGCTAGTTTGTGGCAAATTAATTCAGAGGGTTGAGTCTCCTTTTTAAAAAAAGAATGATGATAATGGTATTTTGAAGTCTGCTGGAATCTTCTCAGTTACCCACACTTTTTTCTTTTTCTCTTTGCATTGCATCTTTTTGTTTTATTTCTCAGAACAGCACCTTTTCCCAACTTTGAATACAAAACACAGTTTGGTTCCTGAGAACGGATGGATGCTTCCCAATGCAGCGGTCAGCAGGATGCTTTGACCTTTTTGGGAAGATGAGACCCAGAGTCTTGCTTTCTTCTGCTCTGTCATTGCTCCTTGACAAATATCCCATGGAGGAGGTGCAGGGCCCAGAAGTCATGCTGGCAGTTGGAATAAGCCATGCCCAGGCTTTTTCAATGAGCATGTGGAATTGTTTTTTCAACCCAGGCCCACCCTCTTTAAAGATTTCAGCAGATATCCCATCAAGTCCATTGGCTTTGTTATTTTTTAATTGGTTGATGGCTTTACTCATTTCCTCCAAGATAGGCAATGCGCAAGCTCATCCCTAGTTTGTTGTTATGGAAGTTGTGAGATAAATTCTTCAGCCACATTGGAATTACAGTTAAGGAGGTTACGGTAGTGCTCTTTCCAATGTAGTGTAATGGACCTTTTGCCCTTTAGAAGTTGTAAAATCCGCATCAATCAGGATGTGATAGAGCTTTGGAGAAGGAAGCCCCTCCCTTCTCCAAAGCTCCATCACAACCTGAATGATTTAGGAAGTACAGACCCTGCAGTGACAGTAAGGAGGATATTCTGTAGGTTCTGTAGTGTTGTGGTTTGGCCAAACAAAGATGAGGGGACTGGGGTTTCATGGCCTGGGAAAGTATTAGATGGTTCTGTAGCTGAGGAAACAGAGGGGTTTTTAGAGTAAGATGCTGTCTCTGAGACGGAGTTTGAAAGTCAAACAGTTTTGGAATCCAACAGGCAGAGAGAGGACCTTTCAGACACAAGGAGTTTAACAATCCATGATAAACAGATGGCTTAGACAGAGATACCAGGCTGCTTTTGAGGGGGGAGAGATTCAGGTGCAAGAAATCGAAAAGAATCTGTGAGAAAGAGGTACAAAAGGAGGTCAAAAATGCTTTCATGTTTTGCAGTCCTTAAATCAGAGAGAGTTCCATTGAGATTTTAGATCAGGCAACATCACTATCCAAGTGAAGAACTCCAGTCTCATTCTTAGTTCATGCCTTAGTTCAAGACCCAAGATTCATGTCATGTTTTATGGATATACCTTTGGATTCATGCTCATGTTTTGTTCTTTGTTTTATGGATTTATTTTGGGATTCATGTTCATGTTTTAATCGATGTTTCCTGGATTTACTCTCATGTTGGATTCTGGAGATTCCTGTTTTTTGTCTCTGAAACCTTTGGATTGTTTTCCTATTACCAGTTTGGTCTGCTTTATTGTTTATGTGACTTGTTTCCTTTATTCATTCTTGGATTTGTAACTTTCCAATTTCTTATGGTGTTTTCCCCTTTTTATATGTGTTTTTATCAATAAACTGTTTTACCATCATGTTTGGATTCTTGGTTGGTGCTAAGAGCAAGGTGAACACCTGTTGAGTTGCAACACTCAGTCATGTTATTTTATCCCTTATAAAATATGGCACAAATACAGTAGAGTCTCACTTATCCAACACTCACTTATCCAATGTTCTGGATTATCCAACGAATTTTTGTAGTCAATGTTTTCAAAACATCATGATATTTTGGTGCTAAATTCATAAATACAGTAATTACTACATAGCATTACTGCGTATTGAACTACTTTTTCTGTCAAATTTGTTGTATAACATGATGTTTTGGTGCTTAATTTGTAAAATCATAACCTAATTTGATATTTAATAGGCTTTTCCTTAATCCCTCCTTATTATCCAACATATTCACTTATCCAACGTTCTGCCAGCCCGTTTATGTTGGATAAGTGAGACTCTACTGTATAAGGCATAGGACACACCTTATTATCCAACATATTCACTTATCCAACGTTCTGCCAGCCCGTTTATGTTGGATAAGTGAGACTCTACTGTATAAGGCATAGGACACACCAATTAACTTGTATTTTTTATTTATAGTATGTGTGTGTGTCAAGTAAAAAGATAGGGACTGGGAGAAATCTAATAATTTTCAGATCTCAGAGCAGGTTGAAGAACAATATATCAGCAAAAAGAAAATTTGAAGTAAAACTGCCAATTTGAAAAGTAATGTTCTTTTGTTGATTCACTGAATTCAATAGATTTACTCCACTTGAGGTTGCAAACTCAGTTCAGAAAACTTTATTTTCCCCAGCATTAGAAATATTGATTAGCCAATAGGCATGATGTTTAAATGTGAGCATTACTGAAATTTAGGTTGAATGGCTCAAAACAGTAGGGGTGCAAATTGCCTATTTTTCAGTGCTCGCTTTACCAGTGTGGCTTTTGAGTTCCATTTCTTTTCCTTTGTTTGTTAGATCTTTCAAGCAATTGCCATGGCCTCATACCAGGCCATACAGCACTAGATATTGAGCCAGGAATCAAGTGGTGATTAACAAATTAGGACATACAGTCTAAAATAGCATGATGTGGTCTGCAGTAATTCTTTAAATTCTTAGATAAAAATCTTAGATAAAAATTCTTAGATAAAAATTCTTAGATAAAAATTCTTAGATAAAAATAATGTGTACATGAAACTGGCAAATACATTATACTCAGTCAAAGTGAATTGACACAGTAGAATCAATGAAGTTTTACATCACTTTTAACTGCCATGGCTCAATGCTATGGAATGCTATGAGCCCCCGGTGGCATAGTGGGTTAAAGCCTTGTGACTTGAAGGTTGGGTTGCTGACCTGAAGGCTGCCAGGTTCGAATCTAACCTGGGGAGAGCGCAGATGAGCTCCCTCTATCAGCTCCAGCTCCATACGGGGACATGAGAGAAGCCTCCCACAAGGATGGTAAAAACATCAAAAACATCCAGGCGTCCCCTGGGCAATGTCCTTGCAGACGGCCAGTTCTCTCACACCAGGAGTGACTTGCAGTTTCTCAAGTCGCTCCTGACATGAAAAAAAAATGCTATGGAATCATGGGAGTTATCATTTTTACAAAGTGTTTAGTCTTCTCTACCAAAGAATGTTGATGCCTCACAAAACTACAACTCTGGAACTCTCTCCCCAGGGAAATCAGACTAGTTCCCAATCTGTCCACATTCCGCAAAGACTCAAAGATATGGATGTTTCAATGGACTTTGAACAATAGGTCAGCTTGTAATTTATCTCTGCCCAGCCCAAATTATTTACAGTCCTGCTTCCAGCACTTTGTTCCTGTCCCTGATCCTATTGTCCTGAGTTTTGCACAATTTCTGCCCTCTCCCTTACAACTTATTTAGCCACTTCTGGTGTTCATGGATGTATTTTATGATGTTTTACTCTGTGGTTTTAACAGTTTTAATTTACTGTCATTATGTATTTTATTTTATTTTATACTTTGTATATTTGTTTTGGGCTTGGTTCCCTATGTAAGCCGCTTTGAGTTCTCTTGGGCAGATGGAGCACCTAGCAGAAGATGAAGCATTTCACCCTCCCCCCACTCTCTGTCAGCCTCCCCTTTGTGGTGAGCCATGCGCTGGGAGGCCCGGGCAAAAACTACATGCCCTCCCCTGTCAGGGAGATGGGGGGGGGGAAGCTGTCAGGGCAGGGTCTGCTTGCAGCCATCACTGAGGACACCTCCTAAACCAGGCGAGTGGCTTGCTATGAGAGGGAGGCCAATAATAATATTATAATAATAACTTTATTTTTGTATGCCACCTCCATCTCCCCACAGGGGACTTGGAGTGGCTCACATGGGGACAAGCCCAATCAATCATATAACATAATAGAAATCAACAGTTAATCAACAAACATCATAATAAAACAATTTAAACAGGCCATAAAAAGTCCAATATAGGATATGAGAGGCCAACAAAAAGTGGAAAGTGAGGGGAGCAGTTCTGCCACCACCACAAGGTAGGAGAGGGAGGCAGACACAGAGGGAGGACATACAAAAATTAAAGAACTTCTTTACAAAGACTCAGCGGTGGATGTTTAGCTTCATTTGTGTTTGATGGGGGTGGCTCTAGGGGGTTGTAAATCGGGTCGTATGTACAGATTTAACAAAACACTTACGATTTATGGCTCTCTTACGATTTTATGTACAAACCTAGCTTCTATGTTAAAATGATAGCCACGAGATGTAAAATTATGATTTGAACTCTGCTATCAGAACATTAAACCTGTATTTATTATTTGCAGCTTTGTTGTTTCTTTTTAGTAATTCAATATTGATGGAAACAAAAGACAGTAAAACCACACACATGCAGATACATCCAGCTGTGTTTGCAAATATATACAGAGACAAACCCTTGTTAACAACTGCCTTGGCACTGTCATAGTATTTTTTTTCTCTGACCAAAGTAGAAAATGCCTGGAGCATTCATGTGAAGATGTCAACATGGTGCTTGGAAATTTTGGCAGTTGATAAAAAGCCCCCTCCCCCATCCCAGTTGTACACATTACATATACAACCATAAATGCCAGTCCAATGACTGTTTACTTGGAAGGAAGCCCCACTGAGTTATATTTGGCTCACTCCCAAGTATTCAAAATGTTCATAATTGTAGAATCTCCTGTTCTATTGTGCCAATATGCTTGAAAATAATTTCATCCATTTCAGCATTGTCTCTGGTTCTCACACACATATATTTGTGTGATATATAATGCCTGCATGCATTTCATGGCTTCATATATTTTATTCCATTATTTAATTTTTATATATTGTCAGCCCTTTGTATTCATGAATTCTGTATCCAAAGATCCCGAGTTGCTTCCAACAAGCCACAAAGAGTCCAACAACACTAGGGTGATTCTACCCTGTAGAATTAATGGAGTTTGTCACCACTTTAATTACTATGGCCAAAACTATTGAGGCCCGGGGTTTGTAGTTTGGTGAGGTACTAGCATTTTTTGGCAGAGGAGGCAAAATACTTTGTGAATTGACAACTCCCTTGGTTCCATAACCTTGACCCTTGGGAGTTAAAGTGGTATCAAATGGCATTAATTCTACAGTGTAGATGCACCCTGAAACAAACTCCACTTGCTGCGAAAATCAAACCGTTGAGCAACAGGATGGACAGTATAACAGCAGAATTCTTCTGTCCTAGCCATTCACTTTCAGATAGAAAGGGTGCAGAAGCAGAGCTGCTCATGTACTGCTTTAATGCATGGAGATGTGCATGTGGAGACAGATTTGTTTCCATGTTTGGGTGAGCATTCAATTGTGAAAGTTTTCTATTTAGCACAAGAGTTGTATAGCACAATATGTAACTCCACATGCAGGCCCTAGTGCTGTAATTTTTTTAAAAAAAATAGGAATGTACTAAAATTTTAAAAAATAGTTCTTACCCCATATTAAAGATCCCTTAGTTGGTGCCAATATGTTTTCAGTATGATTTCAAGATGCTGGGGATAACATTCACACTTACGTTTTTCAACTATCCCCCCCCCCCACCCATGCACAAAAAATCCAGATATTCTTTTCATCCTTATGTGTTTTTACTTTTGAAGTGCATTCTTATACATGTCTACTCAGAACAAAGGTCCACTGAGTTCAGTGGGATTTATTCCTGGGTAAATTTGACTACTACTGCTGTCACAAAGATGTAGGTATTCTCAAATGGTACCGGAAATTCCCTTTGCTTTTCCTGTGCTTTTTCCCCTCTTTTTTAAAGATATAAGGAAGGTGATTGATAGGATGGAAACAGTTGTACAATTATTTTGCCCTGGGAAATAACTAGCAAAGCTATTTGAAATATGTGTTTGAACTGCAGAAGTAAAGCAATCAAACTGTTTTTAGAAAGCTACAAACCTAATGATGGAAACAGATCAGCATTTATTTATTTATTTACTTTGTTTTATATCTTCCCCTCTCTCCCTCATTGTTCTGTGTGTGCCTTCAAGTTGTTTCTGAATGAGGGTTTTCATCACAAGATTTGTCCAAAAGCATTTTTGCCTTTGCCTTCCTCTTTGGCTGAAATAGTATGACTTGTCCAAGATTCCTCAGTGGGTTTCCATGACTGAATGCGGATTTGAGTTCTGCTTTCCAGAGTTGCTCATACCACTACACCATTCTGATTTTTCTAAACTTCTGTAATAAATATTAAATATTCTTTTTAGATAGTGGCAGTTGATTAGGTAGTTTTACAAGCCATTCTCTCTTAGAAACAAGTACAATTTCTCTATATCAATTCTGGTAGAAAACCTGTGTGTTTGTAGGGAGAATGTACTGTACAAGGCATTTTGTATTGTTGTATAAATATATCCATTTGCAGTCTTTCATGTGATTCCCTTTTAATGTAATTGCATGGCAGCCATGGCATTATTAACTTTCACTTTTTTCTCATTCACATATATATCTGTCACCCAGTGGTTCGATTGGGAGACTAGTGAGTTCTTCAGGGCCCCTTTGGTGTTTTCCATCCAATTTGCATTAAATTATCATACATTTTACTGTCACTCCATGTCAGTAAACTGCTCGATTTTGCACATAGTTCCCATTTTAAAGGCAATTTAAAAAGGTATGGAGACACAAAGTCTCAATACTGTTAAAAATGTCAAAATCCTCAATGAAACCTCCATTAAAGCTCTAGAGATCATGGCAAATCTTGGTGGTTCTTGTAGGCCCAGAATTCATTTAGCTAAGCCTTGGAATTGGCAGCCAATGTGGTGGTTGCCAGAAGAAAGTTCTGTGCTCCCTGTAGCCAGTCCTAGTTTGGTGCAATTGAAGTTTTAAAGCCCTTTAAAAGGCAGCCTCTGGCATAGCACGTGACAGCAATACATATGGGATGTAACTAATTATCTAATTGTTTTAATTGCTTATATTTTATCTTTTTGTATTGTATATTGGCATTGAATTTTGCCAGATTGTGAGCTGCCCTGAGTCCCTTCGGGTGAGAAGGGCGGGATAGAAATGATGGAAAAATAAATAAATAAACTAAGGCATGTACCACCATGGCCAGATCAGACTTCTCCAGGAATGGGAGCAGTTTGTGCTTTAAATGTGCAAAAACACTCTTGGTCACATCTGAAACCTATGCTTTGGTAAGAAGATGATGTCCCCTGCTCCTCCACCCTTTCATGGGATGAGGTCCTACCCTTCACTTTGTTTGTCTTCATCTAGTCTTTTGTAGCTATCAGGTACACATTTAGCTCAGGAACAGTTTCCTTGGAATTAGGTGGAAAAGGAGTAATAGAGCTGGGTCTTATCAGGATTCTGGTGACATCTGACCCCACAAGTCTGGGCAAACTCTTCCAGCAGTTAATTTATCAATCAGTGATGAAAGGTGATAGGACCTGTAGTTCAATACCTTTCTCTAGAGCAATGGTTATTTATTTATTTATTTATTTACATCACTTTTACCCTGCCTTTCTCTCCGAGGAGACTCAAAGCGGCTTACAGTAAATAGGCAAAAATTCAATGCCTAAAAACAATGTAAAAACTACAAAACAACAGTTCATATAAAACAGGTACCATTACAAAATAAAATCACATTATATAAAATTTTAAGAATGTCCAAGATTAAAATCCATTCATCCAGAATCCTCAAGTCTTCGTACAGGTCATGTAAAGTCCATCTTCATATTCATTAAAAGCTTGTGTGCACAGCCATGTCTTTAAGGCTTTCCTGAAGCCTAGGAGAGTTGGTATCTGCCGTATGTTGCTGGGGAGGGTGTTCCACAGCCGAGGAGCCACCACCGAGAAGGCCCTGTCCCTCGTTCCCAACAGCTTTACCTGCGAGGCTGGTGGGACCGAGAGCAGGGCCTCCCCCGATGATCTAAGAGTTCTAGAAGGCTCATAGGGGGAAATACGTTCAGACAGGTAAGATGGGCCAGAACCATTTAGGGCTTTGTAGGTCAAAACCAGCACTTTGAATTGGGCTCGGTAGCATATCGGCAGCTGGCTCAGCATGGGAGTAGTATGCTCCCTGTAAGCCACTCCTGTTATTAGTCTGGCTGCTGCCCGTTGTACTAGTTGGAGCTTCCAAGCCGTCTTCAAAGGCAGCCCCACGTAGAGCGCGTTGCAGTAGTCCAAACGAGCTGTAACCAGAGCGTGGACCACTGTGGCCAAGTCAGACCTCCCAAGGAACGGGCGCAGCTGGCGCACAAGGCGGAGTTGTGCAAAGGCTCCCCTGGCCACCGCCGAGACCTGGGGCTCCAGGCTCAGCAATGAGTCCAGGAGAACCCCCAGATTGCGAACCTGTGTCTTCAGGGGGAGTGCGACCCCATCCAACACAGGCTGTAACCCTATTCCCTGTTCAGCCCTGCGACTGACCAGGAGGACCTCTGTCTTGTCTGGATTAAGTTTCAATTTGTTCGCCCTCATCCAGTCCGACACAGCGGCCAGACACCGGTTCAGGACCTGAACAGCCTCCTTAGTGACACGTGGGAAGGAGTGACAGAGCAGGACATCATCTGCGTACAGATGACACCTCACCCCAAAACTCCGGATGATCTCTCCCAGTGGCTTCATGTATATGTTAAACAACATGGGGGACAGTATTGACTCCTGCGGGACCCCACAAGTCAATGGTTGTGGAGCTGAGCAGGTGTCTCCCAATGACACCATCTGGGAACGACCCTCCAGGAAGGACCGGAGCCACTGAAGAACAGTACCTCCGAGACCCATCCCAGCAAGGCGCCCCAGAAGGATACCGTGATCGATGGTATCGAAGGCCGCTGAGAGGTCCAGCAGAACCAGCAGGGACAAACTCCCCCTGTCCAGTTCCCGGCGTAGATCATCGACTAAGGCGACCAAGGCTGTCTCGGTACCATGCCCCGGCCTGAAGCCAGACTGCGCCGGATCCAGAAAATCAGTATCTACCAAGAATGCCTGGAGTTGTGCAGCCACCACAAGTTCCACGACCTTGCCCAAGAAGGGGAGATTGGAAATAGGCCCATAGTTCTCCAATTGAGTGGGGTCCAGTGATGGCTTCTTCAACAGCGGTTTGATCACAGCCAATTTAAGGCTCGCTGGAAATATGCCTTCCCGAAGGTGCATGTGGTCACCCTCACCTCTCCAAGCACCTTGTCCACATCCTCGGGCTGAACCAATTGAAACGAATTCATCAAAATAGGACAAGCAGGTGCTCGTGTTACATCCTCGGAGACTGCCGTCAATATGGTGTCAAATCCAGAGCGGATCAAAGCGACTTTGTCCGCAAAGAACTGAGCAAATGCTTCACAGTGAGCTGCCGAGTTGTCAGGGATCCCGTCCTGAAGGACAGGATATAACAAACCTCTGACAACTCGGAACAGCTCTGCCGGACAGTTCTGTGCGGACGCAATATTATGCGCGGCATAAGCCTTAAGATAAGAGCCCAGCCGTGATCAGTTTGACTCGTTCGGTTTTGAATGCCACACGCGCTCTAGTCCCCTCTTCTTTTGCTTCATTGCTGCCAGCTCCTCAGTAAACCAAAGAGATGGTTTAGCTCAGGTACTCGAGAGGGGACGTTCCGGAGCAATCGTGTCTACTGCCCTAGTCATGTCCCGATTCCAGAGAGCGACAAGGGCATCAACAGAATCACCAGCCGAGGTGGCGGGAAACTCCCCAAGAGCCATCAGGAAACCGTCCGGATCCATGAGCCTCCTGGGGCGGACCATTTTAATGGTCATCCACCCCTGCGGAGGTTAGGGGGCGCAGCAAGTCTAAACCTGATCAGGTGATGGTCGGTCCATGGCAACGGAGCGATGGTAATGTGATGACTCATGGGCCTTGCAGTCCTGTTCCTAGTACTATTGTGACAGATGAAGATGAAAACATGGGGTTTTCGCCGGTTCAACAAGAACTGGAGTCTCTTCACTTGCAGGATGTTGATGTTTGCCCACAAGAATTCAGCCAAACAGGCCTTGGGCAGAACTCCCCTCCGTTTCCCAGGAAGGAAATTTATTCTAGAGAAAGGGGAGTCAGCGAGGCTAATCAGAGAAGTCTAAGAATCGCTGCCAAACAAATGGCTGATTAGGTCTGCTTCCCTTGGGAAATTCTAAGGAGTCATGCATCTGGACAGAGTTGGGTTTCGCTTCTCGTTCTCTAGGGAAAGAGTTCTGTTGGCAGGAAAACGAGACCCAATATAGGTGTTTGGCGCGAGGGATTCTTTGCGGAGTCAATTGATCAGCTTGAGGAGAGAGAGATCGTGTGTGGACTTCGTAATCCCAGTTCCTTGCTTCCCGGATCAAGCTTCAAGCCTTGCCCTGTCTCACGGTTTTACCACAGACTCTGTTTCATGCTTCATGTTTGCCTTGTCTCCAGTCACGGATCTAGCCAAGAATCAAGTTTATTTCCAGCCTTGTTGTCAAGCTTCACTGGACTCTAAGACTCTGTTATTTCCCCACACTATTGCTTGGCAAAGTGTGTGTTTCGGTCAAGTGGATTAAAACTTTGAACTCTAATATCATTTATTGGACAATACATTTTGGACTATATTTGACCTCTTTTGAAAGGTCTCCTTCTGAACTATATTCTTCACTTGTTTTTATTGCTTTTATATATTTCTTTAATAAAGATATTAGATAGAGATTGGCCTCTGCGTATGGTTATTGGTGCTCTGCTGCCAGGGTTCTGTCAGGTAAGCTCCTCCACACCTCCATTTTCCTCCCATCCCTGACAGAAAACCAAGTCAAGCGTGTGCCCAGCTCTGTGGGTGGGACCAGAAACTCGTTGGGACAGCCCCATGGTTGCCATGGAGGCCATGAAGTCCTGAGCCACGCCTGAAAGGTTGGTCTCGGCATGGACATTGAAGTCCCCCAGAACAATGAGCTGTTGGGACTCCAATGCCAGGCCCGAGACCACCCCCGCTAGCTCAGGCAGGGAGACTGTAGTGCAGCGGGGTGGTCGGTACACTAACAGAATCCCTAGTCTGTCCCGGTCACCTACCCTTAGGTGGACACATTCGAACAAGGTTGACTGTGGGATGGGGCACCTGGTCAGGGGAATGGCCTCCTTGTAGATTACTGCGATACCACCTCCCTTCCCTCCAGATCTTGGTTGGTGCTGCACGGTGGACAAAGCTGGGTGAGGTTAACACCCCCAGCCTCGTCCAGCCAGGTCTCCGTTATGCATGCCAGGTCTGCCTGTTCATCCAGGATAAGATCCTGGATGATAGCAGTTTTTCCATTGACAGACCTGGCGTTCAACAGCACCACCTTTAACCTGGAGAGACCGCCAGCCTGGGCACCCAAGTTTACCATATCAGGAGGCCGTTTTAAATCTATAAGAACTCTTTTTCTTGCCCTAGGCCGAATTAATTTATGCCTCCCTTTCCCATATCTCCCCCTCCCCTGAATTACTTCTATGGGGACTCCTCGGCTTTGGGCCCCCAGGTGCTTTGGACTTCAGCTCCCACAATTCCTAACAGCTGGTAAGCCAGCTGGGATTTCTGGGAGTTCACGACCAAAACACCTGGAGGCCCAAAGGTTGGGAACTACTGCTCTTAAGCGCGGCTTTTTAAATTGTGGGTCCTGACCACAAATGGGGACTCTTTAGCTTAATATTGGTATCATGAAAAATTGGGCAACAGTAAAAGGTTTCTGAAAGCTGCTCATTTACAGAAATCTGTTAGGAACAATGTGTAGCGTTAACTTGGCAGAAAATGCTTCATCTGTACTCCACAAAAAGGAAAATCAGCCTGTTTAGCAAGCCTTGCAAATGCTTATCTATTTTCAGTAAATGTTTGATTTTAGACCTCTTTTATATACTAATATATCCTAGGTCATGTAAAAATATCTTGGGCGGAAAGTAGTTATATGTGGAAAAAGTTAATGAAGCCATTCTCTAGAGGTCTTGAACTCCTATTATCTTTCACCACTAAGTGTACTAGATGGGACTGATGGAAGTCCAACAATGTTTCGAAGGAAGGTAATGCTTATAGTGCTTATATGTAAAGCATATAGCAGAAAAATGGATGAGATTTTTTTAAACAAAATTGTTTCCTCCTAATTCTTGTTGCATATTTTATGTCTATGTGTATGTATTTGTGTGTGGAGGGTGATTTAGTTAGAAGGAGCTAGGTAAAAGGTAAAGATTTTCCCCTGACGTTGAGTCTAGTCATGTCTGACTCCGGGGGTTAGTGCTCATCTTCATTTCTAAGCCAAGGAGTCGGCGTTGTCTGTAGGCATCTCCAAGGTCATGTGTCCGGCATGACTGCATGGAGTGCCATTATCTTTGTGCCAGAGCGGTACCTATTGATCTACTCACATTTGCATGTTTTTGAACTGCTAGGTTGGCAGAAGCTGGGGCTAACAGCAGGAGCTCACCCCGCTCCTCGGATTCGAACTGCCAACCTGTAGATCAACAATTTCAGCAGCTCAGCTTTAACCCACTGCACCACCGAAGGCTCCAGGAGGAGCTAAAGAAGGGAAAAACTGAGTTGCTGGCAATGTAAGGAACATTCCTGATTCATGCTAATATTATAGGCAATGCCTTGTTTGAACTGTAAGGACTCAAAACAAAGAGGAGTTTCATATATTGTGCAATCTTTCTAGACCCATTAAGACAGCATAGCTTATGAATCAAATAAATATTATTGACTACTATACAAATTTCCAAAAAGGTCAAGAGCTTGTTTTTGCAAATCACCACCACTTATGAAAATAGTGTGTGTATTTCTCATCTACTGTTTTGATGTTTATTATCAAATCACAACATTTTGCATTGATTTATTCCAGTAGTTTGATTGCATAACACATATAAAGATCATAGGACAATACACAACTGAATAGTCATGAGACATTCATAGTTTCTACTTCCTTGTGCTGTATTCACTAAGAGATTAGAAAGCAGTTTTGTAACAAAACAAATCCTTCAGCCCTGCCAGGATTTATATTGCCTCTTGATGATGACAAAGAACTTTTTACAATAATGTTTTTTTCTTGTCTGCATTGTATCAATTGAATTTTTTTTGTCTTCCCACAAGAAGTTGTTGATGGATGTATTGCATACATGACAATGGCAAAGAATGAGAAGACAAATTAAGCTATTTGGAATTAGAATCTATGAACAATTTTGCTCCCAGAGCTGCTAGTACAATGTTATTCAGTCAACAATTATTTTTTATACAAATATCTTCTTATGCTACATCAGTTTGTTTCTATGGAAAAACAGTTAAGGAATCACAAGAGTCTTCTGTATAGAGACAACATGAATATAATATGTTTTACAAGTAGCTTCATGGAATGACACTCTGGAGATTCATATAATGTTGGGGGTGCATATGAGAATGAAAAAGGAGACTGGGGTTGGATCCTTATTAAGAATTTCATCACATAGGGCTATTTGCCCATCCTAGAATGCTGCTGAGACACAGCCAGGACAGAGCTCACCAAAGGCCATCACATGATGCAGGGCTACTTCTGCCTCTGTCCCAGCTCCAAGCACATTGCATCTCGGAGGCGTGTTAAGAGGCAGCCCTGAGAACACAGGCAATCAAGCTGGGGACAGATGGGAAACGGCATGGGATGGTATGGAGATGATGCGGGACACTGCCTGATGGTTTCCCTCACTGCCCCATAGATTCACCTCACTGCCTGACAGATTCCCCTCACTGCCTGACAGATTCCCCCAGTGTTTCCTCATTTATAGATCTCCAAGTGATAAATTAATCATGATTAGTATGCCTTTTTGTTTTCAATGAATCTACTTAAATATGCTTTACAATGAAATCCTAACTAGTCAACATGGGCCACATGAGCTATTACTAGATCAGTTGACATTGTGCAAAATCCAAACCTGTAAAAGACTTGGAATATTAAAAATTACCTAAAGCTATTCTGGCACTATTGTTCTGTCCCTGAGCTGAATAAAATATTGATATGGTGTAATATGAATTGTCTTTTTACTCTACTTTTTCTCCACCTCTTTTTGTCTGAAGATCATAGTCAGCAGATGCATTTTGGCAGCAGTCATTACCTTGTTACATTTCTCCAAAATTCTATCAGTAAAACTCAATCTGAATCTTTTTCAGTAGACCTGTTTTTGAATTAGGAATGCATTTTAAGTCTGGGTTCAATCCTGATATTTTTTTAATAGGTAGCCTTTTTATCCTACTGATCCCCTTTCTATGGGTTAAATGCAATTCCACATTCAGTAACTCAAGAAGCCTTTTCTCCATCTTCTCTGTGCCCCCAGTTTTCTACATCACCCAAAAATATGTTCTGTTATGGAAAATCCCAGCCCTCTACAGCAATTTTTCAGGACAGGTAAAGGAATAAGGTTAATTTATATGGGGAGAATGGAATGAGAAAAATAATTTCTGTATCTTGCCTTCATCTACACATGTAAAAAATCCCACTCCTTTTGTCTTTTGCTGCTATCTACCTGTGGTTACACCTGCTGAGAAAGGTAGAAATGAATTGATTTCACCCAAGAGCAAATTCACTTCAAATCAGGTTTTCTGTCAGTAATAATACTGTAATAGTCAAAGAATCTAAAAAGTCTCCAAATCTCTTCTTGCTTTTTATTTCTGGAAGCAGCCAGACACCTTATTTACCAAGAAAAATGACCTCCAAATGCAAAACTTCACCATGGTCTCAAAGTTTGAACCCACAATAGGAATGCAAACTTATGGCAAAGTAAGGCTGGAAACATTAGTGTGTTAAGAAATCACTTCAATTGCAAATCTCCATTTCGATTTTTCATACTTTGAGGCTTAAATAAAAATAAATTTAAAGTTAGCAAATCTCTGAATCATTTCTTCAGTATAGTAGATAATAAATTTTTAAAAATCAATACAACAATAAAAGAGTTTAAATTCAGTGCAAAATGTAAACAAAAAATTAAGTATACATAACAACCTCTTTGGTACAACTACTATAAAGGGGCACAGAAGAAGTCTTAGTTAAGGTAAGTCATACACATAAATTTTTCTTACCATATAAGCTTTACAACTCTGTTATTTATTTAAAAGGTCACATCTGCAAAGCCAGAACAGGTTGAGCATCCCTTATCCAGTATTTCAAAAACCAAAATACTCCAAAATCCAAAACTGTCCACATGGTTGGCTGAGATAATGATGCATTTGATGGTTTAAAGGACACAGACATTATTTCATACAAGAAATATTAAAATTATTGTACAAAATTACAACTAGGCTGTGTATAAGGGGTAGTAGAACATAAATGAATTTCATATTTAGACATGGTTCCCATCTCTAAGATAATTCACTGTGTACATACATACAAACACAGGTATTCCACACACAAAAAAAACCCACACAAATAAATTTGAAATCCAAAACATGTCTGGTCCCAAGCATTTCAGATAAAGTATACTCAGTCCGTAATGTGAAACTTTATATTGGGTTTTTTTGTTTGTGTGTCAGGAGCAACCTGAGTTGCTTCTGGTGTGAGAGAATTGGCCATCTGCAAGGATGTTGCCCAGGGGACGCCTGGATGTTTTGATGTTTTTACAATCCTTGTGGGAGGCTTCTCTCATGTCCCCGCATGGAGCTGGAGCTAATAGAGGGAGCTCATCCGCGCTCTCCCCAGGTGGGATTCGAACCTGGCAGCCTTCATGTCAGCAACCCAACCTTCAGGTCATAAGGCTTTAATCCACTACGCCATCGGGGGCTCCAAATTATTTTATATTGGTGATCCACTAAATAAAATTCATAATTCTGCAAAATATCAAAGAAATCTATATGAGATTAATATTGATATACTTAACCTTATACTTATACTTAAAAAAGTATTATATTTCTGATAGATTTTGGTAAAAACTATAAATGAACTTTATTCAGTCATATTGAGGAAAAGCATCCTTCACTGGTTTTTTAAAGTTCTGGGCAGAAGTTCAAAAATATGAAATTGTGCCCTGAAAGCCTATGACAGTAATTGCTGACATAGTCGTCTGAGCTCTTTCTATTTGCAACTTTAATCAACTGGGAATGGATCAACCAGAACAGTCTTTATTAGTCCTAACATTTGATATGCTCCATCCATTAGGATTTGGGCCAGTTAAGATCAAGAAAATATGTGACTGCCTGAATGGTAACTTGGAAATAAACATAGAATGTGACATTGTATAGTATAATTTCTGATCACGGCATTCATTGTCTTTTAAGACAAAATCCTTAGTTTCCAGTTTCCAGTGCTTCTCATATCCATTCATTCATCTTTCTGGCAGTCCATGGTAACTACAGAATTGTGTCTCCAGACCCACTTTTCAAATGAGTTGATTCTTTACCTGTCAGTTTTCTTCACTATCCATTTTTCACAACTGTACATAGTAAGTGAAAATATATTTCATGGATTATCTTGACCTTGGTATTCACTGCAGCAATAAGAATTTTTGCTGTTGGGGAGAAAAGTGTCTTTTAGTTCTGCAAGGATACGGGATAATAGTTTTAGATTGCTAGAGAAAAATTCTTTGGTTCATGAACTGTTATTCTTATAATACATAAAGGTAGAATGCCTTAATCTAATTTTTTTTGCCATACCTCAAAAGCCCTCTACCAAGAAGAACTTGGCTCACCTTAAAGCATTCTGAAGCTAGAGCGATTTTTAGGTGCACATTGGTATTTCAGAGGCAAGTTGACTAGAATTGTGTTTGAGAACTGCCACAGCATTTTAAAAGTTTGTTGTTTGCATCAAGATCACTGGTTTCATTCAATGTGAGCCATTTATGAACTTGGTAATAGTAAATTTCTTTTTTCTGCCTATCTAACAACCTTCCTGAAAGGCTCAGCTTTCACCTACTTGGGTACTCATCTCTTAGACCATGTTTACAATTATAATAGTAATTGGTGATATGCTATCTACTGAATCTTGATGATGGATTTTGGGTATGAGTATTGTTAATTTAATAGGTTTTATTAACAAGGTTCTATACATTAGGACCTGCAACATAAGTTTGCAGCAGGGAAACTGTAGGAAGAGGTGAGGGGTGAAATCCTAAGGCTTGTTTGCAGTTAACAGGACAGTATGCAGTTCATTCAGCATGCCAGAAATTGATGGAAGTACAGACAAACATGTTCAGACTACAAGGTGTTTCAAAAAGATGGACCCAATTAGAAATCACTTTATCTCTGTAACCATGAACCGCTTATGAATGACAGTCTTACCACCTGAAAGAGAGGGGTATAGAGTTTCAAATGATCACTAATACCAATTGATGCTTCTCTAAGTGCACAAGTAATGCCTAGCCTAAGTCTTTTGAAAAAAAATGACAAAACAATAACGTAAGGCATTGTGTCTTCTGCAGGTCAGCAAGACTGAATCCATAACTGAGGTGCAGCATGCATTTTAATGGCATATTGGGCTAGTAAACCTTGATAATTTGATAACTCATGAAGCTATTTGTAACTTTATGTATAATTGTAACATGTTACCATTGTGAAATATACTGCTTTGAAATTGGATCCATCATTTTGAAATACTCTGTACTTTTATCAAGTACTTTTATCAGAGGGGGAAAGAACCAGAAAACCATGTCAATGAAAAGATAAACATAGAGGTTGTAATATCAGAGCAATTAGAAAGCATATATGTGTATACATTTTGTGCAGCCTGAGGAAGTAGACAGGATTTTGGAGAGGTGAGAGCCCCCCAGGACCGGCCCAAGGAAATTTAAAGGGGTACGCAAATATTTTTTTGCGCCCCCTCCCCTGCGCTGCAGGAGGCGTGGCCAGGACTGGCCCTGCCTCCCGCGCCCTAACCCCGCCTCCCGCAGCGCGGGCGGTGTGGGAGGCGGGGCCAGGGTGTGTGGCCCGGGAGGCGGGGCCAGACGTGGCCCCGCCTCCCGCGGGACACGCCCTGCCGCAGCCAAGCTGCAGCAGGAGTTCTTCCAGGCCACAGCCTGAAAGGACTCCCACTGCAGCGGGCGCGCACCGTGGGAGGCGTGGCCAGTCCCACCTCCCGCGGGGTGCACCCTGGCTGGGCGGCCAGGCTGCGCCCTGGCACGCCCCGTGGGAGGCGGGGCCAGACCTGGCCACGCCTCCGTGTCACACGGCCCCGCCTCCGCAAGGTGTGGCCCCACCTCCCAGGGGCTCAATAGCACCCCTGGGAAGGTGGCGCCCAACGCGGGGGCGTGGCCAGCGTGCCGTGTTGGGCCGAGCCTGGAGCCCCCACATGTATTCTAGATCCTGGCTTTTCCTGGGTGATTAAAACAAGCCAGAGGGGGGCCTGATGGTGGTGGTCAATGCCTTTTTAGAACAAACAAAAATTCCAACTTGCCTAAATGAGGCAGTTGTGAGACCTATGTTTAAAACACCATTCCTGAACCCCTCTGTAATGGACAGCTATCAGCCAGTGTCCTTTTGTGAGCAAGGTTTTGGAACATGTTGCGGTCTCCCAACTCCAGGGATTTCTGGATGAAATGTATGATCAAGATACATTTCAGTCTGATTTCAGGCCTGGCTATGGAACAGAGACAGCTTTGGTCTCCTTGGTGGATGACCTACGCAGAGAAATAGACAGGTGGAGTGTATCCGTGTTGGTTCTCCTGGACCGCTCAGCACATTTCGATACCATTGACCATGGTTTCCTTCTGGATCGTCTCACTGGGATGGGACCAGGAGGCACTGTGGCCCCATTCCTTCCTGGAGGGCCGTATCCAGAAGGTGGTGCTGGGGGACTCCTGTCTGAAACCCTAGCTGTTGACCTGTGGGGTTCCTCAGGGTTCCATTTTGTCCCCTATGCTGTTTAACATATACATATAACCACTGGGAGAGTTCGTCCGGAGTTTTGGAGTATGGTGCAACCTATATGCGGATGATACCTGACTACTCCTTTCCACCTAATGCCAAGGAAGCTGTCCTGACCAGAGCCTGTCATCAGTAATGGGCCAGATGATGACAAACAAATTGAAACTTAATCCAGAAAGACAGAAGTACTCTTGGTCACTCCTGGTAGATCAGGGAATAGGGATCCAGCCTGTGCTGGATGGGGATACACCCCCCCCCCCCGGAAGACACAAGTCCACAGTTTGGGGATCATCTTGGACTCAGCACTGAACCTGGAAGCCCAGGTATCTGCGATGGCCAGGAAGGTCTTTGCACAATTAAACATGTATGCCAATTGCGTCCATTCCTTGAGAAGCCAGATCTGGTCACGGTGGTACATGACTTCGTTATAACCTGTGTGGATTACTGTAATGTGCTTTATGTGGGGCTGCCTCTGAGAATTGCTCAGAAACTTCAGGTGATCCAAAAAGCTGCAGCCAGGTTGATAACTGGGGATGGATACAGGGGGTGGACAACCTCCGTGAGGCTCTTCTCCTGGTCCCACCTCCATCTCAAGCTTGGGTGGTGGGAACAGGACAGTGGGCCTTCTCAGTAGCTGTCCCATGACTCTGGAACTTCCTGCCCAGAGAAGCCAGAATGGCCCCCTCCCTGCTGTCTTTCCAGTGGCAAGCTAAAATCTTTTTATTCAGACAGGCCTTTAAAGATGATTGTGTTTAAGATCTAGTCAGAGGGTGCTGTGATTTTTGAATATGTTTTTAATGGATTTTAACTGCTGTTTGTGTTTAATTCTGTATACATGTTTGTATATTTATATATTTTAAATTGTATACTAATGCTTTTATGTTACACAGCTTTGAGTCCCCTTTGGGAAGACAAAGCAGGGTTATAAATAAAGATAAGAACAACAACAACAACAACAACAACAACAACAACAACAACAACAACAACAAATGTATACAATCATTAGGATTAGAATCAAATAGATAGTAACTTACTATTGCCAGTATAATATCTGTTGGGTATATGACTTTCAGATGAACAAGCCAAAGTTTATTCTTGATATCACCATCAAATAAAGCTCATTTTTAAGTTTGCTCTTCTTACTATAACACTATTGAGGTAGATATAGTGTCAAAGTATTCATATTTATAGTTGAAACTTCAAGAACTAATAATGAAGTTCCCATTCATGATGAATATGTTTTCTGCCTTAATCTATATCACTTGTTTCTCTTCCAAGGAGTAGGTTTCTCTCACTTTCTGTTGTCTCACCCTCATTCTTAACCATGAGTTTGTAAATTGGATGTTTGTATATTTGGCTGGAGTTACACTTAAAAATGTACCTGTTCTGACTGACAAACAAATTCAGCTTAAGAATAAACCTACAGAACCTATCTTGTTTGTAACTTGGGACTGTCTGTATAGGCTATTTGGCTTCTAGAGAGAGTTCAGAATTGATTTGCTCTAGGACCTATTTATTGTTTTTTTCCAACATTCTTTACTGCCCTAACCATATACTGTATACTCTGCTGTAAGTCCTTGCTTTGTCCAGTTTGTCTTTGTGTACTTTTCTTCCCTTTATTGTGTTTTTCTTTGTCAATTATTTTCTGTATTGGTTGACATGCTCATGGAAGTCAGGAACTGAAAAAAAGGAAAGACAGAGTTCTTCTGCCTTGAAACTGTCATGTGAAGAACAGCAAGTTCAATCTAAATACCTCTTGTTTGATTTTGGGGGAAACTATAAGGGGAAAATTATTAAATTATGTATGCTGCATGTCTGTGTGCATATATGCACAGGATTTATTTATTTATTTACTTACTATATTTATACCCTGACCTCTCTCACCCTGAAGGGGTCTCAGAGTGGCTTACAAGTAGGTAACAATTCATATCCATTTTAATATGAACTTTTGATAAAGTTAACAAGATCTTCATTCAGTTCCTAACAGACATCATCTGTAGCTCTGTGTACTCCATGTCTAGACAAGTAGGTGTTTTAATGCTTACTCTGAATATGTAACTGATGCTTTTCGGCTTTTCTGTTACATAAATCTATATAAAAATAGTCTGAATTTTACATTATTATGTAGGAAAACATCCAGCTTCTTGAATACATTTGTTAGCCAAATCATGGTTATATAAATGCTAATTGGTTTAAACAAAGCTGATAAAGCAGATTGCCAAAGAATATTAAATGTTAAGGCAGAACAAATAAGGCAAAATATCAGTGTGTGGGGGTAGGGAAGTATATGTGACCTGAATTGTAGAGTGCAAAAGCAATTAAGAAAAAACAAATGAAAGTTAATTATTTCAACTGTGAAGACCTAGAAAGCATATTAAAATACTTTCAATGGAACAATGATGGTGGAAAGGAAGGAGGGGTGAACTGAAAAACTAACAAGGACAAATAATCCAAAAAAAATTACCAGAGTTAGAAAATGTCCAGTCTATGCACAAGGTCATATTAACAAGTTTATTGAATTACTATAATTTATCGTTTATACAGGTTCTTTAATATGCACACAGCATTAATATGTCTCTCATTATAAGATTTACAATGCTCATAGTTCTTATTTTAAAGAACTGAGTCTGAGAGTGCTTGGTACCACCTTAATTATCCTAGGTTTTGTTCTTGGTAGCATTCTTGGAATTAGAGATTTCTAATGCACAACATCAAAGTGGTATTGAACTGTTATAACTGTGCCTTGCATAAACAGCTGAAATTTACCCAAGGATATTTAATGAAGCTGTGGCTGAATATCTTTCATGTCAGCAGTGAGATTATATGGTGCAGCGGAATCTCAACTGTTAAATGCAAAAGTATTATGAGTGCTGTGCCTATTATATGAACTTTCATTTTGGGCCTGCAATTCTGGTTTGCATCACTTTGGGAGAGGTGATATATGGAACAAATACATTTTATTGATCCCCCTATTGGCTGTATCAAAACATTTGATGAACACATTTAAAACATACAACATACAACCCACATTACAACCAAAGTTAACACCTGTTAACAAGGTGTCAAGACCCTGAACCAGATCAAACATCTGATACATCCCAAAATCTTGCCAGCAGTGAACAGCAAAGGATTATTAACCAAATTTGCACACACACACACACCCCATCAGCAATGGGGACTTGAATTAGCTATCCCAATTTCAAAATTGTATAGGTGAAAATAGAGATGGGAACTAACTAGTTAAAAATAAATCATTATCGATTAAGCTATACATTTTATAATTCAATAAATCAGTACAATAAATTTTAACAAAAACAATAAAGTAGGTCTAGAATTAAGTTTATTAATTACATGAGGAATTGTATTAAATAGCTAGCACATTTTGTATATTTCAGCTAGTTCTTTATCCAAAGTCTATTTCACTTAATTTTTTTGGGACTGTTCCATTATCTGGACAGAGGCCACAAGGAAGTGCTAGACAGAGAAGAACAGTCCATTTTAAGGGAGGGGATTGAAGGAGTTAAACCATTTCCCCTGTGTTGTTGTATGTCTTTCGGGCTGTGTGGCCATGTTCCAGAAGTAACATTTCCCCTGTTTTCCTGTTATTCCCTCTCCACTGCCCCACACACACTCATGTTGTTGTCATTGAAGCAAACATTGTTTATGATATGGGAAGGGGGGAATAACCAGGAAAAATGGGAAAATTGTTTTCCTCCTTCAAACCCCTCCCCTATATAATGGACTATCCTTCTCTGTCTAGGCTCCCTTTTGGAATCTGCCCAGATAATGGAATAGTACTATTAAAAAAATGTAAACCCACAACTAATAGGGGCACTTGGGAAAGGCATGATCTTTAAATCTAGATGTTTTACACCAAACACTATGCAGAGGCACCTCACCTATCCCAATAAGCTGAATCACCATTGGACTTTTGCTGGGATCCATGTGGGAATCAAGGAGATAAGATCATCATGAAAGGAAAAAAAGGGAAAATCAGAGAAAGGGTTAGGGTGGTATGGATGAAGTAAAGAGTTCAAACATTTGTGTTCTTTTCTTTCCACTAAAGCTCAAAACCGGAACACGAGTGCTTAATATAATTTGAAATGGAAATGGTGCTTAATTATTATTATTTATTAAAATGAACAATGAACTTCTTTCTACTATTTTTTTTCTGCCTTTAGCTGACAGGCCAACATTGAATTCTGCTTGGAAAACCAAAGTTCTATGGATTTTGCAGCTTCAAAGCTTACATTTTTCTGTTTCAGAAGTCCCTTTTTTAGTCCCTATGCCAAACATTACTGAGAGTAAAGCCAACAGCGATGGCATTTCATAAAGTCAGCTCTTTGAGGTCAGAGTGGAGGGCTATCTAGTAATACAGCCATATTCCCCAAGAAGTTAT
This sequence comes from Anolis carolinensis, assembly GCF_035594765.1. Taxonomy (NCBI): domain Eukaryota; kingdom Metazoa; phylum Chordata; class Lepidosauria; order Squamata; family Anolidae; genus Anolis; species Anolis carolinensis. The sequence goes on from NC_085845.1 coordinate 54,027,127, forward strand.
TGGCAGGAAACCTGTGCTGTTTCCTAATAACTTGCAATTAATATCAGACCTGGAGCTACATTGGTAATATAAGAAAGAAAGCCAGAACTAAAATGCTCTTTTATTTTTGCCAGGAATTCAAAAGCAACAGAATTAAATAGTTAAGTCAAATTATTAGAATAGCAAATTTGTCACCATGAATGAGCTTTTAAAATCTACTGTCAAAACCATTAGGAAATGCAAAAATGATCACATTGAAAACTGTTCTGGAATCTCTTTGCAGACAGTTATTTTGAAGAGCTTTACTACAAAGTGAGAAGGTCAGACTACAATAAACTGAAAAGAAGCTTTTATGCTGTGCTGGATGACTATTTTCTGTAAAGCATCTTATTATGTTTAATATACCTTTTAGAAAGATACCAGGCTAAAATGCTTGGTGTGGCTGCAGCTCAGTTACCAAAATGAAGGAGAGATAAATTTTACTGTGTAAGCAGAGAAAAGGACACAACAGAGCTTTATCCTTTTTCTTCGTGTACTCTGTGAATGCACACTAATGGAGAGGCTGCGCCTGCGCAGGTCCCAACGGAAACTCTTCCCAAGCTGAAGTTTAAATTTTGGCGGTAGCCACGCCCCTCCGTTCCTGGAGGGCATATAAGGCAGCCCTCGGCGTCTCCTCCCCAGTTCCTTTTTTTCCGCCGCAAGGTTCACTTCGGATTCTCATGTCTACGACTCGCTTCAAGCGCTGCACTCAGTGTGCCGCTAAAATTCCTGATTCCGACGGACACGCCAAGTGCCTCTACTGCCTCGGAGAGGCACATGTCGTCGGTACCTGCCGCTTCTGCCTGGCCCTAACGGCTCAGGCTAGAAAGAATAGAGCCGCGAGGCTTAGAGCGGCGCTCTACGAAAAATCGCTTGCCCCTGAACCCGCTCCGTCGACTTCGGGCACGAAGCCGCCGCTTAATCCGGGTTCGATGTCGGCTTCAACAGCTAAAGCCCCTTCGGTCTCGTCTAAGGCGTCCAGAGCCTCCAGATCGTCTAAGGCCGCTAAACCACCGTGCACACTCACCACGGCTACGGTGTCAACGCGTTCTGGCCGGGTCGGCCCTTCCTCGACATCGAGCTCGGTGGCTTCCGTATCTTCGGCCCGATCCCATCTTGGGGCTCCTCCGTCGACCTCTGCGATGAAGATCGCCCTTAAAAGGGCTCACGAGGAAGCTCGTCGGACCCAATCCGACTCAGCAATGGTCCCTCCCACGCCGGGAAAATCCCTGAGGGTTCCATCAAAACAACCACTCGCTAAGAAGAGGGCAACCCAACGCTCTTCCTCTTCTGCTTCCTCCAAGATGGACGTCCTTTCTTCGGCGACTTCTTCTAGAAGGTCCTCTCCGATCGCTCCTGCTCAGCGACCTTGCCAAACTTCTCCTCAGCAACTTTCTGATGGCGAGTTGCAGGACTCACCCCACCACTCCACTCAGACAGTGGTCAGGGTGCCATCTCCTCGACCTGCTGTCTCCCATCGTCAGTCTCGCCAGCAGCTTTTTCCCCCGACCTCGACACCGGAACGGGGTAGACAGACCACTCGCCTGGCTCGAGCGGCCCAGGCCTCGGCCTCCAAGGATACTCGGCTGCAGATGGCTTCTGCTCTTGAGGCTTTGCCGCCACCAGAAACTGTGTTGTCATCTCCCCCCCAGTCCCCTCAAGGGGCTGGGGACGATGAGATCGATATAGATCGCCCTGATTCCGCTCTCTCGGCCTCGGTAGTATCCTTAGGCCTTGATCTCTCTCCTCCTCATGACGCCTATGAGGTGGACCCTCCTTCGCCTACCGACAACATTCGGGCTTTCTCCGAACAAATGATTAGAATGGCCGACGCCCTGGGTCTAGAAATCAAACAGACTTCCAAGGCAGTTACTGATCCAGTCTTCAAACGGGTCCAAGCCCAGGCCCCTCCAGCCACGCTGTTGCCTTTTTTGCCTTATCTCCTAGATGTCATCCAATCTTCGTGGAAGACTCCTTCCTCGATCCCTCCTACCTCGAAGAGAATCGAGTCTTGGTATCGTACAGATGACGACACTTTAGAATGGCTTAAACACCATCCCGACCCGAACTCCATGGTCGTTAAAGCTTCTCAGTCTTCCGGCCGTGAATCCACTACCCCTGCAGACAGAGAGGGCAAGAGGTTCGACGCGGTCGGTCGAAAGCTCTATTCCGGAGCTCTTCTACTCTGTAGAATGGCGAACTATGGGGCCTGTATGGGGGCATACCAGCAGATCCTTTGGGAGAAAGCTCAGCCCTTCTTCTCTAAATTGTCGGATGAAGACCGGTCCGTCATGTCCACCCTCCAGCAAGAGGCCGATTCGTTAGCGCATCATCAAATCCAGATGGCTAAGCATACGGGTGTCACGACCCAGGCTACAGAGCACCAATAACCATACGCAGAGGCCAGATTCTATCTAATAACTTTATTAAGGAAATATATAAGATTAATAAAAATAAATGTAAAAGTTAGTTCAGAAGCAGACCTTTCAGGAAAGGTCAAAATTAGTCCAAAAAAGCAATGTCCAATATGAAATATTATGTTCCAAAGTTGTAATCCAATAACCGAAACACTCACTTTGCCAGGCAAAGTGAGGGGAGATGACAAGGTCCTTTAGTCCATAAACTTGAGCAAGGCTAGGAAATAACTTGATACTTGAAGCAAGGCTTAAAACGTGGAACAAGGTAACAAGGAACAAGAACAAGGTCCGTGGAATAACTTGGTAAAATCCGTGATACAAGGCAAGGTATAGTCCTGGAAAACAAGCAAGGTCCGTAGGTAAACAAAGGCTGGAAACTGGAGCGAAGGCTGGAAAGCAGGGCAAGGCTTGAGCAGGAACGAGGCTTGAAACGGAGCGCGCTGTCCAGACACAACTCGCTCCGGAGGCTGACGAATTGACTCCGCGAAGTTACTACGCGGGTAAAACACCTATATAGAGTCTAACTTTCTCGCCGAAGCAGTTCTCTGGGAACCAGAAACGAAAGCTAAACTCTGGGACCAGATGTTTGACTCCCTAAAGATTCTCACGGAAAGCAGTCTTAATTGGCTACATTCTTAGCTGCAATTCTAGCACTCCTGCGCGAAGCTGCTTCCAAACCCCTCTGTTGTTTACAAAACTCACGGCGCAAGAACACGGGAGATGTGGGCTCTGGGTTTGTTTGACATACTTCTGGGACACAACTTTCTTGCAGGTGCAAGGTTCCCAGATCTGCCTGGGAAAGATCTGGCTGAGAAGATTCCAGTTCTGACTGGAAAGGTAAAAAACCCAAGTTTTCTTCTTCATCAGGGATTACAATGTCCTGAGCAGGACTACAAGGCCCATGGGTCATCACACTATCCCCCTCCTCAAGGCCCCTCCCAAACTGGGGCCCTCTCCCCGAGGCGCGAGGTCGCGGCTTGGCGGGATAGGTCTGATGAAAGCGACGGGTTAGATCAGGAGCATGGACTGTGGAGGCGTCTTCCCAAGAGCGTTCCTCCGGGCCAAAACCCACCCAGTCAATGAGATATTGTAGGCGGCGGCGGTGAAAGCGAGAATCCAAAATGTCCTCAACCTCGAACTCCTCCTCCCCATTCATCAAAACAGGAGGGGGGGCCGGTTGGTCTGTATCTGGACGCACACCATCCGCCGGAAGGAGCAGGGAGCGGTGAAACACTGGGTGGATGCGCATTGAACGCGGAAGTTGGAGTTTGAAAGTCACGGGGTTTAATTGCGCCACCACTGGATAGGGGCCAATGAAACGGGCATCTAACTTCCGGCAAGGGCGGTGGGAGGGCAGAAAGCGAGTGGACAGAAAAACCCGATCTCCTACCTTGATTTCGGGGCCCGGCTGGCGATGTTTGTCAGCGTGGCGTTTATAGTCCTCCTTGGCTTGGTCTAGTTGCTGGAGCAAAAGTTGTTGTACCGCTGTGAGTTCCTGCAGCCAATCCTCTGCTGCGGGAACTTCTGAAGTTTCAATGACAGGGGGAAAGAAACGTGGATGGAAGCCGTAGTTTGCAAAGAACGGCGTTTCTTTTGTAGAAGCTTGAACTCCATTGTTATAGGCAAACTCTGACAGTGGTAACAGAGAAGCCCAATTGTCCTGTTGGTAGTTTACATAACAGCGAAGATACTGCTCCAAAGTGGCATTGGTGCGCTCCGTTTGCCCATCTGTTTGGGGATGATGAGCTGAAGATAAGCGAGAGTCTATGCCCAATAGTTTTTGTAGTGCCTTCCAAAAACGAGAGGTGAATTGAGATCCACGGTCTGTGACTAAACTCTTGGGCAATCCATGTAGTCTGAAAACATGTTGAAGGAATAGATCTGCAGTCTCTTTGGCCGTGGGAAGACCTTCACAGGGAATGAAATGGGCTAACTTGGTGAAAAGGTCCACCACCACTAGGATCGTGGTGAATCCACAGGAAGGTGGTAGGTCAGTGATGAAATCCGCAGAAATTATTTCCCATGGCCGAGATGGGGTAGGAAGGGGATGCAGAAGCCCTGAGGGCTTCTCCCTTCTTATCTTGGAGCGCTGGCATACTGGGCAGGTGTTGACATATTTTTCCACATCTTTGCGGATCTTGGGCCACCAAAAATCCCTTAGGATCAGATGCATGGTTTTAAATAGTCCGAAATGCCCTGCTGGTTTGCAGTCATGACACAGACGAAGCGCTTTCTCCCTGCCCGGTCCGGGTGGGATATAAACATGATTTCTATAGCATAGCAGTCCATCTTTAAGCGAAAAGGGAAAATGCAGACCTTGGCGAAGTTGGTCCTGCGCCCAGGCATCTGCTTGCTGACTAGCCCTGATTTCTTGAGCACAGATGGGTCCTGGAGTAGAGGAAGTTGAACCAATGGGAGTGGATTTGGTGTTCCCCACTGTGAGCGTGGCAAAGTTCTCGGGTTGTAGTAGTTGGGATTCAAAGGTCTCCTTGCGTCCTGCAGCGTATTCCGGTTTACGTGACAGGGCGTCTGCTTGCTTGGTTTGGGCTGGGGTCACATAATGAATCTGGAAGTTAAAACGTTCAAAGAACAAAGCCCAACGTTGCTGCCTCTGATTTAGTTTGCGGGCAGTTCTTAGATGTTCTAGATTTCGATGATCAGTGTGGACTTCAATGGGAAATTTGGCCCCTTCTAGCCAATGTCTCCAAGTTTCAAAGGCTGCCTTTATGGCCAGTAGTTCTTTTTCCCAAATGGTGTAATTTCTCTCTGGTGTGGTTAGTTGACGGGAGTAAAAGGCACAGGGATGAAGGTGGTCTCCCACCGGTTGTAAGAGTACAGCCCCAATTGCCACATCAGAGGCGTCCGCTTGCACAACAAAAGGGGTTCCAGGATCTGGGTGCTGTAGAATTGGCTGGGACGTGAATAATTTCTTTAGTTGCTGGAACCCTTTCTCTGCTTGATCAGTCCAGCGGAAGGGCTGTTTTCCACGGATGCAGCTAGTGATTGGGTCAGACCAGCGGGCAAAATCTGGAATGAACTTGCGGTAATAGTTCGCGAACCCCAAGAAACGCTGCACCTCTTTCTTGTTAGTTGGCGCCCGCCATTCCAATACTGCTGAAACCTTGGCTGGATCCATGGAGAGCCCTAGAGGCGAGATACGGTAACCAAGGAAATCTACCTCTTGTAGATCAAAAGCGCATTTTTCCAACTTGGCATAAAGTCCATGATCCCGCAATCGTTGTAACACCATTTTGACGTGGTTCTCATGTTCTGATTGTGATCTAGAAAACACCAAAAAATCGTCCAGGTAGATTATCAAGAACCTATCTAGATAGTCCTGAAAAATGTCATTGACAAAATGCTGGAACGTTGCGGGAGCTCCGCATAATCCAAAATTCATAACTCGGGACTCGAATAATCCGAATTTGGTCTGGAAGGCGGTCTTCCACTCGTCCCCTTCTCTGATGCGAACTAAGTTGTAAGCCCCCCGAAGATCCAGCTTGGTGTAAACCTTGGCTCCTCGAAGCCGATCCAGTAGATCCGAGATTAAGGGTAGGGGATAGCTGTTCCGCTTGGTGATATTGTTCAATGCTCTGTAGTCCACCACCAAGCGTAGTTCCCCTGACTTCTTCTTCACAAACATCACTGGGGAGGCGGCTGGGGATTGAGAGGGTCTAATGAATCCCTTACGAAGGTTTGTCTCTATGAATTCCCTGAGAGCTTCTTGCTCTGGTTCAGTCAGGGAGTATAGGTGCCCTCGCGGGATCGGGGCCCCCTCCACCAGGTCAATGGCACAGTCATAAGGTCTATGTGGGGGTAATTTCTCGGCTTCCTTTTCATTGAATACATCCCAATACTCGGAGTACTTCTTGGGCAGGGTGATGATGGGCTCGGTGTCTGTGGCATGGCAGACCTTGGCTACAAGGCAATGGTTTTGGCAGTACTGTGAAGCAAACTGCAGTTCTCTGTTGGACCAGGAGATGCTTGGGTCGTGGAGAGTCAGCCATGGAATTCCCAAAATCACAGGGAAATGGGGAACCTCGGTAACAAAGAAGGAAATCTCTTCCATATGTTCCCTTATCCACATCCTGGTGGGTTCCGACCACTGACTTACGGGGCCCGTCTTGAGGGGGCGGCCGTCTATGGCTTGCACCACACGGGCATTCTTGAAATCATGATATTGTAATCCCAGAGAGTCGGCATACTCTCTATCAATGAAATTGTTGGTGGCTCCGGAGTCTATCATGGCGTGGATCATGACGGGTCCCCTTTTTGCTGACCATAAGGTGACCACGAGAAGGAACAGGACCCCGGTTGGCGGCTCTTGAACGGGTTTTTTGACCGGGTTGGCGAGCCTCTCTACGCCCGGTCGTTGGCTTCCCCCGCCGGCTGTGTGCCAGCCGGCTCAGACGCCTTCGTCTCCGTGGAGGACGCCGCCGCAAGACGGGCGGCGGGCTTCCCTTTGGCTGGGCACTCTCTGGCGAAGTGGCCCCCGTTCCCGCAGTACCAACAGAGGTTTAAGCGTTGACGACGGGCCTTCTCGGCGGCATCTAATCTGGGACGCACGTTGCCCAACTGCATCGGCACCTCCTCGCTTCCTCTGGGGTATGGGGTTGGTGGTGGGGGTCTCCACACTGGACGTGGCTGAACGCTGGCGGGAGCGGGGGGTTTTGCCCCAGCTCTACCGCTCTGGCCTCGAACCCACTGTTTCCTGTTGGCAATCATGACTTCAGCCCGTAAACATTGATCAATGAGTGCTTCGAGGGTCTGGGGAGGATCCACCTTGGAGATTTCCTCCAGCATTTCGATGTTGAGACCCTCCCGGAATTGTCCTCTGAGGGCTACATCATTCCAGCCGGTGTTGTGGGCCAGCACTCGGAACTCGGCTATGTACTGAGACATAGGTCTGTCTCCTTGGAAGAGGCGACGGAGTTTGTGACCGGCTGCCTCCAAATTGTCCTCGATTCCCCAAGTCTCTTTAAGGTGGTCCAAGAAGCGTTGCGCGGATCTTAGGTGTGGAGAGGCTTGGTCGAACAGTGCCGTCGCCCAGTTGGCCGCTGGCCCGTCTAGAAGACTGTAAACCCATGCCACCTTGATGTCTTCTTGGGGAAATTCGGCAGCACGGGCCTCTAGATAAGCTTGGCATTGGCGACGGAAAACATGAACCTTAGAAGCTTCTCCAGTAAACTTGGTTGGCAACGCCATGGCCGGTAGACGGATTCCGCGTTCCTTCAAACCTTTTATTTCTCCATCCTGGGCATTGAGCTTATCACGGATTCGATCCACCTCATCCTTGTCGATGGTGTAGGTAATCGGCTGGCCGCTCGGCCCAGGTACGGTTCCGGTAGACATTCTGGCCGAGGTTAATTGGTGCTTAGGGTGGCGGAGTCAAACTGTCACGACCCAGGCTACAGAGCACCAATAACCATACGCAGAGGCCAGATTCTATCTAATAACTTTATTAAGGAAATATATAAGATTAATAAAAATAAATGTAAAAGTTAGTTCAGAAGCAGACCTTTCAGGAAAGGTCAAAATTAGTCCAAAAAAGCAATGTCCAATATGAAATATTATGTTCCAAAGTTGTAATCCAATAACCGAAACACTCACTTTGCCAGGCAAAGTGAGGGGAGATGACAAGGTCCTTTAGTCCATAAACTTGAGCAAGGCTAGGAAATAACTTGATACTTGAAGCAAGGCTTAAAACGTGGAACAAGGTAACAAGGAACAAGAACAAGGTCCGTGGAATAACTTGGTAAAATCCGTGATACAAGGCAAGGTATAGTCCTGGAAAACAAGCAAGGTCCGTAGGTAAACAAAGGCTGGAAACTGGAGCGAAGGCTGGAAAGCAGGGCAAGGCTTGAGCAGGAACGAGGCTTGAAACGGAGCGCGCTGTCCAGACACAACTCGCTCCGGAGGCTGACGAATTGACTCCGCGAAGTTACTACGCGGGTAAAACACCTATATAGAGTCTAACTTTCTCGCCGAAGCAGTTCTCTGGGAACCAGAAACGAAAGCTAAACTCTGGGACCAGATGTTTGACTCCCTAAAGATTCTCACGGAAAGCAGTCTTAATTGGCTACATTCTTAGCTGCAATTCTAGCACTCCTGCGCGAAGCTGCTTCCAAACCCCTCTGTTGTTTACAAAACTCACGGCGCAAGAACACGGGAGATGTGGGCTCTGGGTTTGTTTGACATACTTCTGGGACACAACTTTCTTGCAGGTGCAAGGTTCCCAGATCTGCCTGGGAAAGATCTGGCTGAGAAGATTCCAGTTCTGACTGGAAAGGTAAAAAACCCAAGTTTTCTTCTTCATCAGGGATTACAATGTCCTGAGCAGGACTACAAGGCCCATGGGTCATCACAACGGGCGACACGGCCGGCAAGATGATTGCCCACGCCATTGCTATTCGTCGCCATGCCTGGCTGAGATCTTCCGGTCTGTCTTCCTCCTCGAGGCAGGTCATCGAGGACCTCCCCTTCGACGCCATGGGCCTCTTTAACTCTGGCACCGACGACAAGCTAAAAACCAACCACGATTTTAAAGTTCTGGCCACTAAATGCGGCGATCAACCCCAGGTTCACCGCACCAAGTGGTTTCCTCAACGCTTTCGACGCTTCCCGCCTCCTTCTTACCGCCATCAATCCTTCCGGCGTCCCTCGGTATCAAACAACCAAAATCGCCAGCAACCCCGTCGGGCCGCTCAGCCACAAAGACAACGCGGCCGAGCCACCCCCACTGCTGCTCAACCTCTCCGGCGTTCCTGACGCCATCTCTCTTTCCAAAGACTCTTTCTACGGTACCGATGCAGATCTCATGCCTCCACACCCCCCCCCCCCTCACCAAATCAACCTCATGGTCTCTTTCTAGACCGCCTGGCTCCCTTCTTTCACCGGTGGAAATCTATTACTTCAGATGCCTGGGTTCTCAAAATTGTCCAAGAAGGCTATGCCTTAGAATTCGAAGAACTCCCGCCCACGGGCCAAGTCCTTCTCTCCAACCCTTCTCAAGAAATTCTCGCAGAGGTCGACGCCCTTCTCGCCAAGGGGGCTATTCGGCCTTCTCCATCGGTACAGGACCCTCAAGGCTTCTTCTCCAGATACTTTACGGTCCCGAAGAGGGGTGGGGGCCTCCGCCCAATTCTGGACTTACGCATGCTCAATGTCTTCATACGTCCAACCAAGTTCAGGATGGTCTCCATCGCCTCCATCCTCCCGATGCTTCAGCGCGGAGACTACTTCGTGTCTATAGACCTTCGAGACGCCTATTTCCACGTGGCGATTCGAGAAAACCACAGGCGCTTCCTTTCTTTCAAAGTTCTCGACCAGACCTACCAGTTCACCGTTTTACCCTTTGGCCTCGCTACGGCCCCAAGGGTCTTTACCAAAGTCGTCGCTGTCGTGGCTGCCCACCTCCGGCTCCAAGGGATCACAGTCTTTCCATATCTAGACGATTGGCTTCTGGTCGAATCCGACCCTGCCCTTCTCCGACGTCACGTCGACTACACCCTCTGTCTTCTAGAATCTCTCGGTCTTCAATTAAACCACGACAAATCTCACCTCACCCCGTCGAACAAAATCTGCTTCATCGGTGCCCTGTTCGACTCAATTGCTCAAACTGTCTCCCTTCCGTTCGACAGGTTTCTAGCTCTTCGCCAACAAATCATTTTCTGCGAGACCCACCGGAGGGTTCGGGCTCGATCCATCCAGGTACTGCTCGGCCATATGGCCTCCACAGTCTTCACGACCCCGTTCGCCAGGCTTCATCTCCGGCCTCTCCAAAGGTGGTTCATAGACGCTTTCAAGCCATTCCGCCACCCCAACTCGAGGTTTCTCTCGGTCCCGCCTCACGCTCGTCGGTCGCTTCTCTGGTGGAAGTCCCTCTCCAACGTTTGCAGGGGTCTTCCGTTCCACCCAATTCCTCCCTCCACCACCATAACCACGGACTCATCCAACTTCGGCTGGGGAGCCCACATGAAGGGTCTCACTGTTCGGGGCCTTTGGTCTCCCTCCGAGAAGGCAAATCACATAAACTTTCTCGAACTCCTTGCTATCTTCAAGGCTCTGAGAGCCTTCTCACGCCTGATCTCCCGGACATCTGTACTCATTCAGTCAGACAACACGGTAGCAGTCTTTTACATCAACAAGCAGGGTGGCACGGGTTCAAGGAAGCTGATGCTCCTCTCCTCCCAGCTGTGGCATTGGTGCATAGCCCGCAACATCCAAATCTCGGCGATTCACCTTCCCGGGATCCAGAACAACTTGGCAGACGCCCTCAGCAGGATGACGACTTCCTCCCACGAGTGGATGCTCGACCCCGAGACTCTTCTCTCTCTTTTTCTCAAATGGGGCTTCCCCACTCTAGACCTTTTCGCTTCTCCCGAGAACGCTCAGCTGCCCCGATACGGGGCAAGACTCCCCCCGTCCTCCTCTCCAGGCTGCCTGGGAGACGCCTTTCTTCTGGACTGGTCGGCGGAACCGATCTATCTCTTTCCGCCCTTTCCTCTGATACCGAAGGTCCTGCAGAAACTCCGGTCGGTACCTACGTCGGCGATCCTGATAGCTCCAGCCTGGCCTCGTCAATCTTGGTTCCCGGCCCTTCTTCATCTCTCCAAGGCGACCTTCTTCACTCTACCTCTTCTGCCACACCTCTTATCCAGGGAGAACGGCCAGATCCTCCACCCGGATCTCCCCTCTCTACATCTCACTGCTTGGAGGATTCTCGCCTGACCTCCCTCCCGCAAAACCTCCAGGAGGTCCTTCGCGCAGCTCACAAACCGGCTACAACCAGGGCCTACACTTATAAAGTCTCTCGCTTTCGCTCCTTTCTTCGCTCCCGAGGAATTACTGTTTTTCCAACCTCGGTACCGATTGTGCTGGACTTCCTTATGTCTCTGGCAGACCAAAAACTTTCTCTTGCTTCTATGAAATCTTACCTGGCCGCTCTATCCTGGTGTTTTCAACAACATGGTAGACCATCTCTATTCTCCGACCACCTTGTCAAGACCTTCTTGAAAGGATACAACAACATCTGCCCACCGACTCAACCTCCTACTCCAGGGTGGAACCTCGAGCTTGTACTTTCTCAGCTTACTGCCTCTCCCTTTGAACCGCTGGCTTCGACCGACCTACGTCTCCTTTCTTGGAAAGTTGCCTTCTTGGTGGCCATAACCTCAGCGCGCAGACCCTCGGAGCTGGCGGCCCTTCGGGTCGATGAACCCTACCTCCGCTTTCATCACGACCGCGCCGTTCTCCGTCCGGACATCACCTTCCTTCCCAAGGTGGTCTCTGCTTTTCACCTTAACCAGGACATTGTCCTTCCCGCTTTCTTCCCAGACCCCTCGTCTCCCCTTGAGCGGAGACTGCACCTCCTTGATGTGCGTAGAGCACTTCTGTTCTACCGGGACCGTACTAAGGACATTCGAAAGACCCCAAAACTTTTTGTGGCCCATGCCCCAGATAAACTGGGCAATCCTATTTCTTCTCAAAGACTCTCACACTGGATTGCTCAGGCCATTGAACTGGCCTATGAACTAGCCAAAAGACCTCCTCCCCCGTCGGTTCGCCCGCGTTCGACGAGAGGTCTCTCCACGTCGACTGCCTTCCTAAGGGGCATTTCCCTGGACTCCATCTGCAAGGCAGCGATCTGGTCTAACCCCCTTACATTTGTGTCTCACTACAGGTTAGACCAAAAAACTTTGAAAGATGCCGCCTTTGCTAGGGCGGTTTTATCCTCATGCTTGTCCTAACCTTCTGCATTTATGACTTCTAGGTGGGTGCTTTTTTCTCATGCGACCCTCTTGTTGTTTTTTCCTGTTTGGTACATGTTTGCACTACTCTCCTGATGATCCGTGCCTTATTGCTACTGCCTTCCCCCTTAGGGGAATGATGTTTTCCTGTTTTTTTCACATGTGCTCTTAAAGGGTTATGTCATGCCTTACCGAACTGCTCTCGGTGTTTGGCGTGTGTTTGATGCAATACCTTAATGGGTCCTTGGACCAGGGTTTTTGATGTTTTTCATGTTTAATAAACATATGTTTGGACAGTTTTCTCGTTGTCAGGGTTTGCTTAGCCCGCCTCCGAGACCTAAGCTTGCTAGTCTCCATTAGTGTGCATTCACAGAGTACACGAAGAAAAAGGACAGGTTGCTTACCTGTAACCATGTTTCTTCGAGTGTACTCTGTGAATTCACACAAGCCCGCCCTTCCTTCCCCTCTGGCAAACCCTCTTCCTTTCTCGTTGCCTTTGCGGCGTAGGAACTGGGGAGGAGACGCCGAGGGCTGCCTTATATGCCCTCCGGGAACGGAGGGGCGTGGCTACCGCCAAAATTTAAACTTCAGCTTGGGAAGAGTTTCCGTTGGGACCTGCGCAGGCGCAGCCTCTCCATTAGTGTGAATTCACAGAGTACACTCGAAGAAACATGGTTACAGGTAAGCAACCTGTCCTTTTCTAGAACTGATATTCAACAGATGATGAAAGAGGATAAAAGGTGCTTTTTATTGTATGTGGGAAGAATGAGCCAGAGCCATCAAGGCTAACAACTTCAATGAACATGAAATGGAGTTATTAGAAGAGGATGAAAAGAAGTATAATAAAAAAGAAGGAGGCAGTAAAGTTAGGGAGATTAACAAGCTGGAAAATAACATCAAAGCATAAACCTATAAAAGAGTATATATGGTTGTTTATGAACCCATAATCCATTAGTTAAGACAGTTGTGGAACCAATAGTTTTTTACAGGAATTTTATTTCTAAGGAATGGACATAAATATTCAAAGAAATATACAGAGCTGCAATGAAGAGAATGTGGAGATCAGATTTTCAAAGTTACAAGATTTTAACCTTATCGGGGATTTACAAAAAGAAGGAAATACCTGTCTGTCTCTTTGAACAATGGACAAGTTAGCTGCCATATATAACCCTGTATAAGAACCTCATAAATAAGTCAAGAACAGGTTTGGGAACCAAAATTATGGTAATTCTATGGAGAGAGAAAAACACCAATGACACATCAGGAGGTCAACCACTCCTAGCCCCTACAGTCATTTTCCCAGCAAGGCATTTAAAAAAGACCAGAAGCAGCACTGTGGCAGAGAGTACAAGATGCTGATGTTTCCTTTAGGTTCTCCCACAATGGGACTAAGCTCTTGACTTTCTCCATTCCGCTTATAGAAGAAGATGGTTCCTTAAAAAAAAAAAGGGGGGGGGGGTTAAGGCCACATTGACCAATAGATAAGTTGACCCTATTTTGGGGGTTGATATTTTGACTAAAATTGTTAGATTTATACATGAGTATGTAGGCCAAGTCAACCAATATCAATATCAAGATGTAAAAATAGAATTCCTGCACTCTACATTACTACAATGTGGATCTTTGGCATACCCCTCCCACCTTTTTTTTTTTACCTCGCCAAGTTGTTTTTTTTACTAAAGTTTATGGGGAAAGTGTTTTGTGGAGATATCATATTCAGGTATTTTGAATGGAAAATAATGAATAATATTGTGGCAAAAAATTTTTTTAAAGTGAATTGGCACAATGGTATAATAATTATTCAAGCAGGATAGTGTTTGAATAGTGTGATTATCCAAAGTCATTTATGTATAGTATAAATATTTTGTTATGTAAGTGATCTTGGTATTTAGAGGAAGTTAATCTTTTGGATTTTATGTTAATATTTTAGTGCTCACTTTTCATTTCCTTTTTAAAAGTCACTGTTTTGTATGTGTGAATTAATTTTTAAAAAAATGATAATGTGCTTGTTTTTCTAATCAGGTATCCTCAAACAGCAACCCTCCAACTGTTTGGGCCTTCAACTCCCTGAATTTCTGGCTATTGAATAGGGTTTCTGGGATTTGGAGGCCCAAGTAGCTGGAGGGCCACTGTTTGAGGTTGTGTTTTTTATGATGACACCTACCGGTAGTTACTTTCCTCAAAACCTTTTAGTGGAAATGGCTTTTTAATATCATATAAAAAGAGTACTCTAAAGGGGGCACTAACAGTGTGTTCAGAAACAGATTTCATGAACAGTGATCTCCAGTTTCACCAGTGTGTGCTACTGGTTCTGCTTGGTTCACTAGATGTTTGTGCCAGTTGCAGTGATGAGTTTTATTTCGAGTTTAACTGTAGTACCAAAAGCTGTGTTGAGTATCCATTATCTGAAGTACTTGGGACTGGAAATGACTGGAATTTGGATTTTTTTCTTTTTTGTATTTAAAAGCATACTGATAAAATTATCTCTATCTACTATCTATCTGTCTATCTATCATCTATCTATCTATCTATCTATCTATCTATCTATCTATCGCTATCACTCCTGGTCTGTGACTGTATAATAAAAGTAATTCATAATCTATCACTATCTAGTTTCATCTGAGTAAAGAACTGCCAAGGCTCACCTCAGCTCTGTTTGAACTGCTAGCCAGGAATTTGGAGATTAAAAATAATAAAATAAGAGAAGTTTCTCTAAACCAGATAGAGGTCTATCTTATAGTTGTTTTCCCCCTTATTAGTTGTGTAACTTTATCAAAACTTTTTATTTTTTCATTGACAAGTTGTATTCCAGAATTACTGGCAGAAATTACCCAGTGGTTTCCTTAGATGCCTGCCTGTTTTTGAGGAATACGGTTGTTTCTTTACACTTGGCTGTTGCTACACACACAACAGCCCCTAGCTTCTTTCTGAGCTCACCCTAAAACTTGTTTTTCTGGGAAAGAAGAACAGTTGCTTCCCAGAAGGTTAGTTAGGACTTGTCAGTTCTCCAACTGCTGAAGCAGAAGCCAAACAACAAAAGCTACATTTCAGCCCTAGGTTTGATTTGTGAATTGGACCAAAAATAAAACTTACACCGAAGTACGCCAAATATACAACATTCATTTTTACATGTGGACCATTCTACCAAATAGTATTATTAATATAATCTGACATCATTTGTATCATTTACTGAACACACCATGAAAAACGAACACACTTTTGATGATTAGACTAAAGGAAAAAGAGGAAGACTGGTAGATGTAATTAATGGAAGCAAGAAAATTAAAACACAGAGATGAAGGTGAAAAGTGTATGTATTTTCTGTACATGAACAATATGTTCAAATGCTTTTTTCTAGCTCTAAAATCATAATCTTACCCACCCGCATACCTACTACCACCAACAACGGAAGAATAAAGCCTTCTCTTAAAGGCGTTACGAAACACCATCATCTCCTGGATTCTTGCTTCCCGTTTTCCCTTATTATTGCTAATGGTTCTGCTGAGAGCCAGGCTCCTCCTTTGTGCTAATTCAAAGGTCCTTACTATCAGTGCAGTTACATTTACATGGTGCAGCATACACCTAAATGTCTGAAATAAAATGCATGTCAAATAGTCGGGCTACACTGAGAGGAAGATAAATCTAGAAGACAGATCACTATAAGTAGATACAATTAAGAAGAAATAGAAGCAATGCAATATATAAAGGATGCAAGACAAATGTTCAAACTAGTAAATAAGATAAAATAAGGCTTGAAAGAATAGGGCTTCAATAGTATATAATCATTTAACTGGAGGCAAGCTTCATTAATAGGACTTACTTAAAATTTATAGATGTACAATATCATACATTTGGGTTTTCATTTATTCAGTATATCAGTTTTAAATGTAACAAAAATTAGCAGGACTCTTACTTCTAGTAGTTCTGAAGGACTGTTATGGGATTACAGGAATCTAAATTATGCATGTGTAATGTGGAAATAGAAGGTTCTTCTCATTACTGCCCCTCTTTCAGGGCCGGCCCCACCATAGAGGCCATGTGAGGCAGCTGCCTTGGGCGCAGGTCCCCGGGGGGCGCCGTCAGGCTTCCCCCGCCCCAGCGGGGACCATGGGCTCGCTCGCCAGTGAACAGGAAGGCCTGTTCGGCGACGAGCGAGCTCCACATGGCCGCTGCTGGCTGGGCAAGGCCAGCCAGGCCAGGGTGCACTGGGCGGGAGGTGGGGCACCATCAGGGCAGTGCCCCCCCTCCCGCCCAGAGTGCCCTGGCCCCACCTCCCACGCGATCGCGGCCTGGAGGGACCTCCGCTGCAGTCTGGCCAGCTGGAAAAGGCCAGACAGGCGAGGGTGAGTAGCATGGGAGGCGGGGCCAACCCTGGCCCACCTCCCACGCTACTCGCCCTGACTCCGCCTCCCACGCTGCGTGAGAGGTGGGGTCAGGGCAAGCAGCATGGGAGGAGGGGCCAGGGCACGGGAGGCGGGGCCCACCGCTGCTGCGGGAGGCGTGGCCATGTGCCTCCTGTGGCACATGGCCACACCTCCTGCGGCACTGGTGGGGGGGCGCTTTTCCCCACCCCCACTTAATATTTTAAATTATCTCTGGCCGGCCCTGCCCTCTTTCTATATGTTTTGATAGGAAAGCTGACTCTACTGCAGTGTTTCTCAACCTGTGGGTCTCCAGATGTTTTGGCCTTCAACTCCCAGAAATTCTAACAGCTGGTAAACTGCTGGGATATCTGGGGGTTGTAGGCCAAAACACTTGGGGACCCACAGGTTGAGAACCACTGCTCTACTGGATCTGAATAGTTACAGCTTCACCAAAATCAGGTGGAGGTACTTTCCATGAGTGGAGTTACACACATGAGAAAATATCTGTGCAGAATATTCATAGATCACTTCACCACCTGCCCTCCTTTTTTTAAATTAATGATTTGTATTAGGTTTTATTAACATCGAAAGTGTGAGAACAATTTATTATATAGAAAGTAGGAAATTATAAATGAGAAAGTGAAGGAAGAAAGAGAAAAAAGAAAAAACTATATACACACACACATACATATACACACATATATATATATATATATTTAAAAAAGGAGAAAAAATAATGTTAAAGAAAGTTTTATTGACTTCCTTCTTTCTTTTGATAGTGTTGTAGTTGGGCCAAGGGGCAGTTCTGGTACTACTTGTAATACTGCTAGTAGTAGGAAAAGGGATAATGGTGAGCAGGTGTTTGATGAGGAACAGCAAGTAAAGCAGGTTCGGGAAATACTTATGGCTCCTTCAGAGGATGAAACATTTGAAGGGTTCTCTAGTGAAGAGGAGTCAATGCTGGAGGATGATGGGTTAACAGAAAGTAGAGGAACTAAGAGGTCAACTCGGGAGCAAGAGTCAGACGAGGAAAGGGAAAGGAAGAAGATCCAGGATATACTTACTGGTCCCATGGAAGATGAAACGTTTGAGGGTTTTTCTGGGGATGATGGGTCTGGGAGTGGAATGGAAGATGCTGCAGATTGTACTCAAGTAAATGTGTGTGCAGAACCAGTTTCTGAGGGTGCATCAGGAGGCTGGCAAACTACTGGTACACCAGGGACATGGGGAGATCTAAGTCTTGAACAAAGATGGAGTGATTGGAGGGCTGATGGGCGAGGTTCACATATGAGATCAAGATCAGCTGTGGATAATGATGACAGGGCGGAGGCCTCATCATCATCGGACTCCGAGGTGTAAGTTAAAAGTGGAGTTGGAAGTGAAAGTCCCTTGCAGAAGGCAAGGTGTCGTTTTGGAACATTGCTTTGTCACTGCCTGTTCTCCTTGAGTCCTGGCCGTACAGCTTCGTGTTCCTGAATCTAGATTGATTCCTGACGACAACAACATTCATTTCTGGCTTGGCGTTCCTGGCTTCCTCTGGCTCCTGAATCCAGTTTGGCTCCTGACGACAGCATTAGTTTCTGGCTTGGCATTCCTGAATTGGCCTTTCTGGCTTGGCGTTCCTGGCTTCCTTTGGCTCCTGAATCCAGTTTGGCACCTGACGACAGCGCTCATTTATGGCTTGGCGTTCCTGACCTGGCGTTTCTGGTTTGGCGTTTCTGGCTTCCTCTGGCTCCTGAATCCAGTCTGGCTCCTGACGACAACAGTGTTTGCTCCTGGCTTGGCGATTCCAACTTGGCATTTCTGGTTTGGCGTTTCTGGCTTCCTCTGGCTCCTTAATCTGGTCTGGCTTCTGATGACGACAGTGTTTGCTCCTGGCTTGGCGTTTCTGGCTCCTCTTTGGCTTCTGAATTTGGTTTAGTTCCTGACGACGGCAACCTTTGCTCCTGGCTTGGCGTTTCTGGCTCCTCTTTGGCTTCTGAATTTGGTTTAGTTCCTGACGACGGCAACCTTTGCTCCTGGCTTGGTGTTCGCTGGCTCCCTTTTGGCTTTTGGAACTCGGCTTGGCTTTTGACAACAGTATCATTTGCACTCGTTATTGAAGAGCGTTTGACTCTTCCTTAACTCTCTGTGCCACAGCATAGCGTGGCGCTAGTTCCAGTGAACGTTTTGGTTTAATTTGAACCGGATTATCAAGCTAGATAATCTGAGTTATTTTCCTGTTCCTGCTTTTTGCCTTTTCTTGAAGCAAAGACATTTACTTTTGGTTGAAACACTGAAGTTAAGTGTTTCTAAGTTCATAATATCATTTAATAAACATTTGTTAACTCTACTTATTGTGTGTGGCTCTTTGAGAGGAGTCTGTATTGTGACAGATAGTCTAAGAGTTCAGTCTAGGTTTTACTATTATTGTTTCTAGTCTTCTTCCCCTCTGTCATCTTCCTTGTTTTGAAATTGGATATCTTCAGTAGATGAGGTCTATTTTCATCTGTTTCAAATAGTCTTTAATAGGATCCCAGTTTGTTTCTTTCTTTGGTAGGCCTTGGTTTGGTAACAGCCAATATGTAAGCCTATCCATGTTCATAATCTCTAACACTTTATGCAACCAGTCTTCTCTTTTCGGTGTTTCTTTTTGTCGCCAGTTCCTGGCATACACTATTCTAGCTGCAGTAAGCATGAAGTTAAACAGAATCTCCTTATTTTTGTCTTTTTCTATATCTAACATGTCTAATAAACAAATACTCTCGTTCTCTTCTAATTTTAATTTTTAAAATCTTTTGGATTGATTCATTTATTTCTTTCCAAAATTGTTGGGCTTTCGGACAGGACCACCATGTATGAAAAAAAGTTCCTATCTGTTGTTCACATTTCCAACACTTGTTGGATGCATTTTTATAACAGATTTTATGTGGTGTGATATACCATCTATACTGCATTTTTAACCAGTTTTGTTTTAGGTCATATGAATAGGTATATTTCAGTCTTTGATTCCAGACTTTTTCCCACTGTTTAGTTCTATTTGATGACCAATATTCTGCGCCCATTTCACCATGCACTCTTTTATTTGTTCTTTTTCTGTAGACCACTCTAATAATTTTCTATCAATTTTGGAAATCAGTTTATTTTTTGTCTTCATTATATTGTCCCAAACCCATTTTTATCTGCAAAGCCCAAGTCTTTATCTTTCCTAAACACTTCTGATAACTGTCTTTATTGGAACCAAGAGCAATTAGGAAATTTAAGTTTATTTTTTCCTCTTTTAGTTCTAATTTTCCTTCCTGATTTATTAATAGGTTCTCATAGGTAGGCCAAACCTGCCATCCTAATTCTCTTCTTTGGAAAGCTTCCAAAGAAGATAACCAGAGCGGAGTGTGACTGTAAAATCTCAACTTGTACTGGTCCCATATTTTTATAAGGCCAGCTCTTATATAATGATTCCAAAACTTATTTTCTATTTTTGTCTTGTTGTACGAAATATAGGCATGCCAGTCCCTTCTTAAGTTGAAGACTTCCAAGGTTAAAATGTTTCGCTTTTAAAAAGTAGCCCAGTCTTTTATCCAAATAAGGCTACAGGCTTCATAATATAATCTGAGGTCAGGTAAACCAAAATCGCCTCTCTGCTTTTCATCCATTGAATGTAACCATTTTATCCTAGGTTTTCCCCCTGCCAAATAAATTTAGATAAGTCTTTATTCCAGCTGTTAATTTTTTAAAAATTCCTAATAATTGGCAGGGATTGAAATAGGTATAACAGTTTCGGTAAAACATATTCATTTTGATAATAGAAAATCTTTCTAGAAGGGATAATTCCAAAAATTTCCAATTGTCCAAGTCTTTATTTATTTATTTCCATTTGTACTCATAGTTGTTCTTCATCAGTTGGGAGTTTTTGGCTGTTAATATGAGACCTAAATATTGTATTTTATCTACCACCTGTAGTTCTGTTAGTTTTGATAGTTCTTTTTTTCTTTTGGGAAATGTTTTTAGTAAGGATCTTTGTTTTCTTCTTGTTTAATTTCAGACCCGATACTTTGCCATACATTTCAATTTTATCAATCCAATTTGTTATATTATCCAGTGGATTGTTAATAATACAAATAATGTCATCGGCAAAGGCTCTAAATTTAAATTCTTCTTTCTTTACTCTTAACCCTTTCAAGTTCGAATCTTCCCTAATTTCATTGAGCAGGATTTCTCGCATCATAATAAATAACAACGGGGAGAGAAGGCATCCCTGTCTTGTACCTTTACCTATGTTGATTGTTTCTTATTATTGCCCATTAATTGTTATTCTTGCCTCTTGTCTTTCATATATCGCTTCTATGGCATTCAAAAATTGATATCCGAAGTCTAATTCTCTCAACAATAATTTTAAAAAGTCCCAATTTAAATTGTCAAATGCCTTTTCTTTTAAATTGTCGAATTTTACCACCTGTCCTTCTTAAGCTGCTGCACCACAATGCCATCCTGTCCAGCATTGAAATCTGAAATTATCCAAAATCTAAAATTGTCCACAAGGGTGGATGAGAGAGTAATATGTTTGCTTTTTGATATTTAATTCTACATAAAATTTTGTTTCATGAATAAAATTATTGTGTGTAAAACTGATCTTCAGGTTATGTGTATAAGATGCATAATAACCATAAATGAATTTTGCATTCAGATTTGAGTCTCATCCACAAGATATTTTATAAAGTATAGAAAAGCATTCCAAAATCTGAAAAAAACTAAAATTCAAAATATTTCTGCTCTTAAACATTTTGGATAAGTGATGCTCAACCTGTATAAACAGAGTAGCTGTAATGTTTACAACTAATCTGGTGTACTGTGCAGGAAAACATGCATAGTAATTCAACAAGTAATACATTGTAGGTCTTATTTCTTTTGGCTGTTCAGTTTTCTGTTAGCTGTTTTAATAGCACATCCAAACTCTACTTCAGGCCTCTTCTGGACTTCTCCCAAAAAATGACAGCTATTTGATAAAATATTGTAACATAAATTTTGGGCATTTTGAACGCATTATTCAAAGAGAGGAAAAGGCTGTCAAGATGTTTGGAAAATTTAAATGCCTGAAAGCAAATGTAAAAACCAAGCAACGTTTTCCCTCATGGCCAATGGTTTTTCTCATCTCTGTAGATGAAATGAAGTTGTGGAAGAAAGTGTAATGTTTCATAAGAATCTTTTAATTAATTCAGTCATTTGATATAATGTAAAAATGGTTAGTTTTTTAAGGTCCTACATTCTCATATTTTCAGTTTTGAAGCTTTGGTCATATACATCTTAAATTGTTTTAAAAAGTAGTTTGCATTGCAACTAGTTGTGGTTTTGTCTTTATTTGGCAATTGGCAGGTGTATTTTAATTTTTTTAGCTTAATCCAAAGCCTCCAGATCTACATCCCCTTCTCCTGTGAAACTTGCCAAAGTGCTATATATTTTTTTATATATTTTATATATTAAATATATTTTATTTATTTATTTCATCTGTTCCTTCCTTGAAGCCAACAAATCCCAAGCCTAGCTTTCTTTCTCTGGCTTCCACTGGTGTAAATAAATCCCTTGGATGTTCTCTTTTTTCTGTTTCTCCAAATTGTTATTCTATGAATTCTTTCAAAAATAACCATTGTTATCAAATGATGGCATACATGTGATCTTCAATATATTGAAATGTATAGGAGGAAAAAAGAGAAAAGAGACTATTTTTATTTCACTAGTGCATCTATATAATAGATAAAGCCTTTAAAACGTGTGTATATATATGTATGGACAGCATTTGATTTATATATTATAAGGAATACAGCCAATATACTTTTGATGCTGATGGAGACAGATACTTGACAGGGCCAAAGTCTGTATTGATTTGGCTAGATGCTTTATCCCATTAACTGTTAAGAATAAGTGCACTCTAAAAGCAATGTAATTGCTCCAAAGGAAAAGGTACCCTTTAATCAGTGTCCTTAAGTGCTTCATAATGTAGACCCAGAAACAGCTTGTCTACATATTGGAGAACTAAAGAAATGCTACATCATGAAAATTGATGGTATAATTTCCCTTGTCATCTACGTACATTTATACAAGTGAATCCCAGGGAGAATGCCAGTAATATTACAATAATAAACTAATGAAACAGACAGATTACTCTGTTCATAGGCATTAAATAAAGAGTAGCAATGTTGAAAAGTCAGCAAAACATTCTGCATTTTATTCTGAGTGCTGAAATTGGCTGGATGAGATAAAATAAATTAAAACTGAATTCAGAGAAAATATAAACTATGGATTGAAAGTTCAAAAGTATGGGAATGGAGCAAGTGCCCTGCCCTGATGGGAATTCTGTCGCAACGGAAGAAAAAAGGTATTTAGATTGGAGTACTTCTGGATTTTCCCTGTTGTTGGATCCTCATTTGGTCTACATGTCTTGAAGACCAGCTTTGGCTGCCCCAGTGAATCTCTTGGACAAGGATAATCTCATCATAGTAATTCATATAAACCAATGGAGTTCCTGCAGGACAATAATTCTAATAGCTTCCTGCTTTGACTAGTGTCATGCATTCTATGTGGGGCAATCAATCCCAAAGGTGGAGGGGAAGCTGCAGCTAGTACAACAAACAGTGACTAGATCACTGACAGAAATACTTTACAGATACTACATTACAGAAGTTCAAAAGCAGTGTTTCCTGTCCTATGGTTTCCAGGTGTCTTGGACTTCAGCTTACATAATTCCCAATCATTAGCCAGGGCATCTGAGGGTTCTGGAATTTGAAGTCTGAATTTGAGAATCACTTTTCTGAAGGAACTCCATTAACTTAAACTATTGTTCTAGTCTGAAATAATGGTGCTGGTGGCATATGAAACCCTATATGGCTTAGAACCTTAGTACTGGGAAGACCATCCTCTAGGTCCAACAGATGTTCAATAGATATCCAGAAGGAGTTTCTGAAATGCCAACAATGAACAGAGAATTAAATTATCAGAAATATTGAGATATGTAAATTGATCAGTTATACAATTCCTTTCCATGCATTATCCAGAGCTGAAAGGGAATCTTGTCTAGTCTACTGTGTCATCCTAGTTGTTTCATGTCTTCCACTTGGAAGCTCACCTGGCTCTGGCTTTTATTTCCGCCAGGTTGAAATCTTACCTTTTGTCAAAGCTTTGGAAGCCTAAGGATCATGCCATGACTAGGATGCAGAGTGTTGTGTAGTGTAAAATGTATACATTCTTTCAAATGAGTTTAAATTGGTTTTAAAAATATCTTAAATGATGTTTGATTGTTTTTTTTAATTGTTGGTGTGCTATTGACTTAGATTTTAAACTTAGTTGTCTTTAGTCTTTAGGAAAATATCAAAATGAAATATATAAATACAAGCAATATATCTGTAGTAGTATGAGTGTGGCTCGTGGATTATGCTAGTCTTTTAAAGGACCACCATACATCATACAACTAATGAACCACTAGGTATCATACACATGCTTGAAAAAGATAATACTGTCAATCTGGGGAACCATTTATTACTATCAAATGATTACTGTATTAACTATGTTCAGATGGAGTTTCTGAAATGCACCAATGAATAGGAAATTAAGCTACCAGGGATACTGAGGCATGTGAAATGACCAATCATACAATCCTCTTCAATACTAGCAAAGTGGAATGTTAATGTTAAATAAGAAAGATATGTCGCTAAATGAACCATGGCAACAGAGACCTCATATTCTAGTGATTTTTGCAATGATTGCTTTTCATCTAAAGCAGATCTGCACAACTTGGTGGTAGTAAGGGACTAAAATTAAAAAGGTTAAACCTCTTTGGACCACAGATAGGTTTTTAGCATATATAAGACAAATGTTTTCATCAGTTGGAAATATTCCCTAGAATCTTCGCTAGCCATGCTAAGAAGGTTCGTAAGAACTTTAAAGAAATATCTGAAAATGACTTTAATCTTTCTCCATAACTGCATCGATCTGGATTTGCCTGTATCTAAAGTAAAGGTAAAGGTTTCACCCTGACATTAAGTCCAGTCGTGTCTGACTCTGGGGGTTGGTGCTCATCTCCATTTCTAAGCTGAAGAGCCAGCATTGTCCATAGACGCCTCCAAGGTCATGTGACTGCTATGACTGCATAGTGCACCGTTACCTTCCTGCCGGAGCAGTACCTATTGATCTACTCACATTTGCATGTTTTCAAACTGCTAGCTTGGCAGAAGCTGGGGCTAACAGCTGGTGCTCACTCCACTCCCCGGATTCAAACTTGCAACCTTTCAGTCTGGAGACCACGCCCTATGAGGAGCGCCTTAAAGAACTGGGCATGTTTAGCCTGCAGAAGAGAAGGCTGAGAGGAGACATGATAGCCATGTACAAGTATGTGAGGGGAAGTCATAGGGAGGAGGGAGCAAGCTTGTTTTCTGCTACCCTGGAGACTAGGATGCGGAACAATGGCTTCAAACTACAGGAAAGGAGATTCCACCTGAACATCAGGAAGAACTTCCTCACTGTGAGAGCTGTTCGGCAGTGGAACTCTCTCTCCCGGACTGTGGTGGAGGCTCCTTCTTTGGAGGCTTTTAAGCAGAGGCTGGATGGCCATCTGTCGGGGGTGCTTTGAATGCGATTTCCTGCTTCTTGGCAGGAGGTTGGACTGGATGGCCCATGAGGTCTCTTCCAACTCTACTATTCTATGATTCTATGATTCTAAGTTCAGCAGCTCAGCGCTTTGATACGCTGCACCACCACGGGCTCCCTTGCCTGTATCTAGGACCTGATAAATATTAAAATGTAAGTGGTGCCAACACTACCTCTCTTCAGAGTTTGGAAAGTTACTTTAAAAAATATTCCATTCCTTGTTACAATGCTTGAAAGATCATAATGCTTGAAACATACCTTTTCAGCATTGTAAAAACATAATAAAAAGTTAACACAATGTGTTACTTGCTTAATTGCTCTATCCGTTTCCATTACTTTTCATTGTATTTTGCAAATGAACCCCCACAAAAAAACTTTAGAATAGCTGAATGGCACAAAAACTGAAAAATCTCTGGCTTCAGGAGTAACTTTTAAGAGTGACTAGAAACTGTTACTTGTTGCACCAATAAACTTCACTCATTGTCTTATTTTTAAAATGTTCATTCATTACATCCTCCTTACTCAAAAAAGTGACATCAGTAGGGCTTAGCAGTTTCTGTGATTTTAAGGCATTTGTTTGTAGCTAAAGAGATGAGGAGGATCCTAGAGAATTTAACAAGTAACCCTATCCCCTGTTCCGCCTTTTGAAGGCCATAAAGTGGTGATCCTGGAAGTCTCAAGGGGTTAAAAGCTGTAAAACTAGCCTTCAAGATCTGTTTCTGTGCAATAAAAGAGGGCGTATTTGCTCTACCTCATATTGTTAGAAATGTAGACAGACTGGGTTGTTGCTATGATTATAGGAAGTCAGAGAGAGAGAGACTGAGAGGCCGAATGTAGATGCTGCACTACATTTCTTATACATTTTTAAAAGAGCAAAAATGAAGATAAAATTTGATCAAAAATGTCCAACAGTCTAAATAAAAAGAAATGCATGTTTCTCCCCACGTTGCACCCATGAAAATGTGGCTTTAGTTCAATCTCTGTTTAAGCTGATAGGCTGATTTGTTGAGAGCAAGCAGATGCACAATATTTCATAGTCTGGAAGAGATGCACATAATGAAGAGGCAAATTTAGTTTAAATATTTTTAGTGCCATGTTAACAAGTATCCCCAGCTTGTCTCATGACATAAATGCCCTTGAGATGTCCATAATCAGCCAAGTGATGAAGATGCTGCCAGTCAACTCTAAGAGGCTAATTGGTAAGGATATATTTCACAGGACAATGAAACAGATTGAATTATTAGTAGTTGATATATATTATGTTTGTCCTTTTTCAAGAGCTAGCAGGAATACACAAAAATTATTTATGGTGCCATATGGCATCTCATCAAAGGATGGTCTAATTATGCTTAATGAAGCTCAATTTTTTTTTAAAAAAGAAGATAACGTTTTGTCATTGGGAAGGGGTCTAGAATTTTAAGAACTTTTCGTCATATGCAGTACACCTTGGTTCTTCTGTAGATGACTTCTTGTGAATTGTTGACAATATTTTGAATTATTGGCAAGCCATAAATAACAAGGAACTTACTAATCTAGTCTGCAGCTGAGAACATGTGAAACACCAGGTTTTGAAGGATTAACTCTGATATAATATAGTATGGATTAAAGTGACCTATGGTGTATGTGTACCTTGGGCCGCTGGTTTCAACTGGGGTTTGGTGTCAGGACCCCGATGGATACTAAAACACATGGATGCTCAAGTCCTTTGCATACAATGGCATAGTAAAATTGTGTTCCTTGCATAAAATATCAAAACCAAGATTTGCTTTTTGGATTTTTTTTAACATTTTCAAATTGGAAATTAGCTGGCTTTATGTGCCTTCAACTCACATGACAATTTATGGTGGTACCATGAATTTTACAGTATTTTCATAGGCAAGGAATACCCAGAGGTGGTTTTACCTGTTCCTTCCTCTTAAATATAGTCTAGTGTAGCATACATGTATACAAACCAGATAGGGTACATATGCCAGATGTTACCTGGCTAGCTAGGATGTTCTCTTGATATCCAGGCTCATTTTAGAATAATTGAATTAACAATGCAATGCTATGCCATCTACTCAGATGCACTGAATTTGGTCAACAAATGGCACATCTAAACTATAGATTGACTGCAGTTTGACACTACTTTAACTGCCATGGTTCAATACTATGGGATCACGGGAGTTGTAGTTTTACAAAGTATTTAGCTTTGTCTAAGTGTTGGTGTGTCATCAAACTACAGCTTCTAAGACTGTATAACATTGAGACATGGCAGTTAAAGTGGTATAAAATTCATTCTACAATGTAAATAATCTTAAAGTCTTATGCATGCAGTCTAAAAATGACAGCCTAACTGATTTATGACCCTGCAGTTCCCCATTGGATCTGGTTTTTCATGGTCTAATATCCTTCATTGTTTTGACTAAAAATGAATATTCCCCTTTTTATTCTGAGCACCATTCATTGAACCTGATAGGTGAAGATACGAGGTTGGAGAGAAGGGGCCATGAAGCCTGCAGCATGTAACTACTAGAGCATAAAAACCAAAGAACTATTTAAACATGATTCCATCTTCCTCAATTGGCTGCATATCTGCCCACTATAGTTGTTAACAAGCAAATGTTTTTATGCGTTGTCAAAGGCTTTCATGGCTGGGATCACAGGGTTGTTGTATGTTTTCCAAGCAGTATGGCCATGTTCTAGAAATATTCTCTCCTGACGTTTCACCCACATCTGTGGCAGTTATCCTCAGAGGTTTTGAGGTATGGAGAAACTAAGCAAGGAAGGTTTATATATATCTGTGGAAAGTCCAGGGTGAGAGAAGAACTCTTGTCAGTTGGAGGCCAGTGTGAATGTTGTAGTTAACCACCTTAATTAGCATTGAATAGCTTCATCTCTTGGCTTCTTCCTGCCTGGAGGCATCCTTTGTTCAGAGTCGTTAGTTGCCCTTGGTTGATTCATGTCTGGAACTCCTCTGTTTTCAGAGTGTTGCTTCTTATTTACTGTTCTGATTTTTGAGTTTTTTAATACTGGTAGCCAGATTTTGTTCATTTTCATGCTTTCCTCCTTTCTGTTGAAGTTGTCCACATGCTTGTGAATTTCAATGGCTTCTCTGTGTAGTCTGTTGTTGGAGTGGTCAAGCATTTCTGTGTTCTCAAATAATATATTGTGTCCAGGTTGGTTCATCAAGTGCTCTGCTATGGCTGATTTCTCTGGTTGAGTGAGTCTGCAGTGCCTTTTATGTTCCTTGACTTGTGTTTGGGTGCTGCGTTTGGTGATCCCTATGTAGACTTGTCAACAGCTGCATAATATACGGTAGACTCCTGCAGAGGTGAGAGGATCCCTCTTGTCCTTTGCTGACCGTAGCATTTGTTGTATTTTCTTTGTGGGTCTGTTTTTATTTTTCATCAGGTTGGGGTTTTAAGTGAATCTCAAATAGAGTTTCTGAAGTAGGAGTTCACAACTAGATGCAGTGAAAAGAGAAAGAAAAAAATTGTCATTTCTGAGGAGGGAATACCTTGAGGCTAGCAAGTGTCAGGAAACTGCCATGGAAATGTACTTTCTCACAAGGCAAAAGATAGGACATATGCTAGATAGTTTGTGGATAGCAGCAGATTTCTACAATCTCCCTGGAAAGTGTGGCATTGAAGAGTATGGATCGGATAATTCTTGAACTCAAACCTGACAACAAAGATGATTGTCATCAATTAACTTCAACAAAAGATCCTGCTAAGGAAGAGGATGCTGATGGAAGGTGTTCCATAGCCCCTCAAAATTTGCCTGATGAGGCCTGTCAAGTTTGAGGGTAAGGAGTGGGACTTTTTGGGGGAGTCTGAGGTTCTTACTTCTGAGCCTATTACTTCTGTGGGGGAAAACAATACTGTTCCTCCTGAGGATGTTTTGGTTAGATCTGCTGTTAAGGAAACAGAAAGGGGTTCTCATGAGAATCTGCCAGGGATTGACTCTGAAAAGAATGTGAAGACAGGAACACTGCCTATAACTCAACAATTACAGTTAAGAAGAGATAGTGCGAAGCAGAGAAACATTTTTCATTCGCAGAGGCTGAAACATAAGCAAAGGGAACCCAAGTGTGAGAAAGAGTGATGTCATGGGTAAGAATTAGGATTCTTAAGCATTTTGAGATAATGTTTGTCAGAAGATCAACGTTGGATTTTTATGGGCCAAGTCACCTCTTGGGAGCTCCAAATTAGGAGTTCTTATCTTTGCTTCTGTTTCTTGCTTTCCTGTTTAAGATCAGTGCCTCGTGATTGGATTACAATTCTTGGTTCAAGTTTTCAAGCCTTTGGATTCTAGTTATGTACAAGTTTTCAAACCTTTAGATATAGTTTTGTAAACTCCTGTATATTATCCACTTAACAGCTGTGGGTCCATGGACCATAATAAAGTTTATAAGTTTATTAAATATAGTTTGGGTTTAAGTGTTAAAATTCTTGGATTACAGTTTCTTGTTTTTACCTTTTGGGGGTTTTGGATTCATACTCAGAGTTGGCCACTCTGGATATAACTTTGAAAATGCTTTTACAGCCTGGTTTTTTATTGTACCTTAGTGATTGCTTAGTCTGCTGATTTTGGAATAACTTGGATTATTGTCTACTCATTTTTGAAATTACCTTTTCTATTAAATAATCTTTTCTTAATAAATTTATTACTTATTATTGAACTGTATATAGTGTTTGGGTGAAAAGGAGTCACACAGGTGGCTGGGCTGCCACATTGCCTCTTTGGACACCAGTTGCAAATATTGCTATTAGTACAAGCTTTGGGGGAAATAAGCAAATATTTGACCTGTCTTTTAACTGCTGCTTGTTTTCATTACTTTTTAAGATCTTAGTAGTCTGTAGTTATGTGCCTTCAATTCAACTCTGACTTAATAACAGCTGAATTTTTAGGTGTGGGGGAGTTGGAAAAGATTTTGCTGTAACAAAATGAGCAGGGACTCAAATACTTATATCAAGAATTCCTTGTCCACCATTCAAACTACTGTATCAGACTATAGTATGTATTAGTATTTTGTTGTTTCAGATCATTGTAATTTGTGAATGTTAAATATTTGTTCCCTCTGATTTAAGAGCATTAATCATGAAGAATGGAAAAAGTCATCATCATCGTCATCATCATCATCTTCATCAGCTAATTTGAATGAGTATAATCACAGTCACAGTGGGTTCTATGTATAGTGTCTTTATGTGGGTGAGAGCAATGCCCATTGCTTATAAAAACTGCTTGCTTTATTTCACCTACACCAACTCAGGTCTAAATCCAATAGATGCATTGAATCAACTGCTATAAATTAAACATTTACGTAAATCTCATGGCTTTGATGGGTTTATTCTTATTCTACCTGGAACAACAAACTAGATTTAAGATATAAACCACAATAGAGCTTGTGCATTTGTAGAAGAAAATGGGTGAAATGATATCAGTAGCCAAGTCAAGGTAAAGTTTGTCAGCCCACTGATTTCTTAAAGGGTTGAAAATAAGGCCAGATTATTGTCCAAAGTAATGTTTGTTTCATTTTTAATAACTTCCAAAACTTTTCTAAATTGCAGAAAGTCAATTTGCTCTACTGAAGCTATGTCACATATTCTAGTGAACTCATTGTTTGTTTGTTTTAGTCTTTTAAATTCAACTCCTCGCCCCCACCCCCACCAAAAAAACAAAGCACATGTCTCTCCTGAAGCCTGAAATTGCTGAAATACAGAAGCCAGTAACCAGTGGTCTCAAGCAATAACACTTCCATCACACTTGGCAGCCTTTAAATTTGTTCACTGAATGTGAACTTGAGATGGAAAATTCTGCCAACTACCCACCAATTTTACAAAAAGTCTACTTCAGATACACTGAAGTTCTTCAGGAATATACCAAATACATTAAGTTGCACGTCAATAGCCCAGTCTAAGCACTTCCCGTTTTATAGAGAATTATGTAAGACAACCAAAAAGCAAAACAAATAAAAGAAGAAATGCATATGAAAATGGTAATAAATTTAACATGAAGCATGACATTTATACTTTGTCTTAGTAAGAGATGTTTCCAAAAGATAATATGATATCTAGGTTCAAGGTAAGAAATACTATATAAATGCAAAGGAAATCCAAGAACTAAGGTAAAAAGTTCCATGTGGGCAGAAATAAAGTAAAATAAATAATTCAGTTTCATGCAATACTCAGCTAAAATATTTGAGTACTGCCGGTGGAAAAATATATGTAAAAAATTCATGGATTTCTCTGCAATGCACTGTTTCTTGGAGTAAATGACTAAGACATAA
This sequence comes from Anolis carolinensis, assembly GCF_035594765.1. Lineage (NCBI taxonomy): Eukaryota > Metazoa > Chordata > Lepidosauria > Squamata > Anolidae > Anolis > Anolis carolinensis. The sequence continues at coordinate 54,058,559 of NC_085845.1, forward strand.
TTCTTCTATGAACAGTGAAGTCTAGCAGATTTGATTTATGGCTGGGCATTAGAATAAATCCTAGATACTCAAAAGATTTACATCAATATATGAAGTATGATTCCATAGTCAGAATAATATAAGGAAGATTTAAATTGCTAAAATGTTAATTGCTAAAGGCTTAGAGTATGCAGACTTCTTATCAAAGATTATGATGAGTATGGTTGTTGAATTAGTGAGACCTTCCCTTCCATTCTTACTTGACTCTATCTTTTGACATGTGTGATTTACACACCACACAAATAACCAATTTGTAATTTTAAACACTATTTCTAGGACTATCAGCCAGAATAACAGTGTGAAGAAAACAAAAAGACTCTTATCTGTAGCCTAAAAGAAAAAACCTGATTAGATGAATGATAAAATTCCTCAAACATTTTAGGATAGGTAAAAGAAATAGGTCTAGAATCCTGACTGCAATTGTACAATGACTTCTGTGTAAGAACAAAAATTGCCCTAATCAATGCAAAGAAACAGGAATATAACAAAAAGGTAGACAGAAAGAGCTTTTCCACAGGATCCTCTAACAATCACAGATTCTTACGAAGCAGATCCTACAATTTTCATAAAGTAGAAGCTACTCTCAAAATATTTAAAAGAAATAACCCACCAGAAAGAAATGCCATTACAGCACTGTTTCTATATACAGTAGTTATATTGAGCTATAAGGACATCCAAATTCCAATAAAAATCTAATAATACAATGATCTGTAGAATGGAAACACTCAATAGAAAGTGTATCTAAGAAAGGAGATACCAAAGATTCGTGGAACCTTTGAATTGGCCATTATTCCCATCTCAGGGGCAAAGTGAGGTATGCATTAAATCAATCACCTTCTGTAGTGAATTAAGCTTCTGCCACCAGAAAGATGATTTTTCGAGTTCTGGCTCACAAACTTTCCTCTGCTGAGTAACCTGATTGCACAGTTCTCAGAGCTAATTAGGGGTGGGGGTAATTCACTTGTCCACTGTTTTGTTTGCTTCTGCATTATATAGTCCCTAGGACCCTACCTTTCCTTGGCCTTACCCTGGAGGAGTGCACCCTAATTCAGATGCCCCATAGAACAAAGAACTGCTAATTTAATTATTGCCCAGCAATAGTTCAGGTAGAATTAGTTTAGGACACCAATTATATCACGGGCTAAATGTTTATAAGTATATTGGACCTCAACAGTGAAAAAAGTGGAATGCCTTTCAGTGAACCATATGTTCCATAATTTATCACTACTAAACCTTATATAATAATGGCAATGTGTATTAGTGTTACTGTTCATCATCAAAACAGCTCTTGGGTGCTGACATCCACTTCCAGGACAACCCCCCCCCCCCCTAACATTCTGCGCAAACAAAGTGTTGCTCAAGATTTTATAACAAACACTTTTATCATAAAAGGAGCAAGACATGTCTGACACCAACGTTAATTAAGAAAAAGAAGGGTCACTAGAGATCATATTTCAAACATTTGTTGACTGAGTAAACTAAAAAATATTCATTAAACACAAGAATCACCCAGATCTCCCCATGCTGTTCCAAACAATTTTACAGACTAATTTTGAACTTAATGCAACATAAAGCTATTTCAAATGATATTGCTGCCGTGAGGAAGATATTATTATCATCATAATTGCTGTAATGTCACAACAGCATGCATTCAGAGGACTTCTGCAGTGGAAAAATAGAAGAAACAATTTGCTTGCTTATTTTTAAAGTTGTTCTATTGCTGGGAGGAAAATGGACAATCAGGTGGATTATGGGATTCACTGCTGTGGAAGAGAGAATTGCTAACTCACTAGAAACCAGAACAGGACATTTGACACTACAATATTTTGTTGAAAGTCATACATGAAATAATTATTCCTGTGAGACCACAGAGTGCAAAAGGATATTCCATTAGACTCTTCTATGGATGCAGAATGATAATACCATGCCTTCTGAAAGCCACTATCAAATGTGTATGAAAAATACATTATGGACTGACATTTGTGTTTATTTTACTGCTAAATGTTATTACGCAGAAACCATTCCCATCATACTAGTTTAATCACAAGTCTATCAGCAGCTCAGGAGACATTTCTGCTATTGCTAAAGGTCATGTAATTATGGTCAGAATAACTACAATTTTAAAATGAAATGCTTTTCACTAAATGATGATTTTTAAAAGAAAATGATTTTCTTTTCTGTTGTTCGGTATACACATTTACTAGAACAAGATAGGGAAACAGCCATTTATGTGGCAGGTTTTCACAAGGGATTAGACTCATCTGTAGTAAAGAAGTCTGCCAATATCTATTAGCGGTGATATCTAAATGGAAGTAACAGTGTTACAGTATTCCTGTGAATATCAGTTCTGAAGAGCAATACCTGGAAATGACCATTGTTTGAATAAGCATGAAATATTGGGGGGGGGGCATTGTGAAAATCAGGATCCTGAAGGACTTTGGTTTGATTTAACAGAAACTGTTCAAGTTCAAAATATTTTACCAGCATATTTTCAAATTTGGAAAGATTATTGGAAATGTGAATATGTTAATTTTGCTTTATAGAAAAAGTTGAACATTTGGCAAGTTGGTCTTTTTTCTAAACAAGCTCACTAAGCTTTTTCTCAGTCATGAATCTATTTTGTTGAAAATAAACATTCAACAAAACATGAGGATGAGGTATGTTTCTTGGAGAAATTACAAAGGAACTACTTGGTGGCTGCCTTCACACCCTAGAGCCCCTTGTGCAGTGTTTCTCTTCTGCTTGGCCAGTGGTTCTCAACCTGTGGGTCCCCAAGTGTTTTGGCCTACAACTCCCAGAAATTTACCAGCTGTTAGAATTTCTGAGAGTTGAAGGCCAAAACATCTTGCGACCCACAGGTTGAGAACCACTACACTAGGCAAACGCCTTTTAATCAATAGGTCTTTGGGATTTAAACAAATTTGTTTCTGAAGAAGTTTTTACCTGGCTGGATATAGCACGGAAATACATTCAAAAATATGCAACAGGTGTTGCTTGAGTATGACCAGATTTATGTCTTTGAGGACCTGGTCATCATGTATTTCACTATACCAAATAGCAATCTTACTTTTCATACCTCCATTGCTATTTGTTTTTTGTTGTGTTTCTTGTGGGGTGTGTGCATAACATATGCTTGCTTAATCTTAATCTTTTATTCTGACTAATATTCATACCTCTCAGACTAGCCTTCTCTCTCCAAATTATATCATATATTTTGTAGGATATACATGTCATATATGAAAGACAAAATGTATCATAAATTGCTTCATTGTTTTTGAGGAAGTTGAGCAACTGCATGAAACGTTTGGAATAGAATCAGCTTGTCATCCTAGTTTGTATTTTACTCTATTCTAGTCTAAGCTAAAACTATAGTTTCAAACAATGACCTTTTATTAAACTGCATTTTCAGTTTCTAATAATATAACTTTCAAGAGCAATGGTAAAGAGTGGTAAGGTAAACAAGATTGTCCATTGTATAGAAAACTTTAGTGATTGCAATTAAAAGCTGTAAGTATCTTTCCTGCCATGCAACATACTTTGATGCAACTTCAGCTGGGATTACTGCATCCTTTGGGACCTGGGATTTGTGATCCGATGAGGCACTCAGGCACTTGTCAGAGAATTCTAAACATATTGTCATAGGAGTAGACCTGTATTAAAATGGTATAAATGCGTAGTATTAAATAGACCATGATGAATTCTATAAAGGACTATACTGCAAGTAATAATAGTCTTCAAACTACTGAGCTGAAGGCCCCCAATGGCTTGTAAACAAATGATATCCTTATAATAAAGGACAAGGATACAAGAAAGGAGAATACATTTTGTTGGTGTTGTACTCATTTATTCTTTAGTTTCAGTCTTTTACTACACCTCTTATCCTGATACAAAACGAAGGGTAATGAAAAAGTTGAGGACCAATAACTATATAATAAATACTGGCCTCGTCCCTAGAGCCAAAGAAAAACATTCAGCTTCAGAACTTCCTACTATTTCATGGAGCTGCTGTAGTTTTATAGAGCTACATAATTAGACGCTACTCAAACATATTAGGTTGAGACACTTTTCAGAACTTCATTAGTGTGTTTCACCAGTTTTCTAAATTCCTTTGCAATCAAATAGAAACCCTTTGCACATAACTGCTGGTGGAGGAAGATCTCCAGATGTTGGACCTTCATATTGGATCAACTCCCAGAAATGCCAGACATAATAATAATAATAATAATAATAATAATAATAATAATAATAATAATAATAATTTATTTATATACCGCCCTATCTCCCAGATGGGACTCAGGGCGGTTTACAGTCATAAAAGCAACACAAACATTACATAACAACGTAATAACACATTATTAAACAAAGTAAAATAATACAATTATAACAATAAATAACACTTACATGACCAGATCAAGGGGACGGGAACCATAAACCCAATATATTAAAATGTATCATTTTAGGCTAGGGAAATCTTGTGCAATATATTCAGGCCCAGAAATCGGCAGTAGTCCAATCTAATTACTCAAAAACCTGCCGACACCACATTATGGCCAGTTATAAGGTGTTTGAAGAGCAACAAAGCCTGAAGCCTTGCTGGTTTAGAACCACAAAACCACACTATCATTATATGAGGCTCAATGGACTATTTAGGGACAGACTCTAGTGTCTTACTTCATGTATCAGTGGGAAATTTTTCTGGTAGCCATTTAGCCTGATACAGCACTGTGTGAGTGACAGCCAGAGATAGTACTATGGATTGTTCAGATAGAGCCAATAACGTAAGCCAATAGAATCTAGCTGGCATAAATGTCTGAGGGATAGTCCCTTCAGCTATAAAAAAAAAACCCTGTACATCCAACAGCAGCCTTATTTAGTCTTTATCTGTCCTTTCTGAAGATTGTGGGACATGTAGTCTAAAATGTAATTTTCATAAATTTTGAGAAAAAATATTTTATGAAATTATGCCTTACTATAAATATTTTCTGTTTAAAAGGAACAACCCAGGATGATCCAATTGAATATGAAACTGAAAGTGCATGCTAAGGTGAAGTGAAAAAACTTTCAAATTTCATTCTTATGTGCACACATGATTGGATTACTAATAATTAGAACCATGTGGTGTTGCAAATATCATGTTTTCTTTCATTATTTTTCTTTCAGAGGTGTGAAACACTTGTGAATGATCTCAAGGATTTAAAATGGACATGTTTATAATCAGATTTTTTTTTTAAAAAAAATCCATCCTCAATGTTAATTAATTGAAAATTAATTTTCATATGTATTATGGAATAACTTATAGGCTGGAACTAATTGATGGGCACTCATCAGCACACGCTGTCTGAAAAACAAATAAGTGGCTGTCTTTGTGAGGATAAAAAAATAACATAGTCATAAGCAGCTTTCTGATTAAAATGTGGAAGGCTAAAAAAAACAATTTTCCAGAAAGCCCAGTGCTTTGCATTTGATACTAAATGGATCATGAAATGCAGACAGTAGGCATGGAAAATCAGGGTCCTAAATTGTTTGGGGAGCTTAAAGAACTAGACAAGTATTTCTGCTATAACTATTCACGTCTGAGGTTGTAGAATTACCATGCTTGTCGCTCATCATGTGAATAATTTGAATGCTTTAATACAGCTATTAAAGTCACTGCAATACTATGTGGTGGTTTTAAATGTTGAAGGAACTTTGTAGTAACATTTACAACAGTCCTGATTCCCAAACTGTCAGTCAGTACTAGCATCACCATATGACAATACTGAAAGAGCTAGTACTGTTGAGTGGTTTGAATACTCATAGGCTGGGGCTCTAGGAGACCAGGATTGCAATCAGCCACTGGGCAAATCACACACACTCATCCTAAGAAATGCAATAGAAGAGTTCATCTGAATAAAACTTGCTAGAAAAAAAAATCTTCTGAAGGGGACATCAAAAATTGAAGTTGACTTGAAGGCACATACCTACAGGAAAAGGGCAGTGTGAGAGAAGAGTTGCTGGTGGGGGGAACTGAGACTGAGAAATGTACCCTGATCCAGAAACTATGCATATGATAATGGCTATTGGTCATGATAAATAGACTTAAAACCTCTCTCATAAGAAAATAATGTGGGGACAAAGTATTCAAGTGTCTTACCAGATCCCAGATTCCAGGATCCACAGTGCTTCCAATGTTCTTCTGCTTTTATGAGTCTATGTGTCACTGAACATTATCATTGTCCCCAGAAATCCTGTAATCCTGTCAGAGCGCAATAGCCTCAGTTTAGTCATTTTGGCATCTAGTTACAGTTTAGGTATGGAGCCTCCGGTGGCGCAGCGGGTTAAACCACTGAGCTGCTGAACTTGCTGACCAAAAGGTCAGAGGTTCAAATCTGAGGAGCGGGGTGATCTCCTGCTGTTAGCCCCAGCTTCTGCCAACCTAGTTCAAAAACATGCAAATGTGAGTAGATCAATAGGTACCGCTCTGGCAGGAAGATAAGGGCGCTTCATGCAGTCTTGCTGGTCACATGACTTTAGAGGTGTCTACGGACAACAGTGGTTCTTTGGCTTAGAAATGGAGATGAGCACCAACCCCCAGAGTCAGACATGACTAGACTTAATGTCGGGAAAACCTTTACCTTTACCTTACAGTTTAAGTAGATATGTAAAAGTACAACTGCTGGTGAAGCATGTGGTTATATGTCCCAACATGATTCTAGTCACATTTGCACATAGATATGGCAAATCAGGGGGTATATAATGGGAAGACGTAGGGAAGTGACCAAGTAGAGACTCCCTCCTTTCTCTACAACAGCTGAGGGACTTCCAATGAGGACTACATGTGGGCCATGCTGTATTGGGCCCACATTTTGTGTCAGCATAGAAGGGTCCTAAATTTCTTCTATGTTAGTAGTAAAGGTGTGCAACATGATTACAGAAATCATCCCATAAGATTATAATCTAAATTATGGTTTCCGTGGGAAGTGTGTGTCTTTTGGCTGATGAGATAGTCAAGTTAATTAGGATTGTTGTTGTTGTGTGCCATCAAGTCAATTTCAGACTTAGGGTAACCCCAAGTGTGAAGTTTAGGGTGGGGCTGAGTGGGTAAATCTGACCCTTAGGCCTTAGTTTGGGGGGCCCTGAGTTACACCATCTTTTATGCCAGTGATTCTCAAACTCTGAGTCCCCAGATGTTTTGACCTTCAACTCCCAGACATCCTAACAACTGGTAAACTGGCTGGGATTTCTGGAAGTTGTAGGCCAAATACCTGGGGATCCACATGTTGAGAACCACTGTCCTGTGCTGTATTCTGACAGAATGAGTATGATAAATCTGGATACCTGGCAATTTGTTTCTTTTTCTTGTTGCCATTCTTGCTATTATGGATGGTCTTAGGATGGTGTCATCAATTGGGCATGGCTGTGGATGGTACACAACCAGGCCTGAATTTTGAACAATTGATCAGTATATCTTCGCTAGCAGAATAATTATATTACTGTAGAATTTAATATGCATGTGAAATTTTCCATCAACTTATTTTCAGTAAAGCAATGTAACTTTTAATAGAACAGTGCATTGTTCTGTATTCAACAGTAACACCTCAAACCTATGTGAGTATTTGTTATGTTTTTAAAATTAAAGCTGTATGTCCCCATAGGAATATAATTGTTTATTAAATTTCTTCATGGAAGAAATGCAATCTCTTCTAGTGGCAAGAAATCTTGGAAAACCACACAGCTGGTCCACTCGTAGCTGACAAGCAAAGCTTCACCCACCCCAATCACATGATGCAGAGCTGTAGGCTGCGCTGCCCCTCGGCCATCCTCTTTGCTTCAGCATAATTTCACATTAGGGATTGATTTCATTTTAATTTTGAGTGATAGCAATCTATATATATATACAAACCTATAGTTTGCATTACTATAGGATTCTATAATGCAACCATCCTCTGTGTAAGGATTTCTTACGTTCAGTTTTTCTGTTCTTCTGATTTTTCATACCAACTTTGTGGTATTTTACACTATATAACTATTGTATTATGATTTTACTTTAACCACCATGATACCATCCTATTGCTGCAAGTAAGTGGGGAAGTACCGGTAATCTAATATACTCAAGTAAAATTTTCTTGAAAATGTTTTTTAAAAAGTGCACCTACGCTCCTCCATTTTGGCCAAACACCACATAAAAATAAATTTGATATTAACCTATGTATTATTACATCATATTCATTGTTTTTGGGGAAGGGTTTTATCTCAAATGTGAATTTGTTAACTTGAGTGTCTGATAGTGAAGAAAGAAAAGAAAGTAAAGGGAGGTTGGAGAAGCGAGGAAACAGAAAATTGTGACAATTCTTGCATGCACAAGAGTCTGTGAAAATAAATCAAAACTTTTTAAATGAATAAGGGAGATTTAAAATATAATATCTGGGGAGAAATGATGTAGAAAATGTTATAGTTGTTTTTAATAGCCAGCCATCCTAGTTAGTGTATAAGCAGCAAAAGGTAGGATATAACACATATAACAAATAGTCATAGAAAGCTTTTATTTGCCAGAGAAAACGACTGAGAGATTAACTTGTTGTTAACTAATGTTTCAGTTCTGAACCTTTGTGAACCTTTGCATGCCGTGACAAAAGAACAATCTTGCATTCTAAATATCTATTGAATCACTAGACTGAGAAAGGAAAACCCACCTTTAAGCCCCTATTCATATCTGAGTTTTTGCTAAAGGTGAGGGAAATGACACAGATGGCACTTAAAGTCTGAATATGTCAAGGTTGCCAGGTAACTGTCTGGAGAAATATTCCAGAGAGAGCAGTTCTAATGAAGGAAATTCAGCAGAAGTAATGTTGCTCTAGGCAGGTGTTGTTAGGAAAATCACTAACCTTGTGCAACCTTTTAGATTTAATAATGTTAATGTATATGTACAGGTTGGACCTTCCTTGTCCAAAATGCCTGCAACCAGAAGTGTTTTGGAGCTTGCAAGTATATAGCTCGAAACAATCCATAAGTATGAGAGTGAAATGGTTGAGCCACACCACAACCATGATCTTAGTTCTAAACCACATGATACTGAAGCAGCCCTCTAAGCAAACCTGATACAGCTGACTTAATTCCCAACTCGCAACACACATGGAAATAGTAAAATAATTAAGTAATGGAGAATAGCAAATTAATTAAGACTTATCACATCAAAATTACTTTTCTAACTGTCTCCATATGTGGCTAATATGCATTCTGAAAAGGTTCTTCCACTGTAACCTCTCCCCCCTCATCATATGCATCTTATTTTATTTTATTTTGCATCTCAAGCACATATCACATTCATTGGAGAGACAACCTGGAAATGTTGTGTTAAACATGCACAGAATTAATCCATTTTCTTATGAGCTGAGGCACCTGGAAATCATAGTACATTTCACAATGATTTGCTAAAACTGTATTTCGTTAGATGAGATCAACGGATATTCCATCCTTGCTATTCACTGGACAGCTTGTGTTATGTCCATAATTGATATAAACATCCAATGTACTATAAACGAGCTAGCAAAATGTTCAGTTGCTGCAATAGGAGCAGATAATGTTTCATAAACTCCTCCTTACCTATCATGTGTTGTGAGTTGTATGCTATATATATATATATATATATATATATATATATATATATATATATATATATATATGGAGATTTGTATCCATAAAGTGAAAGACCAAGTGTTCGGAATCACTTACGGACCCACTGCCAAGACCCTCCCTGTAGAAGACAATCAGACCTGACCAAAAATGATCATTCATGATTGATGGTGACATTTGAATTTAGTTTGCAACAAAAGAAATAAGATAAAAAAGGGGGAAAGAGCAAAGAGCAAAAATATTTTAAAAGCAACTGAAAAAAATGGGAAGACAAAGGACTAAAAGGACTATCCTTCCCGAATCAGAACTATTGGAGGATATGAGACTGGAATACCAAGATTTTACATATTGTTTCTTTTGTGCATCTTTTTGGACTTTTGCAAAACAAGAATCTGAAAATCAAAGCAACCAGGACATTTATTTTGAATAAGCTGTGAAATGGTATTATTCTCTCTGTAGATAGGCAAGATGTTGTGCAAAGTTGATTTCATTTACAAAATCGATTTTTCAGGTTTCCGTTCCAATTACATATTTACAAACCTGTTCTTTCAGATATCTCCTTTCCCCAGGTTTCTAATGTGAAGTCATTGAGCATTTATGTGAATTTCTGACAAGCACAGAAGCAAACCTTTACTATATTAAACCTTTCCTCTTCACATTTAAGAATCTTTCCTCTTTCAAAGAATTCTATCGCTATGCCGTAACTGTCAGTATTTGCCTCATTGATCCTTTTCCTTTTGTTTCATTGAAGCTGCATGAAACATGTTTTGGCTAATAACAATGCTAAAGTCTGTCTCTTTTCAGATATTATTGCCTTCTCTGTTTCCATTTATTTGAGAAGTGTGCAAATCTCCCACCTTTCTGCTGTTCCAATGACAGGAGTTAATTTCATTCCCATTAAAAGGTATAATTGTTATACCATCATGCATTGTGAGGCCTTGACATATGCCTTCTGATTCAGTGTAGCTAATTCTGGGATTTTTATGCTTGAGTCTTTAGACTATGCCAATTTTCCCTGTTACTAAGAGGTAAACAGAAAAATAGAAAAAGCACTAAAGGACTTTAAAAATCTATCTATTCATGGATGGACAGACAGTGACCTGTGGATTATACGCAACCTGTTCAATTTTTGCAGACCCAAGCACCATCAAGATGGTATTAAATGTTAAAGAAACCTGCTGATTTAAATTGGAAATATGTTTTGTCATTTAAATTTGGTATCAAGCTTCCAAATACATTGGTTAATATTAAAAGAAAGTTTTCAAATACCTATTTTTGGGTGTATTATTTCTTAATTAAAATAACTGTCAATACATTTAAGATGTAGTTATTTATAAATATAAATTTAATAATAACCAAGTATTGTGGGAAGTATTTTATAATATAGTAATGAATGGGGAAGTTTTTTTGGTGTTCTAATGAATATAAATGTATTATTGCTGTTATATAAATGTGTTTTTACTATGAAGCAGTGGCATAACTAAAAAAAACAAACAAACCCAGATAATTTATGACATAATGGCAGAATAGTATAATGTGCTTGTTTCATTCAAAATGATCCACTTTAGCTTCTTAAAAATCAATAAATACATTGCAATCAGGCCAGGGATAATGAGATGAGACATGTGTCATAGGGTTAACTAGCTCACAGTTCTATTTAATCTTTAATGTGACTTGTTCTCCAGCAATTATAGCAATCTCCAGTATTCCAGTGGTGCAAGAAACACTATGCCTGCCTTGAAGTAAAGTAAGGTACACTCAGCCCAGGAAGTCCTTTTTGACTCACTAATCCCTTGAGCCTCACCACTCTTGCTTTCTAAAATACCATATCCATTGATGTTCCACAGTTGCAAATTATTGGAAGTCACAGTCAACTTAATTTTTCTGTGAGCTCCCAATAACATTACTTGTCTTTTTTTGCTTTTCCCATGCAGCCCTCTCATTATGCCCAAACTGAGTTTGGTATTACCCATGCATCAACTGTTATTCATTATAAGGTAGACAGCGTAGGTTAGGGTTTTTTTTTTTTTTAATGTTTGCAAGTGTAGGTGCATTGGAGTGTCAATACGAGTCATGGTGCAATTTGAAAACCTGGTCTGGGAAATCCCTACTGTTTGTTGAATCTATTTTTAATTTTGCATAACTTGCTAGAAAAAAGAGTAGGATATAAATAAAATATTAATACAGTAGAGTCTCACTTATCCAACCTTCGCTTATCCAACGCAGTCTGCCTCTCACCCAGATCCACAGCTGTTTCTCTAGGCAGCAATGTGCAGTGGGCCAACATGCCCAACAGCAACACAAGTGCAGCCACACTCCCAAACAAGTGTCAGACTTGTTGTAAAACATGATGTAAAACTGGTGCTTAAATTGTAAAATCATAATGTAATTTGACGTTTAATAGACTTCTCCTTCATCTCTCCTTATTATCCAACATTTTTGTTTATCCAACGTTTTGCCAGCCCATTTATGTTGGATAAGTGAGACTCTACTGTAGTAGTAATATTTATAATGCTAATCATTGTAACTGTCAGCCCCACATTGGCTAGTCAATGCCTAAATTGTAAAAAACTAATACTAAGACATTGGTGGAAGGCAGTTGCAGAGGTCTGCCTAAAAACTAATCAGCAGTATCCATCTAATTGGTGTTAGTTGGCCAGAATAGATTTATAGCTACACTTTGCTTCCTGCACTAGTAATGTTTATATCTTGCCCGGACCAGAAGCTTGTCCACGCCCAAATACCTTATGTGGAAATAAAAAAGTGTAGAAATCATGCTTTTTGACATAATCATCCACCAACTGATGCCTAACAGTACATCTACATTGTAGAAGTAATGCAGTTTGCCATTACTTTAATTGTTCTGACTCAATGCTATGGATTCCTGGGAGTTGTAGTTTGGTGTGACACAACTCCCGTGATATATCTGCATATTAATCTGCAAACCACAGGATCCAGATACAACTCCCATGATATATCTACATATTAATCTGCAAACCACATGTGAAAATTAACAAGAGAAGATATATGCATTTGCCCAAAAGTCATCCATTTAGATAATTAGTACAGTAGATTTTAAGCAACAGATGGCCATGTCTCTAACAGGCAGATGAAAAACCTAATAAGATCTATAGGGACGAACACTGACAGTAAATAAAAAGTGATTGATAACCTACCCATATTCTAGTCAATGCCTCTGTTTTTTATTTAAAAAGAACCTATTTGTATTTATAAATGACCTGATATGACCATTTATCATGCCAAAGACACTCTGTCTAGGTGAGAAATAAAAGTGTCATATTTTCAGTCATAGAATTCTTGATAGTCAAAATTTTGCAGTGCAATCATATGTGTTGCCAGAACAAAGGACGTCATCCCAAAGGCCACTGGAATTACCATGCATTGTGGCAATTCTGGAGGTGCACATCGGGGGGGGGGGGGCAAGGGGAACCTGTCGCTCCACGCCCCACATCACCCAACTTATCGAAGTCACCATCCCATAGGGAAAAGCATCAACCACTAGGCTTCCCCCGTTGTTCCTGGTGGAACACAAGAAGCCTCCCATGTTGCTGCTGTGGTGGCATGCTCCTCTTTGCCTTTCCCTTAAGCATGGAGCCCTGCCGGAACTACCTATGCATCATGTAATAGGAGCTGTCAGACTCCGTATTCAAAGGAAAAGCGAAGTGGAGCATGCTGCCAATTCTATCCCCATCTGATGAGGTTGAAAATCTAGCTGAGTACACAGATGTTTGGCGGAGCTTGAGAGCTCACTTTAAGAAATATTTGTTTACTGTAACAGTCATAGCCAAATAATCAGTTGCCATCAGAGTTTCAATTATTTTGAAATGTTAATTCTTATTTTTCTATTTCTAAAGAGTAACTAAAATAGATACTTCCCCCTTTTTTGATAATAAGAAAATCTGAATGCTACAAGCTGCTAGCTGGTGGTACAAAGAATGTTCTCCTCCCATTCAGCTAATAGTTTCCTCAAAGCAATCCACACGGAACAACACAAGACAAGAGTCATCACTGGAAACTTGTCATATTTTTCCTGTACCATTTAATGATGCCACACCTTATAACTATACAGGTAACTATAAAAGTTAAAGTTATAATATCAAAAGAGCAAAGTAATCTAAAGACAACTTATGGGTGTGGGCAAACGAGTAAGTATTATGGTAATAGGAGTGGGTCACTCCAGAAGCATAGGTCCTAAGTTTTGTCCTTTTATCCTCATCCCCAGCAGGCCAAAATTAGCTGAATGTAAAAACAGACATAATTTCTAGAATCTGTGTTAGTCATGTGGACCCAATGTTTACATGAGCTGCTTTGGGTCCTGATAAGGGAGAAAAACAGAATACAAATAAAAATTTTGTTGTTGTTGTTGTTGTTGTTGTTGTTGTTGTTGTGTTGTCAAAGGCTTTCATGGCCAGAATCACAGGGTTGTTGTGTGCATCTATGGCAGACATCCTCAGAGGTTGTGATGTGTATTGAAAAAAACTAAGCAAGGAAGGTTTATATATCTGTGGAAGGTCCAGGGTGGGAGAAGGAACTCTTGTCTGCTGGAGGCCAGTGTGAATGTTTTAATTAATCACCTTGATTAGCATTCATGGCCTTGCCAGATTCATGTCTTGGCATCTCCCTACCTGGGGGAGTCTTTTGTTCAGAGGTGTTAGCTGCCCCTGATTCATGTCTGGAATTCCTCTGTTTTCAGAGTGTTGTTCCTTATTTATTGTTCTGATTTTAGAGTTTTTTTTAATACTGGTAGCCATATTTTGTTCAACCTGGACACAGTATATTATTTGGGAACACAGAAATGCTGGACCACTCTAACAACTATCATGTCAGACTACAAAGAGAAGCCATTGAAATCCACAAGCATGTGGACAATTTCAACAGAAAGGAGGAAACCATGAAAATGTCTGGAGGATGAAGGAAACATTGCACAGGTAGCTAGTCAATACTTCCTTGGGGGAAGTTTTTACAAAGAATTACGCTCAATTCATTTCAAGTTATTGTGTACATTTTTCAGGATTCAGAATTCCATCGATCATATATAATTATATGCTCTTGTTTTTCCTCCATGCTTTGCTATAATATATCTTTGGAGGATTTACTCAAGAACAGAAACATTAGCCATATTTGCTGCATGCTGTTATAATTTGTTGAAGTATAATTAGTCCACACATAGCTAGAGGTAATAGATGTCAGTAAAATAATGGCCAAACCACCAGTCTTTTTAGAAACAGAGTAAAACATCTGCTACTTAACTTCAGATGGAATAAAGAAAAAAAACTTTGTTTATAAACAGCAAGTCATAAGGTGGACTAAAGCAGCAAATTATAATTAGGGTTGAAATCGGTAATGGATTGGAAACATTTTTTAAAGGTGTGTTAGTGATTGGAACTTTAAATAAGGACATATTATTTATGGGGTTTTTTGATAGCATACATTAAACACATGCCAGGCTGAGAATTTAACCATGTCTCATATTCAAAATTCTCATCCCAATTAAACCCATGTCTCAAAATGTCAAGAAACATATGGGTGGCAAAACCAGAACAAAATAAAATAAGTATTCTTCATGTTCCTAATAGGGAATATTTGAATCCTCCTTCCACGGCCAATAGAAAATAGCTCACCAGAGTATTGCAGTCTTAAAGAGCTGGTCAGCACTGATTTTCTTATAGACGAAATGCTGCCATCCACAACTTTTCTGCTTGTTGGAGGTCACTGCTCTGGTGGGTAAAATGGTGGCTGTAATGATACCACTGGGAGTGGAAAATGATGAATGTTGAACCTGGCCAAATATGTCTTCTATGCATGGCTTTTGTAACCTGAGGGGCTATTATGCCTGACTGAAAGTTGCCAAAAACATCAGCCAGTCTCACCTGCCCTGCAATAAGTGAAATGGTAAATGAACAAAATAGAACAAGATATTAGGTGCATAGATGTACAATGGAGATTATCAACATTAAAGAGGATAAGCCTGATTATAGAACTTTATGACAAATTGTGCATTGTCATTCCGCCATCATTGTTACAACAGATGATACCTCAACCCAAATCTACTTTTGCAGCCTGACAGTATCCCAACTAAAGAAATTCTAATGTGCTGGAGAGCAAAGCACTCCATGCCACAGAGGTTAGTTCCTAGTACAGTAGAGTCTCACTTATCCAACATAAACAGGCCGGCAGAATGTTGGATAAGTGAATATGTTAGTTAATAAGGAGAGATTAAGGAAAGGCCTATTAAACATTAAATTAGGTTATGATTTTACAAATTAAGCACCAAAACATCATGTTATACAACAAATTTGACAGAAAAAGTAGTTCAATACACAGTAATGCTATGTAGTAATTACTGTATTTATGAATTTAGCACCAAAATATCACGATGTATTGTAAACATTGACTACAAAAATGCGTTGGATAATCCAGAACATTGGATAAGTGAGACTCTACTGTACCTCAATCTTCAGTATCTTGAAAATGCTTCAGTTAGGGCACTGCCAGTGCAAAGATAATTATGACTGTAAACAAGAATTCTCACCAGAAACAATATTGTAACTCCAGCTTTCAATTTTATAACTGCCGAACAGGATACCAGTCCATATCAGATCTTGACATGAACTTGCCACCATATCCTCCTAAAAAAAACTCCTTGAAAAAAATTTGAAGAATGTTGTGTTTCTCATTACATTTTTTAAATCTTCTCTTCACTCCATTATGAATGTCTTTTTAAAATACACACATTTGTCCAGTTTCTTATTAAAGTTTACACCCTAGGCCATTCACATACAATATAAATAAATGCTATATAAAAGTGTAACACTATTAGGTACTGCGTTAAGTAAATGCAATATAGATCAACATAAAGCTACAATCTTAAATAATCCTAAATAGCCATTAATACAATTGGTTTTAACATCTTATACTGTTACAGCTTATATTTTTTAAATCATATATGGCAGTGAAACAGCTTAAAATTTAAAAAATGTCTTTTAGGATAAGTTATTTGTGTCTTACAATGATAGTGAAAATTCAAGCCATGTACCCTTTAATCTTTTGCCCTTAAGGCCCACCTAAATTTCAATTGTTCTAAATTCCCTTCAAGTATTTTTCTTGTTCATGTGTTGAGGTCCAAGGCCATTTAACCTGAAACAATGGTATGAATGAGGAGATGGAAAAATTTACTTACTCTTGACTTCTGTGAGCTATACTTAATTAATGTTATTCAATTCAAAGCTATCGTTATGTATGTATGTATATGTATACCTCCCTGGTTCACTATATTCATAGATGGAAATTATAGTCTAAACTCATTTACTCAGGGCACTAGATATTGTAATTTATCCTTGATTTTTGAACCCCCATTTCCTAAATGTGTCTGCAATCTTCTATATGCTTAAATGGGAGTCTCACTAAATCCAATGAGATTTAACGGTAATTCTAAATTGCTCTTATTAGGAAGACTACATAACCATGTACCTTATCATGTGTTGAATTCTTTTGGTTTATATGTCTAAGATCAAACAACAATATCATTAAGATATAGAATGTCAATAAAAGAAATACTATTAAAATTCAGTCCAGTTTCATGACTCTTGCACAACTAATAGGGAATATGTCTTTAAAGATATTTCATGAAGTCTTTTATTGGAATATATGCAATCAAGACAGCTCAGTTTGTAATACCAGTTAGGCATCAAAATACGCATTGTACCACTGTGATCCTTAGAGGGTCATTAATGTTATCAAGAGCCAGGTTTAAAATCCTCCAGTTTCATTCATAATATATTGTCCAGCAAAATAAGCTCAAGAATATATAAGTTTGGAATCAGCAACCATAATTTATCACTCTGGAAAAGTGATATGGCTCAGATTGAACCAATTAAAGTGGCAGTGATATGCTAGTAATTAAATTAATGGATGCTATTTTTGAAATTAAAGAAGCAAAGATTGCACTTAAAAAAGAGAACAGACAGTTCCAGAGAGCATCCTTGTGTAAAAAGAAAGAAAAGGCTGTGTTCCTAGGAACACATACGTTCAGAAGATGCTTCCTTCCAATGTTCAGACTGAAACGAAGTGTTGGACTTATTCTAGGATTTCATAGTACAATAATGGGGCCTAGAAGGATCTCCATTGCACCTTAGAATATGTTCCAAAATTTTGGTATAATATGCAACCTTCAGATGAAGGTTCAAATATTCTTGGCTGATATATTGAGATAATAATATCCTTTTAGGCAGTAATCCTATTCATATGTAATTGAAAACATGTCCCACTGAATTCCATGGAATTTATATTGAATAAACATATATAGGATTTTATTGTAATAGTAGGTTATTTGAAAACCACAGAAAAGCCTTATGCTTTCCTTGTATGCTGCATTGTTGGGATGACAACCACAAGGACCCTCTTCTTCATTGACATACATCACACCTCTAATGAGATCTCTTTTGACATCATTTAGATGTTAGCAGATAATTATCTCAAAAATAGGTGTGTGCTGATGATATAATGAAAATGGGCTGTCTGCTCTATTTATTTATTTCCAACATTTATATCCCGCCCTTCTCATCCAGGGCGGCTTACAGCAATTGGTAAAAATTCAATGCCTACACATAGTTAAAAATCACCAACAGTACATACAATCAATTTAAAACTATTAAAATACAATATAAAACATTTAAAACATATGATTAAAACATATGATCCTCCATGAAGTCATTCACTGTAGCTTTGAGGTAAAGACACTCACAAGATCTATGTCAGCAGAACACAAACTCTGGAAAGAGCTTATCTTTCAATATGGCTTTAGATACAGGCTCTAGTTTTGATTATGGATTCAGATGTTTCTGACATCTGAGGAAAATTCAATAAGTATATAGAAGAGCATTACCAGATGGTTGACCAACCAGTAACAACAACAACACAAATCAAATGACCACTTAGAATTGTCACAATTTGCACCAAGAAGCTATTTGAATATTGACTGAAGTGTTTTTTATATGGGGGTGTGGGGAGATACTTCTGTTTTCTTGCTCAGAAAACAGTGTTGTGTAAAAAATACTACCCATTTTTATTCAAGTCTAATTCACCATTGAATTTAATGCAGACCTCAAATTTCAAAATCCTTAAACCAAAAAAAAGTATTGGCTGCTGAATGTAATGTGCAAAGAATTTTGTCCCACATGACCAGCCATCCCCTGCAGGGGATTGTTAGATATCTTTTAGAGGACAAGTGCCCCAGGGTGACTGTCATAGTGGCAAAATTCCTCACTGTGGCAATAAGGCTGAGAAAGAAACTAACTTTGGCTAGGGATATTACTTGAAACCATGTATATTAATTTTGGACAATGAGATGGGAGAGTTTATTAATGACTATTTGTTCACTGATGGGTCTATGGACCACAATAAATATTGCTGCTGCTGTAGTTGTAATGTACAAAGTTAAAAATGTACTTTATCATTTAGAACACCAATGGAAAAAAAAGCTTGGCTTTATCTATGCTGTAGAATGAATCCACTTTAATTGCCTTGGTTTAATGTTGCGGAGTCATGGGGGCTGTAGTTTTACAAGGTCTTGACCCTTCTCTGCCAAAAAAATACTGATGCTTCACCAAACTACAAATCCTAGGGCTGCATAGCATTGAGCCACAACAATTAAATCAGAGATGATGTCCCTGAAATAGGAGCTCCAGGTACTCCTGAAGCAGTTTCCCCCTTTGCTTTCTTTCAGTACTAAGATCATATTATGTGCACCTTAATTTTGGAGGGACAATTTAGCCAAAAAAAGGTGCACATTAGAATTTAGTAAATAGGTTATTATTAAAGTAAAAACATTGGCAGTTGTATTTATACCATTTTTTGTGAACAATTTTTCAAAAAGGTGTTCCAAAGGCAATATTTTGACAAAAAGTAACTAGAAATATTTCCAGTTTCAACCAGTAAGAGGAAAACTTTTTAAATTATTTGTACTTGCAAGTGAAGAAAAAAAAATAAGCAAAGATTGGCAACCTTTAATTGAATCATATGCTGCTCTTGTAAAACCTGGACAAAGAAGACAACAAATCCTTTTTAGTCAATATTAGTTAGATTATCTCTTTGATCAATTTTGCTGTTTACCTTATAAATGGTAATGTTTTCATTCAATGGTACTTTCTGGGCTGAGTATGCTACTGAAGTAGACATCATTATCGTTGGCTGTCTGTGTTATTTTCTTGCACAGCCTTGGAGGAATTCTATTATTTTCATCAATCTATATTGGAAATGTGGCTTCAAGCACCTTCCTCCCCCGCCCCACAAAAGAAAATAAAACCACAATCCAACATTTGAAAAATGTTTCCAATACATTTGGAAGGAGAGAAAAAGAAATGGCAACATTTCCAAACATTAAGCAAATGTCACCCAGATGTTTTATGCGATTAAAGTACACTCGCTGGTAAGTATTGTAAGACTGCAGGGAAAAACACACCTGGAGCTGCCACCAATCACTTATTAATGGTAAGTTTCCAGCTGATTTTATGAGTCATAGGAGATAGACATTTAGGATTATTTGTTCCAAGTCCTGCCCTACTGTTGCAAACTTTATGTTGATCTCTTGAAGACATATGGCGAATGAGTGAATTTGTGCTTACCTAACTGTTCAATTCATATCCTTAAAGGAAACACATGTATCTGCAGTACCTCTTAACAGAGAAAAAAATAGTGGCCATTATGGCATTGTTTCTAATGCTCTGGTTGCTAAGTTTCAAAAAGGGTATTGACAAATTGTGCATATATGGCTGGGTCTATACTGTTTTATAATACAGTTTCTAAATCCATATTATCTGCTTTGAACTGGATTATAGAAATCTACACTGTTTTATAACCCAGTTCAAAGAAGATAATCTGGATACAGAAACTGGATTATATGGCAGTGTGGATGGGGCCTATGAGGAAAGCTATCAGGATGCAAGATGCAGGTCTGGAAACTGTATCCCACAAGGCGCTGTTGCTAGCTGGCTATGGTTAGTACAAAGAAAAGTAATGTAAAGAGAGTCATAATGCCTACATCTTAAAAGAGTGCAAGGTAATGGGAAACAAAAATACTATTAGGCCTGGTACTATTTTTCTAACAATATCTCTCTACCTGTGTGGCAAATGGTGCTGTGAGGGAAGAGATGACAGGGAACAGGGAGAAAGGGACGCTGAATAGCAAAGATATTGGGAGAAGGCTGAATCCTGATGTCTAGTCACACAATTTTTGCACTATTTGGGACAAGTTGAGGTGGTATTGGCTCAGCTATGAATCAGATCCATCGCTTGTCTGTAGTATTTGGGTGATTTGGGTATAAATCACCTGCAGACCAATTACCGTGTTTCCCCGAAAATAAGACAGTGTCTTATATTAATTTTTGCTCCCAAAGATACACTAGGTTTTATTTTCAGGGGATGTTTTATTTTTCCATGAAGAAGAATTCACATTTATCATTGAACAAAAAATGCATATTATTATATACTGAACAGTAGTTGTCATCACAAACCAGCATAACCAGACAAACTATAAATCCTATCAAGAATTTCTTGTTACTACCACTATTTCCATATACAACAATCTGTGGTATGTACATTTACCGATCCTGCGTGCTCTGGTGTTCTGTTCAGCGGGCATGCTTCCAAACAAAAACTTTGCTAGGTCTTACTTTCAGGGGAGGCCTTATATTTAGCAATTCAGCAAAACCTCTACTAGGTCTTATTTTCAGGGAATGTCTTATTTTTGGGAAAATATTTGCTGATCCATTTGGTCATCTCCAGCCTGGCTCAGAGAAGTTCTGGACAGTTAGCAACAGATAGCTGTAGTTTATTTCCATTGTTGTTTTAATTTGAATTTGGGAAGTGCTATTTGGCAGTGTCAGAGAGGAGGTACAGCTACAACCAGCTGATTGGTGAGTTTGTGACAACAGTGGTTCCTACATGTCTTATTGCATAAGGTCCGGTTTTCAACTGTAAGTCAAGCCTTGGATGATAGGTTCCAAATTTCCTTTGGCTAGGTTTTCTCTTATTATTGTATTGAGCAGTGAATAGTGCCCCTCATTACATTCTCTTTTATAGCTCTCTTTACAAATTCAAGAATTTGACTGTAATCAATGAAATAGCTCTGTTAGGCTGGATCTACACTGCTCTATATCCCAGGGATCTTCTCTCTCTTTCACTTATTCTTTTTCTTGTTGGCTTTTTTCTTGTCGGTAATTTGTTTTGTGACTCGCAAGATTAGTTTAGATCCAGTTGCCCCATCTTTAAGCTTTTCTATTTGAAAAACTCTTTTTAAAGCTTCAACAACATTTGCAAAATCTGTATTTGTACCATCTTTTCATACACAGTGGGAAGAGAGGCTGGAAGGTGTTGAATTACAACCTTTCTGTTCCCCAGCAGAGGACATAAATTAGTTGCTGTTGAAATGTCCTTATGTCTGCTTGGAATGTGAACTGGAACTTTTCAAGTCTTAACAATCCTGAACATTTTCTCTTTCTCTTCTTTGTAGTGTTATACAAATATTAGTAAATATTATTAAAATGTTTTTACACCCCTGGGATGATTTACTTCTTCACGACAAAGGCTAAGAAGCAATGGTTTCTGACCGCATAGAGAAGTTTGTTGTTGTTACCACAAGGGCTCATAGATCTTCCAGTCAAATTTAGTTAGATTTATATTAAGAAGTAAAAAAAATCTTGCCTTAATTTAAGAAGGTCTGCAATCTTCATTCTTTTATGCTCATTTGTGAAATAATAATAATAATAATAATAATAATAATAATAATAATAATAATAAAACTTTATTTATACCCCGCCACCATCTCCCCAGCGGGGACTCGGGGCGGCTAACATGGGGCCATGCCCAGAGCAATACAATATAATAAAATATAAAAACAGCATATCATAGCATAATTAAAAGTAATACAATAGATAATAATAAACATCACATCAAGGAATCAAGAAACCAGTGATCTTAGAAGTTGACCAGCATAAATCCTGGAGAAGATCCACAGATAGGCAAAATGGTAATCTGAGTTGCTTATCTTTTCGGTATCCAGCCCTCCCTTTTGGATTCACGGAACACTGAGACCAATTTTGGCATGTGAACAATTCTTTTGCTTTTTTCTATTCTTAAAAGATGTCTTTTACTGGTTTTGAGTCCCCCAAACCAGCTTTCTCTGCAAATTGCTTCTCTTCCACCTCAAAAGAAAGTGAGAGGAACTCTCATTCTTTAGCGTCTTCCTTGAAGTCCCAAAGGATATCATATAAATGATGGAATGAGAGTGTTTTTTGCTGCTCTAGAGGCTACGACACAGCACAATGGATTCAAAAAATAGGAAAAGAGACTCCACCTAAATATTAGGTGAAACTTTCAGATGGTAAGAGCTGTTTGACTGGAATATGCTGCACTGAAGTGGGTTGAAGTTTCCTTCTCTGAAGCCTGTGCGGCCATCTATCGAGAGTGTTTCCGCATGGCAGGTGGTTGGACTGGATAGCACTTGTGCTCTATTCCAAATCTTTGAATCAAAACTGGCAGTTCTGTTCATTTCTACCTTTTACTATGTATCTGTAATAATCTACTCATCCTTGAAGTGATCACCAGAACTTCAGGAAAATGACTTTGTTGTGCTGCTCCTAATTATAGGACAGTGGTTTTCAACCTGAGTTCCCCAGATGTTTTTGGCCTATAACTCCCAGAAATCCCAGCCAGTTTACCAGCTGTTAGGATTTCTGGGAGTTGAAGGCCAAAAACATCTGGGGACCCCAGGTTGAGAACCACTGCTATAGGACATAATCAGAACCTTGTCTGATGCCCCTAATTTTACACTGATCACTGAACAGCCATAACAGAAGATGTATCCTGTGGAGATTTGGATCACTATATAAGAGAGGTAGTATTTTACTACGTCTCTCATGACCCAAAAAGATCATTATGTATATATAACTTTCAGTTAGACTTGAATATGTCACTAACAGGATGCCATTGAATATGTTGCTGTCATACTAGAAAAAACAATACACCCACTTCATAGAATTCACAATTAAGCCTATGGAAAGGGTGGGAGGCTTCTCAATGTCTATGGACTATACATTATCCTCATTTGACCAGAAGTCACTTACTTATTTGATGAGAGACGGAAGACCTGGGGAGATTTTGGGAGGCCACTGAATAGATTGAAATTTTTATCCTTTTTGGTAAGTCAAGAACTTAGACTTTTGCAACATAAAATAGGAAAATGAGCATTTTTGTTAGAAGTCCTTTGTGGTTGTGTTGTCAAAGGCTTTCATGGCCCGACTCACTGAGGTGTTGTGCATTTTCCAGGCTGTGTGGCCATGTTCCAGAAGCATTCTCTCCTGACATTTTTCCCACATCTATGGCAGGCATCTAGGCCTGGATGCCTGACATAGATGTGGGCAAAATGTCAGGAGAGAATGCTTCTGGAACATGGCCATACAGCCCGGAAAATGCACAACAATCCTTTGCGGCTGTTACATAATCGGATATACTTTTCTGGGAGGTAACATCATAGCAGCAAAATCCTAAGTGCTCAAAATGTGTCCCCTATTACTGATTACATTGAAATTTAGTGAGCAATTTGGAGGATATACTTAGGATATAAGTTGCCCTCTCAAGAGAACTGGGAGTGTTGGCATGTAATTGAATTAGTAGCTTGGGAAGCAAATTTGTGAAAGCACTGTCTGTTACATTTTTGCTTGTGTGCTACTACCTACTTTCTCTAGAAGGTTTTTGCCCGCATTTCTCCATTTCCTTGCAGGACCAGATCCCTAGATGTTGTGAGTCAGGTTCATTATAGTGGGGGATTATTTCCACTATTGCCTCAACTTTATCATATATGTTGTTGCTTGCCTAGTGCAGTATTGCTGTACAGTCACTGGGAATTCAATTTACTTCATGCTTGAAATAATCCATTAATGACCCTCTTTCCTGCTATGGTTCACTAACTAGCATGAGTGTAAATGTCTCATTCTGCTTCATTGCAAGAATTTGAATGTGATATAAAGCATCAGCATTCAGTTATCTTTTGGTTACGGGGAAAGCGCTTTTTGAAACTGACAGCTCAGAACAACTGACTACTGTGATAAACACCTCAGTGGCTGGCAACTGGCTAATTCTATCTGTGTTCTCCCTGACGTTTGGCCACCTTTTTTTGAATAGGGGATGTAAGTGACTGGGGTTGCCAGTCTCTTTGGTGAACCACTTTGGAGGGTGAGAGCCAATCTCCCTGTCCAGGAGAAGGGAGAAGATTGTCTGGACAGATTAAGGAGATACATGCTTTCCAAAGAGAGGGAGGCATAAGTGTCTAAATCTATATGCATTAAGAACAATGAATATCAGAATACGCATGAATTTCCACAAGCCTCACAAACTTAAACAGAACATAGATGGCATGGCAATTCTGATGGATAAGATTTTGAGAGAAGAAAAAGGAACTGACAGATTTCCACATGAATGCTTCACTCTTGCTTTTTAGACACAGATTTCTTGTCTGACTTCCTGACTATTACATCTTCGAAGCCAATTCTGACAAGCTGGGAAATAAAAATTTTATCCTTAACAACATCCTGTTTGCTATGGGATGCAACAAGCCCCCAAAGGGTCAACAATGGCAAAAAACAGATATTGAAGTGTCTAGACATCTATTTCAGTCATTGATTTTTGGAATGTGTAGGGAGGGCTTGGCATGCTTTGCAACTCCCTTAATGTGAATAATTGGTCCTAGAAAAAACAGAACAAGAAAACAATTAAAATGGAAAGCATAAGGGACTTCAAATAGTTTTATGGGTCCTAATATATCTTTGGTGCCACACAAGGGCCTTTGGACCAGACTTTGCCCACTTCAGCTTTTTTGCTTTCTCTGACCTGATTCAGAAGTTAATTAACCCAGTTTCTTGCACCCAAAGCTTTTGGTTTTAATAAATATGTAGCAGATCATTAAGGAGGCAGTCTGCAATCACTTAGAAAGGAATGCTGTGATTACTCAAGGTCAACATGGATTTCTCAAAAACAAGTCATGCCAAACTGATCTTATCTCTTTTATTTGATAGAGTAACAAGCTTGGTAGATGCAGGGAATGCTGTGGATGTAGCATATCTTGATTTCAGTAAGGCCTTTGATAAGGTCCTCCATGACCTTCTTGCAAACAAATTAGTCTAATTTGGGCTGTGCAATGCTACTGTTAGGTGACTCTGTAATTGGTTAAGTAATCGAACCCAAAGGGTGCTCACCACTGGCTCCATTTCATCCTGGAAAGAAGTGACTAGAGGAGGGCCGCAGAGTTTGGTTCAAGGCCCAGTACTGTTCAACATCTTTACTAATTATTTAGATGAAGGTTTAGGGGGCATGCTTATCAAGTTTGCAAATGACACAAAATTAGGAAAGGTAGATAATACTCCAGAGGACAGAATCAGAATTCAAAATGGCCTTAACATATTAAGAGAGGTGGGCCAAAACTAACAAAATGAATTTTAACAAGGACAAATGTAAGACACTACACTTAGGCAGAAAAAAATGAAATGCAAAGATACAGAATGAATGATGCCTGGTTTAACAGTC
Organism: Anolis carolinensis; assembly: GCF_035594765.1. Lineage (NCBI taxonomy): Eukaryota > Metazoa > Chordata > Lepidosauria > Squamata > Anolidae > Anolis > Anolis carolinensis. The sequence goes on from NC_085845.1 coordinate 54,084,806, forward strand.
CATATGGAAAATATCTTTGAGTCCTCATGGACAACAAGTTGAACATGAGTCAATGGTGTGATACATCAGCTAAAAAAGCCAATGGGATTTTGGGCTCCATCAAAAGGAGTATAGTGTCCAGATCAAGGGAAGTCATGGTGCCTCTCTATTCTGCTTTGTTTAGACTTCCCCTGAAATAATGTGTCAATTTTGGACACCACAGCTTAAAAGAGGTATTGACAAGCTGGAAAGTGTCCAGAGGAGTGCAACTAAAATGATCAAAGGTCTGGAGACTATGCTCTATGAGGAGTGTCTTAAAGAGCTTGATATGTTTAGCCTGCAAAAGACAAGGTTGAGTAGAGACATGATAGCTGTGTGTAAATATGTGAAATGAGGTCATAAGGAAGAGGGAACAGACTTGTTTTCTGCTGCCCTGGAAACTAGGACTTGGAGCAACAGGTTCAAAGTACAGGAAAGGAGATTCCACCTGAACATTAAGAAGAACTCTCTGACTGTATGAGCTGTTCAGCAGTGGAACTCTCTGCCTTGGAGTGTGATGGAAGCACCTCCCTTGGAGGCTGGATAGCCATGTGTCAGGGGTACTTTGATAGTGCTTTTCCTGCATGGCAGGGGATTAGACTAGATGACCAATGTGGTCAATTCCAATTCTATTATTTTATGATTCTATAAGAAAAATGGAAAATGTTTCTCACTGTCACGTCTATGCAAAAAAGGAAAAATGCAATGAAAGTCTACTCTATGCTATGGGGAAAGATGCCAATGATGTTTTTTAATCTTTCATTTGTGCTGAACACAACTATGATAATAGTATGGCTGTAATCTGATTCCAATTTTATTCCCAAAACAATAAATTAATGCAAGCCTCTTTACAGAGTAAAATATGTAAATACAACCCTGCTGTATGTACAAGATTGTCAAATACTGAGTTGGAGTTAACTGCCTTGGGCACAAATTAAAATATCTGAATGAAGTTCAAGATGGGTTCTGCGTATTTAGTTCACCGCTATTGATTACACAACTCTCTTGTTGCAACTACTACACAGGCTGCTTGTTCATTTCCAGACACAATTCAAAGCACTAGTTCTAACCTTTAAAGCTCTCATCCCATGAAAGAACAATACAATATTTAAAATGAAGAATAGTTTTAACCAAGATAAACTTATCAGTACAGTAGAGTCTCGCTTATCCAACGTTCTGGATTATCCGACGCATTTTTGTAGCAAATGTTTTCAATACATCATGATATTTTAGTGCTAAATTCGTAAATACAGTAATTACTACATAGAATTACTGTGTATTGAACTACTTTTTCTGTCAAATTTGTTGTATAACATAATGTTTTGGTGCTTAATTTGTAAAATCATAACCTAATTTGATGTTTAATAAGCTTTTCCTTAATCTCTCCTTATTATCCAACATATTCGCTTATCCAACATTCTGCCGGCCCGTTTATGTTGGATAAGCGAGACTCTACTGTATTTCAATAGGAAGTGTGGGCCTGCTTTTGGTTGATGAGCTAGTCGAGTTAATTAGGACTGTTGTTGAATGCCTTCCAGTCATTTCAGACTAAATGACCATGGAGGGCTGCATCCAGGCTGCAAGCCTTCGTTTGGGAACCGCTGCTCTATACAGTTCAGGTCCTGGTTACTCGAAGGACCATATTCTCCCTTATAGACAGCCAATGCTTTGAGGTCTGCTGGGGACGTTCTCTTCTCTTCCCTCCAACCTCATAGGTACTTCAAGTGGGAGCAAAGTAGGGAATCTTCTTGGTGATTATCCCCAGGCTCTGAAACTTGCGTCCCAGTCAAGTTATATTGGCACCATCCCTACTTCCTTTTTACAAGCAAGTAAAGTATTATCTCTTTCAACAATCATTTGATGACTCACTATGCATCTAAAATGTAGAATAATGCAGTTTGGCACTTTAATTGCAAAGATCAATGCTATGGAAACCTGGAATTTGTATATTGGTGAAGCACTAGCATTATTTGGCTGAAAAATCTAAAGACACTGTGAAATGACAACTCCCTTTATTCCATAGCATTAAGCCATCATAGTTAAAATGAGGTCAATTGCATTAATGTTACAGTGTAGATGCACTCCACATAAGGCATGTCTTATGCAATCTGCTAGATATTGCTAATTGTTCTGTTAGTATGTGTGCAATGTGTTCTAATGATGCAAATTTTAATCTGTTTTTTATTTTTCACAAAGGAAAAAGAAAAATAGGAATCCGGGGGGTGGGTGGGAGGGACATGCAGGGGAAAGGCTCATTTCTAATCTGATATATTGTGCTTTATTATACAGGATGATAACATCTAGATCTATAAGAAAAGATCTGAAAAATCCTATTTGCATTTTGAATCAAGTTAGCTGTTAATCAAAAGACAGTGCACATTCTATTTGAATACTATGGGCTGTTTTCTATTGCATTGTATTAGGTCACATTACCTGCACAATGTGATATCCTTACCTGTTCTGGTATTTAATACATCTTACAATTATATATTAATTGAGGAAATTGCTATGTCCAAATTTTTCTGTTTGAACTAATTGTAAATTGAGGCTACTTTGGGCCATTTGTTCAACCAGGAGTTTGGTTCCAGAGCCCCCGTGGACACCATAATCCATAGTCTATTATATACAATGACATAGTAAAATAATAACCCTTATATAAAAAAGCAAAATTGAGGTTTACTTTTTGGATTTTTGTTTGAGAGTGGAAGATTTTCAAGCTGTTAATTAGGGGATATGGATTTGGAGGGCCTACTGTATACTCCTTCATGGCTGGATACCAGAACTATACTAATACAGTGAAACTTCAACTTACGAGCATCCCAACATAGACATGTTTTGACTTATGAGCTGTCACTCAGCCTAGGTTTCGATTTAACATCAGAGCCTCCATACCTCGTGTCTCAGTGCTTCTGCCTGCATGCCTCTGCCTCCTTGCCACATGTTCTTTTCCGCTTTGGGAGATTAGTGTCTGCTAACCTCTTCTTTGCTTTCAGAGATTCCTGTCTGTTTTGAGAAAGTTTGGGTTAGTTCATTTTGTATACTTTTTATTCCTGGTATGTTTCACTTCCAGGAGGGAGGGAGGGAGGGAGGGAGGGAGGGAGGGAGGGAGGGAGGGAGGGAGGGAGGGAGGGAGGGAGGGAGGGAGAGAAAGAGAGAGCAAGCACAAGAGAGGGAGGGAGGCTGGAATTACAGTAGAGTCTCACTTATCCAACATTCGCTTATCTAATGTTCTTTATTACCCAATGCAGTCGGCCTTTTAGTAGTCAATGTTTTTGTAATCAATCTTTTCAATACATTAGTGCTGAATTTGTAAGTACAGTAATTAATTACTACATAACATTGCTGTGTACTGAACTGCTTTTTCTGTCAAATTTGTTGTAAAACATGATGTTTTGGTGCTTAATTTGTAAAATCATAATGTAATTTGATGTTTAATAGGCATTTCCTTAATCCCTCCTTATTTTCCAACATATTTGCTTATCCAACATTCTGCTGGGTCATTTATGTTGGATAAGTGAGACTCTACTGTAGTACTGTACTGTACAATATGAAGAAAATGATGCTGCTTTGCCTTTCTCTCACACTGGCCAACACAGATTTTGTTGTCCCAAATGTGGTTCTTTGCCACAATTTTGTGTTTCAACCATTTTAAAGTTGACCTTTTTTGTTTACTATTGCATGTGAATGTTCTGGTTTTGTCTTGCTCTCACACTGGCCAACACACATTTTATTGCCCCAGATGTGCTTCCTTGCCACAGCTTGGTGCTTCTACCATTTTAAAGTTGATATTTCTTTTTTATTGTTCTACGTGAATGTGCATTTATACATTATTTGTTATTTTACAAACGAAAAACCTGGGGGGAGCCTCGGAGGGCCGGAACAAGTAATTAGCATTTAAATGGGAAATTTGCTTTGAGATAAGAGTATTTTGACTTAAGAGCTCAGTCACATAATGAATTAAACTCTCAAGTCAAGGTATCACTGGAAGACAAACCGTTTTGCTCATTGATTACTGCTTTGTTTATTACTCAAATGTTTTTCTACAACTGCTATACTTTACTTCATGTAAAATAGTTTTCCATGCTCTATATAGAAGTTTCTAACAGCAAAAAAGTAAAAATAACCCTTTCTTGTGTCTTTTCTTGCTATTAAATATCTGTCTGATAACATGAAATATATCCTGTTTATGAAAGCAATCACACTTACTCTATGTAGGGTTGCCTTTGAAGACTGTTCGGAAGCTGCAACTGGTCCAATGAGTTGCAGCCAGATTGCTCACCAGAGCTGCCTACAGGGAGCATACAACCCCCCATTGCGTCAGCTCCACTGGCTGCCAGTTTGCTACCGAGCACAGTTCAAAGTGCTGGCTTTAGCTTATAAAGCCCTAAACGGTTCTGGCCCAGTTTACCTGTCCAAATGTGTCTCCCTCTATCAACCGTCTCGGAGTCTAAGGTCATCTGGGGACGCCCTGCTCTCCATCCCATCCTCTTCACAGACGTGATTGGCGGGGACGAGAGACAGGGTCTTCTCAGTGGTGTCCCCTCGGCGGTGGAACTCCCTCCCCAAGGAGATTAAATCAGCCCCCTCCCTTCTGATCTTCTGCAAGAAAGTTAAAACATGGCTTTTTCACCAAGCCTTTGGACATTTGATGCAGTAAGAGATATGAAGATAAGTAAATGACCTATGGAACAGCTGGATCACGCTTTTGGATCATGTGATTCACTCTGTTGACAGAGTTAATGTTTTAATTATGTTTTCATTGTATTTTAATGTCTGTTATTATTATATAAATGTCTATTTTGTACTTGTTTCAAGTAAAGGTAAAGGTTTCCCCTAATGTTAAGTCCAGTCATGTCTGACTCTGGGGGTTGGTGCTCATCTCCATTTCTAAGCCGAAGAGTGGGCATTGTCCGTAGACACCTCCAAGGTCATGTGGCCGGCATGACTGCATGGGCCGCTGTTACCTTCCCGCCAGAGCGGTACCTATTGATCTACTCATATTGTCATGTTTTCAAACTGCTAGGTTGGCAGAAGCTGGAACTAACAGTGGGTGCTCACTCCACTCCCGGGATTTGAACCTGAGCCCTTTCAGTCTGCAAATTCAGCAGCTCAGTGCTTTAACACACTTCGCCACTGGGGTTCCATAAAAAGGTAAAGGTTTTAAAGGCATTGAATTATTGCCACACTGTGAAGCCAACCTTGAGTCCCCTCCGGCGTGAGAAAGGTGGGGTAAAAGTATTGTAAATAATAAAAATAATACACGTGGTAAGAAGCTTAGCTTATTCTACTTCCTCAAAAAAAAACACACACACATATACATATACAGAAAAGCTATGGGTTATTCAGACTTTAACAAATAGAAATGATCCCATGTATTTAAAGTATGTGTGTGTGTGTGTGTGTGAGAGAGAGAGAGAGAGAGAGAGAGTACAAATGTGTAAAAATGACTTGCATGGTTCTTTATTCTTAGACAAAATGCCAAACTGCACAAAAACAGTTTCAGGAATGGTAAAAAAAAAACCTCTTATTTTGACTTATGATTTCCTTCATTTGCTGCTCAGTTTATAATAATCATCTTGTTCTTCTACATCATCAGCCTAAATAATGACATGCCATGATTTGCTTCTGGGTTTGTAGTGTTCTGCATAAGCCTGATATTATCCAAATGTCACTATAAACAGATGCTGGAAAGCCATCAATATGCAGGGTTTAAAATGCCATGTCTTTTGCTGAAGCTTGTAGGATAATCATAATTGATCTGGTCTATAATTATTCCTTTATAGTTGATTTGGGTGTGTGCATGCAAGTTTGTTGCACAATTATAATTTTAGGCCCATGAAATCCCAAAGTCTCAGAACATCTGAAAATACTTTCTGTCCTGAGCAATAATGTTCACTTTGTATGTATGTATCTGAACAGCCGAAAAGTGGTCCACCCAGCTTGCATAAAATCTATCAGCACTACATATCAATAAGGATTTGAAATAGGTTTTTTAAACCCTTTTCCTAAACCCTTGAACATACCAATTCAGTTGCATTTGGCACTATATAAAGGTGAACCCTATAAATAAATCATTTGATTGTCAACACTGAAAAAAAGTAAACTTTTTAAAATATAAAATATTTATCTGACATAATAGGAGAGATCAAGGTTATCCAGAAAGCAAAGCCGAAGCTCTCCTGGTGAGCTCAGATGTATTGACTGTTTCCTCCAAGGCAGGTTTTTTTTCCTATCTAAAACTAGGAAGGGATAAAACAGAACAAGCATCAAAATGTTTTGAATGAAATGTGAATAATAAAGTAAAGTTGCAACTTTCTTTCTAATGTACTCTCAAAGAGGCTTCCTGCAAACCATTTTTAATAGCAAAACTTCCTTCACTTTCTTAGTTATGCATAGCTGTCTAGTCAAAACTAGAACTGCATTATGAAACCACATACTGTATCAGTCCATCCCAGCTCTTTTGCACAACCTGTATGTGTCAGAACCCTGCTACTAGAGCCTGTATGTGGCTCTGAGTTTCAGGGTCACTGACATTGATAAGACACCTGCGTCTCAGGACTCGGAGAAGAAACGGCTGCTGGACTTGGCGGGGAATTTGCGCGGGGTTTTACTGAGCGGGAAGAGACTTTTCAAATGAGGGGGAGGGTATATAAAGGATGGTTGGCCGGAGTCTCCCATTCTTGGCTTTTCTGATGTCTATGTTTCCTGCAGTAAAGTTTCTGGTGATATCACAGAGAGTCTCGTGTGTTCATTCAGGAGCGGCTGTGGTGAGCTGACACTAAGCCAAGAATATAGACACCATCCCGCTGTAGCGGTGAGGTGTAACATGCAAGTGGAGGATGAAGAGCTCTTGGGCGCAGGAGGAGGAAGGTCGGGAAGGGCCACTCCCGAGCCGGACGCTGAGTTCCACCAGCTGGCGGCCCTGGTGTCATCCACCGCTTATGCCCAGCCAAATGGGGTAACCCAGAGGCGTGGAGTGGTGCGGGGAGACAGCACCGGAGGAGAGGAAGGTTCACCTTCCCCAGGCCCACAAAGGATGGCATTTCTGGAGGAGAGGATGTCGGCGATGGAGACCACCCTGGCAGTGATGTCGAGGGCGATGGAGCGCCTGGCGTTTTTGGCGGAGCCAGAGAGAGGAAGGGAACTTCGGGCTGGCTCAATGTGGGACGTGAGCGTGGGAAGCAGCCAGGGCTTTGCAGACCTTCCAGCACCGAAGGGAAGGGAAATGCGAAAGGAGCCCGGCGCCCGGCCCAAGACCCAAACAAGCCTGACGCGGGTGGAGGAGAGTGACGACGAAGGGGAAAAGCCTCCGAGAATCCCGGCTACGCTCCCAGCTGAGACCCTAGTGCCCCTGGCGAATGCCGGGCGTGGCACAGGGCAAAGAGAAACAGCAGCGGGGCCCACTGGTCCGCAAGGGGGCTTGCGACGGGCGGAGAATTGGGGATTGCCACCACAGGGACCCCTACCGAGACGAGAGGAACTAAGGATCGAGTTTGGGGGAGAGTCCTCTGAACTGGATTTTTTCCTTACCACGGTGAGGGGCTATATGGAGGACAATGCTCACACTTTTAGAACGGAATCCAGCCGGATACGGGCCATTGGTGCAGTGTTGAAGAGGGGAGCGGCTAGCTGGTACGTTCAGCTGCACGCGCGGCGCGACCCATGTCTGGGGTCAGTCCGACGCTTTATGGGGGCCCTGGAGACCCGTTTCCGAGATCCATTGGAGCAGATCCGGGCGAGGGAGAAGTTGAAGACCGTCTCCCAGGGGCAGAGGTCGGTATCTGAGTATGCGGAGGAATTCCAATGCCTCGCCGAAAAGGTGCCGGAATGGTCTGCAGTGACAAAGATGGAACTCTTCAAAGAGGGGCTCAGGCGGGAGATCCTCTCCTGGGCGGTGCATCGTGATGAGCCTGACACACTGCGCGGATGGATTCAGCTGGCGGGGCGCGTCGAGACATCGCTGGCCCAGGCGAGGAGGCACCGAGGAGCGCTACAGCAACGGCCGCAGATGAAAGAGGGGAGCCGGAAGGAGGGATCAGCCCCAGCCGGGAGGAGAGCGGAGCCGACAGGGAACGTGAGCGCCAGCAGGAGTGGCTGCTTTGTGTGCGGCCGGTTGGGCCACAGAGCTGCCGAGTGCTGGCAGAGAAAAGGGGAAAGCGGAGGCCAGCCCAAACCAAGAGCCGTGGCAGGAAAACGCGCCGAGGAAGAAACACCGATGAGGCACCATTCGGGAGGGTTGGTAAGTCAGGACAAAGCTATGATAGTGGTCCCCATTCAGCTTGAAAATGGCAGCAAACAAGCAACCTGCAAAGCGTTTGTGGATTGTGGATGTTCCAGGAACATCATTTCCCCTGAATTAGCCGAGGGATTGGGATGCGAAAGAATGAACCTAGAATCCCCAATAGCATTTTCGCAGTTGGACGGATCCACAGCATCAGGATCGTTAGCTAGGTACAGTGCCGAAGATGTAAAGTGTAAGATAGGGAGTTGGGAAGGAAAGGTGTCATTTGTGATATCACAAATAGCCAGCTATAATGTTATACTAGGCATGCCGTGGCTGGGGCAGGCCAACCCGCAAATCAACTGGGAGGATAAGAGCATGATTTTCGGGATGAATTTGGAAGAAGGGAGCCAGGAAGTTGAGAGGGAGCCGGGGAAAAGGGGGGAGGAAGACTCTATCAGAATAGCAGAACTGGCAGATAAATTACCCCCAGAGTATCGGGATTTTGTGGACGTGTTTGACGAGAAGGAAGCAGACAATTTCCCACCGAAGCGGAGAGTTGAAGTGAAAATAGAGCTAGTCCCAGGAGCAGAGCTTCCCAAGGCAAAGATATACCCGATGTCGGCTAGGGAAAAGGAGGAAGTGAGAAAGTACATTGATAAAAACCTAGCGAGGGGTTTCATAGAACCTTCGAACTCCCCTTTAGGGGCACCTGTGTTGTTTAGGCGGAAAAAGGACCAAACGCTGAGGCTCTGCATTGACTACAGGGGCCTGAATGCAATCAGTACTGTAAATAAATACCCCCTACCCTTAGTGAAGGACTTGATCGCCCAGTTATCGGAGGGACAGATATTCACTAAATTGGATTTAATTGAGGCTTACCATAAATTGCAGATCAAACCAGAGGACAGGTGGAAGACAGCCTTCTCCTGCGCCTTCGGATTATTCAATTATTGTGTGCTCCCATTCGGTTTATGCGGGGGAGGGGCCGCGTTCATGCAATTAATCAACGAAGTGTTGCATCCGTTATTGTACAAGGGAGTCTTTATTTTTTTAGATGACATATTGATAATGTCTCGGACTAAGGAGCAACACGTAGAACTAGTCAGGGAAGTCCTACAAAAGTTGAGGGAAGCGAAGCTGTATGCGAAGCTTGCCAAGTGCGAGTTCAATAAAGACCAGATAGACTTTCTGGGGTATAGGATTTCCTCCCAGGGAGTGGCGATGGACCCTGCGAAGGTGGAAGACGTGAGGGGGTGGGAAGCCCCCAGAACACGGAAGCAGCTGCAATCCTTCCTGGGGTTCGCAAACTTCTATAGAACATTTATCAAGGACTTTGCGCGCCTCACTTTGCCGTTAACGGATTTGTTAAAGACTAAAGGCAGGGGAGAAACAGCCAAAGTGAAGGCCCCAGGGGCCAAACTGACCTGGACAATAGAATGCCAGGAAGCTTTCAAAGCCCTTAAAAAGCGTTTTACTGAGGAGCCTGTCCTACAGCACCCTGATATGTCTAAGGCCTTTGTACTACATTGCGATGCGTCAGACCGGGCATATGGGGCAGTTCTGCTGCAGAAAGACGAGGGGGGGAACCTGAAGCCATGTGGCTATCTGTCGAAAAAGTTTAGCGATACAGAAAAAAACTGGCCGATTTGGGAGAGAGAAGCCTTAGCGATTCTGAAAGCACTAGAGTGCTGGAGACACTTTCTGGAAGGAAGTGGAACACCGTTTGAGGTGTGGACTGATCATAGAAATTTACAGTATCTGAGATCCCCTCGTAAACTATCAGTGAAGCAGATTAGATGGGCCCAATATTTCAGCCGTTTTGATTTCAGACTCAAGTTCTTCCAGGGGAAACACAACATACTCACTGACGCTCTCTCTCGGATGCCTCAGCACGGGGGAGGAATTCAGGAATCTGAGGGGAGCCTTTTCCTAGATAAGCAATGGGGCCTGGCAGTACTGACTCGAGCACAAGCGGCCAAAGAAAACAAACGTACTGCCATTTCCACGGGGGGAGGAGAAATATGGGAGGAAGAGTTGAAGCGAGCATATGGAATGGACAAATGGTTACAAACGAACAAAGAACAGGGAGAACTGTGTGGGGATTTGGTGTTTGTAAATAAGAAATTGTATATTCCTGAATGTTTAAGACAAGAAATGTTAAGGAAGTGCCACGATAACAAGGGTGCAGGTCATCTAGGCCCTACCAGGACTATTAAACTGTTGGCCAAACAATGCTGGTGGCCCGGAATGAGGAAAGACGCCAGGGGGTACGTCTCGCAGTGTGAATTATGTGCAGAGGGAAAGACACCACCTGGGAAGCCCCAGGGGCTATTGCAGAAGGTGGTGGAGCCCATGAGGCCATGGGAATGCGTGGCAATGGATTTTGTAGGCGAACTACCCCCCAGCAGAGGCCACAGATACATTTGGACAATATTGGACCTATTCTCAAAACAGGCACACTTTGTGGCCCTGCCAAAACTCCCCTCGGCTGAAAAGCTTGCTGATTTGTATGTGAAGCATGTATATCGCCTACATGGGTGTCCCGACAAAATAATTAGCGACCGGGGAGTCCAATTCACTGCAAAATTTTGGGGAAAATTCTTATAGCTGTTAGGAGCGGAAAGGAATCTGAGCTCGGCTTTTCATCCCGCAACCAACGGGGGGGTCGAACGTACCCAACAGACACTGTGCCAATTCTTGAGGATGTACACCAATTATAGACAGGACGATTGGGCGGACCTTCTTCCGTTTGCTGAGATGGCTTTTAACGGGGCCGTACATTCAGCCACAGGTCGTGCCCCATTCGAAATAGTATACGGACAGGAGGTGGCACCTTTCCCCAGGCTACCCGAGTGGAAGGAAGGAGAGGGCCAGACCGACAAGGAATGGCCGGCCAAAATTAAGCAAGGGTGGCAGACCGTGGTGGAGGCATTGCGGGAAACACAAAAGAAGTACAAGCTCTTTGCAGATCGTAGGCGCCGAGAGGGGGACAAATTGGGCGAAGGAGATCTGGTTTGGCTGAGCACAAAAAACCTGAAATTGGGGTTCCCATCTAAGAAATTGGCTCCACGCTATATAGGGCCGTTCAGGGTAGCGAAAAGAATAAACGAAGTGACCTATGAGCTGAGGCTACCCAAGGACCTAGGAAAGGTACACCCGGTATTCCATTGCAGCCTGTTAAAAAAGTATAAAGGAACTCTGGACAGCGGAGAACAATAGTTGTGTTTAATCTTTTCCTTCCAGGACGAAGGGGAGGAGGACGCCATGTCAGAACCCTGCTACTAGAGCCTGTATGTGGCTCTGAGTTTCAGGGTCACTGACATTGATAAGACACCTGCGTCTCAGGACTCGGAGAAGAAACGGCTGCTGGACTTGGCGGGGAATTTGCGCGGGGTTTTACTGAGCGGGAAGAGACTTTTCAAATGAGGGGGAGGGTATATAAAGGATGGTTGGCCGGAGTCTCCCATTCTTGGCTTTTCTGATGTCTATGTTTCCTGCAGTAAAGTTTCTGGTGATATCACAGAGAGTCTCGTGTGTTCATTCAGGAGCGGCTGTGGTGAGCTGACAGTATGTAGGTGATTCACATTCCTTTTTAATCTATGCAGTATCCAAAACTGTTGGAAATAGCAACCTCCCAAGCCTCTAACTATTTATTTGTTAGTGTATATATTTGCCAACCTGTTTTCTATGTGTATATTGATTTGCCAGTTTGATTACCTCTTTGGTGTGGGAGGGGTTATAGACATGTGATTGTACTGAACATGTTCAGATTCAGGACTCCATTTTGTATTCATTGTGTGTTTGGACTTCAGTAGAGAAGGTTGAAGTTTAGACTTCAATGGAGAAGTGTGTGTTTGATCTTCAATGAAAGCAAATGTATGTGTTGCATCAGACCTCAGTGGAAGTGGATGCATGATGCTGTTTAAAGACTTCAATACAGAAGTATGCTTATGGACTTTAGTGAGTACAACTATACTTAAAGACTATGGACTATTGATAAAGAATGATATCCTGTATACTCAACACAGATAGAAGCTACATCCTGTCTGTAACTGAACTTCAATAGAAATGAGAGCGCATATCTTTTGGGCAACTACAACTTCAAAGAAACACCTTTAAAACTCTGCTAACCAAATATATTTTTGTAGTGGCATGTCTTTATCCTTGGCAGTTTAAATACATGGTTCTTCAGTTTAACAGCTGAATTACCTGTGTGTCATTACATGAATGCTTATGAATATGACTTGTTCAAAGAGTTGACTTCTAACAATGTCATGCTTTTCTTGACTAGTGGTTTTCAAAAGGTGGCCTCCATATATTCATGAAGATCCACATTTGCCAAAAAAGATATGTGCTCATAGACTGAGTGCAGTTAGTTTCCAATAGGTTATGCAATAAAAACACTATCTAAATCTTAATGTTTATCATTATGGCATAAGCTATAATGTCATAGAATGACAACATTAGAAGAAATCACAAGGAGTATCAGTGCTCATCTAAATCATTGCTGATTAATGACTGTCCAATCTCTGCTTTTTAAAAACAAAACAAAACAAAACAAAACAAAACAAAAACCCAGTCATGGAGAATCCACCACTTTGTAAGTTTGTCTGTACAGTGATTGAGCAGCTCTTGTCATCAGGAAGGTCTTCCTAATACAGTGGCTCTCAACCTGGGGTTTCCAGATGTTTTTGGCCTTCAACTCCCAGAAATCCCAACAGCTGGTAAACTGGCTGGGATTTCTGGGAGTTGTAGGCCAAAAACCTCTGGGGACCATTGAAGGCATACAAAAACAAGAATGCTTGTAACAAAAAAGACACAAGAAACCCATGCTGTCTCCTAGTAATCACCACCTTCTTTTCCAGGTGCTCACAGACTGACAGTTTACTGATGTGTCTGATAACCTTGAAATTGAGATGACAGATTGGCAAGTGGCCTGGACCCCTTTCCCTGTTCTGAAGATGTGGATGAAAATTGCCTGCTTCAAGTCTCAATTTTACCATTCTTTCAAGAATGTTCAAAGAGTATATAGACAAAGGCTCTAAGGTTATAGATGTATGTTTCTTTTTTGCAAAAACCCTTTGGATGTGGTTCACCTAGCCTGGAGATCTGAATTGTTTTAAAAGGTAGTTGTGTATTCCTGTTGTGTACAATCTCCTTACCGATTTTGGACTGCATTATTTATTTTGTTTTTATCAGGAAGAGCAGAAATTCCCTTCTTTTTAAATAATTACCCTTTCTCTTTCCTTGTTCTGCCATGTGCTCTGAACATAGGTGAAAAGATTGATTTTGTTATTTTACTCATCTTGCTAGCTTGAACTCTTTCTCAGCTTTAGCCATGCTGACCCTCTTACAAATATTGGCTACTTATTTGCACTCTTATTTGGTGATTTTTTTCTTAGATTTCTTATATATGCCCTTTTCCAATTTTAGCTCTTCATATATCTTATACAATCATCCTGGCTAATTTAGGAACCTCTGACTTACCTTTCATGCTTGGAATGGTTTGTAATTTGCCTTCAAAATCCATCTTTCAAGAAATAGACATCAATCCTGAACTCTATTTCCTTTGAGTATATTTTGACCGTAGTATCTCACCTGGTATTTTCTTAAGCTAATTGGAACTAGTTCAAAGTTCACATTCAGCTTTCCTTTTCGTCTGCTTAATGAATTCCAGGATAACATACTTTATCAATAAAATCTGAGAAGGCCCAAAAAGAAATTATCTTTGAGGCTGATGTCACTTTCACCCAAGGTTCCCTTTACTTGCATATAATTGGCCAGTTCTTTCCTGTTGGTTAGAATCAGGTCTAACAAAATTAATCCATTATTGTTTCTTCTAACATATCAAAAACAAAATTACGAGCAGTGCGATTAAAGAATTATTATTATCATAATTATCCTGTTTTTATCCCAGCACTGGGATAGAGTGGCTCCTATCCTTAATAATTATACAATTTAAAAACCTACAAAATATCTGTCAGGGTATTGTGTATTGTGAAATGTTAAAATCAATCTGGATTCAGCAATTATGGAGTTAATGAGAGTCTGCTATGATTGATGTATCACAGGACCAATGGGGTCAAGTGTGTTTTGACCGGGACTTACTATCTTGTTCCTGTGGAATGTAGAGGGAGTGTTTTTTCCTGTGTCGAGTGGAGAACAGCAATGAGCAGTGTGTGTGTGCATGAGTGCTTTCGGAAAGCACTCATGGAGGAAAGGACTGATTTGTTCTGTTCTGTAAATAGATCATGTAAATAAAGTAAATCAACAGTTGGACTTCGTCTGCTGGAGTGAGTTTGTCCAGTGCTGTTTTCCACACGGGGAAACAGTCTGGAGAGAAGGAGATGAAGACCGGGATGTTGAATTTTTGGATTTCACTCTGCTACCCATCATCCCTGCTGACAATATCAATATTAAAATGAATTAAATATTACAATTATAAAAATGAGTTTAAATTGTTTAAAAAATTCTAATCCCATGCAGAACCCTTTGACCCATTCCTTAAAATCTTGTGCTTTAAAACCTCTCTTGAATACAGCAGACTCAGGGCCCTTCCAGACAGGTCCTATATCCCACGATCTGATTCCAGGTTTTCTGTTTATTCCAGATTATCTGATCGTATTTAGTCTGACCTCTCTGCCATGACCTTCCCGTCTTGGGTGGCCCTGCACGGTTTAGCTCATGGCATCCTCGAGGCTCGCAAGCCCAAGCACCGCGTCAAGGTAACATTCCTTTGCATGGGATAATACAGTAATAGTGCTGAGATTTGTAGTTTGATTAGGCATCAGTATTCTTTGGCAACTCCCATGACTCCATAGCATTGAATCAAAGCAATTAAAGTGGATTCATTTGACAGCATAGATGCACCCCAAGTGTTCTTTTTAATTGCTAAAAGCTTTGGTGTTCTAAATGGCAAAGAGTGCAAATTTTTCCACTGCGCATTATATTTGGCAGCAAATACTTTCTTGATTTCAGGGTTTTGAATATTGACATGTGTATTAGATTCAGTGGCACATTAAACTCAGTAAATACATTAATTTTCATTTGAACATTTGTTAATATGTTGTACATTTATATGGAAACATCTAAACCATTTTTGTTTCCCTGCTTTCATATTGTTTGTTTTCTCCTGATCATTGCTAAATTTAAGCAACACTATCCCAATCTCCCCAGAACTTGGTGCCCCCTTGCCTACTGAAAGACATTATGCTTCCCACACTGAAATCAGGTCAAAGTTCTTTTGATCAGAGTTGCAGGATGCTGAACAAGCACACTCTTTCCAATTGACATGCTGTGTAACCCTTCTTTTTCCAAACATAGGCTTTTAAAAAAAAAACCAAACAAACTTTATTTATTAACATTTTATGTATAAAAATTGAATAGAACATACAGAAAAAGAAAACCACAAAATCAAATCTACCAAGAAATTACAAAATTAATAATAATAATAATAATAATAATAATAATAATAATAATAATAATAATAATAAACTTTATTTTTGTACCCAGCCTCCATCTCCCTGAAGGGACTCGGGGCACAAGGTGCCTAAAACAACACATAAAATAAACACACAGTACAATACAAAATAAAACCACTAATATATAAAACAACAATTTGAACTCAGAACAGCACCAGTAACCTGTAGTGTCACCTGTCGTAAAAACATGGCCAACTGTAAACAAGAAGAAAAGAAAGGGATAGTGCAAGTTGTAGCTAAGGAACAAGGGAATGGCATAAAAGTGCTGGGCTGTATCATAATTACAGACCATTGGGCTAGACATTCTCAAAGGCTTGTCTAAACATCCAAGTCTCCAATTCTCTCTGGAAGGAAGACAAGGTGGGGGCCTGCCTAAGCTCCCTGGGGAGGGCATTCCAAAGCCGGGGGGCAACCACTGAGAAGGCCCTCTCCCTTGTCCCCACCAACCGTGCTTGTGATGGTGGCGGGATTGCGAAAAGGGCAGGTATGGGAGGAGGGGGATGCGGTTGTGAAGATAGGTAGGGCCCAAACCGTTTAAAACCAAGTCCCAAGCAGCACACTAAAATACCTAACTAGAAAACAAAAAGAGAAAATAACAAAAGGAGAGAAACAGACAGAACAGATGAGTTCTTACTATAATTTCTGCAGTTATATTTTAAATTCTATAATCACACCTTTTTCTAGTTCACTTGGAAATTACACTTCATCAATTTAATTTTGTAATAATTTTCAATGCCCTTGTCATCAAAATTCTATCTTTTTTCAATAAATCTATCAGGGATTTCCAGTATTTCTACAGACATTTTATCATTTTCAATAAATTATTTAGTTTTAATAACCCTTCTTTCATAGTAGGCATTATTCATGTCTGCATTTATAATATTTTTGTAGCTATAGTAGATATTGAAGTATTCTCCCATGACATCTTTCTTGTTTATCATCCATCAATCCCAGAAAGAAACATTGAAGTTTTAATTGAATATTACTCTTTAAAGTTTTCTAATTGAGAATATGTATTTGGCATGCACACAATACATTTTTAGCTTTTTCACTAGCCCGCCACATATAATAGAAAGTCCCTTTGAGTTGCTCAGCTGTTAATCATACATTGTAATCTCAGTTGGTCATCAAGGGTTTAAGACCAAAGAAATAAATATTGTAAATAAGAGGCAAAGATATTTTATCAGATGCTTTTGCCTACATTTCCTGTCACCTCACCTGCCATAGGCAATATTAAAGAACATGGAGCCACAAAACCTAGAACCAAATATGTGTATATGTGTGTAAAAAAAAAGTGATTAAATGGTGGGATCACATGACAATAGAATGCAAGTATAGCCTAAGACCAAAAAAAAAGATCATCGTTGCAGGAGTGAGTACAAATTCAGGTTTTTAAAAAAATACTTTCAGTCGGATACAAAACTATTATCTTTATTCAAATCCAAATTTGCTTGTATGAAGTTGGAATTCAGCAGTGTCATGCTTGGATTTTCTTTTCTGAAATATTGACACTTTCAGGTCAACCAAAAAAATGCCTCATAGAGGCCAGCACAATGTGTGATCCAGTAGGCCAGAGTTCTCAAACCATATATTGTAGCCTGCCAGGATTATGGTGATTTTATTTTTCCAGTTTTTTTTTTTAAAAAAACCCTAGCAAAAATAGAGTTTCTGTCTGGAAGTGAAGGGTTGTAACTATAACCCTTTTAACTAGCTTGCAGAAAGATAGTGGACTATAGACGGGAAGCAGTGGGAATGGCCAGGACAATTTCAGTGATTATCACCTTTTTCTTAAAATAGTTCAGTTAAATGCCTAAACAACATCACTGGGCAATTAATCCCATGGTGTTTCATTGAAGAAAAGTTGTAAATTATCGCTTTGTTAGTTTACCTACTACACAGTAATATCCTACAGTTTAGTTGCCAGGGTCACTTGAAATCATCTAGTATAATGTTGCTTAGTAGATATGCAGACAGACAGACAGACACATATTTTAAGTATCGATCTATCTAAACTATATTAGCATCATAGGCATTTCATCTGTACCCATTTTCATTCTTTTGAAGGGTACAGACTAATGATACTTAATTTATCAGTCTCTTATAGAAATTATTTCTTCTGATGTGTCTGTATCCAGTGAGAAATTAATCTTTTCAAGAATAATTATTTCTGTCAAAGAGGAAACTTTGTTATGAACTACTTTTCTTATGAAACAATTTTGGGCATATTGACATAGATGAAAGACCTATTATTTTCCATGAGAATTGTAGCCAACTTGGATTCAAACTATTATTATTATTTCTTTCAATTAGCACTAATAATTTAATCATTGAATTACAGTTCAAATAGAATGAATCAAATGAATGTTTAGAACAACTGCTGTATAAACATAGAAACAAATGCAAGGTATAAGAACCTCTTGAAAAAGGCCAGTATATATGTAGCAGTACTTTAGCTTCAATGGCTCAATTGAAATTTATTAGATATGTAGTTTGCAGAGATGGTTAGAATTCTCTGCTGAAGAACTTTTGTTTGCTTTTTTGAATTACAGCACAGCATTCTAAGTCGTTCATCAAAGTACAAATCCAGGAATTCCTTAAGATGACCATAGCAACTAAAGGGATGTGAATAAAATACTATAATATCAACATACCCTACATTATGTTTTGATCCCACTGAAGTCCGTTGAAGACTTTATTAAGACTAACCTGATTTCTGTTGATTTCAATGAGTGACCCAGTGACTACATACCAATGCAAAGTCTTTTTATTATTTGAATATTTTATTTAAAGTTTCCAAATATGTAAAGAAAAAGAAGGGTGAAAAGAAAAGAAAAAGATGGGGGAAATCCATATTGAAAGGTAAAGGATGAAGATTAAGGAGCGAAGAAAAGTGACTTCTCTTCTTCCTTTCAATGGTTGTATAAAATTATAATTATTTCAAGTTTCTCAGACTAAAATTCCAACAATATTTATTTTTCTCTACCTTATTCTCATTATTTATCAATAAACTAAACATATTTTCTCTTTTCAACATTAACATGTCCAGCATTATAATATAATCCATTCTCTTTATATAACTGTATCAAGCAATAAATACAAAATGTAAATGCCATAGCACATGGTAGTGTTGTCGACCGCGTTTTAGGGGATCGGGCCCTTAAGGAGAGACCCGACCCGGTCCAGAGGGAACGGACCTTGGCGAAGCCAAAAGGAGAATATAAGCCGCAATACAACCTGAAGCCTGAAATGAAGAAGGTTCGCCAAAGTTGAAGGAATATCCGCCAAGGAGTCTTTATTGAGCGATTCAGCTGAAAAGGACGCTAATAGTGATCATTCAATCTACTAGCGTAACATATGTTTCAAATAAAGCCATATTTATACAATGTTTCGGTCTGACAGCCCTTTGAATTTCCCGCCCCGCTCCCCCGCCCATCTGATCGCGGATAGGCTGGGAGGTTGAACGAGGCGGGCTTTCGTTTCCCGCCTTGCTCTGCTGGCCCAATGGGGAGCCGCTTTTTGTCCCCACTCGGGCCAATCAGAGAGGAGGAGGCGGGAGCTATTGAAACAATGAAGTGACCGGACAGGAAATATCAGATTAATCCTGGCCCGGCCGATTTCTAAAGGAATTAATGGCACCCATCAAGGATGTCCGGGGTCCTGTCACATTCACAGGTTTTTAGATATGTCTTGGGGTGTCAGACGGGAAGTAAAGAAGGGTGGTGATGAGCCGTCATTGACGGGCCCCCCCAGGGTGCCTTCCTGAGGCGTCCTGGCCTGGGATATGACAATGTTTGCCTTGGGGTCGAATCACCTTTAGGAATTTGGTGACTCAAGCCCTATATTGTCCATGCGATCGGAATGAGATTGGATTAAACTGTGGCAGATTATCCTTTTGTTTTTGGGAAGGGAGGTCTGGGTCATGGGGGCTAGGGTTCACGTTGGGGTCATAATATTTCCCATTTGATTCCATGATTTGACAATTATATGGGATAAAATGAAAATTAAAATAAAGTTGGAACATAAACCCAGCTGGGAAAAACACATATTTTCCGGGGATCCCAAAGAGTACAAATACATATAGGCAGATAGACGGATTTCAAGGAAGTAAGGGGGAAATCCATAGAGGGGGGTTACATTGCATAAAGGGGAATCATGGATGATATAAACAATTGAAAACATTTGATAAGAACGAGGTTTACAACATCTGGGGAACCCAATATGGAAAGTCATAGGAGTGGAGTTCTAGCAGCATGATTTCACAATTCATGAAGTTAGCCCAACGATTAGAAGTTCATACAACAGTGAGTCATGAGAGTGTCCAAGTACATAGAATATGAAAATTCACAGATACATGAGGAAAAAGAGTTCATAAGGAATTCATAGAGATGGCATGGGGAAGGGGCACATGTGGGTTGTAGTCTTTGGAAGTATAAGATTTCATAAGTCCAGGGATAGGTCTGGGGAAGAGTGTTCTTCTCCTTCATAAAATTATGAAGGTATGAATGAAACGTGGAGGGCATCCGTCCGGGCACCCCCTGGCAGCTGTAGAGAGGGTAAGGGTTCTTGGAGAACTATGTTTCCCCAGCGAGAGAGCGATCCCCCCATCCCCAGTTCACAGAAAGGGGCTAGGGATCTCTTAAAACCATTCCGCGGGCCGCGGGGAGAGGAAAGTCCGGGATAAGGCTGGAGGAGGGCAGTCGGTCCCGTTTGACAGTCAGCTGTTGAGGTGCCGAAAACTGGACCGATTCCGGTTCCGCTGGTTGTCTTCGAGTCAGGAGCCTTAGAAAGGGTTAGGACTAAAAGAGGAGCGTTCTAGGGGTAATTTTGATAGAGATATGAGCCGATTTGTATCGTCCGCCATATTAATCTATGGCGGAGAAACCTCAGCCGGAGTTAAAGGGACGGGAGAGAGAGAGAAATTGCATGCAAAGGAAGGAGTCAGAGAAAGATACAAAATAACCAGATAGAGAGTGTTATTGTTAAAATAAATGCTACTTTTATTGGGGGATTTTGTTACATAGTTCAGGGAAGGGGAAAGTGAAATAAAAAAGATCTCTTAATAATAGTCTGCTGCGGTCCCGTTCCGTTCCTTCGGTGAGCGATCCGCGGAACTCTCCGCTGCGTTTTCAAATCAATTTGAAAGCCGGGGTGACGGTCATCAGTAGCATTTCCAATGTCCTAATTTTAATGAACAAGTTTCATGAACATGCAGACTTCTAGAGCAAAGCTTTCATTTAAATTTTCTGTCATAGTCACCTCTGCATTGCAGGGAAATTGAATTTCTAAACTAAACTCACTAAACTTCCCTAATGAATATTTTTGGAAAGTTGGCAAGTCTTGATTTAGGAAATGATAACTGATGTGAAATGCACTACTGATGTGCCTCTTCAGTCGGTACTTAGTTCCAATAGTTAATCATCCTCACTGTTTAAAATCTGAGACGTCTGTCTAATTCAAATTTGTCCAGCATTAACGTGGAGCCATTAGTTCTTATTACTCCTTCTTCTGGTAAATTAGAGTCCTTTATTACACCATTACTTTTTCCATGTAAAGGTGCTTATTCAGTACAATCAAGTCACCACTCAATCTTTGTTCAATAAACTAAATGGGCCAAGCTTTTTCTGAGAAACATGGACTGATCTCATATCTGAACCAACTTTATGGGCCCTTTCAGGTAGTCACAGATAGTTTTTACCCAATTGGTGAATAGCCTGAAATTGGAGGGGGAGGGGAATTGTGTTCACAATAAGTAATGTAATAGTTGCATAACAGTTTTAGGAAGACTATACTCCTCACAGTAT
The DNA here is from genome assembly GCF_035594765.1 of Anolis carolinensis. Taxonomy (NCBI): domain Eukaryota; kingdom Metazoa; phylum Chordata; class Lepidosauria; order Squamata; family Anolidae; genus Anolis; species Anolis carolinensis. The sequence goes on from NC_085845.1 coordinate 54,106,330, forward strand.
AATTATCTACAATATATCTGACTTGGTGGCCTGTGTAGGAAAGGGGGGAGGGGAGAGAGAAGACATGTCTCTGTCTTTGAAAGTACAAATATATCACAGATCCAGTTTATGGCACAGCTGCAGACATTACTGAGAAGGTACTCTACATCTCTCTCAGAGCCAGAATCTTTCTTCTATAGTAGAATTTTACAAACTGTATTCCAGAATTTGCCATAATAAAATATCTTTCTTTCATACTTCATGAACATGAGTAAGTACCTGAGAATAAAAATTAGTTTGTCACTGTACTTGAAAAATACTGAGCTAGGGCCCTTCCAGACAGGCTCTATATCTCAGGATCTGATCCCAGGTTTTCTGTTTATCTCAGATTATCTGGAAGTGTGGACTCATATAATCCAGTTTAAAGCAAAAAACCTGGGATCAGATCCTGGGATATAGGGCCTGTCTAGAAGGGCTCACAGACATCTTTTCAGCAGGGTGTTGGTAGAATTAGTTGTGTGCTATAGAAGGATGAAATTCATTTTGATGGCTACCCAATAGGCTTTTTTTAAAAAAATAGTCCCACCTTATAGTAATTTATTTAAAAAGCTGAAATGTATCATATATACACATATATAAGTTGCCTTTATGTTTATGTTGAGGGCAGATTTGGGGGCCAAAATTATGGATTTTGATATGGCCCATGGATAGGTTGAGAGACATTCTGCAGAGAAGAGAAAACACCAATGATGACTAAGGGTGCAGCAATCCCTGATTCCAATATCATTTTCCTGCCCAGCGATACAAACAGGCCAGAAGTGGTGTCATAGCCAAGAGACCACAGAGGCTCAGCACTTTTTTTAGGTTCTCCCAGGTCAGACTAAGGGCCTGGCCTTTCCAGACAGGTTTATCTGAGGTATCCAAATGACACCTCAGGTAAACCCATATTTATCTGGAGTTAACTGGGATTTCCCAGTTTATTCTAGATTAATTTGACACCTGGAAAGATCTGGAACTTAATGTAAGGTCCAGATTTTTGTAGGTGTGGACACTATGGGGATTGACTTCGCTTCCACAATCTGGAGTCAATCCCCACAGAGATCTCAGTTCTTTGGGCTCCAAGAGCTCCTAGGAGTGGGATAGTGCCCCGGCCCTCCCCTCCCAGCTGCCCATTTAGGCCCAAAACTTACCTGAGGGTCCTGGCCACATGCTCAGGCACCTCCATTAAAAGCTGCTTTTGATGGAGAGACCTGATCATGCAGCCAGGTCCCTCAGGTAAGTTTTGGGCCTAAATGGGTGACATGGAGCCACCCCTTTCCCAGGAAAGCCTGGAGTCTGAGAAAGGTGTGGGGCCTGAATCCCGGGAGGGACTGGGATAAAATATTCCAGTTCCTACCAGGATTAAGGCATGTCGGGAAGGGTCCTAAGCTCTTGTTTTTCATCATTCTACTCAGAGAAAGGGATGGTTCCTCCCTCCTCTATCTATCTATCTATCTACATACATAAAACAGTTAAGATACATTATGCACATTGACCAATGGATAAGTTGATTCAGATTTTTTGATTGATTATTTGACTAAAATTTCTAAATTTATAATTATATAGGGCAATTCCAGTAAATATATATCACACAGAGAGATATTCAATAATATTTGATTTGGAAGAACACTAAAATATATTGGTTTTATCCTGAAATTGGAAAATTTGCTTTTTTGGGACTTCTCCAAGACTGCATGATTACTGGCCAAACTAATGAAGATTGATTTTGCCCAACAATGCAATGTTTCCACATTCTGCTTTTACCATCGCCCATGAAGTTATATTGAGTAATTTCATTCTCAGCAAAAAGCCTAAATGTCTATGCTTTATTTCACTAAAAGAAAGCAAACACTTCAGTTTGTCATTCACCTATATAATGGCATGTTGGCTAATAATAAAGGGATCCACTCTTTGAAATTAAAAGTTTATTTCAATTGTGAAAGTGTTGTATATGTAGACTGAAGATGGATAAGGTAATCTCATTGAGCATCCACTTGAAAAACATGATTTGTTATGAAGGCATGTGTGGATTATGATAAAAACCAGAATTGGGTGAATTAAACAGGAGTGAAAACAGCTGAGTTCTCAAAGACAGTAAAAAAAAAAAAAACAAACCCGAGAACCCACTGACAACATGTCTAGGGATCTGCTCTTTAAAAGGTAGTTTGAATAACAAAGAAAGTTAGGAGGAAAAATGCTGCAGGGCTCAGCTATTAAAAATAAGCATGAAGAAATCTCAAATCTGGAATTCATCTGCATGTTTTTATTTGACAGTACAGGAAACTGAACATTTTATGCTGTATGTTCAGTTTTGGTTTTTAAATGTTCAGTATTCTTTGCACAATACTTGCAGATTTCGCCAATAGATGCAACAGGAAACAATTTTAAAAACAGAACTCTGAACCACAGACTGATGAGCAACTCAACTCTCTTGTTATTTTACAAAACCTACATGATGGAGACACACATATTATTAAAAGACTGTGTGTATAAAGCAGGTTTCCAGGTTAACTTACCTACTTACACTGAGGGGCAGGAATGGAAAATGCACGCTTGTAATACTCACCTCTTTTAAGGCATGGCCAATGTACTCAGAATGCAAGATTCTGGCTGAACTATTTCCAAATACCTTTTTGCTTTAGTTTTCAGAGGTGCAGGGGTTAATTTGTATTTTCAGCCATTTTAAAACCTTGGGCTTTCAGGAAGCTGTCTCTTAATCTAAATTAAATCAGTGAAGTAATAGAGCACTAGCTTTCTCTTGAGCTCATATTATGGAATATGGTAAGAAGAAGCATATTGTCATACATGTTGGATGTGCCTCTGAATCTGGACTGTGGACAGCATGGAGACCAGTTTTCGCTTGAATTGAAACACCATTAAATTGGGAAATGCTGATTGTGGGGCTCTCATTGACCTAACCACTCACAAAGGGGGGGGTGCAGTACAAAGACATGTTGGGAGCCTCCCCCATCCTACCAGGAACAATAGGCATCCTGTGATTTTCAATGCACACTTTTGAAATGACCACTTTTTCACATGGAAAAACAGCCATGATCCCCAGGGAATGGGAATTGTATCTGACTCACAGTCAAGAAAATGTGGAAAAGTAAAGGCCAAAGTCAGGGTAGTGTGAAAAAGTAAAGCATCCACTTTCATACACACACACAAAATAAAATTCCCACTGGAGTAGATACCTCACCCACCAAAGTCTCATTATGCCAGTATTCCCAGCATTATGGACTTCTCAGCTTCTCGTGCTTTTTTTTACTCTACAGTAATATCCCAACTGAGAATCAGCTGCCCCTTCCACACAGCTTTATAAAATCCACATTGAACTGGATTATATGGCAATGTGGACTCAGATAATCTACTTCAAAACAGATATTCTGGATTATCTGCCTTGATATTCTGGGTTATATGACTGTGTGGAAGGGCCCAGCAATTACTGGTTTGAGCATTGGACTAGGACTTTGGAGAACAGGGTCTGAATACACATTTGGCCATGGAAACACACTTGGTCAAATCATGCTCTCTCACCCCATTATCACAGCAGGTCTGTAAAGCAGGCAGCCCCGCATTTCTGCCAGCTGCAGAATTCTGGGAAATGTAGTTTGGGGAGCGAGGACCTTTGTCGCTGAGATTTCAAAAGGCCCTGCCCTGAACTACATTTCCCAGAATTCTGCAGGTGGCAGAAATGCGGGGCTGCCTGCTTTAAAGCCCTGGTGTTATGACATCGTTAGTCTCAGGGGAAGGCATTGGCAAACACCATTTGAACAAATCTTTCCACAAGAACTCTGTGATAGATTTGCCTTAAGGTTGTCATAAGTTGAAAATGATTTGAAGGCATAAAACAATGGCTACAAAATACCCTGGTTCCTTTATGGAGCTGGCTGACATGTCTAGAGTGGCTGGTAGAATTGATTGCCTGTTCATGTTTTGTACTAAGCAAATACTTTCCATGCTTGACAAAAGAGATATTTTCTTAGGCACATGGGTCATATTCCACTTTCAAATGAAATGATGCCCAGATGGCAGTGTAGAACTTGTTCAGGGACCTTTTCCAAGCCATTTACAAGAACAAATAGCCAGAAGACGGCTGAAGAGAATAGCTGGGTTAGGTTTCAATTCCTCAGAGAGATACTCTCGTAATGGCTTGTATCCTTAACTGTTCTCTCCAGAGATTCCTCTCCTGGGAAACTTTTGATCTCTCTCTCTCTGTAATCATTCTACAAACCATGTTACCAGGGAGCACTATCCTGGTTTGCTCACAGTGAAAGATACACAAGTCTTCTAATAATTTGAAAGAATTGGAGAAAGGGCAGTTTTGCAAAGAAACTGTCTCCTTGATTGCCAGCTGAGATTAAAAGTAAACAAAGGCATTATCTTTCTTAATGCCATGAGCTTTTAAAACAATTTGTGCACAAATGTTCAACCTATGGATTTAAATTGAATGTAGTTGGCTCAGTCTGTTTCTTTTCAACCAAAATTTAATTGGTTCCATAAGCTGTGTAGTTAGTCTCTCTCTTTTTACCATTTTCCCCTCTAGTGGAACTAGGAAGTCACCATTTATAACAAATCAAAACATTTTTTCCTTAGCTTGCAACTGCAGCAATGCCAATTATGACTCAAAGTGGGGGTGCATTATCATTCAGCAAAGTATAACAGGACTCTGTATTCAGTGTACTAAATACGTAGATGACAGTACAAGTAGCATAGACAAACTTGATGGCAGAAGATTAAACCATTTCAGTTAGCAGCATGCTAACTCACTATGGAGACAATTTCTACTGCAGTGATAGTGGTCACCATTCCAGGCGCAGCTATCAAAATGAGGAAATACAATTTTGGTCACAGCAAGGCCAAATCAGGAGGGTGACATTTAATTTATGGCAAGAGGCAGAGTCAGAATTTCTTTCCTAATGTAGCTCTACCTGAGAAAAATAACTAGCTGGGAAGTATTGTATATAAAGAAATAATACATAAATGAAATAAAAAACACAAAATACATCATCTTTCAGCTAGCTTGATTCTCCATTAAACTATCTGTACAGAATATACCTGCTGGCTTGACTTAGACTTTGCTTTGAAGAGATCCAGGAGTGATTCTGTAGTATTCAATCTACAGAAAATATAGGTTGGCTGCCAAAAATCTGGTCCAGTTAAAATGGAGCACCAAGGCCAGAAGTGAGACTCAGATGTTATTAGACGGCAAGTCCCTGCTGTCCTTGTTAGCGTAGACAAAACCAAACTAAGGAGTTAGGGATCTGAAATTGTTAAAAAGTCTCATGTACACATTTCACACTTACACATGTGATTTCTTTGAATCTCCTTTAAAAGAGCAAAGTGGGATCATCACCATATTTTCCCTCATAATCTTTCTCATGAGAGATCGAACTTTGCATTATGGTAGATCAGGGTGCTGGTGATTCTGGGCTAAGAGCAGTCCTCATGCTTACAGAAAGGAGTGGCTTTGGGCAATCTATGTGGTGTAACATAGGATGGAGTCACAGAGGCAGAGCACCACTTCATGGCTTTTTTTTTCATGTCAGGAGCAACCAGAGTTGCTTCTGGAGTGAGAGAATTGGTCGTCTGTAAGGACGTTGCCCAGGGGACGCCCGGATGTTTTTAATGTTTTACCATCCTTGTGGGAGGCTTCTCTCATGTCCCCGCATGGAGCTGGAGCTGGTAGAGGGAGCTCATCCGCACTCTCCCCAGGTGAGATTCAAATCTGGCAGCCACAAGGCTTTTATCCCCTACGCCACCGAAGGCTCCTTACTTCATTGCTGAAAAATGAGGATGGTAGGGTATGTTAACAATTTGAGTTAGAGTAAATCTGTACTATTGGCTATTCTGTACTATTCTTGGAAATATTTTTCTATGGAAGGTATCACTGTACCAGAGGTGGAAAGTATGCTGAGAAGTAGAGTCCAATATCTGGAAGATCATATTATTTCCAGCTCAGAATATTACAGGTGAAGCTTGGATCTTGAAGGTGTCAGTTCGAAAACATGCAAATGTGAGTTGATCAATCAGTACTGCCCTGTGGGAAGGTAACGGCGCTCCATGCCGTCATGCTGGCCACATGACCTTGGAGATGTCTATGGACAATGCCAGATCTTTGGCTTAGAAATGGAGATGAGCACCAACCCCCAGAGTAGGACATGACTAGACTTAATGTCAGGGGAAAACCTTTACTCTTATTATATTATTAAAAATATTATATTAGTATTATAACATTACAATGTTATTATTTCTATATATTATAGATGTTGAAAGAGAGACGATGGAGCTGTGTCTTCCTGGCTGCCCGCTCTTGTTTCCTATTTGTTTCCTTAATTTCCCCTTTTCATTTCTTATCCCACTCTTCTTCTTGTCACTTAATTTTTCTAAATACTAGCTTGAATTTTATTGGTTAGTCTCAACTATAATACAGCCATTAAACCGATGGATGAATGCTGAGTGACCATGCAATGCAAATCCTATTGATTCTAATCAGATCTGCCAATAGAATTCAAGCCAATATAGCTGTCTGACAAAGAAGATTTCATACACCTTCCTGATAATGAACCTTTGTGAATTTATTTACTCTTGTAATAATAAGCTCATAACTTTTTGGCGGTATTTAGCCCAGAAACATAATTTTGTCTCATTCTTGATAATTCTAATAAATTAACATATGTGTTGGCACTATGTTTTGAATTTATCTGTCTATGAATGATGGCTATTATGTTAAGGATAGAAGAGTAGAGGAATGATTGAATACTATAACTGACATGAGATAATGACCCATGTTTAACATAAAATGTTGTTTTAGCTCAAGACTTTGATTGGATTCTGTTAATTTGTCTTAATCTCTTTTACTGTGTTCCTAGTTTAACCCTCCTTGGTTTTCATGTCTACAGTATGGGCTCCACTTTGTTTCTTCTCTTCTGAATAGGAAGTACCCTTAGTCCTTACCACATGCACCATTTATTTAGTTATTCCTCCATGTTCACTAGGGATAGGAGGTACAGCACTCCAATGAAAATGGAAAAAAAATAAATTCCATTTTTTAACCAAAGTGAACACCTCTCTAAGTCAATGTGACTCTGTGGTCTGCTTTGGCCTGAAGGTGATCAAAGAGTCACATCTAGAAGATCTAGAGTTTCTTAGAGATAACATATTGAGCAAATTTGTGAATAAAAAGTGAAACCTACAAATGTGGAAGGCCAACTGGAATTGATTTCTATACCATTTAGATTCGTCTGGACTCCGTACTATTATTTTAAATCTTAAGATGCAAATAGATATAAAACAATAAAGAATTCAGGAATGCTCATGGGAATGCTGAGGTCTTGAGCTAATTTCAATGCACTGTTTTGATTATTCACCACAATATAGAACCAAACTGTTAAGAGCACACCTAAATCAGAAAGGATAAACAAATATGCCAAATATTATAAAGATATGTGGTTGTAAAACTTAATTATGTGGAGAATTTTGTAAATGATCCATCATACTTGTACATATTCTACACATATAAATCACTTTTCTCAATCTGAATGACTTTGAATCTAATGAATCTGCCCACTGTAACTGCAAGGCAGTTTTCTGTAGTATTTTATTATATTTTTAAAGCCTTGAAAATGAATACAAATAAAATAGAATACTATAATACTAATGAAAGACTTCATAAAATCTGGAATATATATGCAAAATCATAAATAATATTGAGCTGCCAGATATGGAGTCATACTTGCTTCACCGGAGCAGCACAAATAGTAGAAATATAAGTGTATTTAGTGCCATTGACATGGCTAGGAGTGTTTCTGGACGCACACTTGGAAGAGCAACTCCCCATTTAATTAATCAGGCTATGGTACAGTGCTAACAATTTTAGGAGATTCGAATTGCACTACAATTCATTATATTAGAAGATAACAGATGGCTTGGGACCAAATATAAGCAACTAATCCACTGGGACATTCAGAGAAGTTCATAAAACTCAACAAAATTATTCTTTCGGAAGCACAAATATGTCTAAGTGGTAACGTTATATAAGGGATTTTTGAACGAAATATAGAACCATGCCTTAATATATGGAGCAAAACTGTCAACTGACAAGAGAACAGTTTAAATAGCATTCAACCAAAGACTTACAGATTGACAACAGTTTGATGAGGAGAAAAGCTTTCTGTAATACCTCCTAGGTTTTTCCCTGAAGCTTGAAAATGAAATTAAACCCCTTTTTAAGATAAGGTCCCAAACAATTGGCTGTATAATATATATACTAGAAAAATATTGTCAGATATTTCTTTTTCATGTAGATGTTTACTGAATGCTCTCAAGCTCATAAAAGCATCAGACAACATTTCAATAAAAGAAGCATATTATGGTTCATATTCTATCATCTTAAGTAATCATGCATATTTAGACCAGGAATCAAATTACTATGGACTTAAGATGTCATCACATGGGGAAAGTTTCTACAGCACAAAGGTCTCCAGATCTCATCACATGATATACATATACTTCTACCGGGAGGGGGGGGGGGTGAACATGGGCGACTAGACTAACCATGTTTAGATAGAAAATCATGGAAACATTGAGGGAGTGCTCCAGAAAAGTATGTTTTATAGTGTGTGATAGGCAAGCAGGCAATGCGGGACACTGGGTGACGGATTTGCCCCGCTGCCTTATGATTTGCCCTGCTGCCCTATGAATCCCCCACTTTCCCCTGCATCAAAGCCCTCCATGTGCTGAGGTCCCTAACTGCATGAGCCTAGTAGATCTTTAGACTTTTATTTCTTTATCAATATAATTTATAGTCAGATCATAGGTGATCACTTGTGGCCAAGTATGATTGCCATCCAAATGTAATAATAATAATAATAATAATAATAATAATAATAATAATAATAATAATCTTGGCGAATAATGCAGGCTAGTGATGTGTGATTCTTGGGAGCTACAAGCCACTTGGAATATATTAATCTGCAGGAGATCAAAAGCACAAAAAATCAGCAGAGATTGATGTCTCTTTCTAGAACAGGTTGTGTCAAATTCAGGCATTGAGAAAGTACCTGGCAGTCAGGAGATTTTGGAATGTTCTACTCTTTCAACACCAGGGCATGCGTACCTTCATCAAATGTTAATTTTGGTAAGTCACTAGCAGAGTTCTGAATAACCATAGAGTTTATGCCAATTTTCAAGAGGAATGCTGCTTCTATAACTTTGATAATGGATTTCACTGCCCTAGTCACCAAAAGAATAGGCAGATAGACATCGAATATTTATAACTGCTTTGCTGCATTTGGCTGGCAAAGGGCATCATCTTTCTAGAACCAGCTCACTGCCTGGCTGTCCTTCCTCATTCCCCTATCCTTCCCTGGCCATTGGCCATGGAGAGAGGCATCTATCCATGTTGAATGTTGAGTGGGGAGATGAGACAAGATGTAACTACTGTATATGCTGGTACTTTACAATATATCGGTGCAGACCTAGTCTTTCATTGGCAGATTGAAGGTGTTAAACTTCTGCTTAATAGGGCAAGTTGGACCTTAGAAGATTCACAATTGTTGACTGATTGAGCAGATGGAGGTGAGATAGCATGGGTTCATCTTGGTGCTGTTTATGAAGGGACAGCCCATTCCCTCCATTTCTAGCTCTCCAGTTGTGTAGCAATAACTTTGGGTTACTGCAGGGCAAGGCGGTTATTCTTCAGGTCTTCTTCTACATTAAATAGGTTATGCCACGCTGCTGGGGAACTAAGGCTAACTTTATTTCTCCAGGAAGTTGTGACATGAGAAAAGTGCCTGAAGCTGCATGTACATAACTTTTTAAAATATTGGTTTTGAGGTTTGGAATTCAGAGTAGGGAAGAAATGCAAGTTTTGGGCTAAAATTATCCTCATCTTCCCATGAGTTATGGGGCTTGAGGGGGGAGAAAATGAAGACAAGTTTCAGAAAAAAATAGCCAACTGTGGGGCAAGCCAAAACATTGCTCACCTACAGAAAAGAGGATTTGGTAGCATCATTGCCAAGACATGATTCTGCACTGTTCATTATCCTTCTTTAAGTTTGTTAATAGACTCTGCAGAGCCACTAATAACATATTAGTTAATAAAGTAGGCTTCAGACATCCATGCACACTTCTATCTCTTTCTTCTCAGTGAATGGGCAATACGTATTAGAATTGTGCATTTCAGCTGAACCTTGATCTGTTTCTGCTGGCCCAATACTGGTAGACCCCCATATTCATTTCTGCATTCCTCTCAAAAACAGGCGCACAGCCAGATGGCATTTTCAGGCTACAACCAAAAAATATGGCTAGATCCGGCCCATTGACGGCAATGGGGGGGGGCTCCCCAGGCACCCCTTCCTGTCATTTTAGGCAATGGCATCATTTGTCCTTATATCCTTCATTAAGCCCTAGATTAAAAAAGCATTAGAGTTAGGATACCACTCTTTCTGCAACCTTTGGTCTGTAGAGGAGTTCTGGATTTAATGCTTCCTTAAAGCTGTTTCTACTCTAGAGGAGACAGGTGCTTTAGGTGCTGCAGGCTTATGTGCTCACTCCCTGCACAGATTTCCAAGGCATTTTAAGGAGGCATCCCACTACCCAGGGAAGGAATAGTGATGACCTGGAGCTATCCTACCCTAGACTTACTTTAAAAAAAACCCTCTTTTCTCTTGATGGCACTGCAGGTCCTGCCTGGAGTGATGACTGTCTTTTCCCCCCTCACCCCTTTCTGCTTTAATGCTTTCTTAAAGCTGTTTCTACTTTCTACTCTAAAGGAGAGGTAACAAGATGGTAGTAGTTTTCTAAGAATGAAACTTTTCTCTTTTTTTTGTTTGCTGGGATTACTATTATTATCAATCATAATTATCTTTTGGAAGTATTTTCTGAAGGAGAGGAGGGGAGGAGAATAAGAAGCCCCCAAATGCATGCGTACCCCACCCACCCGTCCCCCATGTTTCCAACTCCCAGTCAGTCCCACTAAACAAAAAGAATCAAGAACATAAAGGAAAATCAAAAAGATTCAAGAGAGAGACCAAGCAAGAAGCCAAGCCAAAAAATATGCTGAAGCCAGGATGCAGAATAGGGGAGGGGGAGCTGTGATCGGCTGCCATGTGGCCCCATTACAGAGAGGTTAACGTGATGGCTGGGCCCTTGCCATTACAGCCACCCAGTAGAGCTAAAAAAGCTGGTTTGGCCAAAGTAAAATTGATAAAAAGGATCTGTGCACAAGTCCAATGCATTTCATATTCACAAACTGGAGAAAATGATTTATTTCAGCTCCAATGCTGAATAAAATTCTAGAATAAATGGTGTTATTTCAAATTTTCTTTCCCAAAACTGGCATTAGATGCAACCTATTACTACTTTTTTAACAAATAAAACTCCTACTATTCTTCATATCACTAACCCAGCATTCCTGCATTCAACTACAAATAAGTTGCTTGTTTCGGCCTCATGCTGCCACCAAAATCCTTCCATTATAGGAAACTTAATGCATTGTTGCAAGTTCAAAAGAAAAGCAATGAAGTGTAAACTTGTAGTCATGGTTGTTAACACAGAAGTCAGAGATTTAAGGTACATACAGAGCACTGCAGTAATGTATTACTGTGGAAAAGGAAATTGCAAGAACTTTTCACAGATAAAATGGGCCTGCAGGGAATTTATATTTCTTTCTAAGAGTAATGAAGAATTCTAAAGATATATGTATAAAGCCTTATGTGTAAGAGCTAGTATCTAAGAGCACTTCTATTTAACATCTAAAAGTGTAGTTGTAGTGTATTTACTGACTCATTTGACAAATATGGATTTTAACATCAATTAGAATTTTAAAATTATGCAATAAAGCAAACCCATTGATGTAACAAAAACTTAGATATTACAGAGATTTAACAGACACATTTTGTTATTAATGTGAATATGAAATGTATAAACAGCTTCCTGCCTCTGTGTCTGCCAGCCTTATCTGGAATTCTATTAAAACTTTTTTAAAATCTTTCAGTTTAACATGTTGTGTTGCATATCTCTAATTAATGAAATCTTTCTTTTGGCAGTCATTTTGTGTCTCTCAAGATCTTTCAGCCATGTTGTGTAAAATGCTTGGCTACACTCACTATCATCTAGGGATTATGTTTCCCAAGTATACAGAAATCACTTGGAGAAAGCCAAGTTTAACAAAAATAAAGTGCTTGCACATTCAGGAAATGCTTCTGCACCGTGTAGAATTATAAAAATGACCCCTAATCCTGAAAAGGAAAGAGTACACCACATATGAAAAACCAGACAAGGCAAGGAGATATCACATATAAGAAACTTTATGGTGTTGAAAAGGTATGACCTGAAAATACTGTATAAGGTTTGGCGAAATGAGAATGGTACCTACCTATGTTATTATCTGTCTTAGTTCAGGTTTAGTTACACTTCTAGACCACTGCTAGAAGGGAGCAATTAGTTCTGATCCCTTCCAGATAATGGCAGCTAATGGAATAAACCACCCTGAGGGTGTTGTCTGTAAGGATCTGTTTGCAAAGGGTATGTGAAGGAGAGAAATCAAGAATCTGAGTTTTGTGCAGGACTGGGAGTCAGTGAGTCTTATGCTCAGAGTCTAAGGAATCTAGAGCAGGAATATAGACTTCCCACTTCTCATACCAGCCATAATATTGATCATTTCCTGTAAGTGTAAAGGTTCTGAAAGAAATTATTGCTGTGATTTGCTAAGAGAGCAAAGGTCAATATGAAAAGAAAGTCTCCAATTCCTGTCCATGAATTTCGTTATCAAAGACATAAAGATCTGCATAAAACTTCAAAAATTGTAGATTACTATCTGTAGGCAATGCATATAAATTATTGCTTTAATCTTTGATAGCTGAAATAACATTGTTGATGCTTAAGGCGATGTACCAGAATCTTGTTGGGACAATTCCCATTTTCCCAATATGCTTGCCACAGACATGTCAAAAAGAGCTCAGTTTGAGCATATTACAGTTCCATATTTAACTTTTTGCAATTCTTGCAATAGTTATTTAGATGGAGAAACATCAAATTGAGATACAAGAGCTTTCAAACGGTTAATCAATAAATCTATTTTTTATTTTTAAACATTTTTGTAAGAAACGTAAGCAGTTATTCTGTCCCAGATGTATGCTTTACATACTTCCCTGTCGATAGCATATGAAACCACAGAGCATTCATTCATTTTAAAATATTCCATCATTTCTGCTGACTTTTGAGCCCTAAACTGTTTTTTGTTGAGAAGTGAAATATTAAATTGCCAGAGACTAAAGAGTCTAGGAACATTAGAAAAGTGCAATTCTAGGCATATCAGAATATGGCCTGACATTATCCAAGTATCCATTTTTCATGTGTTTATATTTCTAACCAAAGATGCAGAAATTAAGAAATAATCTGAAACAATTATGGTAGACTGGAGAGATAAAGGTATATTCTGTCTCCTAAAAGAAGGAAGAAAAAAGAATAAAGCAAAAGAGAGAAAATACTAAAGGCGACACACCAAAACAAAACTGAACAAAGGACAATCCAAATGACAAATACCCAATTAAGAAGGTAATTTCTGAGATGTTACTTGCTTAAAAGTTTAAAAAACAACAGCGAGATTAAACAAAACATGTAATCATTCTGCCATCCCAAGTGAAAGTCACGCCTTCCAGGGAATTTATTTCAGAGGAGTGTAATTAATCTTAATCTGTCATTTTTATAAAAATTAGAAAATAAAAATGTGTTTGAAAGAGAGTCTACTTATCTATCTCCCTGTGGACTTACATAATTTTTGTAAGGAATTCTTTGAAAGTGATCATCCAGCTCAGCAGATGGAATAATCTTCTGTCACCCCATTGATTCCTGGAGTTGATTTCCCTAATCTGGTTGACTAAGTGAGTATCCAGTTTCTGCTTCGCATCTCCATGTGTCCCTTTGAAAGTGGCATGCTTCATATGGAAGAGATAGGAATGCACTGTTCTTCAGTAATGGGTTGATGATAACTGCACTCTCATGCTAGAACCTTAAAATACAATCTTATCATCTATGGGACAATAAACATATCCCCCTGTGTTGTCTCGTCTTATGAGCAACAAACCAATGCTAGTAGGGAAGACAAAGACAAAATCATTACAACCGTAGATCCACATTTACAAAGAATTTCTCAAGCAGATCACAATGAAAAATGCCAGACTTAGTAGTAGCTTCTAAAGATGTGTTCTGCCAGTGCAGTGTAGAAAACATTCACTTCTTTTCTTGTTCAGTAAGCAAATTGCTAAACCAAGAAATCACTGTATTATTTATTATGGAATGTGCTGTGTATTACTTTAATCTACATACTAATAATGTGGTACATTTTATATTGTAAAACTGATGACTGCCTGAGCTATGGTTTGCTTTTGATTGGCAGAAACAGACATTTCTCAGCATTAGTGAGACAGCTGTTGACCTATCCATAACAGCAGGAGACATTTAATCAGACAAATGGGTAAGTCCAGAGTATGTCTGGCAGACAAAGATAGACCTCCCTCATCCCACACGCATACATCCAACCATACCTTCTAAATGAAATGGGAACGGAGGGAGATAATCCCTTTAACTCTAATTAGGGAGTGTAATGTGAAACATTACTGGCCTACTAGAAACTTTCAAAAATGTTTCTGTTTTTCTGATAAAATATTTTATAAGCTCCGAGTGGGACAATGATTCAATTTAGAAGGAAATTATGCCTTTAAAAGATGCTAATTTAAATAGAACACATGTTATCAATATAAGAGAAAACCAATCAGAAGTTAAAATAGTATGTAAAAGTATGTATTGAAAGTCAAAACCTAGCTAAATTATATAGTTATATAGTTAGCAAGGAGCTCCTGGTGGCACAGCGGGTTAAACCTCTGAGCTGCTGAACTTGCTGACTGAAAGGTCGCTGGTTCGAATCTGTGGAGCGGAGTGATCTCCCGCTATTAGCCCCAGCTTCTGCCAAACTAGCAGTTTGAAAACATGCAAATGTGAGTAGATCAATAGGTACTGGTCCGGCGGGAAGGTAGTGGCACTCCATGCAATCATGTCGACCATATGACATTGGAGGTGTCTACAGACAATGCCGGCTCTTCAGCTTAGAAATGAAGATGAGCACCAATCTCCAGAGTCAGACATGATTAGACTTAATGTCAGGGGAAAACCTTTACCTACTTCACCTATAGTTGGCAATCACATTGGTTCTAATTTTCCCAGTCCCCCAACATATAAGCAAGAAAAAGCATGTATAATTGTTTTGCATTTTTTTCAAGAAAATATTAGCAATACTGTGGAGCTGTGAGTGTGTTGGCTTATGGTGACCCCATGCATTTCATATGTTTTTTTAGGTAAGGAATACTCAGAAGTGGCTTTGCCAGTTCCTTCCTCTGAAATATAAACATGTCTGAATATTTTGCACCTAAGCCTACAGCACTTTGTATTTATTGATGGTCTCCTATCTAAGTACTATTTAATGCTGATCATAATTAGCCTCCAAGGTAAGATGGGATCTGATGCTTTAGGGTATTTAGGAATGATATTACCAAAAACTTATAATAGCAAGTAAATGCTAATAGTAAACATAGAGTATATGGAACTGGCAAGTATGACAAATAAGCAGTATAGTTGTTTTTTAACAGTATGTTAAACAGATAGAATTGGAATAAGGGTACATATGTAATACATTTCCATATATTATTTACAATCTATACGTGATTATAGAGCCATAGAATATACTTTCCTAAGTTTCTTCCCCTACATATTAGTTAAGAAACCACATGGGCCCGAGTCCTTTCTGTAAAATCTGGCCTGTGGAAAGCTGCGTTTGGAGAAACAATTCAAGTAATTCATACATGAGTATGTAAAGGCTTTCACACATACTGTAAAAGTTACTCCAGAACCACATGTTTTAGAAGCACGTGCAATTTGTCACTTTAGGTAAAATAAAATTTGTTCTTCTTCCTCATCTTGATAAAGTAACACGGATGCACTGGACAAATTCTGTTCTGGATTAGCAGCAGCAATCACGTATGCCCCCAGAGGTGCTACATTACATTTCTTTGCTTATTAATACCTTTTATATCTTGCCAGTTTTATGTAAAATAGTCCCCAAAGTGTTTAACAACATTCAGAAAATAATACAATGTTGCTTGATTAGTAAAATGTTGTAGTATATCCATCTGAGAAGGAAAGAACCACAAGGCAGTAGCAAGATGTTTGGTGCAGCAGTGAGGTGAAGAAGGTCAATGTTGTCTAGCTGGTAATTTTAGCACAAAATCATTGACTAAAATAATTGTTGAATTGCAAGGGACCCAAAGAGACCCTTATCTTGCTACCAGAACCTTGTGTTGCAGCCAGTGCCAAGGAAAGCAGTTGAAGGGAAAGTCAGACCAGTCTAGATCACATACATCTACACTGACTCTTTATCCTGGAGTGGGGTAGAATCAGCTCTGTGGCAACTACATGACTCAGAGTTGATTCAGGCCATCACAAGCTAAGGCCTTGGACCGTGTTAACAAAAAGTCACAGGTTGTTCCAAATTTTCCCCAATAAACTGGTACGAACCATGACTTTGGGCCCATGTAAGTAGTTGGCCCAGTTCTGAGACAGAACGTCCATAACTGGTTACATGGCCACCACTATTTCCCAGGCTCAGGCACCCCAGGGACATAGGATGGGACATAGGACACCCCAATCCTGTCCTCATCATAACAGCAGCCATAGAGCCCAACATTGCTCATCTTCTGGAGTGACATTGGCCAGAGCAATCAGATAAAGGAGAGAGGAAAGGACAGATGATTCCTCCTTTTCCTCTTCATCCCTGTTGCATCACTCTGTTGTCCCAGTTGACACCACTCCATTAGATGGTAAGTAAGGCAGGTTGACACACCCAAAACTGGATATAGCGCTGGAATATATGGCAGTGTGGACTCAGATAACCCAGTTCAATATCTGCTTTAAACTGGGTTATCCGAGTTCACACTGCCATATATTCCAGTTCAAAGCAGATAAAGTGGGATTTTATCCAGCTGTGTTGAAGGGGCCTCACTGCCAAGTTTAGGTGTTTTCTTTTGCTTTGTGCCACCTTTTCAAATAAAGCATATAGAACTAAATCATATAAGGTGTCCTTGAAATGTCAAAATACACAGGTCCCTAATACAGAGTTTGTGTCTTTGCTTTGGTTTCCAGGAACAGTATCTCTAGAATATCCTGTGGAGGCATTCATACAGCTAAACTCTCTTCCAATACATGGTTGCTTTGATCTCTTTCTTGCACAATGAATTTAAATAAAAACAGTGATATCCAGGGCTAGATCTTTTGCGTCTGATTGAACCAGTGGTCCAAGTAACGAAACAACAGTCATTTCATACTAGGGTACTTCACAAGTGATGGAAAATGGCAATTAAGCAAGTGCAAAATAAATTCTTAACATGTTCTTCTAAATGAAAACTATGTTCTACAACTTCTAATAATTGATTTTCTTGGCTGTCTAGTAACCTCTGCTCCCACATTGCATAATCCAGCTACAAAGATAAAATGGATCTTTCTATATCGCTTTGGTAATATTCCCAAGTAATCACAAATCAACCAAAATATACTTTTTTCATTAATGCAACAATTCTGTGTTAGACTTCTTAGCAATCACTGTTTTTTGCTGTCTAGACAGCAGCAGCAAATAATACTAGATTTTTGGATAATAGCCTTTTGCCAATAGTATTCTCAAATCCTAATACCTTGACTAGTTCTTTGGAAATATCATGTGGGGGAAATTATGTATTTACCATTTTGATTTTGAAATAAAAATACACCCAAGTCTGCAATGTAACAACAACATTATGCACATTGAATTGAATATTTATTTTCCACTGTAGAAAATAAAGCAAAAATTGCCCAGAGTGTTAATCATATTCATATAAGAAACAGCCTCAAATAATTACAATTGTATGCGTTTAGAAATCACTGTTTGCTATTGAGGCAGTGAGCACAAAGGGGTGTGTGCTTTTGCAAACCTTAATGTGAATGTGCAGTATTTTATTGTACAGGATATGGAATTCCTGCAATTTTTGTATACAAGAATGTTTCAAAAGCACAAGCACATTTCATCAACAATACGAAATGGATGAAAAAGGATATATATATATATATATATATATATATATATATATATATATATATATATATATATATACACACACACACACACACACACACACACACACACACACACCTCTGCCCACTTTCAAGATGCATGTGGAGCTCATACATCTCACTGCAAGAAAAATATATGCATAAATTCTTCACTTTGCACATTACAAAGTAAGTTCAAAAAGGGAGCTGTGACTCATACTTTTTATCATTGTTAGTTTGAATGCCTGAAGCTGTTCAAAGAATGATAGAAAACATGAAAGCAAAAAAACACATCCGGACAGTTAAAGCATTAAACTTGAAAACAGCGAATAGACAAATAATCTGTATTGCATCAAATAATGCAAAGAACAGTGGTTGAAATATAGCTATATCTAAGCTGACCTCCCAGCACACGTCTAGAGAATGCTAATATTGGCAGTACCAGTGCTGTTAAAACCTGTGCATTTATCTGCTGGTTGACACAAGGACATAGCTTAGAATACAACCGTATTCTAAACCAAGACAAACAAGTAGTCTCCTTCACTGATTCCTTTAAGTAGAAAGGACAGTTTTCTAGAGAATGAGGGTTATTTTTCTTTGAGATTGCATCTAGTTTCTCAATCATACGCTACAAACCTTTAAAACCTCCTGTTTGGATGCACTCCCATGCAAAGTAATGATACTAATCGCTTATTCATACTTACATATCAAGACCCAATATATACACCTTATCCCTATGGCTGATGGAAATTATGTTTGGCACACCCTGTCCAATCAAGTATGAAGTAATTGTTGCGGGATCAAAGAATGTCTTTCCACTTTCAGCCCTAGCCACAGGGTTTAGGATAGGAAATGTTTGATACAATAGAATAAAAAAAATATAGGTGTCCTGATCCAAATCCAGATCATTGTATTGGGATTTGAACCAATAGGAGACCTTCCAACTCCTATAATTAATTATTCTCTTTTAAATATGCTTCCCTTTCCATAAAGCTCCCATATGACTTTTTTCTGCTTTTCAGCTCACATTCCAGACAGATAGATTTAATCACGGAGGCTATGGCCCTGATTCTGCAAGACCTGAGCCAGACTGTTGAAGATAGGGTAACTTCTTTTAATTCATGGGATCACCAAAGGTCTAAGTCAACAATAAAGTAGAAATTCTACTTAAAACATAGGTTCACAAGTTTTAGAAATTTCTTTTTTTTGCCAGCACCCTGGTGGCCATTTTCATTCCTGCTATTCTTCCTCTTCTTTCCAAGTCTCTCTTTTCCTTTCTCAGGCCCCTTCCACACATCTGAATAAAATCCCACATTATCTGCTTTGAACTGGAATATATGGCAATGTGAACTCAGATAACCCATTTCGAAGCAGATATTGTGGGATTTTCTGCCTTGATATTCTGGGTTATATGGCCGAGTAGAAGGGCCCTCACAGGTATTTCTGCCTCTCCATCCAGGCACTTATTTAGGCCCCTTCTGCACTATTTTTATATCCCAGGATCTGATCCCAGACTATCTGCTTATCCCAGGTTATATGGCAGTGGAGACTCATATAATCCAGTTAGAAACATAGAATCATAAAGTTGGAAGAGACCTCATGGACCATCCAGTCCAACCCCCTGCCAAGAAGCAGGAAAGTCACATTCAAAGCACCCCTGACAGATGGCCACTCAGCCATTGCTTAAAAGCCTCCAAAGAAGGAGCCTCCACCACACAGCTCAAATCAGATAACCTGTGATCTGATCCTGGGATACAAGGACAGTGTAGAAGGGGCCCTAGAGTCATTTTCTCTGCTCACTCACATCATCCCTTAACCAGCAAGAGGAAATCCCTTTCTCACATACACAGTTTTTAAAACAACAACAACAACAACAACAATAACAATAGAATTATTGAGCTGCACAGTCCTAGGCTCTCTAAGCAGGCTTCAGATGAGAAGGTTTGTAATGTCTCTCTTTCACACACGTTTTTATTGTAATAGATAGATGTATTCTAATTAAGAATGACACCAACCCTTGGCTGGTTATAAATTCTCATATTGATCTATTTACAAATTGTTTTCTGTTGCAGTTTATTTGTTAAGTGAACCTATGACCAAAACACAATGATTCTGCCTGGCTATTTTCTACAACTTTTTTTCCAGGGAGTCCTAAACAATGGCTTCACTGAATTGTAAATAATACATGTAATGGGCAGAATATAGCGGAACCTACCAGGCCTTGGGAATGTGTAGCTATGGACTTTGTGGGGGAACTGCCGGTTAGCAAAGGACATCGTTATATTTGGACAGTATTAGACCTGTTTTCTAAACAGGCCCACTTTATAGCACTGACGAAATTACCATCGGCAGAGAAACTAGCTGAATTATACATAAACCATATTTACAAACTTCATGGATGTGCCAGTAGAGTGGTCAGTGACAGAGGGGTTCAATTCACAGCAAAATTTTGGGAAAAATTCTTGGAAATGCTAGGAGCAGAAAGGAGTCTAAGTTCTGCTTTTCACCCCATGACAAACGGGGCAGTAGAACGTACTCAACAGACACTTGGGCAGTTCCTTCGAATGTACTCTAACATGAGACAAAATGACTGGTCTAAGTGGCTGGCTTTCGCAGAACTAGCTTTTAATTCGACTATACATTCAGCAACAAATAAAACTCCCTTTGAAGTAGTTTACGGGTATGAAATACAGCCTCTGCCCCAGTTGCCAAAATGGACAGAGAATGAAGAGACAGGGGCAGGGAAATGGAAAACTCAAATGCTAGAATGCTGGAGTCAAGTGACTGCATCCTTAAAGGAAGCACACAAAAAGTATAAAACATTCGCAGACAGAAAAAGGGTGGAAGGCGATAAATTGGAGAAAGGAGATTTAGTGTGGTTAAGTACCCAAAACATTAAATTGGGGCTACCTTCGAGAAAATTGGGCCCCAAATATATTGGACCATTCAGAATACAGGGTGTTATCAACGAAGTGACTTTCCAGTTGGCATTGCCAAAAAGTTTAGGGAAAATACACCCAGTGTTCCATCGCAGCTTACTGAAAAAGTATATGGGTACTTTGGATAAAATGGACACATAGAGTTATTGTTTAATTTATTTCAGGATTGTGATGAAAGAAGAAACGAAGAGGAAGACGAAGAAAAAGAGGGCGCCATGTCATGGAACCAAGTCCCAGGGCTGAATTTCCAAGCCCTGGACTTGGAGTCATAACATAAATAATCCTGGAAGCACCTGGCAGAAGAAGATAGAATGAGCCTGGGAACTCGGGGTTGAAAGTATAAACAATTATAATTGGTATAGTGTGTGGGAATAGTAGAAATGTGATACAAGGGGTGGGGTTTGATGATGATATTTGCGTGTGGTGTTACGTTGCATCAGAGGTGATAAAAATGATTGTATGTAAACATTAGGTCATTCTCGACTTTTCCAAAGTCATGTATTCTTCAATAAAGATTGGATTTGAGAGCAGCTATCTTTGATCTGCGTTCAGACTGGTCCTTTGAAGTGAGCCTGACATATTTTCACACATCTATTTTGGATTCAAACTCTGCATCCAGTCTAACCTATTTATTCCCTGGTGGGTTTATTTTTCTGTCATCTATGTCAACAAATTCTCATTAGAAGCACATAAGATTTATTTTTTCCCCAATAGCGACAGTGTCAAAGGAAATCCATACATTTAAAATTCTATTTGAAAAGTGGAAAATAAAGGTAATAGGTTGGCACAAGACTAAGTTCTACTTAGATACTATTGGGCTCATGGAAATGAAAGGGAAATAAATGCTTGTTCTGATGTCATTAAATTAGATCCCACCAAGAAAGGTGGATTATTACCACTGCTTGCCAATGTCAAAAAGAGCTGTAAAAAGCCTAATTTGTATTCCAAGAGAAATTAAGTTAGAAAAGTTTCTAGAAGAGATGGTATCAAAGCGGGGGGGGGGGGGGGTCTGGATACACCTTCTTGAATAGTAAACAGATTTGTAAACAGATACAAATTGTAAACTTCAGTTTTAAAGGGACCAATGTAATGATATGAGTTAGGATAGCCTATCAGACTATTTGAGTTCATGTAGCAATGCTGATACAAATAATTGTGAATTTTCAGGGGACAATAGAAGTGGAGACAAGTAGTTAGAATTTCATACTGTGAACACCCCCCCCCCCCCGGTTTGTTCTCTTGCTTCCTCATCCATAAAGTGATAGTTTTAGCCTCTGTCCCATGGTGTTACTGTTGCAGCAGTTATTTAGTGCTATTAACAGACTCTTCTTCATACCATTGCTATTTATTTATCATGTCAGAAGCAAACAGAGGGTACAAGTTGTAATGTATTTGAGAACACAAATAAAGTTTGTTTGTTTTTAAAGTCCTTTGACCAGTAGCTGGCCACTTGGAGTACCTCTAGTGTTGCTATAAGAAGAGCCTCCATTGTGTATGTGGCAGGGCACAGATGGCATTGTAGTAAGTGGTCTGTGGTTTGTTCTTCTCCACACTCACATGATGTGGACTCCACTTTGTAGCCCCATTTCTTAAGGTTGGCTCTGCGTCTCATGGTGTTGGCATGCTGGGTGATATCCGAACAGGGGATGGGTCGGAGATGTCAACTGCTTGGTCCTTTCATTGCTGGCTGCTACTTCCCAGCAGATGTCAGGTGCTGCAATGCCGGCTAAACAGTATAATTTCTCCAGTGGTGTGAGGCGTAGACATCCTGTGATAATGCGGCATGTTTCATTAAGAACCACGTCTACTGTTTTAACATGGTGAGATGTATTCCACACTGGGCATGCGTATTCAGCAGCAGAGTAACAAAGCGCAAGGGCAGATGTCTTCACTGTTTCTGGTTGTGATCCCCAGGTTGTGCCATTCAACTTTCATATGATGTTATTGCTAGCACCCAGTTTTTGCTTGATAGTCAAGCAGTGCTTCTTTTAAGTCAGAGCACAGTCCAGGGTAACTCCTAAGTATTTTGGTGTGTAGCAATGCTCCAGTGGGATTCCTTCCCAGGTAATCCTCATAGCTGACATTGTGCCATTGTAATGCCTCAGCAGTGTGAATCTGTATTTTCAGGTGGGGTGCAATTCCCTCCCTTTTTATTTTTAAAAGACACTTTGAAGTTACTGAAACAGTAGTGTTATTTTTAAGTGAAAAATCCTTTTTTTCTGTGGAGGAAAGGAACAATCCTGCCCTGTATGCCACCACACAAGTATTGAACCTTATTGCATCAGATAAATCCTGGAGACATGGTGAAATTGGAGGGTATTGACAAGATTTCCTGTCAATAACCATGGATGGCTTCATAACAGGGGGTGGGGTGGCAGGCAGGCAGAGAACAGATTTAACATCATGTTCTGTGGCAGTTTTCACCTATGTGTAATAAACGTCATAGTCAATAGTAGCAGCAAGCGACATACTTTCTCCTCTTATATATATATAATTTTTCTCTTCTCTGAAGCTAGTCTTTTGTTGATGTATCCAAACATGGAGGCATAGATGGAAGAAAGGAGAATCACACTGAATTGCTATGGCTCCTAGGATGTGTTAAGTGCTGTCTGTCATTCTATATACACTCATTTTTTAAAAAGAAATGACTTGCATTGTCCATTATTTTGGAATGGAAGGAGATTTCTGTCATAATATTGAAAAAGAAACGTATGTTTCATGTTATTAAATGTTAACATTAGGTAAAGATAAAGGTTTTCTCCTGACATTAAGTCTAGTGGTGTCTGACTCGTGGTATTGATGCTCATCTCCATTTCTAAACTGAAGAGCCAGCATTGTCCGTAGACACCTCCAAGGTCATGTGGCCAGCATGACTGCATGGAGCACTGTTACCTTCCCACCGGAGTGGTACCTATTGTGTTAGCAAAGGTAAAATCCTTAGGTTGCAGAGTATTAAAAAATAAAGCTGCAGCAGAAACAAAAGCCCTGAAGTAATGTGGTCAAACTTAATTTAATACAGAAGCATAATGCAGGAACAAAACAAAACTCAAAGAGAAAAAACAGGCAGAGTGCAAAGTGCAAAGAATATATATATAACAAACACAGCTCCACCTGTATCAAATTGACAAAGCATATTACCTGTTAAAGGTACATGAACAATATAATTTTGTAACATTATAATACTTTCAACATATTGATCTACTCACACTTGCTTGTTTTCAAAACTGCTGGGTTGGCAGAAGCTGCGGCAGAAGAATAGGAGCGGTACCTATTGATCTACTCACACTTGCATATTTTCAAATTGCTTGCTTAGCAGAAGCTGGGGCTAACAGTGGTAACTCACCCCACTCCCCAGATTCAAACCACCGACCTTTTGGTCAGCAAGTGCAGCAGCTCAGCAGTTTAACCCACTGCACCACGGGGGGCTCCTGATGATGTTAACATTAGCATTAAAATGTATTGGTGTTGTTCTTTTCAGAAATAGGACTGATCTTTTAAAGTGCTTAAACATTCTTCCTCTGAATTAAAAAATAAAGAAAATACAACCTGTATAGGAAACACATGACTTTTCAAAAAGCTACAGCCACTCCAGGAAACTTCCAGAAGCACTGATGACATAATTTATAATTATAATTATAACTGTTTTATTATCTTTTTATGTGTGTGAACAGTCAAATTATTCAGTTTAAAAACAAATCCCCGCTGTTCATCATCTGGGGGTCTATGATATGTTCACAAGTGATTATTTTGTGATTCAGAGCTTTTTTTTTTTTTTTTTTTGCTGTCAATACAGGAAACATTAAAGTGCAAGGAAACCATTTGAAAGGGATTACTTTACAAATGCTCCAGAGCTCCCTTTGCATTCAGAGCAGCTTGCCGGATCTGAAGGCAGTCTTTTCTTCTGTATATCCTGTCAAGATTATTCCATCTTCATTTGCACTGAAATAAGTCATAGGAAAGTTGTTATTCACTCTTTGTTATCTTTTAGATTTGACAGTTTTCAAACACTCGGCCTCACAAACTGTTTGTTTGTTTAGCAAACTTCATAAAATTCCCACCTTGCCACTGTCACAGTAGGGTGAAAGAATGCAGGCACATAAACTCCATGTGCTGCTTTCCAGTTATTCAAAGTTCACTGGGAAAAGAGACAAAACAGAATAAGCCGAAAGGGGTGTGTCAGTGCAAGTCTCCCACATAAGCAGCCTTCTGGCCAAAGAGGATGCAACAGCATACCAGTATTCCATCAACAGTTTTTGTATGCATTGTTTATACTTCCATAACAAATTTCTGATTAGGCATCCTGCCTGGCTAACAGATGGTCATTATGCTGTTATGCAGAAAATCAGAAAAGTGTATCGAATTTGAGTATTTGGGACATAACATTACACATACCAAATGAGATATCCCAATGAATCTTTCATATCAGATGAATAACTTCTCAGATATGTTAGAGGATCTCTAAGTAAGGTAAAAAGAGCTGAAAGGAAGGTGTTATTAGAATGAAAAAAATGAGGTATATCTCAGCATTTCTAGATGTATTTTTTATATTGTGAAAATAGAGTTTGTGGCAGAAACAGTCATGTACAGCCTTTAGAGGAACTTTGTATTCGTGTGTCTCTCTCTGTGTGTGCCTCTCTCTGTGTGCTTACATAGTAAATGAATCCTTTTATGTTCATTGTGACTTACTACCCAGTTAGGATGTATATATGAATTCAGTTTAAGATGAGAACAGATGCATTGAAAATATGACTCTTTTGCTTATAGCACTATCAAACCATCTGTTCTGGATAAAATGTGAGCTAGCAAAGACAATTTCAGCACATGGATGGATTAACCTAAGTTTAAAATGGTTGGTCTCAACTCCATTTCCATTTTAGAATAAAACTCAAGTGAAATGAATTCTAGGTCTATAAATGTCTTATGTTAGGCTTCACTGTAGGGACACAAAATCATTTGGTAGTTTTGCCAAAACTATTTATTTATTTACCTCTCTGAGACAAAGTGCACCTTGTAAAAAGGAATTTAACTCTTATGAGGCTGAGAGTATGGTCTGCTGTGAAAGAAATACTGTGCACAAAAAGCATGCATTTTAAAAATTTGAATGGCTAAAGTATCTATAACAGAAAATATGCAAACATAAACTTTAAATAATGTATATGAAAATGCCTACCTTAGCAAAACTATGCAACTATATGCATATTGAAAATGAATATGGAAAATCAAAAAAGGCACAAAAAATCAATGCAAGAATGAATGTAACAAAGTCTTGGAACTCAATACAAAGAAATAATAGGCTAGAAATGTCAATGAAAAAGTGCAATAACATCAAGACTGAAAAATGTTTGCATGTGTTTATTATTATTATTATTATTATTATATTTATTTATTTATTTATACTCTACTTTATTTCCTCCAAAGGAGACACAAAGCAGCCTAACATAAAAAGCATCAGCATAACAATTTGAGACTTATTCTGTGGGAAAAATACATGGATGCTTTTTAACATGGAAAACAGAATGTTCTGTGCAGAAAAAAATGTTCCTGGCTATCAAACAAAACAACCAAAGTTATGCAGGAAATAGCAAGTCCCCAATTCTGACTTAACCTTTAATATTTACAACTCCTCCAATTCTGTCTTAGAAGACAGTTGCTGCTATGAGTGATGGAGATGTCTTCTCCTAGCCATCAGGATGCACCTGATTAATGTTTCCACCAACTCCTTCCGGAGTGGACAGGTCAGTCTATTTTATCTCAATCTGCAGAACAAATCCCCATTGTTTACAGTGACTGCTGTCCCATAAATTAGGATTGGGACACTTTTATGACCCCTGAGATCCCCTCTATACTGCCATATATCAAGGCAGATAATCCACATGATCTGTATTGAACTGGATTATCCGAGTCTACACTGCCATATAATCCATTTCAAAGCAGATAATCCAGATTTTATTCAGATGTGTAGAAGGAGCCTAAGTTTTCCTATGTAGGGGTCATAAATATAAATCAGTTACATAACTCTGTGTTACTCATTCATAACTGTGGTTGTGAATTCCATCCATCACAGACTTCCACAAAAATGCTTCCTATATAAGGCAGAAATAATATTTCATTAACTCAATCCTTTCATGTAATTTTTGCTTCAATGTCATTTCTTCTACATTTCCTGAACTGTTTGATCTGCAGGAAATTGAATTAATTATGGTTGTACCTTGACTTTAGTGTTTCAGAACAACAGTATAATTTATAAAAATATTAATGAAATAAGCAAGCCAGGACACAGTTTTCTGCTATGTGTGGAAGATGAATAATATGTATTCATCAAGAAAATAGAACCTTAGTCTGAATCTCTGTTTTGGTGCAACACCATATTCAGGTATATTAGTTTTAATGCATTCTATTCTTCTTCACCCCACTATGTCTGTTTAGGTAGCAATCTCAGCTGATTTTGAATTAAGAGATTTAACCCACCTTAAAAGGGGATATGAAATGTTGTCTGGGGAAATGTTCTGAGAACAATCTATCATCTACAACAGGGTTCAGTAATACAAAATCCTGCTAATGTACTGGACCTGTAATTCTCATCAGACCCAGCCAGCATTGCCAATAATAAACAATAATGGCAACATATGAAAGGTTGTACCTCTTGGAGCTAGAACGAGAAGGTGAGTACAGCTAAAGAAAGTGTTTGCTTTTGTTTTGTTTTTGAATGGCTGTGAGTCAAGGTACCATATACAAATGGCTTTCCTAGTCTTGGTGTTAATAGAAGCAATTACCTAGGATTTGAGCAATAATTTGTGATAATCCAAACTTTTTTTTCTCAAGCTGGACAAGAAAAGCCTGGGAGTTAAGAAAGACCATCCCACTGTCACTTTTTGGCAAGCAGTCAATATGGCCCATCCACCTAAGCACTTCTGAGTGGCATACCAAGCATTAGTAGCAAATTTCAGATGCTTATTTTGAAATATAGTAGTATTGCAAAGTGGCAAGATGTGAAATTGGATATATTAGTGCATCTGAATGCTTTAAAACCCAAGCTGCCAAAAAAAACCCAACCCAGCATAGAGTCCAAAAACACACAAAGGAACTGAACGGACTAGCATAACTGATATATAGCAGCAGCCTTTCAGATAACAGAAATATAATGATGTGGTATAACTGCTTCACACACAGAGAGAAAAAGAAACAGACAGAGAGAGGAAGAAAGGGAGGGAGTATATGTATGAGTGTGAAAAAGAGATATGTTTTTTTCTGTGATGATAATTTGTGCAATATATGGCTAAGTGAGAGGAGTGTTAAGGCAGTGATAGATTCTGTGAGAGAACATGTTCAGTCATGTTTGTTTGTGAGCAGGTGTTGAGAATGAGAGAGGGTACATCTTGGAAATTAAAGACATCAAGTACTGGCTGAACAAGTCTACTGTTCCTTTATAGCAACATCCATCAATACAAGGATAGTTAGGACTTTCAGTGTTACCATTTTAATTCCCATTTTGAGGAATTTATTACTCAGCTGATATTAATCCATATTAAGTGGAAATCTAGCAAACACAAGTGTCTCAGAATCTCAGCAATAGTACTTACAACTGAGAGCTCATTGCAGATTTATGCTAGATATTAATTGGGTCCTTAATTCTCTAGTTTTGATGAGCACCAGTTTGGCATTAGTAGTTGCTATATAGCACAGTTATCTGATTTATCTGGTTTAATGTTTTATCTGATTTGTGCTGTCGTGTCTGGGCATGGCCCCATGTAAGCCACCCCGAATATAAGAATAAAATTATTATTATTATTATTATTATTATTATTATTATTATTATTATTATTAAGACATAATATTTTTATTGCCCTACAATTTCAGAAATCAATTTAGCTGAATATATTCAACTTTCAAAAAGATATTTTTTAAAAACCACAAAATCAATACTAAAGTCTATCTCCTTCTTGGGCCAAGTTCCATAAAGTTAGGTACTTGGAAACTAAGAATGTCTAAAGAGATGTCCTCCATATTCATTAGTGATATTACAAAATGTCACAGCTTATATTTATTTACAACTCTGCCATCCATTCGTTTATACATGGCCTTGGTCTTTCTGGTCCAGATCCAGTTTGGAAGGATAGAAGTCCAGAAATGAGCAAAGTCTTTATGAAAGATCAGAATCTTGCTGAATTACTACAAGAATTTACCTGTGACCCATGAACTTTTACATAAATTAACCAACTTCATATGAAAACTTTGTAAATGAGTGTTTTTATTCATTTGAATTCAGGTGGGGCTCAGCTCTGGCTTCATAAACTAGGTCATAAGTATAGCTTTACCAAAACACTTACAATTTACCACCTGCCTCTGGATGTGTGCACAGCTCTACTTCTCATGTCTTTTCCCTCCTTTAGGTAAGAAGGAGGGGCAGCAGCATTCCCTCCTATCAGAGCAATGGCAGTTAGGAATCTGAAGGGTGTGAGATCAATTACGTATCATTTTACAAAAATCAACATTCAGCTGATAAGAATATTCTTCTTAAGGAAAATAATATTTTCAAAAATTTTCATATTCAGTGGGAGACACTGACTCAACATGTAAGGACAGCCTATCAAGAAATGCCCAACCTCCACAAAAAGGAGATAAGCAGCACTAGCTTTTCATTGAGGTATCTGTAATTTCCACATAAAATCTCTGTATAAAACCTTTGTTTTTCCATTTGTGAAGAAAAGCACACCCATAGAAGCCCTGGTTGATCTCTAAAAAACCCCCAAAAGAATAGAAAAGCAAAACCTTCTTAATGAAAAATAAAGAGAGAAAGAACTTTTAAAAGGCTGATTGATGGAAAAGATTGATGGGAAATACTGTAGTTCTGTATCATTAATTTTGCAGCTGTTGCAGTTTTGCATAACTGTACAAGTTGCAAAAAAATCATCCTCACAAATGTGAAAAATGTCGCCTAAAGGATAGGCAATCTCTAACATTTTGCTTGCAAGGAGGAAAAATGTAGTTTCACCTATGTGTGAAAATGAGATAGATGAGCATTTTTAAACTGACCTCTCATTCCCAATATGGAATGTCTTAATCTTATGACTCCAGAGGTGAGATATAACAGAGGAAAAAAGCAGATTGGCAGGAATCTGAGGCTCCTGATAACAGTGGTCTCTTGGAGTCTGGCTGGGATTGAGGCAGAGGGAGATCCTATTCCCAGCAGTACATTACAGACACTGAAGACTCATTCAATAAGCAATGCAGAGACAAGGAGCAATTATACTGATTCAATCATTATTCAATAGGTGACTATTTAAAAGGTTGACCTAATCTGACATCTGGTGTCTTCAGACAGATGTCTATTAATCTTCAGTCACTCCTTGTTGCTTTCAGTCCTTTCCTGGTGACTGTCAGTAACCTTCAGCTTTCTCACTTTTCTTCACCTAGGAATGGTTATAATTAACAACTCTGCTGGACTACTGATTTTTTATTACAGTTCTTGGATGGGCTCATGATTACTCTCTTGTATCATGCTTCACCTTGTTGAAGTACCTGTGACCAACCTGCACTGAATTAACTATTTGACAGCACTTGCATTCGAACCAGCTGGTTCTTGGGTCACTACTGACTGGAGCATAGGAAAGAAATAGATGAATAAAGCACCTGCAGTGCTTTATTCATCTCAAAGGGAAGCTCCTTGGGAGATCAAATACTTTCTGTCCTGAGTTCACTATTCCATTGGTGTAAATACATATCAGACTTTTTAGCAGAGATTGACTGATTTAGATCAACTGTAGAGGTAGCTTCTGATTTTTGTAGCCATGCTCCAGGCATAATAAGCATGCACATACCTTGGCTGCCAGAAGAGCTTATCAGTCTGATATGTATTTGAACAGTTCTAAATGAAACTTACTATCACAATTACTTTTTACCAAGTTTTATCCCATCAGCATGTGAACAGGTCAGTCAGATGTGATCATAAGCAAAGGAATAATGTTGCACACAAAAGATAAGAAAAAAAGAAAGGAAGAAAGGAAGAAAGGAAGGGAGAGAAAGATATTAATAGAATACCAGTTTTCTGCCTATCACTTTTGTTAAGGAAACATCCAATTTATTGTATTACTGTAGAATTGCCATGATAGATGGTTTGTTACGAACGGAGGGCTTAAGGGAGAAACGTGCCAAGAGAAAGGAGCATCAAGCTAATCCCGACCGGGACCGCCTTCCACCTGGAAACCAATGTCCTCACTGCGGGAGAATATGCGGGTCAAGAATAGGTCTCTTCAGCCACCTATGAACCCACCCCCAAGACACCAAGGATGGAAGACTATCGTCCTCGAGCTACGAGGGATCGCCTAAGTGTTACATGTCATTTGGACTTCTGAAACACATTTTATGTGGGGCTGTCTTTGGTAACTGTTTAGAAACTTCAATGGGTTCAAAGTGCTGCAGCCCATGATAGCAGTGGTTCTCAACCTGTGGGTCCCCAGATGTTTTGGCCTTCAACTCCCAGAAATCCTAACAGCTGGTAAACTGGCTGAGATTTCTGGGAGTTGTAGACCAAAACACCTGGGGACCCACAGATTGAAAACCACTAAATTATAGGGAGCATACAATATATATATATATATATATATATATATATATATATATATATACACACATGTAATGTATGTTTTATTATGGAGTAAACAACAAAACCACTGAACCAAATCACACCAAATTTGCCACAAAAGATATGGTCATCCAAAATATGTCTTTAAAACAAAAACAAAAACAAAAAAACAAGAAAAATAAGGTCCAAATTGGAGGAAGAGGAAGAACTGTTTTCCCCCCTTGCTTCCAGTTAGAAGGGTAGGCTTCGTCCATTTCATCTCCTAGCAAACCCCTTGGCCAAAGGACAGCCAGGGTTCAGTTAGGCCTCTTCCACATTGCCCATAAAATACAGATTGTCTGATTTGAACTTGATTATATGGCAGCGTAGACTCAAGACCCTCCCACACAGCAATATAACCCAGAATGCCAAGGCACATAATCCACAGTATCTGCTTTTAACTGGATTATCTTGAGTCCACACTGCCAGTGTGGATTTTATACAGCTGTGTAGAAGGGGCCTCGCATAATCCGGTTCTAAGCAGATAATATAAGATTATAAATATAATACATAATAATTGCTGTATTATAATAATACAGAACAATATAATCTCTAAAATCAGGGCAGCAAATAAAGAGCAACACTCTGAAAACAGGGGAATTCCAGAAAGGAAACAACCAGGACCAGATAACACCTCTCAACAAAGGATTCCCCCCAGTAGGAAGCAGCCAGGCTTTGAAGCTGCAAGGCAATTAAATACTAATCAAGGTGACTAATTGCAGCATTCATACTTGCCACACTGAGACTATTCATTGCTATTCAACCTGGCCAACCAAGAATTCCACAAGGTAGAAAGCGGCCAGGCTTGCAAGCAGCAAGGCTATTCAGTGTTGTTCAACCTGGCCAACCAAGATTTCCCCTAGATAGAAAACCCTCAGTTTTTGAAGGCCCAAGGAAGGATGCCCCTATATAGAAAGTTGCCAGTCTTTGAAGCAGTGAGGCTATTCAGTGCAATTCAAATTGGCCAAAAACCCATTCCTCTAGAATGCAAGTACCCAGCCCTCCAAGCAGCAAGCCTATCTATATATATAAATGAGTGATGGAATCCCGGCGACGAGCAAAACAACACAACTAAACACCCCCAACCTCAAAATTTAGCAGCACAACCCTTCATCCATGCCTCTAGGTTCATACAACAAAAATAAACAACAGGAACCATCACGGGGCCTAAAAAAATCCAAAAAACAAAAATGCTCCATGTGCACCTCCTCCAAAACGATCCCCAGGTGCTGACAGAACAACCCCCGCCCCTCCCCTCAAAAGGCACTCCCGTGCACTCCCCTTTTCCTGCCCCGAGGCACCGCCCACCAACAAAAACTCACCCAGCAGCCCTCAACATGGCACCAGGGAGGAGGGACCTGCACGGAGCCCCCCACCACCACCCTCCGGCGAGGCCTGGCCGGAACCGGAGCCGGGGGACACGGCCAGGAGAGGGCCCAGAGGCCAGGCCTCCTCCCCAGCCACCCTCCTCCAGGGCCTCCTCCTCCTCATTGTCGTCAGGGAAACAGAGCAAGGTGGGAGGAAGGGAGAGGCTTTGCCCACGTCACCCCATCAAACAGGCACACTGATGCCATGGAGGTATGGAGGGGTGGGGGCCAGGAGGAGGGGGAAGTAGGAAGAGTTATCCCTCAATTACTTTCAGTTTCTCCTCCTCTACACCTCAATTATAATAAAAACAATCACAACCACAACAATAACAATCAACAGCTTCACAGGCAAAAAGCACCTAGGCACTGAAGCTGCAAGGCCATTCAGTGCTAATCAAACTTGCCAATGGCAACAATCACACTTGGCCTCCAAACAGACAATACAGTACACTCTCACTTAGCCAAGCTTCACTTATCCAAGGCAGTCTGCCATTTAGTACTCAATGTTTTCGAACTAAATGTTGCAATGTTTGCATGCTAAATTCGTAAAAACAGTAATTAATACATAACATTACTTTATATCATATGTAATAATTACTATGGTCTAATAAGAAAACAGAACAATAGAATCTCTAAAATCAGGACACTAAATACAAAACAACACTCAAAAGACAGGGACGTTCCAGACATGGGAATTCCACACTGGAAACAATCAGGCCCAGCTAACACCTCCCAACAAAGGATTCCCTCAACCAGGAAACAGCCAGGCCTCGAACCTCCAAGGCCATTCAATACAAATCAAGGTAACTAATTGCAACATTCATACTTCCTGCACTCAGACTATTCATTCCTATTCGACCTGCCCAACCAACAATTCCACAAGGTAGAAAGCGGCCAGGCTTCAAAGCACCAACACTATTCACTCCTTTTCAACCTGCCAAACCAATATTTCCCCTAAATAAAAATCCCTCACGTTTGGAAGCCATCAGGCCACTCCGTCCCATTCAACCAGCCGAAGCAAGGAGGCCCCTATATAGAAAGCACCCAGGCTTGGAAGCAGCAAGGCTATTCAGTGGAATTCCAAATGGCCAGAAGCATCGCGTGGCAGGGCACAGCTAGTTCCATTATATTCCAGCTCACCAATCAAGGATTCACATAAGAAGAAAACGACCAGGCTTTGAGGCGGCTATTCCACCTGGTCAACAAATGATTCCCATAAGCCATAGCAACGCATGGCTGGGCACAGCTAGTTTTCTTGTTAAAACAGCTCCACTGGGTAAGGCTTAGGTCCAGACTATCTGAAAGGATGTATTTCCTCATAGGAAACTACCAGGTCTAAAATATACCCGGGAAGACTTTTATTCAGCATGCCTCCATCACAAAAGAACTTTCTCAGTTGGCTTCTAAGGAGTAAGTAGGGGAGAGTCTTTATGTATAATTTAACCATTTGTTTTTTTAAAAAATAGTTTTAAACTATTCTTTGTGAGGTGGAAAAAACTTTGCTCCCCTTTTAATTATTTTTATAATAACCCCCCCCCCCCCCTAAAATATAAAATAAGGCATGGTCAATAAAACTTCTTTGTAATGGGAACTGGAAAGAGGGGATGAGATCAGTTCATTTGGTTTATTTTGCAAAGTTTACAAGCATACAAATGTGGAGAGGCTTACCATGCCACAAAACATGTTCTGTACTTGGCCAAGAAGCGGGGATTCTGCCAAAACAACATACTTTTCAGCTTGAAATTCTTTTGAAGGAGAGAGATTAAATGAGCTGGCATCCATTTTAAACTGGCTGCCAATGTCAGAAGCAAATCAGCACCATTCAGTAACTGAGAGGCTCCATTCAATCGTGAAAAGTCCTTGGGCTGAGTTTACTGCTGGAAGGGAAGAAGGTGCATCATTTACTTCCACAGCACTTTCTTATGGCAGCAAATAATATATCCTTCGTGTAGTGTTTAGTAATGGGGTAAAACACACTTGACGGACTGATCCAAAACAAGTATCCCTTCATAGCTCATCCTTGATGTATTTACAGAGCCATTCACAAGCCAAGAATATCTGATATGAAGCGACAGAATAAGAACAGGATATTATTTACCTATCGGAGTCCAGTTGTCATGGCATAAATACTATTATTCAAGAAGTTGTATTTTCCAGAAGGTTCTGAAAGGACAGTACCCGAAATATGAAAGTGTAAGCAAAGGAGCCCCTGGTGGCAAAGAGGGCTAAAATGCTGAGCTGCTGAACTCACTGACCAAAAGCTCAGTGTTTCGAATATGTGGAGCAAGGTGAGCTCCCGCTGTTAGCCCTAGCTTCTGCCAACCTAGTAGTTCAAAAACATGCAAATGTGAGTAGAACAATAGGTACTGCTCCGATGGGAAAGTAACAGCAGTCATTTGGCCACATGACCTTGGAGGTGTCTACGGACAATGGCAGCTCTTCAGAGATGAGCACCAACCCCCAGTGTCAAACTCAACTAGACTTAATGTCAGGAGAAAACCTTTACCTAAGCAAAGTTAACCATTCTACAACCAGTGAGCATGCTTAATTGCCCAAGAGTGTGTACAACTTTGGCACAACCTACCTCCAGCATGGCTATGCTGTCATAAATGTATGCTACATAATGGCTGAATAGGATCTTATCTATAGTTGGAAGTGAAGAAATGTGAACAAGTGATTATATGCCACTTGAAGGCAATAGAGTTAGAGAGAAGTAGTATGTCCCTGGTGTGTCTTTTAAGCTTTTGATTCTTTATCCACCATCTAATATTCCCAGTCTTGACTTCTTTGCACATACTGATTTCTATCATGTTTTAAAATCATGTAGCCATAGGTAACAGATTGCTATCTTTTTCTCTCTATTGAATATGTAGTTCATTTTAATAGACTTTTTATTCACTGAAGATTTTTCTAAAATGATTGCAAGCATCTGCTTCCATATATGCTGATAGATAAAGGCCATACAGAATCCTTCTATGGAAAAAAGCACCAAAAAACCCCCCAAAACAAAACAAAATGCACATGAAGGCCATATTTTTGTTAGACTGCACCCAGCATAAAATATTATGTAAATTTTCAGGTTCATCAAATCCTTCATCAGACAAGTTATTGAAAATGATGGTGCGGTTGGGGGGGGGGGGGGCAGAAAAGACAGAGAAGTAAATCTAACTAATATCAAGTCTACAGGCTCAAAGTTACTGAAGAAAGATGTTCTTAATTTGTTAGCATTTTTACATTTCTCAAGGCTGTTGCACATTGACTTATATTGTTACTGCTCAGGCCAGAGGCCAAGTCATGCTCCTATAACCAATACACAGTTCATCAGATAATTTATGATTTTGAAGAAATAATGTTTGAGTGTCAGATCTTAAATTTCGGAAATAACCCAGTCAGATTTTCCTTTAATACACGGAATGGCATTTTGTGGTTGTGTAAGGGTAACAGTGCCTTATATCTGTCTGAATTACCAAGTTCTTCCTCATTTTCTGAAACAGCCTTCAATGAGAGATGAATAGGACTTTAATGCATTTTGAAAATGAGTGGCTCACAAACACTGGTGTTAAGCCTTTTGACTAGTGAAGCTAATTTATTATCATTATCCATTGTGGACCAAAGTGACGAGGAAATGGGGTTTGTGCCGATTCAGCAAGATTCTGCCCCTTTCCAGATGTTCCCTATTGACAATTCTAGTCCACAGCTTATTAAAAAGGCCCTTGAAACGGAGCTTTCTCCCACCAGTTCCCCTCCCTTCAATAGACGGATGTTTTGGGAAACGAGTAGGTCTGAGAAAGCTGGCAGAAGAAGGAGCGCGCGATTAGCAGCTAGAGAATCTGCTGATTAACCTGTTTTCCCCTGAGAGTTCTCAGGGAGGATCGCATCTGGTGAAAGATGTTGTTTTAGCTCTTTTCCCTTGGGAAAAGAGCATTTGGACACCTGCTCTGTGGAAAGATTTGAAGTTCCTTAAAAGTCCTGTGCGCTGGCTAGCCAGCGCGGAGTCAACGTGTCAGTTGAAGGAATAACTTCGCTTCCAGCCAAGTGTGGACCGTGTTTGGATCCGCTATCTTCCAGCCTAGCTGTGCCTTGCCTAGCCGTGTTTCCTTGCCTTGCCTTGCCGTGATTCTAGCCTTGCCTTGTCGTGTCGTGAATCCAGCCTTGTCTTCAATTCCTTGCCTTGGACTTGCTTTTGAACTCTAGTAAAAGACTTGGACGTCTCCCCACTCAAACTGCTTGGAAGTTTGAGTGCGTTTCGGTTTTGGATTACAAACTTTAAACTCTAATATTAGACATTGGACAATATATTATTGGACTTTCCTGAAAGGTCTATTGATGAACTTTATCTTCTGCTTGTTTTTGCTTTATTTCTTCAATTCTTTAATAAAGATATTAGATTGTTTATTGGCCTCGGTGTATTGGTTTCCAGTGCTCTCACAGCCAGGGGTGTCACAGTCCACATCATGAAGACCAGCCCAAGT
Organism: Anolis carolinensis; assembly: GCF_035594765.1. NCBI lineage: Eukaryota > Metazoa > Chordata > Lepidosauria > Squamata > Anolidae > Anolis > Anolis carolinensis. The sequence goes on from NC_085845.1 coordinate 54,143,882, forward strand.
AATGCTTCTTTCCCCAGCCCTGCTAGTCACAGGACTTAAAGGGGCAGTTTTAGCAGTCCCTCTTTAACCAAAAGTGTGTATAGAGCCATTTCCACACAGCTGAATACAATCCACATTATCTGCTTTGAACTAGAATATATGGCAATGTGGATTCAAATGTTCCAGTTCAAAGCAGATATTGTGGGTTATTCTGCCTTGATATTCTGGATTATATGGCTGTGTGGAAGGTCCCTAAATGACATTGTGGAGTGGATTTTTTAAAAAAACAGTAGATAGAGGATGATGAGGCCCTGCTCACGGTCAGTAGATGAGGCCCTGCTCACGGTCCCGTCAGCTTCACAGGTGCGGCTGGCGGGCACGAGATACAAGGCTTTTTCAGTAGTGGCTCCCCGCCTATGGAACGCCCTCCCCAGTGAAGTTAGGCAGGCTCCCTCCCTCCTATCCTTCTGTAGGAAGTAGGCTTGAGCGATCCACGAAAAAATTGATTCTAAACTCGTTTCAAAAGTGGGGGGGTAGCGTTTCGTTTCTGAAGTCATTTCCGAAAAATTCATTAGTTTCAAAAGTAATTCGTTAATGGCGGACGCGCATGCGCAGTGGCCCAAAACAGCCCAAGGGGGGGCCCTTTTATGGGGCTCTCCTGCACTCATTTTTTCAGCTATACTGATCAAATTTGGTACAGTGGGAGAACACAATCCACCCTGCTTGCTCGCCAAATTGCAGAGCGTTTGCCCTTTCCTAAGATTTATCACGCAATTTCATAGTTCATATTAAAAAACTTTATTTAACAATTGCAAAAATCTGTTCCTGCTTTTGAATTGTTATTTCCTGTTCAATAGGGGTTCCTTCACTGTGAAAGTCCTTCTTCTACTTGTGTAACATTGTTTCAGTGCCCGTAAATCTGTCAAAATGTTAGGACATTGGTGGCCAAGAGACACATTGTGCTGCCACAATGCGCAATGACTTTCCCCAGGCATCCAGATTGGAGGCCATTATACCACAGTGGTCAAGCCCCTCCCCCTCCCAAGAAATGTAAGATTTGTGCGACGTTGGTTTGATTTATCGCCTGATGGCAAAATGGGGGCTTGGATCCCACTCCCCTGGGGAGCCGGCCACCGTGGGGCAGCTCCCACCCACGCCCCTTTCCCCAAAGCAGCAGGGCAGGGGCTTAACTGCGGAGATAGACATGGGGGCTTGGATCCAACTCCCCTGGGGAGCTGGCCACCGTGGAGGGGCCTCCCACCCACACCCCTTTCCCCAAAGCAGCAGGGCGGGGGCTTAACTGCGGAGATAGACATGGGGGCTTGGATCCCACTCCCCTGGGGAGCTGGCCACCGTGGGGTAGCTCCCCCCACGCCCCTTTCCCCAAAGCAACAGGGCGGGGGCTTAACTGCGGAGATAGACATGGGGGCTTGGATCCCACTCCCCTGGGGAGCCAGTCACCGTGGGGTAGCTCCCACCCCCGCCCCTTTCCCCAAAGCAGCAGGGCGGGGGCTTAGCTGCGGAGATAGACATGGGGGTTTGGATCCATTAAAAGCACTGGCAGGGGGAGGGGAAGGTAGGACTGCAGCCGTTTTGCAGCCTTGGACGGAAGGACAACTGGGAGAGAAGCGAGATGCATCGCGGGAAACTCGACACAATTGGCCAAGAGGCAGCAAAAAGCAGAAAGAAAAAATCCCCGGGGAGATACGAACCAGGAGCAAAGACCCCACCCTGCGCCAGCCACAGTAGGCCGACACGCATCCCAGAGAGAGAGAGAGAGAAAACAAGAGGACCCCGCTCTAAAGGAAGGATCTGGGAAAAATTGCCCAAATGTGTACGGAAGGACAGCTGGGAGAGAAGCGAGATGCTTCGCCGGAAACTCCACCACGTTGGCCAAGAGGCAGCAAAAAGAAAAAGAAAAAATCCCCGTGGGGATCCGAACCTCTATGTCTATCTCAGCAGCAAAGACCCCACCCTGCGCCGGCCATAGCCGGCCAGCACGCATCCTGGAGACACAGAGAGAGAAAACAAGAGGACCCCGCTCAAAAGGAAGAATCTGGGAAAAATTGCCCAAATATGTACGGAAGGACAGCTGGGAGAGAAGTGAGATGCATTGCGGGAAACTCGACACAATTGGCCAAGAGGCAGCAAAAAGCAGAAAGAAAAAATCCCCGTGGGGATCCGAACCTCTATGTCTATCTCAGCAGCAAAGACCCCACCCTGCGCCGGCCATAGCCGGCCAGCACGCATCCCGCAGAGAGAGAGAGAGAAACAACAAGAGGACCCTGCTCTAAAGGAAGAATCTGGGAAAAATTGCCCAAATATGTACGGAAGGACAGCTGGGAGAGAAGTGAGATGCATTACGGGAAACTTGACACAATTGGCCAAGAGGCAGCAAAAAGAAAAAAAAATCCATGGGGAGATATGACCAGCAGCAAAGACCTCACCCTGCGCCGGCCACAGTTGGCCGGCATGCATTCCGGAGAGAGAGAGAGAAAACAAGAGGACCCCACGCAAAAGGAAGGATCTGGGAAAAATTGCCCAAATATGTACGGAAGGACAGCTGGGAGAGGAGCGAGATGCATCGCAGGAAACTCGACCACGTTGGCCAAGAGGGAGCAAAAAGCAGAAAGAAAAAATCCCCGTGGGGATCCGAACCTCTATGTCTATCTCAGCAGCAAAGACCCCACCCTGCGTCGGCCATAGCCGGCCGCCACGCATCCCGGAGAGAGAGAGAGAGAGAGAAAACAAGAGGACCCTGCTCTAAAGGAAGAATCTGGAAAAAAATTGCCCAAATATGTACGGAAGGACAGCTGGGAGAGAAGTGAGATGCATTGTGGGAAACTCGACACAATTGGCCAAGAGGCAGCAAAAAGAAAAAGAAAAAATCCCCGTGGGGATCCGAACCTCTATGTCTATCTCAGCAGCAAAGACCCCACCCTTCGCCGGCCATAGCCGGCCGGCATGCATCCCGCAGAGAGAGAGAGAGAAAACAAGAGGACCGTGCTCAAAAGGAAGGATCTGGGAAAAATTGCCCAAATATGTACGGAAGGACAGCTGGGAGAGAAGTGAGATGCATTGTGGGAAACTCGACACAATTGGCCAAGAGGCAGCAAAAAGAAAAAATCCCCGTGGGGATCCGAACCTCTATGTCTATCTCAGCAGCAAAGACCCCACCCTTCGCCGGCCATAGCCGGCCGGCACGCATCCCGCAGAGAGAGAGAGAGAAAACAAGAGGACCCCGCTCAAAAGGAAGGATCTGGGAAAAATAGCACAAATATGTACGGACGGACAACTGGGAGAGAAGTGAGATGCATTGCGGGAAACTCGACACAATTGGCCAAGTGGCAGCAAAAAGCAGAAAGAAAAACTTCCCGTGGGGATCCGAACCTCTATGTCTATCTCAGCAGCAAAGACCCCACCCTGCGCCGGCCATAGCCGGCCGGCACGCATCCCGCAGAGAGAGAGAGAGAGAGAGAAAACAAGAGGACCCCGCTCAAAAGGAAGGATCTGGGAAAAATTGCCCAAATATGTACGGAAGGACAGCTGGGAGAGAAGTGAAATGCATTGTGGGAAACTCGACACAATTGGCCAAGAGGCAGCAAAATGAAAAAGAAAAAATCCCCGTGGGGATCCAAACCTCTATGTCTATCTCAGCAGCAAAGACCCCACCCTGCGCCGGCCATAGCCGGCCGGCACGCATCCCGCAGAGAGAGAGAGAGAGAAAACAAGAGGACCCCGCTCTAAAGGAAGGATCTGGGAAAAATTGCCCAAATATGTACGGAAGGACAGCTGGGAGAGAAGTGAGATGCATTGCGGGAAACTCGACACAATTGGCCAAGAGGCAGCAAAAAGAAAAAGAAAAAATCCCCGTGGGGATCCGAACCTCTATGTCTATCTCAGCAGCAAAGACCCCACCCTTCGCCAGCCATAGCCGGCCGGCACGCATCCCGCAGAGAGAGAGAGAGAAAACAAGAGGACCCCGCTCAAAAGGAAGGATCTGGGAAAAATAGCACAAATATGTACGGATGGACAGCTGGGAGAGAAGTGAGATGCATTGCGGGAAACTTGACACCATTGGCCAAGAGGCAGCAAAAAGGAAAAAAAATCCACGGGGAGATACGAACCAGCAGCAAAGACCTCACCCTGTGCCGGCCACAGTTGGCCGGCACGCATTCCAGAGAGAGAGAGAGAGAAATCAAGAGGACCCCATGCAAAAGGAAGGATCTGGGAAAAATTGCCCAAATATGTACGGAAGGACAGCTGGGAGAGGAGCGAGATGCATTGCAGGAAACTCGACCACGTTGGCCAAGAGGCAGCAAAAAGCAGAAAGAAAAAATCCCCATGGGGATCCGAACATCTATGTCTATCTCAGCAGCAAAGACCCCACCCTTCGCCGGCCATAGCCGGCCGGCACGCATCCCGCAGAGAGAGAGAAAACAAGAGGACCCCGCTCAAAAGGAAGGATCTGGGAAAAATAGCACAAATATGTACGGAAGGACAGCTGGGAGAGAAGTGAGATGCATTGCGGGAAACTTGACACAATTGGCCAAGAGGCAGCAAAAAGGAAAAAAAATCCGCGGGGAGATATGAACCAGCAGCAAAGACCTCACCCTTTGCCGGCCACAGTAGGCCGACACGCATCCCGGAGAGAGAGAGAGAGAAAACAAGAGGACCCCGCTCTAAAGGAAGGCTCTGGGAAAAATTGCCCAAATATGTATGGAAGGACAGCTGGGAGAGAAGCGAGATGCTTCGCGGGAATCTCGACCACGTTGGCCAAGAGGCAGCAAAAAGAAAAAGAAAAAATCCCTGTGGGGATCCGAACCTCTATGTCTATCTCAGCAGCAAAGACCCCACCCTTCGCCGGCCATAGCCGGCCGGCACGCATCCTGGAGAGAGAGAGAGAGAAAACAAGAGGACCCCGCTCAAAAGTAAGGATCTGGGAAAAATTGCCCAATTATGTACGGAAGGACAGCTGGGAGAGAAGTGAGATGCATTGCGGGAAACTCGACACAATTGGCGAAGAGGCAGCAAAAAGCAGAAAGAAAAAATTCCCATGGGGATCCGAACCTCTATGTCTATCTCAGCAGCAAAGACCCCACCCTTCGCCGGCCATAGCCGGCCGGCACGCATCCCGCAGAGAGAGAGAGAGAGAAAACAAGAGGACCCCGCTCAAAAGGAAGGATCTGGGAAAAATTGCCCAAATATGTACGGAAGGACAGCTGGGAGAGAAGTGAGATGCATTGTGGGAAACTCAACACAATTGGCCAAGAGGCAGCAAAAAGAAAAAGAAAAAATCCCCGTGGGGATCCGAACCTCTATGTCTATCTCAGCAGCAAAGACCCCACCCTTCGCCGGCCATAGCCGGCCAGCACGCATCCCGCAGAGAGAGAGAGAGAAAACAAGAGGACCCCGCTCAAAAGGAAGGATCTGGGAAAAATAGCACAAATATGTACGGATGGACAGCTGGGAGAGAAGTGAGATGCATTGCGGGAAACTTGACACAATTGGCCAAGAGGCAGCAAAAAGGAAAAAAAAATCCGCGGGGAGATACGAACCAGCAGCAAAGACCTCACCCTGTGCCGGCCACATTTGGCCGGCATGCATTCCAGAGAGAGAGAGAGAGAGAAATCAAGAGGACCCCATGCAAAAGGAAGGATCTGGGAAATATTGCCCAAATATGTACGGAAGGACAGATGGGAGAGAAGTGAGATGCATCGCAGGAAACTCGACCACGTTGGCCAAGAGGCAGCAAAAAGCAGAAAGAAAAAATCCCCGTGAGGATCCGAACCTCTATGTCTATCTCAGCAGCAAAGACCCCACCCTGCGCTGGCCATAGCCGGCCAGCACACATCCCGGAGAGAGAGAGAGAAAACAAGAGGACCCCGCGCAAAAGGAAGGATCTGGGAAAATTGCCCAAATATGTACGGAAGGACAGCTGGGAGAGAAGCAAGATGCTTCACGGGAAACTCGACCACATTGGCCAAGAGGCAGCAAAAAGCAGAAAGAAAAAATCCCCGTGGGGATCCGAACCTCTATGTCTATCTCAGCAGCAAAGACCCCACCCTGCGCCGGCCACAGTTGGCCGGCACGCATCCCTGAGAGACCGGCCCGGCCCACCCACAAAGTTTTCTGTTTTTGCGACCTAAGCCCCTGCCCTGCGGCAAATTCTGTCATGTAACTTCTCTCCGAGAAGATCCGAACCTCTATGTCTATCTCAGCAGCAAAGACCTCACCCTGCGCCGGCCACAGTTGGCCGGCACACATCCCTGAGAGACCGGCCCGGCCCACCCACAAAATTTTCTGTTTTTGAGACCTAGGCCCCTGCCCTGCGGCAAATTGTGTCATGTAACTTCTCTCCGAGAAGATCCGAACCTCTATGTCTATCTCAGCAGCAAAGACCCCACCCTGCGCCGGCCACAGTTGGCCGGCACGCTTCCCTGAGAGACCGGCCTGGCCCACCCACAAAGTTTTCTGCTTTTGCGATCTTAGCCTCTGCCCTGCGGCAAAATTCTGTCATGTTACTTCTCTCAGAGAAGCCCCGCACTACCGGAAGGTCTCCGTAACGGCTGACATAAAAGCCCAAGTGTCATTCCACCCCTACTTGGGAAAGAAAAATAATTATACCGCCACTCGATTAAACCGAAGAGGCTTTACTGCCAGACAAAAAGGCAGTTAAACCACTCCAGCACTCCAAGGCCTTAGCAGACAGTTTATTGCCCATTGCGACCAGGAATGCAGAAAAAATTGGGGCCCCTGACCTCGCAATTTCTCTTGTTTGCTTTCCCTTTCCTCCCCTTTGCGTCGCTTCCAGAAAGTTTTATGTTTTCGCGACATCTCCTACTGCTTCGCTCTATGCTAAATCTTCACCATCCCCAAGTCGATTGGATAGGATAATGCTGCTCGATTGACCCAAAGAAAAGGTTGTTTTGCGTGTCACAATCTCAGACACTTCCGAGTTATCAAGGTGAGGTAGTCCATTGTTGATTTTGAGGTAGTCCAGTGGTGTAGTGATATTGCGGTGCTACTGTTTAAAAACAACTTTACATCGGTGCGTGTTATTGAACTCCTTTTTTTCTACCAAGAAGTAGCAATACATCATATTTTCGTTTATCATTCGTAAAATCGTGATTTTCAAATTGGATGCTAGCTTCTCATCAATCTCACCTCGACAAAGATTCTGATGGACCGTTATCTCTGTAAAGTGAGGCTGTACCGTATTCCTTTACTGAATTTCTTACCGAAGGATCCACATCGATTATAACAATGTTCTTTCTGTACAGTAACTGCGAGGATCTGGATAAGACCTTACAATCATGGCTCTTTCCCGAATTTTTTTTTTTTTAAATAAAGGGTAGAGATTTGGATTTAATCCGTTCTGAACCCAAAGTGGATGCATTTCCTACCTTGGCTTTAATAGACTAAGTTCCCCCTGAATATCCTTCTTCCCAGCCAGAATCATTATTAAGGGAGACAAAACCTAGAGCAACTGCAGGGAACGGCCCCTAGAGATTGATTTACCCAAAAACGAAAGTGGGCAACGGTGTGTGATGATTAAGACGAGAACAGAAGGGATAAGAGGAAGGAAAGCATAGGAGGATAGAGGAGTTGTTGGACATAGGCCAAAGGGGCAACCCCCCCCCCAAAAAAAAATTAGCCAAAGTTAATCAGAAGCAGAGCAGCTTAAAGGAGGAGTACTGTTGTTCTAGGAGGCGTCAGTGTCAAAATCCAAATCGGGGAAATTCAACACGGGAAGGTTGGCCTTCAGGAAGACCAGTTTCTCAACTGTTTGAGGGTCCAGCAAGCTGCGGTGGGGTGTGACTACATCTCCCGCTAGGCTGAAGACCCTTTCGCTCTGCACGCTGGTGGGCGGACAGCTGAGAAACTGGCGGGCTACGTGCGACAGATCCGGCCACATGTGATCACGTGAAGCCCAATAGGCCAATGGATCACAAGAAATTATCTCAGGAGGCTCCTCAAAGTACCTGTTGACCGAGCATTCGGCCGAGTCTACCTTTTGCGCAGAAGCCAGCAAAGAGGAATCTTCCGAGCGGGCTAGTATGGCCACCGTCTCTGCAAAGAAAGCGTTTCCTTGTCACGGCTGGAGATCCGTAACCCTACGGCAACCCCCTGCCGGCTCCCCGGGACTATCACTCTCGCCACTTGCGCTAGTGCTGGGGGTGGCAGGCATTTCCGGTAGAGGGGCCACTGTGCCCGTTTCCCCCACCCTGGCAGCAAAGACCTCCCTCACAAGGTTAACTAGTTGGGCCTTCCATATGGTAAAGTCTTTTGGGCAGACGGTGTACTTTAGCCGTGGATCACACAAGGCCGCCAGCATATGGACCTTGCTGGAAAGAAGTGGCTCTAGGCGTTTCCGTACAGCAAAGGACAACCTCCTCACCACCTCCTGGACCGGCGGTGTCAGTGGTCCAGCCAGGGAATCCAGTGTTCGACCGGCCGCAAGCATTTCTAGGTGCCTCCTTAGCCCCAAGACAAGGGGCACCGCCTGGCTAAGAAGGGCTTTTGATTCCGAAAGGGTCTCTGTGGCATCTTTGAATGGCTTTAGGACGTCTACCAGCTGGGAGATGGTGTCCCACTCTTGCTTACTTGGAACAAGCTTGCTAACAGCCGCAATTAAGGTAAGGGAGATGCCGTGTACTGCCTTCTGCTGCTCGACCATGCGTGCCAGCACCTTATAGGTTGAATTCCACCGGGTAGAGACGTCCTGGAGCAGCTTGTGCTGCGGGAGCCCTTCAAGGCTCTGTCTCTCTCTCTCAGCTGCCGGGCTGCCTTGATGCTCCTGTGGAAGTAGCCCGCGATCTTTCTACAGCGCTCGATCAGCAGGGCGATGTTGGCGGTGCTGGCCGGCTGCTCTTCCGGGCTCTTTAAACCTTCCTTGATGGTATTGTGAAGCAAGTGGGCCATGCAGGTGACATTCAAAAACCCTGCACTTTCAACCGCTTTGATCATATTTTTACCAGCATCAGTCACCATGAACCCCCTCCTCATTTTTTCTGGCCTGCACCGCATCCACTCCCCCATCATGTTTCCCAGATAGCTGCAGATGGTCTCTGCCTTGTGATCATGATCAACTACCTCCAAAGCGAGGAGTGCCCAACGATGGGATGTATCCATACTGCCTTCCTTCTCCCACCAATGTGCCATGAGAGAGAGGTAGGAATGGCCTCCTCCCAAGCTTGACCAAATATCAGAGGTAAAATGGATGTGTCCGCCCATGGCACTCCGCAACATCTGGATAATGCGTTCCTTGCAGCCCTCGTACAATCCGGGAATAACTTTTTGGGAAACGGTGTGACGAGAGGGGATTTTGTAGCGGGGGCACAGGCGTTTCATAAGGCGAACGAAGCCATCTTGTTCAACCATGCGGAAGGGATGGTGATCAAGGGCCATCATCTCTCCCACACTTTGGGTTATCTGGTGGGGTGTGGGTAATGTTTCCCCCGTTCTCTTCCTGGCTAATGGCAGGCCCCAATCCTCCAAGGTGGACTGTGTCTGCCTTCCACCTTCTACACCAGGAGAACTTTGTGTGCTAATGCTGCCACTGCAAGGGCTTGCAGCTCCCCCTCCTACTGATATCGAGGGATGGTGCCGCTTCATGTGAGAGCTCAACCCCGAGGTCGCAAGATGTCTCGGGTCTCTGCCTCTGCTGATATTTGCCCCACAGTCTCTACAAACTGCCAAAGTGGCACGCTGAGTGTGGACATTAAAATGGTCCCAAATATATGACCTTGGCCTCCCCATAGCCACTGTGCCGACGCCCAGGGAGGTAAGAGTCGTGGGCACCATAACAGCGGCATGAGAAAGTCTATGATTTGATGGTACTACCTCCTCTACCTCCTCCTCACTGTCAGTAGCGGGTGGAGGGGTGGGGTTAACAAGATCCTCACTATCCACCACCTGTACTTCCAGGACGGCAACACCTCCATGTTCCATTGTTCGTGCACTTGTCTCAGCTCCAACCGACAACTGGCTCCGGGTGGAGGGCTGTGAACTTTCCACAGTCGAACAGCCAGCTTCATCATCAAGTCCACCTACTCCCATCGTTGCGCGTTCCAGACGGATGGAATCCACCCTAACTTTTTTGGCCCCCCACAGTGTCCGGGCTGTAGCTTGACCACTAGCAGGACTTGCTCCACCAGACCCGCGTTCAGCTGAACACTTCATGATAACGGGAGTGTTTTCAGCTTTCAGAAGGGAGGAAGGTATTGCGTTACTGGGGGGAAAGATGTGTTGTTTCTTGTTTGGCAATGTGTTCTGGGTTGAACTGCCGCAAACCCTTCTATTACTGTTGTTCTTATTGTTATACTTTAAAAAAGGGTATACCTGTATTTTCCAGACTTTGCTAGGGTTGATAGGGGAAAGAGATTTGCTGCGAGCCCAAACTGAGCAGCTCAGAGAAAAGAAAGAAGGAAAAAAATACACCCTCCCTTTTGCCCAAACCAAGTTGTATTGCGGAGGATGATGGGACTTGCAACCTTTGGCCAGACTTTGCTAGGGTTGATAGGGGAAAGAGATTTGCTGCGAGCCCAAATTGAGCAGCTCAGAGAAAAGAAAGAGGGAAAAAGAAATACACCCTCCCTTTTGCCCAAACCAAGTTGTATTGCGGAGGATGATGGGATTTGCAACCTTTGGCCAGACTTTGCTAGGGTTGATAGGGGAAAGAGATTTGCTGCGAGCCCAAATTGAGCAGCTCAGAGAAAGAGGGAAAAACAATACACCCTCCCTTTTCCCCAAGTTGTTTTTCGGTGGATTATGGGGAGTTTTGCCAGACTTTGCAAAATGAAAATTGGTAAATTTGATTTCTTCTATTTGCAACTCACTTTAATGCCTATGCAAAGAAAAGTTTCCTAATCAAACGCCCAAAAAGCTGCTGAACTCCTCTTTGTCCAAAAGAAAAAAGCCCACCCCGCACCAGGCAATATGGCGCAGCAGAAAAGTTGCAGGGCTGCAGTGCTGGGCAAATGGCAAACGCCAAGCTGGAGGGGAAAAAAGCCCACAGGCCCTTTGGAAAAACACCCTGCACAAACACCCAACAGTTTCCCACCTCACCCACCCACCCTTTTCTCCCGGTCTTCTAATCTTTAGCTCAGCCAAGGAAGCTATGACGCAGCAATGCAATCTTGCCTGCCTGCCTGCCTGCCTGCCTGGAATCTCACTCCCACCCTCTCCAGATTCCCGGTGCAAATGAGCCACGAGGCTCCCTGCTGGCTCTTTTAATTCAAGACGTACAAGCCCCTCACCTGAGTTAAACGTACTCTCTGATTGGCCACAAGGTGGAAACAACACGCTAGGTTGCCCCAGTGCATTGAAATAAGTTTGGGTGATTTGCAAAAGCTTGTTTTCCTAACGAAAAAAAACGACGACATTAGAAAAAGGGCCTATCGCGGTTCGAAACCGCGGGATCCACACGATTGGACAATCTAGGTCGAATATTACTTCACAAGTTACAAAACTAATGAATTAGTAACGACAAACGGGGAAATCGAATTCTTTGAGCAAGCCTAGTAGGAAGGTTAAAACTTGGTTGTGGGACCAGGCTTTCAAATAAGAATTGGCAGTGCCAATTATTATTATGTACACCAGAACCCAATTGACAGACCCAGTCTTTTGAACCTGAACATGTCCATTTGTATTTTAGAATGTTTTTATGAATGTTGATGTAAATTAATAATTTTTAATCTGATTTATGTGTACTTTATAATTTTTATATGTGTGTTTATTGTAAGCCGCCCTGAGTCCCCTCTCGAGTGAGAAGGGCGGGATATAAATGTTGCAATAAATAAATAAATAAGAGGTAAACATTCCTACCCAGTTAAGTGACAAGTGGGTTCACACCATAACTTACTCCTTATCACAGTGCATGATCTCTTTTTCTCATGAGCCCAGTGTCCCCCTCTGCACAATCATGCAGGCAAAATTCTGAATTTCTTGAAATTTGAAATGTTACAATTGACATTGTAGGCTATTTCTCCCCCACCCCCCAAAAAAGCCCAGCTGGGGATCTCCAGAATTCTAAGGAATCTATGTTTTTAGTTCCCCATTATCATGTCATAGTACTATTTGTACAATTCCAGCCATTTAGTACAGTTGTTTTGGAGATTTAGTAAAATATTTCAAAATGAAGAATTAAGTGGTTCTACTCATCTGATTTATTTATGTCTAAATGAAATATATAGAATCTTTTGTGTCAGTCTTTCACCCATAGGATCAGCTTTAGTGTCTGTTGGAGAATAGAATGGTATGCGACACATAGCTCATTCTGAACATCTGAACTGATTTCTTATACTTAAATATTATAGAAGACCAATGCTCAAGTAAAATTCAGTTACTAATCTTGCCCGATTCTGCACAAAAAAAGTGGAGAAAGGCATGCTCTCTGGTCCTTTGCCTCATACCTAGAGATGAAAAATAGTATTATTTGTTTCAAAATTATTACTAAAATTATCTATTTCACATCTCCAAAACTTGTGCATGATAGCACACCTAGTTTCAGAAACTACTGTACATATGGCTTGTGGTACCTTTCAGAGAAAGAAGATACTTATGAAATTATCCATATCATTTCAAAATGCAAATGCCTAAAATGTGTACAGTTGATGAAATATGCAAGAACACATTTGGTTAATAGAGGTGTGCATGATCTTGTTTAGGTGTATCATATTCAGAGGATTCAATGGATTTGGCAGATTTGATTGCCTAATCCATGAAAATGAGCTAGGTATGGGGCAGCTGAATCTTATTGGATAATGGGTGCTAAAGTGGACCATTGGAGCTGAGTAGCACTCTACTTGAGGCGGCAGCTGTGGCATGTGGGCAGGGCAGCCTCGCAAATCACGAATACTGCAGCTCCTCCTTTACTTTCTTCCCCATCAGCTTCCTCCATCCCTTCAAGAAAGCCCTCTCCCCCTTGTGCCTGTTTGAGGCAAATGGAAATTTGTGCAGTGCAAGCATTGAAAGAACCTTGTGCTCCCTTCCAGGGCATGATGTGTATTGAAGCATTTCTCTCTGTGTATTTCTCACTTTCTTTCTCAGCCAATCAGAGGCCTGGTTGACTGTGTCCATTGTCCTCCCTTCTTGTGGTATGAGCTTGGCACATCAATCCCCAAAACTTCCTCTGGTGGTTTTTTTTTTGTCAATGTAATGGTAAAAACTTTTTAAAAATCCAAAGAATTAGTGGATTAGTGAATTGTCCTGAAACTTGGCCTACACGTGAGTTGAGTTTCATGCTGATAGGCCTAAAAGGACAGAGAAATAAGCTTCTAAACTTTCTCCATTGGTGTCAATGGACAAAATCTTTCTGGCATGAAAACAGACCCCCCTCCCCCAATTTTGGAAGTTCCCTAAAAACAGAACAGGCAGGCAGCTGAAAACCGGGCACCGAAAATGGCATGGGTTTTTGCTGAATTGCACACCCCTATAGGTTAATGAATCAAATGAGTAAATATTTATTGTATTTATTATTTTATATCCCACTCTTATTTCAGAAAGACATTCATCTAATTATTAGAAGTCCAACAGTAAGTGTACACATTACAGAAAACATATATGCCTAAATGTGAAACAAAACCCACAGCAACTCTGCAACCTAATGTAAATAAATAATGGGATGGAAATGTTGTCAAATGTTTGGGGAAATGCAGAGGCGTTATGACAAAGAATTTTTCCAGATACCTATGTTTATCTTGGTCTAGCCAAACAATGAGTTGTTTCAATCTGTTACAATGAAACTTAAAAAAAAAACAAGTAAAATTCAAATGCATCTTTATCTCCTTGCAGGGGGATATTCTAATTGGATTTAGCATTTCAGTTCATGGAAACCTTCAAATGATGAGTCGTACTCGTGTGATTTAACGTTTGTTTATCTTCCAGCATATACAAATATCTCAGTCCAACATTTGGGGCTAAGTTTGGGGATTAGGCAAGGGATAGAGAATGTGGTAAATCTACCAATTAAAAAGAGGTAAGTGTGCCAAGTAGAAATATCTGTCAAAAATGAGTACTGCCAAGCGCAAGCATTTGTTGTGGGTGAAAATAATGTAGGAAGAAGTGTGAGTAATATTATGGACATAAGGATTTCGTTTTTTCTATTCATCAGTTGCAGTGGTTTTGTCCTAAATCTAAAACTCTATTTCCTCTAAACTATTTAGATCTAAGGACACTGCGACAGAATGCCTTTTTTAAACCTCAAAAAATCTCTAAATTGAAAAAAGAACTGATAGTGCCTCTTCCTCCTAGAGAGAAAATATTATTGGTGTGCTATAGGGTTCTGTTCTGGATATTTTTAATAAATAACTTGGATGATGGAAAAGATAACATATTTAAGTATAGCTAATAACCCAGGGTGCTTCCAGACACACCAAATTGTGGGTTTTAGTCAGAGGCAAAAAATCCCTGGACCTGAGAAGAGGTCCACATACAGACCTGTTGGTCCCGAGATTTCTGCCTCTGTTGTCCACACTTGCTGCTTTGTTGCAGGAAATAGAGGCTCCCAAGATGCTGTCATGGGACGTTTACCAGAAATTTTGATCGTTTTTTAAAAGAAGGTTAAGATGCGGATTATTGTATAAGGTCCATTCCTAGGTTATAGAGGCTGTGTGGCCATCTGTGTAGACAAGTTTGGCCATGTACTTGTGCCTGGAAACTACAAGGTGTTGTTCCTGTGTTATACATGTCTGTTCCTGATTGCTATTAATGTGAAAAGATGTACAATGTTGACTACAGTGTGACAAATTTGTTCTGACAAGAGAAACCTTGCCATCCACATGTTTAATTAAGTTTCTGGTACACAAATAAAGTTTATATAGTAGGACCACTACTTTTGAAGGCAATACTACACAATCAAACAAGAACACACACTTTCAAGCCAGAAACAGAACTTAGTCATTATTACCACTTTTTAGAGGCTTCCTGGCCATCTGTGCAGACAGGTTTTGTGCTATACTTGTGGCATGGAACAACAGGGTGTCTGTTCTTAATTGCTTTTATTATAAAAACATGGGGATTACATGACAAAACCTTTGTTTGTGTTTCAGAAACTTCATTAAACGTGTGGAGGACAGAGTTTCTTTTGCCAGGATAAGGTTTTTGCCCTCTAGTCAACTGTTGCCATGTTTTAGGATACAACCAATCAGGAACCAACATGTATAACCCAGGTACAAACCAACATTAAAAAATCCTGTGTTTTCCTAATGTAGGGAGATACAGAAATTGGAAGCCGGAACCAAAATATTCCTGCACCTGAAAATCTCGCGTTTTTGCCATTTGTTGTGATTGCTATTGCATTTTCAGGTAACTGTGTTTGGCCACCCTCCATTTTGATATGAGAGCCCCTGGGATAGAAGTACTGTCTGGATGGGCCCCCAGAGAAAAGGATCAGTATTCAAAATGGCCTTAATTGAATTGAAAGATGGGCTAAAGCTAACAAAACAAATTTCAACAGACGGAAATGTAAGATACTACACTTAGGGCCTCATCACAAAGGCCAGGTAAAGTGTTTTGCTTCACCTAGCTTCAGGGAGAACAGAGAGGGGCAGCAGGGCAAATATGTCACTCCATGCACAGCTTTCTTCCAGCAATGCTTCCCCACCATATGGGGAAAATATTGCCCTTCCCGTGTTGTGGGGAAAGCCTGCAGCTACACTTTCACCCCATTTGGGGGCAGGGTCTCCGTCAGAAGTCACCCGACAGGGAGCTCTGTCCAGAAGACAGGGTCAAGGCACCTTTTATAGGTGCTTTTTAAGGTGAGTGTGTTGAGGTCGATGAGTCAACAGAATGCTGTGGCAGCTAAAAAAGCCAATGGGATTCTAGGCTGCATCAAGAGAATATAGTGCCTAGACTGAGAAAAGTACTCCTAAATCCTTTTCATATGTATTTTTGTCAAGCCAGTTCTTATCCATTCTATATCTGTGCACTTCAAACTCATTGAAGACTCAGTAAAGGCAACAACCTACTTTTAGGAATCACTATGAAATATGTAGTACTCCAAATGCTGTTAAACTGCAGCTCCCATGAGCCTTAAAGGGCAGCCATAGGATTCAGGTTAATGGCAATTTCAGTCTCATTTCTTCTTTCTTTGGTACTTGTCTCTCATGGGAGGAGGTGTCACTTTAGTCTGAATTATGTACATAACCTTTTTTAATGGCTGGGATGCAAATTGCAAGTACAATGGCTGCAGTGCAGACCTGGACTGCAATGAGGTACAGCATATGGTTCAAGCTCCCATATCCTAAACAATGGGTCCAGATCCAGGCTGGATCTCCTCTGTTTATTCTTTAGTAAGGAGGGCAAAACACATAGCTGCCAACCATGGTTTTGGCAGTGACATTTAATTTGACATGATGACTACAGAAATTAAGTAGCTGCTTTGAACACCACCTGCACCCCCTTCCATATTTTCCAGAGTTATACTCTTAATTATGTAGCAAGCTGTGCAAGCAGAGCCTTTGAAGGTCCCTCCTGAGGGAGGCCTATCTTGTCCCCTCTCTAATGGGCTTCTGCCAAATGAAAACCTCTTGTTTTGCAAGGCTTTCAGAATGAGATTGGCTTTAACCCTGTGTTCTGGTTGTGATTTGTATTTTAATCTGCAGAATTAAATAGGTTTATGGGGGAAAAATATAATTGTTTTCATGCCTGCTTGCCTTTTTTATTTTGCACTTTTTCCTAATTTTTATGAAGTTGATTGTATACGTGTTTAACTCATTGTTAACAACCTCAAGAAACACGGGTTGTATATACAAATTCTCTCTTCGTGTCTCTATATATCTGTTTATTTGCCACTTTAAGATTCAGGTTTTTAATGCACTTTCTAGTACTGCACTGAAACGTCATGAAATTTCATGTTGAATGAAAAGGCGTTTTGGAGGGAGATTTCCTGAAAATGTTTGTTTTCTCTGCTTTCATTGTTTCTTTCCCAGTGTAATACAGCTTTTGGGACATCTATTTTCATGTGAAAGTTCTGCTTCATAGTTGCATGACTCCACCTTGTTAGAGATTATATGGTTAATATTATGATATCATTCCACCATTGCACTATATGGCTACACTTATTTTCACACACTTGAGCAATTAATCATGTTCACGTATTTTCCCTGTTGAATGACTTTACTGAGGATATTCAAGGCCATTATATTTATTTAAGGTTTGGCAGAATACTTTTTAACATTTGAATCCTTGATGATAAAATGGTGTTTTATCAAGACACCCAGAAAATGAGAAAGAAACCATTGTGTATTTAGCCCAGGATCTACTCTATGTACTATGTGTGCAAGCACTATGTATATGTGCATGTATATGTGATGTGTATATATCTATATATATTTCCACTCTCCCTCCTTCTCTCTCTCTCTCTCTCTCTCTCTCTCCCCCCCCCCCCCCCCCCTCAGTCTCAGTCTTTTGCACAGTACAAGGACATTTACCATGTTTCAGATGATCAGATCTCAGTTTCAAACCTTACTTCAAAGAAAGTTTATGTGGACTTTGGTAGTATATCCAGTCTTATCTATGGCTTTTTCCTGTTTTCATAGTAAAGAAAACAACTAATTGTATACATATTTTCACCATATACATTTCACTACTGAAAAATCTTCAATAAGCTGTATCAAACCAACACTTCTCCATTTTCATCCTTCTTAATAATCTGCTAAAATATTTGCTATCTCAAGCTGTGCTTAGCCACTTAATCTGTTTTATTTATTCAGAGTTGGTAGCTTTTTATCCCTTATTAGTTAATCTTCTGCAATGTGTTTCTATTGTGAAAGGCTGCCTCAAACCCCTTTTGAAATCAAAGCAGTTTAATACCTCCTGTAACCTTTTGTTATCTTCTAAAAAAGAGAGGTCCCAATAGCACAACCAGACTAGTTTTGTAACAACAGCAATATTACCTTTTACATCCCTTGAATGTTTCATCTCTTGATCTTTTAGAACTTTGTCAGCATAAGGCCCTGTTATAGATGGTATAGATACAAACAGAGAGGGGGACATATATGTTTGGTCTTTCACTCATTCCTTCAAAAGCCATTTATAGACCTTTTTTGCAGATCCCAGATTACTTGACAATGTGTCCTATAAGCTTTTCAGAACTGGTTTGTCAAATATGCAGATGATGATAAGGTGCTTTATTCACAATAAAATTTATACTTTATAGATTATTGTTTGATGATAAGAACACGTTACTTTCTTTTGATATCACTGACATTATTTTTGCTCCGTTTCTACTGACATTCATCATCCAGGTTCTCGATTAGAGGAAGTAATATAATAACTAAAGGAACAAATGTCCAACCTGAAACAACAGGACAAAGCCTGCAGCAAGGAGAGGCTTTTGAGGGCCCTCATGAAGGAACCAAGGGCTTGGTGGGGATTGGCTAATTCAAGCCTTCCTTCTGCATGTAATTTGGGGTGGAGGGACCTAGATAAAGGGTCTGGACTTCACAATGTCCTGTTTTCTCTGGTGACATGATCTGACTGCCCACTTTCAGAATAGTGCTAGTTTATAACTGATGACATCAGGACCGGATTTGACCCCCCCCCCCCATGTTTTCTCTGAGGGGTTTTTCACTTACCCCACACTATTTCTGTTGCATGTGAAAACTGGCTGGAGGTGGTGTCACTTAATTAGGCTGACACTGGTGTGTTCAAAGTTAAAATTAGACTTGTCGCCACTGCCTTTGTGAAGTCCTTTGTGGACTTCTGGAACAGTCTCTCTAGCTTCATTGACTTAGGGGACTGGGAAAAGGGCTCCCCTTGAGACTAGAGTGGGGTTTTCTCACTCTTATAAAACCTTGTAGTTTGGAGGGGAGTGCCCCAGGATGGCCTTTGTGTCAAGACTTCCAGGGAGAGCAACAGTTTGGATTGCCCTTGAGGTTGAGGTGCTGGTCCAGGGTGGTCTTATGAAGATACTCAGAGAATTGACACCTGTCCCTTGACTAGACCCATTCTGTGGATTTGACCCCACTTTTTCCTGTAGTTTGTAAAAGTTCACCAAATGAATAAATAAACAGGTCAAATCATGTCCCCTTTATTTGCTATCTGGCCTCTTTGTTTTGCAGCTGGTGAAATAATATATGTAGGACTTCTGTGTATATTTGCTTTCTGTATCCAAAACTGTAGAAAACTATATTTTTAGAAAATGGATATTTATACACTTAATTCCAGCTAGTTATTAATGATATCTTATATGGTCTGCCCATTAAAAATGCTATTTGGATTTTTCTCTTACATACAAAAACTCTATAAAGTTGCTGTTGTGTTTGCGTGCATTCAACTCATTTCTGACTAAATTCAACCTAAGGTGGAGTTTTCTTGGCAAGATTTGTTCAGAAGTAGTTTTCTTTTGCCTTCCTCTGGGGCTGAAATTGTGTGACTTCTTCAAGGTCACTGAACATATTTCCATAGCTGGATTATAATCAAATTTTGAACCCACTGGGTGTCATCTCAAGAAAATATAGTATCTAAACTGTAGTACCTGCAAAATATTCATCAATGTGTGTCTGTAGAATATGGGTGAGAATAATGGAACCTACAGGGTTCAAGTATCCCCCAGGGTTTTGCAACCCCCCAACATTTCCCAGCCTCCTCTATTTTACTTTTCTAAAAGAGAGAGTCAGAGAATATAGTATTTGTCATTTTAACATTTAGGTTGAACCTCCTGCAACCTCTCCAAACTTCACAAACTTCTGATTGAATTTTTGATTTTGTTGATTTTGTGCCCAAATGCTATAGATAAAAACAGGAAGGAGGATGTAAGTTTGATCTTTCACTCAATCCTTCAGAAGATATGTATAGAACCTGCCCTAGTCTGTTTCAGGTATAAAAGGCCTAAAGAAACCTAATAACATTTTTGAGACTAGCCTTTGTGATGGAATGGGAAGCACTGCCAATATCTATAGGGGTCAAAGTTAAAGGGTGGAATTATATTATATTATATTAGAACAATGCAAACTGTGAGCCCATTACTGAATCTTAAGGGACTGTGCAACATAAAATTTGACAAGCGAGAAGTCTGTCATCTTTAGCTGTGAAAGCCTCATTCAAAACAACGTTTAAGAAAGCAAGTACTTAAAGTTATACGAGAGCAATACATAAGTGAGATATAATGATTACTTAAACAACACTAAAACAATATATGAGGCAATGCTTAAGAAAGATGTGAAAGCAATGCTAAAGAAAACAATTTCCTGCCACTGGAGAACTTTTTTGTGGAATGTGTTCTTATGAGTCAATTTATTTGTACGTGAACAGTGTGGAGGATCTGAATATTAAAGTAGATAGTGTGCCAAGAATCTATTATCTTTTTAGACAGCCTTGCTGATGCCTGGAATTTGTGAATATATCTTTATTCAGTCATTTCTTTTTCCAATCATTTCTTGAAATTTCTTTGCTTGAGAACAGTTATTTGGAGGTGTTTGATAGTATGCCCAGAAAGATTAAAATGTTCTGCTACTTTAAAAAAAGTATTGCCATTCTTAAAAAAAATCAAACTAGTGCCCATTGATCCACTTTCATGTTCAATGTAAGGTGTGTGTGTGCGTGTGGGGAGGGGTTACTGGTAGAAAATGATATAAATTACATGGGAGGATAAGCAGGTAAATGCACCCCTGATGTTGCAGATGAGCTTGTTAGGACCTGTAATATTGCTGGCAGAGTAGACATGGAGACAAATATGAAATACTGCAGCCTTAACATTGACTATGTCTGCCATTGCTCTACTGATAGAATAGAATATGAATGTGACTATAGTAATACACTACATTGATATGTGTGCCTCAGGGCCTCATCCTGTGCAAATATGCACGTATAATATAATGTGGATGTGGGAGTAGATTTCTTTCCTATCTTAAAATTATTGATTAACTTTATTATATGCACTTGAGTTTCTACACTAAGAACAGATTTTGAATATGAAACTATACTAGTATGAGCTGAAGACATTTTGATGCTTATAATATCTCAAATTTAAAATGCTCCTTATCACATAAAAGTTCAGAGTTATATTATAAAGCAAATCAATTATTACTTGTATCAGTTTTACAAGTGCATTTTTCATTTCATACTACATCATTACCTTTCATGATGTAAGCAAAGAAACAAACATTCAGAGCATTGCTTTGTAAATAGTAAGGCCCATAAATGTCACTGTTTCAATCTAAAAAATCATAGTTTAAAATTTTGAACCCACAGTTAAATAGAAAAGGTAAGTAATGAAGCTAATAACATTGTGAAATAACAACAAATTAATTCATAGAACATCATATAGTTCATGATGCTGGCATCTTTGACAGACATCAGGAAGCAAAGCCAAATATATGTCCTTGATTGGCCAACCTAGTGTTCTACAAGCTTTTTTCCACATTGATCCCTTATTGATGAACTGGAGAAAGTTGATGTAGGGATATTCTGTTGGTTTTTTTTTTAAGTTCATGTCACATATCACCTGCTTTCTCAGTACTATGGACAATACTCAAAAGGAAAGGCCAAACTCAACTGAAACACTCCATTCCTGTATATAAAACTATTTTGTAATTAAACATAAGTCTTTTTGAAACAGCTAGTTTCAGTTAATTTAGCATCCTTCCACAAAGATAGTACATTGTCTAGGTATGACAACAAGAATTAATGTATTTTCTATAACAGAGTTGTTCTCCCTACATAATTTGAATTATTGATATGATATGAAAGTAAAACAACCTATGACAGCACCAACAGAGTACATCCCTTTGGATTGTGGACCTTGTAAAATTATATAAAATGCAAAATCTTTTATGTTCAGAAGGTGGAGATGATAAAAACTCAACATACAAACTCCCACAGATGGAAAAGCTTATTGTCGAGCCTAAACTTTTCTGTTTCCGTTATTTCAACATGCTAAAGTATTTTTGTAGAGTTCTATGAAATGTGTCTCTTTCAAATCATTCAGCCAAAGGGCATATAAAATATGTAATGCATCAGATATAAATAATCCCTCAGGTATATTTGGGCTTCACAAATCATAGAGTATGTGATTGTTTTAGAATGGATAAAATGTATGAAAAATTTCAGATAGTATCTCAAGCAAATCAAATGTTTTTCTTTCCATGATGTCCCATGTACTTTTAATTTATATGATAGTCATTTTATGTAAAACATATTGAATCAAAACATGCCCTGACAATATACAACCTGAAATAACATGTTATGATACATTTTTTTCTTTCAAGATCATGTGTAAACTCCGTGATTCAATAGGTCGATTCAAGTTTAGACTAGAAATTAACTTTAGGATTCTATAAACTATGCATAAGTAAATACATTTAGACTGCTGAGAACTAGAAATAGTGTGGATTATGCATTTCAATCTCAATATAGAAAATAAGACTGTAGGAGATAGACTTATGCAATATGGGTAAACTGCTATCCATTTCAGTGTCCCAGATTTGTTTTTGGGAGCCTCTTGAATTCAGTAAAACAGAAATCCATTTTCAATCCTGGAAGCTGAAAGATATTTTTCTATCTGGCCCATTGGTGGCAATGGGGAGGGGGGGCAGGATTTCCCAGGCTCCCCTTCCCATCATTGTAGGTATCATTTGTCCTTATACGAGGTAATCCATTAAGACCTGGATTAAAAGCAACAGAGTTAAGATACCACTCTTTCTGAAATCCTTTCCCTTCAGTCTGTAGAGGAGGCCTGGGTTTAATATAGGGCTTAAGAAACTTTGCTTCCTGGGATCCTTTTCCCTCTGTCTTTAGAGAAGACCTGGATATAAAGAAAGGGTTTAAGAAACCTCGCTTTCTAGTATCCTTTCCCTTCTGTCTTTAGAGGAGACCAGGGTTTGATAAAAGGGTTTAAGAAAACTTGCTTCCTGGGATCCTTTTTCTTCTAGTGGCTGACTCCCTTCTAGCACTCAACCTGTAACTGAAAGAAACCAAAAGCAGTTAGTTTTTGACAGCCGCTGTTATCTTGCAGCTAGTAAAAAAAAATGGCGGTGGAGCCCATGGTGTTATGGGCTTCTGAACCACCTGACCAAGCCAGACAAGCCAAAGGCAAATGTCCAAAATGAATCCATGCACAAGCCTAGTAGGAGATTTGCTGTATTTTAAAAAGAGATTTTCCAAAGGTATTTTGCTATATGTGGCTGCTTTCACTGAGATTGTCTACTTGAAATAATATGAATAGACATTTATTATTTGTTCTTGCTTTGCATTTATATCTTTAAACAGAAAAAATGTCAAGCAATTCTGCAAAAGTTGATTGAATGTCACCCTTTGTAATTGGACATGGAGAGGCCTATTTAATCGAATGAAACCTGAATATCCGTAATGGTTCAAAGTCTAAAAGTAGCAAGAAAACAAGTTCTAGACATACTACAGCTATAATTTTAAATCCAAACAAAAGATTTTTTTAAATATGCTTTATGGGACAAATGAGTTAGAATTTTAAATAGGAATCTACTTAAATTCACAAAAATCTTTCCTACTCAGGATGGAAAGAGATTTTGCATAAAACAACAACACCTGAATCTAGGAGAAGAGAAACTTATCAGATTTGTCTGCCTAAGCCTCAGTCATTAAGTAATTAATTCTTCAGTGTTTGGATTTGAATCCCTTTGTTCTCAACCATGTTTGGTTTGGGGCTGCATTCACTTTTTCAAGACAAGTTGTTCAGTTAGAATAGCTGATTGACAGGCAGGTAGAATACAGCCCTCTTCTTGCTGATAATAGCAGTGCCTGTTGTATTTGGTCAGAGGGTTAATAATTTCATTTAATTTTAATGTTTATAAGAATTTACCACAATTTTCACATTTATCATATCTGAGATTTGTATAGGAAGTACTTACTGAATTCTTGTGTTACACGTAAGTATGTTCAAGTGGTAAATTTAAACAAGGAGATGAAATTGGGATGGATCTTTGGTTAAGTATAAAATGACAACGAATATAATGGAAAAGGCTGGCTGTAGGTACAAGCCTTTAGAAATTATAATAACCTAATAGACACTATGGAAACTGTGATTATAAGAACATGATTATGATGATATAAGGACAATATTAAATCAACAGATTTAGAAGGCTGATGTTCTTATATGTATTATTTATTTCCCAGCCTGTTGAAGAGTGGAATAAGGAGACTGAGGGTCCTTCTACACCAGTGGTTCTCAACCTGGAGTCCTCAGATGTTTTTGGCCGGCAACTCCCCGAAATCCCAGCCAGTTGACCAGCTGTTAGGATTTCTGGAAAGCCAAAAACATCTGGGGACACCAGGTTGAGAACCACTGTTCTACACTGATGCTATAATGCAGTTTGAAGCTGACTCAAGGCCACTGTTGCCACAGAAAACATACCTCTAATGTGTGCTGCAATGTGCAATAAGGGTGATATAGTATGTTTTTTTAAAGTCCAGGAACATCTGAGGTCAACTGATGTCAGTGTATCCCAGGTCCAGAGCAAAATTGGTTCCATAAAATACAGAATGCATTGTAGACACCTGACCCTGCTGAAACACATTAAAATATTCTAAACAGGGACTGCTAAATGTACTCCAAAAGGATGGCTGGACAGAAGGGGATAAGTGGATTTCTGGGAGGGATAATTAATTGCCTCCCTTCATACCTATAATTTTTTCCTTTTTTTTTTTTTTTTGGTACACCCCTTATGCCTCGGATGCACTGATGCATGTTCAATGTAATCACCTCCCTGGCCTCTAACTGGTTTTAGACCTTTCAAACTATTCATCACACAATTGAACTGGTTCCAAGCTAGATTATAGTGTCAGTGTAGAAGCATCAGAAGACCCTATGGGTGGCCCAATGCACATGATGTGATGGCCATATGGCTTATATTTAAGAGAATGGAAAAATTATGCCTCGCATACAATGCTATGAAGTGTAATAAAGAAGATGTACCTAGAAATTTCTCTGTCTGTGTTTCTCCTTGAGGGAAATGTAGATGTGTATCCATTTGTCTGAATACGTATAAGACTGAAATAGTACCAAAAGAGTCAATTCATTCTAATTTAGATGTCCTGGAACTCCATGGTTTGAAAATATTTAATTGGCATGCTAATGGTAATCTGATTTATCGAGGGGCTTTAACCACTTTCTTAACTGGGTATTTTGGTGTTAAGAAGTTGCTCAGAGTGACTCCAGACAGAATTAGATGATAAGTAGCAGGGATTATCCTTCCACGAACCTAAGGCCCCATCTGCACTCAAAACCATGGTGGCTGCATCCATTTAAAGATAAGCAACACATTTAAGAAGTCACGAGAAAGTCAGAGTTCAGCCAAATAGTTCATTGCAGCAGGTGCTTGGGTATCCCAGGGTGAATCAGTTCCACAAAACACAAAATGCATTGTAGACACCCGTCTCTGCTGAAGCACATTATAGGCTTCATAGTGGGTACTGCACAAAAGTTTCCCAAGGGTATGGTCTCAAGAATGGAAAACATCCTTGCAGGGCAGTTTGAGTTCATGTTTTGTGGCTAATGTACTAATTACCCACCTGGCTTTAAATGAAACCCCAGACTTGTGAATCTAATCACTTATGCAGTGACCCAGTTCTTCCCAAACCAGTTTCAAGCAACATTACAATTCAGTGTAGTTGTGCCTTCAGAGATAGGAATTAGAAACCAACCTTGTTTCACATACAGACATAAATTAAACATGTATGGTAGGATGTATGAATGGTTAGATAGAGACAGACAGATTTTCAGGCAAAAATTCAATAGAGCAACAACTACAGTATGTTGAGTAAATATATTATTTGTCACTGGTGTATTTCTCAATGATGATAATTACATAATAGGGATGAAAACCTTGATTCCTCTGGTTATCATGATCAAGAAACCATCTTTTTTTTTTTTTTTTACTTTTCTGCAAGATAGCAAGACATTTGTTTTCAACAAGCATTCTCATGTATACAAGAACAATTTTTGCACAAATTGGCCAATTGTGTAATAGTGCAATCACATAAAACTACAATAGCTGTGATAGCTAATTGTGCACTTGGGATCTTTTTAATCAGACTTTTAAATCAATCAGCCTTTTCAAGACTTTTTTTCAATCAAGCCTTTTTACATCAATCAGGCAGTCTTTCTATGCTTGCAGTATGTGTGTGTGCTCTTTTCTTCCCAAAGGGGAAAGGGGAAGTATTTTTCTGACTTTGGCCAAGACCCTGCATTAAAATAAAGCTTGAATATTATTGCTATAGAATCATAGAATATTGCAAGAGACCACATGGACCATCTAGTCCAACCCCCTGTCATGCAGTAAAAGGACTGATCTGATCTATATCAGATCTAACCCCTAAAACCCGCCTTTAAAACTACTCAGCCAACCCTGCAGTGTTAGTAATTGGAAATCCGAAGGATAGAATGACCATGTACTTTCCTCCACTGAGCAACTGTGCAACAAAGAATTTCAGTAGGACCCTACAGTGGTGTCTACTTATGTTTCTAATACTGGAATTGCTGACTGACTTTAAGGTAAATATTGGTGACATTTATGGTCATGTGTATGGCACCTGATTGAAAATGTGAATAAGGAAGAGTCATGAAATCATAAACCTAACTTATAACACTACCACTAAAAATGCCAGTTTTTGTCCATACATTCATGTAATGCTCAAATTACAAAAATCATAATTAAAATCAAATAACTCCTTGTTTTAATCTTGTACTGAAAGTGAAAACAGTTACTGGCAATTGAAATTTTCCTGCAGTACATTCAAACAGCTTTTCTTGTCAATAATAATAATAATAATAATTCTGGTGAATATTCTTAACATTTCCACAAGATAGCTTGTGAATTTCTTACTGAAAGATGTTTGCTCATTATAGAAATGTTGTGATTGTTCATTGTCATGTTTTCAATATTGCATAAAGAATCCCAAAATAGAGTACAGAACTGAGCATAAATGTTGAAGAATTCCTAAATTGAGTTTTGGGCATTAACAAAATATTTCTCTGACAGTTCAAAATATAATATACTATAGGATAGACTACTTAGATGTTGAAAGAACAGCTCAAGAGATCAGATTGCTAGTCTGCAATTATCCCAAAAGTTGTTTTATTTTACTTTTGATTACATCTGTGTATGATTAGAAGCCACAAGACAATGCTCACATGAAAATGTTTTGGATTTTTGACAACTTTACTATTTATCCACAAATGCGCATTCAAATGTTTCTCTACAAATTTCAACAACATTTGTTAATTACCCCATTCACTATAGAGTAGGCATAAATGTCAGTTCAGAATGTGTGTTGCCTTGGGTGACTTCAACAAGAATGTAAAACCAAATGACAAGAAACAAAATAAATGTGAATGGTGACATTTCTACCTTTAAGATTCTGGCTTCAATGTGTACTATAGAAACGTTGATCTTCACACTCTCACCTATTTGGAACAGAATTCTAGGGGCAAAACCTCTCCAAAATCACAATGGAGTGTTCATGCCACACTATTTCTTCCTACCACTAATAGAATACATCTTCCAGTGGTTGAAATGTCATGTTTACCTGTTTTTATTGGATTTTATGATAGATGATGGGGACAGAAATGACTGGCAGTCATCTGGAATAAAGCATAGAATGAGCTAACAAACAAGAAATGTCATTTCCCCTTAAATATATATAGTGATCTGAAAATACTGGGGCTCTATAACAGTGTTGAAACATTTTAAATATGCTGCTGTCTTTTACAGAGCTGTATCTATCTACACAAGCTTCAGAGCAGACTTCACAGGCAGAAGTAGACTATAGCTTACCAATTATTATAGTGCATAGTGAGAACTGGGAAGTGTTCTGCACTCACACCAGGTGTATATGTCTGCATTATGTATCTCTCTATGTATGAGCCTTTGTTCAGGCAATGAAAAGGCAAGAGAGGCAAGGCCCGTGAAGTCAATCAACAAGTATCCAATGGGGAACTGGAATGTGTGGGAATAGGGGAGTACAGCACTATCTGAATGTATGCCATTGCCTGTCCAAAATAAGTTATTCTTTTTTATTCTCACTTGGAAGAAGCAAAAAGATTCAATAGTGCATCTAAGGAACTAAGTGAATATTGTACTTACACTTTTGTCTGAAAAAAGGGAATTTTATCTGTAGCAGAGCAGACATTTTACAATTTACAATCTTATACCTTCTATCAATTATTTCAGTCTACTTTGGGAGCACTAAGAATTAATGCAGTTTGACACCATTTTAAATGTGATGGCTCAATGCTATGGGATCCTGGGAATTGTAGTTTGATGAGGCATCAAGCACTCTGGCAGAGAAGGCTAAAGACTTTGTAAAATGAAGCTTTTAGGATTCCATATCACTGAGTCATAGCAATTAAAATTCTGTCAAATTGCATTAGTGGTTCAGTGTAGATGCACCCTCTGTTGTGTGCTTGCTTTATGAAGTGAGATGGTTGCTCCTACAGATGTAACTCTTCACTAAGTTTGCTCTCATAGGTAGTAATGAGCAATTTCAGCAATTTTCTTCTTGTTCTGAGAAAGTCTTCAAAAGCTACACAGTTTTCCAAAGCTATTTGCAATTTAGGACATTTTCTGCACAAAGTTCTCACATGTTAGCTTTGTTCAGAAAACAACATTTTTTCCAGAAATGAGCAGTTTCTGCACAGGAATTAATATCTCTGTTCTGAAATATTATTGTCCATAAAGAAAAGGCTGTTCCCTGCACAGAAAATGTGTCCAGAGTCTTCTTATCTGAATTTTTCACTACTTGAAAAATGTATTTTTAAACAGTTTTGGAATACTCTTCAATGTATATGAATGGTTGATCACTGCAACTTATATGGAATGGGAGTGGGAAATGTATTTCTAAAATGACCTCTGTACATTGGAAGAAAGCATAATGGCTATAATCCTGTTAAAAATCCTTGTTAAAGTCAAGCCATTGAATGCTGAGTCAATATGTAGGTAAATCCAATTCATTGGCAAGTTCTGCTATAGCCATGAATAATAACATAATGTAGGACACATATATCTATATATGTGTGTATATACACACACTCTCTGTCTCTCTCTCACACACACACACACACAATTTAGGAAAATCTGAAGAATGAAATCATTTGTGTGTATCATTGGATGGATGGACAAATGGACAGGCAAAGGTATTTATGCACATATATACATACACATCATACTTAATTTTTAATCACACGTTTTTAATCGCATGTCTATCTTTACAGAGCAATCTGGTTTTATGCTTCACTTGAAAAATTCAAATATAAAGTTTGCAATTTTCAAACACCACCAATATATCAACAAATCTTTATAAAACCCCTATACAGTAGGCCATATTTTATTTTCACTATGTTCTAAAATGGTATATAGTGCAATATAATAATGATAATGATAATAATAAATATTTAATAATAAATCTTTAACAATAAATCTTGGAGGGCCATTATATTCGGACAGCAAGGGATCGCCTAAGTAAAGTAAGTAATACATCTTTATTTATATCCCACTCTTCTCCCTAACAGGACTCACAGGCATACAACATATTAAAATCACATAAACAGCTATCAAAATACATCAATAATAAATATAAACATAATAAAATAAGCAAATTTGAGAAACAGCTACAGTGTACATTTACATTCATGTGGCATCATATTGAGTTATATGAGTTTTTGCACTTTGCTCCAGTCCATAATGTGTGATGTTTCCTGTTACGCCAGGTAAATTTTCCTCACGAAAAGCCTGTCTAAACAGAAATGTTATTGTTGGTTTTTAAAAGAAGGAAGGGAGGGAGCTGTTTTAATTTCTTTTGGGAGGGTGTTCCACAGCGTTGGAGTGGCCACCAAGAATGCTCTCTCCCTCATTGATGTCAGTCACATTTGCGACAGTGGTGGAAGTGAAAATAGGGCCTCCCCTAAAGCTCTTAAAGATCAGACCGGTTGGTATGAGGAGATGCGGTCAGATAAGTAAGTTGGACCTGAACAATTTAGGGCTTTAAAGGTCAAAACCAGCACCTTGAATTGGACACGGAAATAAATTGGCAGCCAGTGGAGGTGCTGTAGCAGAGGAGTTGTGTGCTCCCTGGGTCCAGCACCTGTAAGTAGTCTGGCTGCAGCTCTTTGGACGAATTGAAGTTTCCGGGCACTCTTCAGGGACAGCCCCATGTAGAGCCCATTACAGTGCAATGTAACCAAGGCGTAGACCACCATGGCCAATATTTATGATATGATACAATAATTCGGAGTGAACAATGCCAACCTGTTTCATGCATTTAAAATAAGAAGTGACATGTCCTTCATAAAAAGGGAAGGGTAAGGAGGAAAAAAGTAGTGTTGACGAACTTGCTTTCAGCAGTACAAGGGAATTTTCAATATTATTTGTTTCATTTCTGGATATGGTCACATAGTTATTCCCTTTACTATTTTCCTCTCTCCTTTTTTACTGGCTTACTAAGCACCAGGAGGAGGGAGGGAAAAAGAAAGTAAGAGAAGCTGTTCAATAAAATATATGTTCCCAGAATGGAGTGTTTACACTCAGATAAAAATTTACTGCATGAAGCCTATCTAAATAAATAAATAAAAACAAATATTGGAGGAGGCTTTTGTATGAGTTGTCTGTTCCTTACTTTAATCCATGGAATTCAAATTTATCTTCTTAACCCAGTTATTTCTGATCTTGCAACGCACACAGAATGTGGGAAGGAGGCTGACAAAAAATGCCCAAGGGCATGGCTGAGCAGTAGATGGGCAATTGATTCCCTGGGATAGATAACTAAATACCTTCATTGCTAACTGCCACTTGCTGTTTTTCCCCATCTCATATGCCTTTAGAGCACATGTGTTCATTTCCCTTGGAAATAGGGGGAAATCCCTCACGTTATCCGTAGTCAAGTTGCAAATACTATGGATTCTGGAACTAGTTCAAGGCCACATTCTGTGGTTAATGCACTCACCATCCTGGCCTCAAACCTGTTCTGGAAATGACAATTTAATCATCCCCACAGCCACAATGGTTTCTTCAGAACAGACCTACGTGGTCAATGTAGAAGAAATCCTAGTCTACTGAGTACCAGTAATTTATTTATTTCGTGTCAAAAGCATTGCAT
The DNA here is from genome assembly GCF_035594765.1 of Anolis carolinensis. Lineage (NCBI taxonomy): Eukaryota > Metazoa > Chordata > Lepidosauria > Squamata > Anolidae > Anolis > Anolis carolinensis. The sequence goes on from NC_085845.1 coordinate 54,174,932, forward strand.
GGCAAATACATTTCAAAATGATGGGGGGGGGGGGGGGGAAGGAAATCACAAGCAACTAAATAGTTCAGAACCAAAAGCGGGCAACAGCAACCGCATTGTCCGTAGCTTTAAACAACTCCTCCTCCATACATGAGGCAGGGCATTGTGGGCAAGCATACATATGCGGAGTTGTTTGTTCTGCTCCACAGTCACACAAGGTGGAGGACTCCTCCAAGTAGTGCCATCTTGCCAGATTGTCTTTAGATCTGCCCACTCTGCTTCTCAGTCTGTTCAGGGACTTCCAAGTTGCCCATTCTTAGTTTGCCCCTGGAGGAAGACCCTCGTGGGGGACCATCCAGTTAGAATTGTCAGGTTTAGCTGCCCAGAGGGACACCCTTGCTGCTGCTGGAGGAACATCAAGAGGAGTGGTGGTTCTCATGAAGCCCAGTAATCTAAAGACATTGTGCAACTTTTCAGTTTTTCCCTCCTTAACTGATTTTATGTGATAACAAAAAGATTGACAGTCATAGGAAAACGTGGAAGGAAATGAAATAGCCACCTCCCCTCCACTTGACTTACATGAGTGAGGCAGGATGAATGTCTCTCAATACTCCCCCTTCTACAGTCCCTTCAGTCAGGCCCACAGTGGAGATATGAGAACAGCGCACTCAGTTCTCAAGTCCCAGCTGCATTTTGTCCAATTTTGTCACCTACAGCATTACTTGGAAATGTTTTCATCCGTCAGTGAAATTCATGATAATTCAGTTTTTACATTTCCCCTTTATTTTATATTTGTTATAGATTTTACTTGCATAGTTGATATAGTTTAACTTTTTCTGCATAATTTTTCAGCTACCCCATCACAGCCATTTGCATTTTAAAATATATATTGTATTGTATATATTGTGATACACACACACACACACACACACACACACACACAGAGTGTTATATGTGTTTTATCCCATTAAAATGCTATGTAAACCACATAGATATATGAATATATATGTGTTGTGTTTTATTCCTTCAAAATGCTATGTAAGCCACATAGATATATGAATATTTGAGTCAAATCTTAAAAGGTACAAAAGTGCTACTTTCACAAAGACTGTGGAGTCAACTAAAATCTTTTTCCATCCTTAGTCCACATAGCAAAATGAAGTCTTAAAATTCTGAGATGGTATAATGATCTGTACTATCTCAGCCTGTAGCCGAGGATATTACAAAAGTACAACCATGTAAAATATTCATTGCAAATACAATAGAAATGACAATTGCAAAACATCAGGAAGAAGGTTCTACCACTACTGTCCTTTTATTGGGTGTAAGTTGCTAAGAACTTGTAAGTAAGAGAGCTCCCCACTTCCCTAAAATTTCATCTTTCAGTCTGAATACTGTCTGAAATGGTACAAGGGGACAACCATTCTTAATCCTCCCACTACACACAGCTCTTAAGCTAATGTTAGACATTCCAAATGTGTTAGACAGTTACATACCCCATCTCTGAAGCCCTTTGCATACTGTTTTTGGTGGGGCCTGTCACATAATGTATGGTCCATTTTGTGGGTAACCCATAGGCATCTGTAATCTGCAGACAGTAGAGTATTTTTTCTTTTTTTAAAGTAGGAAACAATAGATTACATTTAGCTTAATTTTCTTTTTGCATGTCAGAGGCACTTTTTGTGTTTGATCATACCCCCATCTGCAGCTCGTCTGCAGCTCATCCTTTGTACCAACGACCTTTGAGACGTGTTTTGGGGGTGGTCATTCAATCCTGTTCAACTTTCCTTTGCCAAAATGGTTGGCACTAAAGTTCCAGTGGAGGTCAGAGAATGAGCTTAAAGAACGAAATTAACATTCCTCTGCTATGTGATAAGATAAAACAAATTATTTTATTAGATATGGAAAGGAGAAAATCAATGTGTGATGGGGTGGTTACATATCCAGTCCTCATCAAGTCTTGTTAAACCATGATTTGGCTACTTAAACAGTATTCTTTACAGTGTGTGTGATAAGGTTCTACATTTTCCATAATTCTGACCACTGACAACACGGGATAAAAATTATAACCTGTGAACATTTGGAAAATGCCAAACTGAGGAATATTCCTAACCTTGCATACCATAACCCAAAGTACATATAATTAAACTATGATCCATATAATCAGCTAGAAATATTTTGTTAAAAGGAAAAAACTCAATAGTAATTTGCAATATTTACCATCTAATTCTATGCATATCTGGAAATAATCATCACTGCACATATTATGACCTAAAAGCCCCCAAAATGTGCAATTGGTTATGTTGCTAATTACTGCTAAATTCACAAATCATTAGCAGCTCTGGAAGGAATAAACTAATCATTATTAATCCATACATCTCTATCAAATCAATGGTGGCTGGGGATAGCATTCCTGTGTGCATTGTGCCCTAAGATTTTAGGGGAATTTGAAATGAATTACTGTCTGGTTTTTAACCATTAAAAAAATAAAAATCTAAACCTGCTTCTCTACTACTATGAAGAAAATAGCAATAATTAACTTGAAATTCTCAATCCATTTTTCTCTGGCTAGTTTCCTAGCTATTGTTAGGTAGTTGCTGGAACATATTGATTGTTGCTTCTGGCTAATTTGTTTCTTTTCTTTAGTGTGAGGTCCTGCCTGTGTTGTTCTATAAGAATTTTTCATCAATATGGAGACCTATTGCACTGAGCGCCTGTAGGAAGTCAGCAACATGACTGATCATAGTTTTGAGCTTCCCCCCTCCCACTCATCTTGCTAAACTAATTACCTTCTTTAAAAGATATTCTGCTCATTCTTCAAATCCTGTATTTCTGCAGGGAAAATACCTATAGGGCAGTGATTATATTTTGCACATTTTGGAACAAGACAAAGCTTCTCAAGAACATATCCACAGGGAACACAATGAAAGGCAAATATTCCATCCAGCTTTTGCTGTGTTTGCTTCACCTTTGGGGCTTCTAAATGACAGACAAATGCCCCCCTCCAGACCAAATACCATGGACAGCAAGAAGTACTTTCTCATCAGAATGTACCACACTATGCTGAACCTACTTTGTAAAATAACTCTGGGAGTTGGGAAATCAATTTAGGATTGCTGTGATGGTGGCCCTATTGTTATAAGGGGTCAGCACCAAAGAATGAAGCACCAAGTGGGGTTACAGAATAGGATGACAGTGATAAGAAAATGAGTTAAACCCCACACAGAAGACATGCATTTGTCTTAACTACAATGTCTAGTATCAAAATATTGCATGTTGCACAGAAAAATAATACATTTTCCATCCCAATCGCATGCTTTCTGTGGGAAAGAAATGCACGTATTCTGCTTATGTGGCAAAACATGCTTTTTATTCAGGAATCAGTGTATGGCAAAATGGCATATACATGCACAATTTTAAATATTTTATTCATTCTTTTTATTTACATCCCACATTTCTCCTGGGATGGAAGTGCAGGCAGCTTACATCAAATTAAGAACATGAAAAACCTATTGGATACATTTTTAAAAGTCCCATTTAAAATAGCAACAGTTTAAAACTTCACTTATGTTACTCACTGATGACATGTCATATCTAGACTCTGGCAACATGTCAGAAACTGCCTTTTGCCATTTGCACTGAGTACTTTTAAATTATTATTCAGGAATTTTCATCAAAGTGTTAAAGTGCTTCGGCAATATCACACCAATTAAGTACTGAAGTCATTTTCTTTCATTGATAGCATTCCTCTTTCCTCGCCTGATCTCTCCCACCACACACACACACACACACAAATCTGGAAAGGACAGGAAGAAAATCAAGGACTTTGATTTTTCCAGTTCTTCTAAATGGGCAAAAAGTCACTGTCAGGCTGCCACTATCCGGGCTTTTACTGGATAGTTGGCTAAATTATTCTCTGCAAGGACTGAAGGTTCTGCTGTGTCCCAAAGAAGCAAGTTGTTATAATACCATCATTTTAAAAAATGCATTCTTGATTTCTCTCTCCTTTCCTCAGCCTGCACATACGTTTACCAGTACAAACTGAACCCCACTATACTGCATTGTTATTGGACAAGTACAGGTAAAAGTTTGGAGAAGAAATTAATCATACAGATTCATTTCTACTTGGCTTTAAGCTTGGTTATGATATGGATGAAATTTTGAGTACCTCAGCAGAAAATATATTCCAGGAAGTGGATGGAGCAAAATGCCCTTGCTGGTTTTGTTGGACTTCTCAGCATCACTGCCATTGACCATTGTATCTTTCTGGACTTCCTTTCTGGATGAGATTTGGAGGCACCGTTTTTCAGTCCTTCCACAAAGGACAAAAACAGAAGGTGGTCTTGGTGGATCCCCTTGCCTGGGGTTCCTAAGGTTTCTGCATTGCTCCCCATGCTATAGTATTTAACATGTGTATGAAACAATTGGTTTTATACTGGCTGGAGATTTGTGATAGGTGTCATCAACATTAGATGGGCTTTTAATCTACTGAGTGTTTAAATTGTGTTTTATAGCCTTTTTATTATATTATCATGGGTTTTTAATTTTTTTATAATTTTCATTAGATGTGTTGTGGTTTGTAGATTATATATCTCAATGCAATTTTAACTCTAAACCCATATTTAGTATCAATAATAAACAGGATGAGAATGCTCAAATTGAAGTTTAATTCATAATAGAGAAAAGTGCTCCTGTTCAGCAAAAAGACAATCAGAGAATAGGGATTCAATTTTTGCTTCATGGTGTTATACTCCTGAAGCAAACAGAAAATTGATTCTACCCTGAATCTGGATTATAGGTTTTGGCAGTGATTAGAAATGAGGTGGCACAATTAAATCTAGTGCACCAGGTGCATCTAATCCTGGTGAAGTCTGATCTGGCCATAGTGACATATGCCATAGTTATGGCCAGTTTGTGCTCTATGAACTTTTTGGATACTGATTGAAAACTGAAGCTGGTCCAAAATGCTGCAGCTGGTCTGTTGACAAGTTGACCTATAAAACCTGGGTCCAGGCCAGATGAGAGAACGTATGCTCCTATATAAGGCTGCCCAGGCTTTGAGAGCAGGAAACTTCCTTCTCTTTGTCCCACATTTATGGAATACACCAAGATGGCCTTTTTGGTGACTCCTCCCAGATCCTTATTGTCCATCACCCAAAAAAACAAAGATGTTTCTATTTAGTCAGAGCTATAGCAATGGATTGCCTGTGACTGTAAGTGTTTTGAAGTAACTGTACTAGACCTATTAATATTATTAGTTTGAAGTTTTAAATGGTTTTAAATTAATGTCTCTTTCAATAGTGCAATTACTTTAAATTTTATTTTAACATATATAAATTTTATGTATAGGCTGGCATCCTGTTCAGCATTTATGATATTGTAAGCTAGTATTACAACCTCAAAAAATTGGCAATATTTCTTCATGATTATAGTACCATTGCTACAACTGCAGAAACCCCTTCTCATAACCCAATTCAAAAGATATGAAACTTCACTAGCCAAGGAACTCTTTGGCATTGCTGAATAGAGTGCTGAAGCAATGCACTATGGCTTAGGGGTGTGCATGAGATTATTTTGATATACCATATTTGGGGGATTTGGCCAATTCGTCAGCCAGATTCCTGGAAACTAAGCAGGCGAGGGGAGGGGGGCAACCAGAGGCCAAAAATAATGGCGCACATGGCGGCCAATATTCAGCTGTATCTAACTGCATTCAGCTGCCATATGAGAAGAGCAGCCATGCGCCCACAAGTTTGTCCTCCCCACCCCCTGGTGGCTTTGACAGAGCTAATCTTCTGTGGTGTTCTGGGATTTGAGAGAGCTATATCATGCTAGCTAGCTCTGTGTGTTCTGTCTCAGTGCTGTTGCTGCTTCTTATTGCTTAGGAATCGCTTTTTGAGAATTCTAATCTTACAGTCATAAATGTGTCCTCCAAGTGTGGCCATTTTAATATTGATAACCATAAAAACAATGGAAAGAGGAGCCTCACCAGTTCCCCATTGGCGCCAATGGACCAAATCTTCCTGGAGCAAAAATGAAGCTTCCTGCTGACTGATCACGAAATGGTATCCCCCCCCTTCCTGATTTCAGGACCTTCCAGGTAAACAGAGTGGGGGGCAGGCTGAAAAAGGACCAAAAATGGGATGGGTTTTTGACAAATCGTACTATGGCTTGCTGGCATTTCATGGTTCAATTTCCTACTTGCCAATGCTAAAAACCCTCCTTAGCTGGTGAGGCTAAGGAGGCTCTTAAGGTGGATTTGGGGAAGAACAGAGAGATATGAACATAGCATGCATCTCCCATGGAGGACCTTGCACATTATTTAGAGACAAAGGCATAGTGATTTATACTAGTATAGACTGCTGCAGACCACTCATTCATGGAAATCCACTGAAAATCATCTCTCAATCTCAGAAGAAACAAATATCAAACAAATTTTGCCAAGAAATTCCAGTGATAAGTTTGTTTTAGGGTCACCACAAGTCAAAAATGTCTTGAAAACACACAACAAAAATAATGTATTATGTTTTCATTGGAACAATTTTTAATTATGTCAGAAACTGCCTGTCAGCCTAGCCTTAGCAGAAAAGTGGGATATAAACCCACAATCTAGAAATAAATGCATTGAGGAGGGATGTGTACAAAATATTTTTTTCACTTGAAACATTTAGAAGGATAAGAATCTAACAACAGTAGTACAAAAGCTGGAATCTTGACAATAGAACTGTCTTCTACAATATGTGCCCTTTTATTTGCTTAACATGTTGTTCATACACATACTTTCAAACAAGAATATTACTTTACTTTCCTTGAAATATGCTCCTTGTCAGTTTCTAGCTAGGATAAGCTTTGGGAGGAAATTTGCAGCATCTTTATATTTTTCTGTTGTACAACCACCATATCAGGTTTCTTGGTTTGAGTCAGCCCAATATCCTGTAGCTGTCAAAACAATTTCACTAGAAACAGAAAAAGTAAAAGCAAATATAGCTGTATTTTCCTGCCTCTGGAGATATACATAGGTATGTTTTCCATGAAATCTATGCCTGTCAAAAAATGATAAGAACAATAACAATAGTAATAATGCATTACTATTTTGACTTTTCCACTACTCTAAATGTGATAGAAAATCTGCAGTATTTGTCACCCTGATTGAAAGACACCTTTGTTATCTGTCTTATTTGTTCAGTGAAAAATAATTACCAAGAAGTCACTTGTTTTGAAGTGGAAGCATTTGTATCAAATTATCTGGGAAAGAGATTTGTATAAAATGAAGTTGATAGCTAGTTTCATGTTCCTGGAGACAATTAATTAACATCACCCTTCATAGTCTTCACTGAGCTTCGGTTATTAACGAGGTTGTCATAAATGTTTATAAAGCCTGACATTTGCAGACCACTACCTGCAGGAGAAAAATGAAAGACAAATTTTGTTACAGAATTTAATATTGTAAAATGCTTTACTTGAGTACAGAAATGCAAGCCTGTTGATTTTCTTAATGAGTGTTCTTTGTAAAAGGTAGATGTTTTATTTCTTTACACCATGGGAGGACTTTTATTCTATCAAGAGCCACATTTACTCAAAGTAAGCTGCATGGAAGTAGTGGATGGAAATAGGCAGTTATGAATGTATAATCTAGAACAGTGGTTCTTAACCTGGAGTCCCCAGATGTTTTTGGCCTTCAACTCCTAGAAATCCTAACAGCTGCTAAATGGGCTAGGATTTCTGGGAGTTGTAGACTAAAAACATCTGGGGACCCCAAGTTGAAAACCATTAATCTAGAATAACTCATGACTGTTTCATAATCATAATCTCTATGTAGCGTCTAGTTGTAGGGAATCTTGAGGGACTATGAAAGTCCCCCCAACCTGCACTTACATTGCAACAGATGCTGCATTTGATGGAAGTCTGCTTCTCTGTCATTCAGGTAGCAACTAGCTGATCATCCTCAGTAATCTCTGGTATAAAGGCACACTACAGCAGGGGTTCTGATGTTGTCTGTCTTGTTAGACATTGTTCACAGAATGGGTGGGAACATGGGGTAGCTAATTTCCAACTGACAGGGGCCATATTCCTATCAATGGCAGCTCTCTGGTAAGTGGAGAAAGGGTGGGATCCAGATGAGATCCACTGGATAGCATCATAATTACAGTGCTTATGATTTGTAACTGCCCAACAGATTTCTAGCCAATGTTTTAAGAAAAAGGCACTTCACGCAATGATTGGTTGTTTGCCATGAAATATTTTATTTATTGTACTGAAACTAGTGGATTTAAAATTAATGTTCAGAAAGTCTGAAGTTGTATGTGACAAAAAGCAACAGGTTGCTTTCTCAATAAGTAAATATGAACTCCATTCTATCCTCTCTTTTCTTGCATTGATTGATTGTTGTTATGTGCATTCAAGTCATTTCTGATATATGGCAACTATGAAGCAAACCTATGAAGGGTTTTTTTTTGCAAGCTTTGTTCATAAGTGGTATGCTTTTTCCTTCTCCCAAGATTAAAAGAATGTGACTTGCCCAAGGTCATCCAGTTGGTTTCCATAGTGGAATAGGGATTGAAGACTGGTTTCCAGTGTCATAGCCCAATGTTCAAACCAGTGTGCCACACTATGCATGACAATATAGTTAATAGTCATAATGACTAAGAATTTTTTTTTGTCTAGATACTTCGGCTTAAATAAGTAGTTATGCCAAGCTCTGTTTCGGCATCATGAAGGGGGATGGGTTAAGAACATTATAACTGTAACACAAATAAATATGAACTTTATTATTTAGATTAAGTGCATGAAGGTGTAGAGATGCAGAAAATTGCAACTGTAGTATGGTACAATTGTATGCAAGTCTTGTAACAATATACCACTTTCAACATAAATTGAATGTATAACTCTTTCAGATTTCATTTCAAGAATTTCAAGATTGGGATAGATATTTTTTCTTTCTCCCTGCCTTCCCCACTTTTCTGTACCGTCAAAAACATTCAGAGCATAAAATAATTGCTCTTTAATACTGAGATGAGCCTGAAAGATAGTATTCCCTGAAGGGCTTGAAAACTTGTCTCATGTTAAATCCCAATATAGTTACCCGACTTATGTCATTTCTGGTTCAGGTGTTTCTAATTACAGACTCCTTCAGTGAAGAAAAAAAAAACAGCGGAAAAAATCCACATTTCTAAGTGTCTTTGTTTTGTGACATGAAGGTCAAGGCAAATTAAACAGGGAGGATTTCAAATAAATGAGTTGTATTGGAAACTATCCTGTTCTTTTTAGTATTCTCTTTAAGTTATGCTCCTATCTTTTACTTGTTTGCATGTCTCAAGTAACCTACACACAATTTAGAGGGAGATTATAGGCACAGGTGTTTATTTTTCTTCTCTTTTTCAATTGTGTCATGTACAAAGCTCTCTTTCCCTGTATTTTTGTTAAAACGAGCATCATATAAAATACACTCCTTGAACAGTAACATCAGAAAAAATATGACATAACCTTTCCCTTAATCAGCTAATTTACCATGAGATAAGAGTCATGTATCCTAAAGATAATTAAAACAATATGATAGCGTACCTGGGTATTACCAGTATTATCCCCCTTTTTTGCCTTTCATTCTGTATAACAAGGTCTGTCCCAAAGTATTGTGCAGTTTACATTTCCTGGAATAAGCTGACATTTTACAGAAAGGTGACATTTCCTCTGCAAGGGCAATCTTCTTTTTAAAACACTTCTTTTTAGTGTAAAGTTATTTCAGAATCTGTATCATGGCAATATGTTATATAAAGGCACAAGCACAAATAACTGTCCAAGTTTTCATGACCTCCAGGTTCCTTTTCAAACAAAGATGTTATAAAAAGCAGAGACAGGAGGGGAAAGCAGGATCGGGGTAGAGGAAAGTCATGTCCTCTGCATTTTTGTACCAGGATATTATGGGGAGAATAGATTGAAACCACTCAGCAGCAGCTATTGACTTCTGTGTCAGTGTGGTGGGTAATCTGCTCTGGGTATTAGTATCAATTTTAAAAACATCCACCACAATGCTAAAACTATTTAGGAAATAAGGTCTTACCTTATCCTGCTGCTATGAAGGCCACCAACCACCACTGCAGTGTCTCCAGTGCCCTTGCAGATTTTATAACATTTGAAACCTAACATCTCATCAGTCCTACTTGATCATCAGCTTTCCTTTCCTCCCATGCCACCTACTCATTTCCTCTTGCCTGCTGATAGTGAAGGAGAACTTTGAAAGCTTGCTCAGCATGTTTATGCTTTCTTGGTTGACCTCAATATGAATTTCATATGCTCCCATGCTGGATCCCTTTGAGGTGGCCCAAACATCTTCTTTTCAAAGAGGCAATCTGGTGTAAAAAGGGCCAATTCTCCTAACTAGGGTTGTGTGCTTGAACATCTTTTTATTAGCTTCTTCCATGTTTATGCTGGCATCCATTCCCCTTGAACAATTGGTCTTCCAAGGACTGTTGAAACAATTTTTAAAAAATCTTTAGCTTGTAAGCTACCTGTGAAAAGATAGAAAGGAGAGAGCCAAGTTAACCCCTCTAGGAGAAGAGGTATGTATTTCCACTAGATGCATCACTACTTATAACACTGAAGTTATATTATTTCAATAGAATGAATATCAACTAACAATCTGGATCCATAGATAACAGCCAAATTGAGAATTCAAAAAAGAAAATGAATATACGTACACCCAACATTACAATATAGTTTCCAATACAACTCATTTATTTGAAACAAGTAAGGATAACATTAAACATTCTTATGATTTGTACTATAAATATCTAGATAAATCATGATCCATATCCATGATTCTTTGATGAGAAAAATACTCTCACCATTATGCCTGTGTGATGGAGCCTTCTTAGAACTACAAGAACATTCTGACATGCTGTTATAATATGCATAAATATACTATAACATCGAAGGAGCTCCGGTGGCAAAGTGTGTTAAAGCACTGAGCTGGAGACCGAAAGGTCCCAGGTTCAAACCACGGGAGTGGCGTGAGCGGCCGCTGTTAGCTCCAGCTTCTGCCAACCTAGCAGTTCGAAAACATGCCAATGTGAGTAGATCAATAGGTACCGCTCCGGTGGGAAGGTAATGGCGCTCCATGCAGTCATGCCGGCCACATGACCTTGGAGGTGTCTACGGACAATCCCTGCTCTTTGGCTTAGAAATGGAGATGAGCACCAACCCCCAGAGTCAGACATGACTGGACTTAACGTCAGGGGAAACCTTTAACTTTCTAGTATAACATTAACTACCATTAACAATAACACCAAGAATTCCTATTGAATACCTCAAATCAAATGCAAAATAACACATGTAGTATAAGCTCATGAAATCAAAGGGTAGTTACTAAGGTTGGGCGAATTTTTCGTATGCCCGTTAAATTAGTATCAAATTCAGATCTAAAGCACTTTTGAAGCGTGTTTCAACGCACCTGCTCACTGCCTTCCTAATATTAAGAATTTGAATCAAAAGGCACCTTTTTTCCATCTGTCTCAGATGTCTTCAGATGTAGCTGTGACCAAGCCCCGCTGAGAGGTGAAGCCAAATATGTTGGCATGCCTCTCAGTCAATCAGGGCTGACAGAAGAGGGAGGGAGAGGCGGGGCCATTGTTCTTGTAGCCAAGCCAGTAGGACACCCGATGACCCCAAAGATCCTTCACTCCTCAAGGGTGAGGGATCGAGTGGGCCCGGGGGACCCTGGCAAGCAAGGCGCGACACGTGAAGCGGAGATATCTCGACACAAGCCGGACGCCGCGCTCACTTCAATAATGAGGATTTGAAACAGAAAACAGAATAATCCAGAAGACAGGGGGCTCCGGACATGAATGTAAGAAATATAATTGGAATCACTAACTTCCATAAAGAAGACCAATATAGTAATATAGTAAAATAATCGGGAACCAGGTAAACGGTGACCTCTATAGCTGGCTCGTTCATTATAAAGAGATAAAGAGTTGATCAAATCAAACTTATGGTATTGGCTGACAGAAAGGATTGGAAACAGTATAACAATAAAAAGATTGGGACAACTGGGATAATTGAATAAATAACAACAGAGGAAGAAAATTTTCTCGTGTTCCCTGTCCCTTCTCCCCTCTCCATTCTCCATAACATTGGCTCTGAGATAAAGTCATTCTCTCTTTAACGTTTTATTTAAGATCAGAAAGGGGGGGGGGGGAGAGAGAGAGAGAAAAGGAAAATTTATTTTATTTTATTTACAACTTTCAATATAAAGAAAATTAAAGATACAAAATACTTTACTGAGAACCAAAGACAAAAGGCAAAGACTGGGCAAGTGTAACCACATTCCTCTACAACAGTCTGGAAAACAGCTCACCACAACAAGAAACACCGACCTTGAGACGGAGTGTTTGAGAGGGTGTTGTGTCTACGACGGCTGACTCACTGAATGCCGTGCGAGAGTTGGAGAGAAGTCTGCAACTCGAGCTGGCTGCGAGATTAGCTACCTGGAAACAGGAAGCAGAGGGTAGCCTAATCAAAGTAACACACACCACTGAGTGGCGCGCCAGACGGAACTAGCTATAGAGGGCCCTATTGGAATAGGTCACTTGCCGGATGTAAACCTTGGCAGGGAACGAAAGCTAATTAAAGTTGATTAAAAGCAACGTACTGGAAGGAGCTTAAATGAAGCTTAAAAGGAAGAAAGCTGGTGGAATAAGTGCCAATTTTGACAGAATTGGAAACTAGACGTTGAAAGAGTCCAACAGCTGAATTTCACGCTACTAAATATTGAAAGGTAAATAACGAGAGAAAAATAAAGCTTTTTTTACATGAACTTAAGACTCTGTAGCCTTTAAAAATGTTGTTTTAAAAAACTTTGAAAATTCCTAAAATATCAGTGGATGGGTCAAACATTATCAAACTTGATAGGCAAAGAGTGGTAAATATTTTCTGTGATTCTGGCAAATTTCATCCCAATAACTTTAAAAATTGAGGAGAACGGAGCCTCTGAATTTTCCCAATTTATTTAAGGGGAAGCGAGAAGCCATATGCCTGGACGAAACTACATTTCCCAAAAAGCATTGGCCTGAAGCAGACGTTTCCCAATAGTACTATGCCCACTTTAAAACTACAATTCCCAGATGTCGCAGGCCCTCTCTCCTCTTAACATTCCCCACCCCCTTTTATCCTCACTTGACCATCTTGACCAAACTTTCATATGTGAATTCTTGGAAGGTATGACAAGTTTAGAGAGAGAGAGAGAGAGAGAGAGAGAGAGAGAGAAAGGGAGGGAGGGAGAGGTTTGAGGGTTGGACTCCAATTGTGGCTTGATTCCCCACTCAGCTATGGAAACCCACTTGGGCAAGTCACACACTCTCAGCCCCAGAAAAGCCAATGAAACAATGAAACAGGAAATAGCACTTTCAAACCAGGAACAGATTTCCTTATTCAGAGGCTGATGGCCCTCTGTCAGGAGTGATTTGATGGTGTACTATGATTTCTGTTCCTGGGTGATGAATGTCATTTCGTAATTGATTATGTCATAGAAACATGGCTAAACTTTATTACACTGCCTGTACTTTGTCTTTGTGCAAGGGACATGGTGCTATGATAGCACAATATGGTTTCCTGGGACACTGTGTCCACAAATTTCACTCAGTTTCAGCCACAAAAACAAAGTTTCAGAAGTATAACAATGACTTTCAAAGTAAAGACAACACAATGAAACAGGAAATAACACTTTCACACCAGGAACAGATTTCTGCAATTATTAAAAAATTGTTTTTTATATAAGCTATGAAAATTGGTCAAAAATCAGAGGATAAGGGAAACATTCTGAATTTTGGTGAGCTAGCAGTGTTAAATCCGTTCTACCGATGTACCATGTTTGAATAGGATAGCTCAAAAAATGAGGGCGGGAGAGTCCTGTAAATTTTCCCCGGTGCTATTTTTGGCCACTGCACATGCGCGTCTGCCATTAATGAATTAATTATGAATATTCCAAATATTTGTTAAGTTTTTAAAAAATTGGGGTCAAAATTCAGAAGTAGTTTCAGAAATGAAACACCAGAACCCCCTACTTTAGAAGCGATTATTGAACCATTTTTTTTCATGGATCACACATGCCTAGTAGTTACAAGAAGTATTGATGGGCAAGCTTCTTTGTTTCATGAAAACATTTGGTTCCAATGGATTGCAAGACTGGGTCAGGTCACAAATTAGCCAAAATGGCTACAGATTAAAATTTCCGTCTCCTTCCTTGTTTATGAATTGAAAAATCTTATTTCCATACTAGAGGGATAATCCAAACCAGCTCTGTTTAACTGCTCATGCATTTCTGTAAGCAGTTACGTGTAAAAGCCTCCTCCCATATGCCTATGGAAAGGTCAGAGAATAAATTACATGTGAAGAAGGATTCAATAATTTACAAAGGGCAAAACGACAATTAAAGTGTAGGAGGCTTTCTAAACATCCTGACTCAATTATTTTGTGTACCATGTTTATTCAATTTACTTTGTTTAACTGCTAGATAGCAGCAAGCAGTACCTGGACAAGCCTCTCCCAATCAGATGTTTTTAACTACAACTCAAATATTTTCTGACCACTGGCCATGGGTTTATTGAAGCCAATAGGGACTGAAACTGAAAACACTAGGTAGATTAGAAAAACCCAAGTTAGGATATGACATATTTTTATAGGAGAATCTAAAATGCATCAGAAATTAGCTGGGGGACTCTGGGGAAAAGCAACATTTAACACAAAGGTCTGGAAAGTCACAGGAAGCATATGCTCACGATTCACTTCATAGTAGGCTCAGGGGAACAGTCTGTAGCAATGTAATGTTAATTGAAAAATTTGCTGGGTTGGTCGGAAAAATATTACTGAAAATCATACCTTCAGAATATATGAAATTATATTAAACTTATACAAAATAATACTTTATGAGCCCATGAGGGAAGGAAGAATGGAAGGAAGGAAGGAAGGAAGGAAGGAAGGAAGGAAGGAAGGAAGGAAGGAAGGAAGGAAGGGAGATGTATATATGTATGTATAAAATGAGAGCATTTTTGATTGAATATTTGTAGAGCTCGGAGCCCCTACCCATCCCATAGTGCTTTAGACTTTACACAAAATAAAATGAGTAACAGGATAAAGAGGAAACAATGTACTGAAGTTTGAAAACGTTGGAGTGGTTATATTCCATAGCCTAATGTTTCTCTGCAGATTTCTATGGGAAGGGTTTTGAGTGCAGTAGAAACCAAAATCATGAAAAGAAATTTCAAAAAACTGAAATCATACCATTGTTCTCAGTAGAAAATCACTTATCAGCCACATTCTCTGCCAAAATGTGACCAGCATAGTTCAGAAACCAGCCATTCCATATGCATAATTTTACCCCTTAGGAATGTGGGTTACTTAAGGATTATTTGCTCTTGAGGGAATTACTATAATTCCAAATTATAGGTAAAAATTGCACATTTGTTTTAGTTTCCCAGTGCAAGTCTACAGAAATCCCTAAGATGTATTTTTATGCATCTCATGTTGTGTTCAGAATCTGAAGCAGTTAGAATACATTTGAATCATACTGAATCAATAAAATTGACAAATTAATCTCAAAATGAATCAGGGAGTGTGGTGGAGGCTCCTCCTTTGGAGGCTTTTAAGCAGAGGCTGGATGGCCATCTTTCGGGGGTGAATTGAATGTGATTTTTCCTGCTTCTTGGCAGGGGGTTGAACTGGATGGCTCACAAGGTCTCTTCCAACTCTATGATTCTATTATTGTAGGGGATTGCTGCATATGGGATTACTAGGTCCTAATCACTCATTGAAGACCAACTATTCACAAATAACAGAGAGAGTGCCTAGTAATATATTGCTATTCAGAAGAAACTTCCCCCCACTGCGCAGCTGGGGGAGGGAAGGGGATTTGCCCCCTCCCAACGAAGGAGAGACTTCTGGAAGGGGGCGGGGCTTCTAGGAAGCTGCCCGCCTCTTAGATCACTCACTCTTGGAGCTTCGACCCACCCGCCCGCCGCTAACAGTATAGCAGTAGTGTGGTCGCTTAGATGGGCCCGGTAGGAATTTTTTCCCTCCCATGTTCTGGGAGGGTTTTTCACCTACCCTATACTGTGTGGAGTGGTAAATTGGGAGGTGTGGTCATTTAATTAGGTGGTCAGCGGAATGCTTAGGGGAATCTCTTATTTTGGTGTGCACCACAAGGCACCTCTGTTTTGGTGTTGGCCAGAGGCGTGAATCCTCGCTTAGGGTTTTTACAGCCCCGGCGAGGGTGAACGATTATGGCCTTGGAATGGGAGACTTTGACCTCATTTGTTTCGGAGGCAAAACTCTCCAACACATTCCCCTTTAGGTCATCCAGGTTTAGATAGACTGGGGACCTGGTGTTTCGCCCTAAATTCAGTCTTAATGGATGGTCGGGTATGACCACTAATATCGGCTTATGCCTTACCAAATTCTTAGATGGCTAAGGATTTTTGGCCCTAGTTCCAAATTAAAGTTAAATAGGTAACTATCAATAAAGTTGCCCAGTTTTAAACCCAAGCTTACTTGTCTTGTCTCGTTATTTCGGAGGGTTGGAGGGCAAATGTTTCTTCCCCTGCCTTCCTGAGAAAATTAATTTATGCAAGAAAGTCAAGACCTATTCACACTTATAATTCCTGTGTATACAAGGCTGAATCAAACAAGCTCCAACCTTTAGAGTTATTTAGCTCAGAATTATCCTCCTAATTTTCTTCTGTATTACTAAATATTCCCTCTTTTCAGCTGTTAACATTGTGTGTGAAACTAGCGAAAAACAATGGGAATTATAATGCACATGTCATACATACTAATAAGCTCAAAGAAGATTTTTCATCCCCTAGTTATCCAAGTTTAATCTTTATCATCTAGTGTTTGCTAATTTATATTCAGTGTTTGCATATGTTATCTCTCATTAATTCTTCTGTTTCATAATTCTCATTGCAGATCAGAAAAGAACTCCAAGGGTATGGTGGTGGGGACTATCAAAGGAATTCGAGCACAAAAGCTCTTATGCCCTAACAAGCCTGGGACAAGTATGCAAGTAGGTGGGCTATTTTCTGTAATAAAAACCTGCCAGGAAAATAATACTGTTTGAAAAATAGATTGTTTTGGACTCTGTAATTTTAGTTTGGGAATGTGAGTAATACCTGGCATTACTACTTTAAACTATAGTATAGTCTTTTGAAAGCATCAGCTAGCATCACCTCCTTTTCATTTCTTAAAGGTATCATTGATATAGGAAATCAAAGCACAAAGTGATCAGAAGATTAATTCAGATACAGCATACCAAGATAACATGATGCAGCATCAGAGGTATTATATATATTTAGTATGATCAAAATGCAAATAATCCAGTCTATCCAACTGTCAAGATAATGTAAGGGTTGAGATGCAAGTACCTCTCTTGGCTACAAAATGTAGCAGGTATTATTTGTGACCATTATGTGTTGTTATGTGCATTAAATTGATGTCAACAGTGTCTTAAGTCATAGGGTCTTCTTGGAAAAAGTTCTTCAAATATTTGTTGTCTTTCTTTTAGGGCCCTTCCACACAGTCATATAACCAAGAATATCAAGGCAATCCCACAATATCAGATGGATTATCTGAGTCCACATTGTCATGTATTCCAGTTCAAAGAAGATAGTGTGGGATTTTATTCAGCTGTGTGGAAGGGGCCTAACAGTGAGTTAGTGTTATTTACCCAGGGACCTTATCACAATGCAGGAAACAGCGTAGGCAACTCATGGCTTTTGAGTTCTGGACACAGACTGGATCCATAGGAGCCAGATCACACTTGTGGTTCTCTCCTTCCAATATCTATCCAAATAACACATTTTGTTTGATCTCATGGCAGATGGACGAATCCTCCCAATGTATCAAATCTTCCTTACATCAAAACCCTTCCACACAGCTAAATAAAATCCCACATTTTCTGCTTTGAACTGGATTATATGGCAGTGTGGACTCAGATAACCCAGTTCAAAGTAGATATTGTGAGATTTTCTGCCTGGATTTTCTAGGTAATATGGCTGTGTGAAAGGGCTCTGGATTAAGACTGCATTTGGAGTAACTGTTACCTGCACCTCCTCTCCCAGGTGACTGCTTGGCTCCCTGCCTTCCCTCCTCTCCTCTACACCTCCTTTCCAACATATGTGACTATTTTTCCTCCTGTATTCCCTGCCTCCTCTCCCGGACGCACACCTATCTCCCTGCCTTCCCTAAAATGTCATATGTATAAAGGACTCACAAGTAAAGTAACCTCAAGAAGCTCTGCCTAAAGTCACTGTCTTCTTTTTAAAAAATATCTTTTTATCTTAGGATAAATATCTTAGGAAGTTTATAACCTCTGTCTAAAACAACTTTCTGTTCCTTTTGGACCTTCAAAATTATGTCATTTAATCCAAAAAAGAAAACAATGTGACAATGGAAAACATGATTGGCTTTACTTGGAATACCTTATCACAAAGGGATTTTCTTCTCTGAATGAGATGTACTGCCAGCTGATTCAACAAGGGAGACATGACTGACAGGAAAACAACATCTCAAAAGCATAACTTGGGGGACACATCCCTTGTACAGCTTATGAGATGCATATGGGAGTATGAACACACTTGGAAAGCTGCAGGTCTGAGGCATGCCAAGGAAAAAACTATGGGCAAGGATGATTTGGAATTCATCTTACAAAAGCTACTGGCTGCATGTAAGTCCCTACATATTGCAGATAAAACAGCCACAGTGTCATGTGATTATTCCATAGGAAGTCATATGCAAAAACTGTCAACGATGGGTTATTTCCCATTGTTATAAGGTTCCAGATCACCTACTAAATTACCATGACTGTGTGGAGATTTGAACTCCTGGATAATTAATCCAACTTTCGCACCACTACATTATGTGAGCTCTGTAGCAAAAAAACAAAAACAAAACAAAACAAAACAAAAAAAAACCCTCAGTATTGCCTAGTATTAGTATGTTGGATTTTTGAAAGGATGGAGGATATGGATTCTATCTCCCAAGAAAGCAGTTTAGAAAGAAACACACACACAAAAAAAGGAGAGACAACTCCTAAGTACCATAAAATCCCCAGATCTGTCTGATCTTTGATGCTAAACAGGTTCAGCCCCAGTTAAAACTTGGATGGGAGACCAAAAGCAAATCCATTGCTATAGACTATATTTCAGATGAAGGAACTCTGTTCTCCGGAGTCATAATCCAACACTCATACCACTACGTAACGTTCACTCTCTGAAGATGACCATATATATAATTTGGCCTACTTGTGGTTTATTACCCTGTTTCCCCAAAAATAAGACAGTGTCTTATATTAATTTTTGCTCCCAAAGATGTGCTAGGTCTTATTTTCAGGGGATGCCTTATTTTTCCATTAAGAAGAATTCACATTTATTGTTGAACAAAAAAGTAAACATTTATTATATACTGTACAGTAGTTGTCATCACAAACCAGTGAATCCTATCAAGAATTTCTTGTTACTACCATTATTTCCATGTACAACAATCTATGGTACATACATTTACAGATCCTGCATGCTCTGGTGTTCTGTTCATCAGGCAAGCTTCCAAACAAAAACTTTGCTAGGTCTTACTTTCGGAGGAGGTCTTATATTTAGCAATTCAGCAAAACCTCTACTAGGTCTTATTTGAGGGGATGTCTTATTTTCGGGAAAACAGAGTAGCTTTCAGTTATTTCTTAAGAGATCCCCATCTGTTCAGATCTACCTCACCTTAGCTAAAAAGAAACTTTAAAGCCCAATCTCAGAATCCTGGCTCCACCTGGGATGCATGTATTAGCAGAAGGCCAGTGATGAACTTCAGCTGCAGAAATTGCTTGGTGATGCTAAATCTGTACTCTTGGGAGGGAAAAGTGGGCTAGACATTCAATCTTTCCTGCTGCTTTTTCCCCCAGAGAAGCAGTCTTTGCTGATGCTGTATTTTATATAGTTTAAGGTGTTGTGCATCCTGACAACTTGGTATTAAACATATGTTTGCAGTTACCAATGTGCTCATAGCTGCTGGGATACCATTGGCTAATGAGTTTTATATGGCTCTTCTTTTGAAAGCTGTGCAGAACTTGCTTTTAGTCTTCAAAAAAAAAATACTGACAGGCTTTTAGCTGGATCTAATCATTGTGAACATAATGTCTTACAGTGCATTTTGAAGTATAATTTACCACACAGTAGAAGTATAAAGGCTACTTTCTATGATCTTTTCAGACACAAATTCCAAACCATAAAATGTATCATGTGAAATTATTGCCGTTTACTTTTTAAATACATGGTAGACAAGTTAGGAAAGATCTACCTTCTTATCCGTGTATTTTTAAGAGTGCATACATGTTTTCATCTTGGAAATCTATATATAACTACAAAATGTTTTAGCCAAAAAGTGTCCCTTAGTTTCTGTTTATTCTGCCTATAAATACTCTTTCTCCCAGAGTGGCTTTGAAGAAACCAGAACTTACTGGCACATTTATTTATATTATTCTGACTTGTAAAGTCCATTGTTAAAGTGAGGTGTACATAATAAATCCCCACCCATAGCAGACTGAATCTAATGAAGAAAAGTATACAGTTTGTCCAGGAAACTGGAAGAGTATAAAATAATAATAATAATAATAATAATAATAATAATAATAACAACAACAACAACAACAACAACAACAATTATTTTATTATGACACAGCAAACAAGATAGATATGCTGGATTTCGTATCACAAAGTCACAAGTCGAACACTTCCCAAGTGTCTAGGACTGTGTGATGTATTTTCAGATGATGTGTGCAGATCCCAGTAGGGTGGCCTTTTGCAGTTGGCAGATCATAATCCTATCAATGTCTATTGTTTCCAAATGCCGGCTGAGATCTTTTGGCACGGCACCCAATGTGCCCATCACCACCGGGATAACCTGCACTGGTTTCTGCCAGAGTCTTTGAAGTTCAATCTTGAGGTCCTGAGTTTTTCCTGTCGTTTTTCATCAATGCGACTGTCCCCTGGGATGGCGACATCAATGATCCAAACCTTTTTCTTTTCCACAACTGTGATGTCTGGTGTGTTGTGTTCCAGAACTTTGTCAGTCTGGATTCGGAAGTCCCACAGTATCTTTGCGTGCTCATTTTCCAATACTTTGCAGGTTTGTGATCCCACCAGTTCTTTGCTGCTGGCAGGTGGTACTTGAGGCATAAGTTCCAATGAATCATTTTGGCCACATAGTTGTGCCTCTGTTTGTAGTCTGTCTGTACGATTTTCTTACAGCAGCTGAGGATATGATCAATGGTTTCATCGGTTTCCTTGCACAGTCTGCATTTTGGGTCATCAGCTGATTTTTCGATCTTGGCCTTGATTGCATTTGTTCTGATGGCTTGCTCCTGGGCTGCAAGGATCAGGCCTTCTGTCTCCTTCTTCAGTGTCCCATTTGTGAGCCAGAGCCAGGTCTTCTCCTTATCAGCTTTTCCTTCAATTTTGTCAAGGAACTTTCCATGCAATGTTTTGTTATGCCAGCTGTCAGCTCTAGTTTGTAGTGCACAACAAAACATTGCATGGAAAGTTCCTTGACAAAATTGACAATAATAATAACAATTATTATTATTATTATTATTATTATTATTATTATTATTATTATTAAATGCCCCACATTTTCTCTCCACCAAGAGACTCAAAACAGCTTACAATAAAAGCATTTCCATACCATTTAAAATCTACAAATATACAAACATTAAAACTTATGACTTCCACATCCACACTCACTTACCAGGACATCCTGAAATCTGTAACACAATTGTTGAAAGAACATGAATATCTTTCCATAAAGCGCAAATGTGAATTCAGAATGTGAATGAATAAATAAAGAGTCCACACACAATCCATAGCAAGCAACTATCTGGAAACATATAATTTAAAGCAGCCATTCATGTGCAAGCGGAATTGGAAATATTGTTTCTTGGGTAGATGGGTTTAAGAACAGCATACTCAATTTTGTTTCTCAAATAAATTAAAGGATGCCATGGCCTATACTCACTGGATTTGAAAGAATCTGGATTTGAAAGAATCCTGCTAAACAAATTAGAACATATGGTTAGGATTTTTCTTTTGACACCTAGTTAAGCTGCACATATGACAAACAAGGACCGATGGAAACTTTACATCAATTATATTGCTATATTGCTGAAAAGCCAAAATAGCAATTAGCTTCAGACATATAGACATGAAGTTTTAGGATCCTTCTGTATGTTAGATGATCAAACAGCATGTTTTATTTCTCCCAAGTGCATATTCCTTCTTTCTGTACCCAGCTACGCCAGCCCAGCTGCACCTATTGTTGACAAATATGATATTCCCTAAGATGCCTAGATAATACGCTAACATTAATAATACAAAATGTTGCCTTGTTAGGAATAATCCAGAGTTCTAACAAGAAAACATGGAGAAGTCTGCTAGAAATTTAAAATTCAGAAGCCATGCTCAAATCTTTGTGAAAAACATAAAGTGGAAAGCAGTTGAAGGTTATTGTCTAAAAGTTTTTAATTGAAACCAATGGATTTCTGTATATGTGAGACGGAACATCTGAAAAACTTGAAAGGAGACAGAAAGTTTTATGATAAAGACAAAAGAAATTTTCATCCCTGCAATGTGCAGTAGAGTAGAAAACAATTGGAGAGTAGAAAGTAGAGTAAAACTCATGATTCCAGAAAAAGCAACTTATCCTACATTTCAGTCCAACAGGAGTGAAGGGCCTTTCCTCCAGAGCTTAGAAAATTACTTGTTCCAAAATCCTCCAAAAGGCAAAGTATGTGACCATTCTGGCTTGGATATTCTATGTGCTATAGTCCAAAATGTAACTTTTACAATCTGTATTTTCTTTTTCTGTTGAGAGTTACATTTTCTCAGGATTTTTTTTAATTGTGCGGACAAAGGTGACAACACTTCTCCCAAAAGCAGCCAGAATAAAATGACCACACACAAGAAGTTGAGATAACCAAAGGCCACAAGTTGTTCATTGGTTATAACTGAAAACAGGGTTGGCAGACCAGATATACGTGGGTCCTGGATCAGCCCACTAATGACCGATGGACCATGGGAAATGATAAGGGGCACAGTGCAGGTTCCCTTTCTTTCTGCTCCATTACACCTGCGCAGCCACACACCCCAGCAGCCATACTGCAGACTCGCCACCTGAGAAAGTCCTCAATAATTTCAAATATTTTAGATATTGTCTCTATGGGATCTTTTCCTACTATTACTACATCATCTGCAAAAAGCCTCATTTTGATAGTTTCTTTTTAATTTTACTCCTCTAATTGAGTTTTTGTGCATTTTTCATACCAACACTTTTATCGTCATTATAAATAGTAGTGGTGATAATGGACACCCTTGTCTCACATCTTTCTGGATTTCAAATCTTTCACCATTTATTTGTATTTTTGCATATTATTTAGTATATATTGTCTCCACCTCATTCAAGAAATGTTGTCCACATTTAATTATCTTGAGCATTTATTTCATAAATTCCCAGCTTAAATTGTTGAATGCCTTTTCTCCATCTCAGAATAGGATGTGTTATTCGCAATAGGATTGTGTTTATAGAATATTCTATCAAATTAATTATCACTCTCATATTTTCTCTAATTTGCCTTCCAGGTAAGAAGCCTGCTTGGTCTTCATGTATCCTTCCAATTGATATATTCTTTAATCTGTCTGGCAGTATTGTAGCAAATATATTTATAATCGGTGTTTAGCATGAAATAGGTCTGTAATTCTAGACTTATAGGGAATCCTGATCTTCTTTCGGGATCGATGCAATGTTTGCTTCTTGCAACGTCTCTGGTAACTGCTTTTTAAAAAGTATCTCATTCAAAATATGTGGAGGGGTAGTGCAATTTCATCTGCTAGAACTTTATAATAGATTGAGTAAAGCCAGCTGGTCCTGGTGCCTTGTCTAATTTCAAACCCTTGGTCGCCATCAGGGCCGGCCGGAGAAAATTTAAAATATTAAGCAGGGGTGGGGAAAAGCGCCCCCCCCCCCCGCTGGCACCACGGGAGGCATGGCCATGTGCTGCCCTGGCCCTGCCTCCTGCGCTGCTCGCCCTGACCCCGCCTCTCACGCAGGCGATCATGGCCTGGAGGGACCTCCGCTGCAGTCTGGCCAGCTGGAAAAGGCCAGATGGGTGAGGGTGAGTAGCGTGGGAGGCGGGGCCAATCCTGGCCCCGCCTCCCGTGCTACCCACCCTGACCCCACCTCCCACGCTGCGCGAGAGGTGTGGTCAGGGCACGCTGGGTGGGAGGCAGGGTACTGCCTTGACGGTGCCCCGCCTCCCGCCCAGTGCGCCCTGGCCTGGCTGGCCTTGCCCAGCCGGCAGCAGCCATGTGGAGCTCGCTCGTTGCCGAACAGGCCTTCCTGTTCACTGGCGAGCGAGCCCATGGTCCCCGCTGGGGCGGGGGAAGCCTGACGGCGCCCCTCGGGGACCTGCGCCCGAGGCGGCCGCCTCACGTGGCCTCTATGGTGGGGCCGGCCCTGGTCGCCATTGTCACTTTGTGCATTGTTATTGGGTTGTTTAATAATTTTTGTTCCTCCTCAGAGATAGTTGGGAGATGCTTGCATTTGTTATGATTTTTTTGTAAAAATTTTTGAAAGTATTTTTGGAATATTTGTTTTATCTGTGGTTCTCACTTCATATCTTGTTCTTTCATTCTTGACATATTAATATTTTTCTTTCACATCTCTCTTTTTATTTGGCAGCCATTTCCCTAGTTTATTTGCATGCTCAAAATATTTTTGCATTGAAAAATTTAGGGTTTTTTCCATTTGATGTATCATTAACATTGAGACTTGCTGACAAAGTTATTTCAGCTCTTGTTAGAATTTTACATTTGCTAAATCTTTTCTTAATTATCTTTCTTTTTTCAACCTCTTCCTGTAATTTATTCACTTTTGCTGTCTTTTCTTTCTCTGTGTTTTCTTTCTATGTATTTAGCTGGATTAATTTTTCTCAGGCTTTACTTGTGTCCCATATAATTCTTGGAGATATTTTGGGATGAGTATTTATTTGGAAGAATTATTTAATCTTTCTTGCATTTATCAAGGTTTTCTTGATTCTTTAAAACATCTTCATTAATTTTCCATATACATTGTTTTCTTGGGATTGCAATTTCTATTGTAATTGAGTAGTGATCTGAAATAATCTTTGAATGGATTTGAGCCTTTTAAAAAGATTTACTAAATTCTTAGTGATCCAAATCAGATCAATTCTTGAATATGACCGTGTCTATCAGAGAAAAAAGCATAGTTTATTTATTCTGAATGTACGAACTCTCCAGATGTCTATGACTGAAAGTTCTTCAACAATGTTCCAGATGTTTTTTGGTAATTTTCCTTGATTCTCTTCAATTATCTTTGTAGTTTTTTTTTTCCACATTGAAGTCCACAATAGAGTTGTAGTCTCCCATCAAAATAATATCTGTGTACTCAATGTCTTCAATCTCTTTCTGAAGTTTTTCAAAGAAAGGAGCTTTTGCACTGTTAGGAGCATAAATATTGACAATGAATATTTTCTTTGTAATTCTTTCGTTACCTTAGAAATCTTTCTTCCATATCTATCTTAACCATTTGAAGTTGCTAGAGTTTGGGGATGTACAATGCCAGTCCATTTTAATTTTCACTCATTAAAACTATAAATCACTTAGATATAGAGCATCATGCTCCATTCTATCTTTATGTATTAGTCCTCTAATTTTATCTAAACTCCAATGTTTCTATTACATTTCATAATATAAAATCCTTTTCAAAATCATTAACTAGTCCAATTTGCATTGTCTTTTGCCTGTAATTATCTTGTATGCTAGTCTCAGCCAAATATTATCTCCTTTATTTCATTTTAAATTTGACTTTCGCCTTCCGTTTTCCCATTCTGTCGATGATCTTCACCCAATCTTCTCAGACTTTCTTCCTTTCCCCTTACTAATATTTACAACTCCTTCCAAATTTTGATTTTAAAACAAATGACCTGAGACATAATGCCTTTCTTTTTCATATTTTTCACCTGTTTCATTATTACAGGCTAGTACTTTTGTTAAATCTACTTGATTTTGTTTAACCATCTGTGTAAATTTCCTACACATAAATCCTCCCCGCTCAATTGTATCCCAATTTTACAATTTACTCTCCTTCTCCTTTGTTTTCAGTGACTAATTCCTCCATTAACTTAACTTGTATTTATTTCACCACACGATTTTCAGCATCCATTATTCCATATTTGTCCCACATGTATCCCCTCTTGTCTTGCACTTCCCTAACAGCTCTGCCTTAATCTCATTTTTCAAATTCTCTGTCTTATTATCTTCATATCTCAGGGAATGCATCTGCTCCAACAATGTTACATAGAATAAGGCAATGTTACAGCAGACAGACAGTCTTATATCAGCATCAAAGTGATAATCCTTTCATGTTCTCAAAAATAAAATAAAATTCAGTTGTATAAATAAAAATAAAATCTATCCACAAAAATACATGGAGTTAAATCTTTAATTATAATTCTTCAAACATACCAACTGCTAATCTTTTTGTTTAACTTTTGATCTTATTTACACATCTACTCATTTTTGTCCACATCTCCATTTGTCATTAACAGTGTTTGCTAGGGCTGACTGTAGGCTAAAACATCAGAACAGGGAGTGGGTAAGTATGATCTAAATTTAATCGGTTGAAGTAATTTTAAAACTCAACTTTGTTTTGATGAGTCAAAACAAATTGAGACACAAACTCATTCAAGGTGTATACTCTGTATGATAGAAATTGCTCCTTCAACATGTGCATGTTCACTAGAACATTTGTAGGGAGACCTCTTTGGACATCTGGAATCTCTATCAACAGTCCAACAAATATCCAAAGGTCAGGAGATGGAGCTGCAGACATTAATTAATGATGGGTGTGCAAAATCTAAAAAAAAAAAAAAACCCCTAGGAACTCTCACACATAAATAGATTCATAAATTTTAAAAATAAAGAGTTAAAAGATAATTATATAAAATTAATATTAGTTTGAATTTTTATATAACACATTACATTCTTGTAGTATTTTAGTCCTGTTTGTTATTGCTATTGATTCTTGTATTTTCACACCTCAAGTTTCATATACATATATAGCCTGTAATATGGTGGCATACCATCTGTGTAATTATTCTATCAGTAATTGAACAGAATGAGTATCAGTACTAAGCCCTAAACCTGCAAACTCTTGGATACATGTTCTCTATAATGAGCAAGGTCATTCACTTCTCTGGGGGCTACTGTCAAGGTGTAACATATGCACATAAATTTTGCAGGTTGGAGCAATTTAGTTGTGTTCATTTATCAGTTAATTAAATAACAACAGTTTGAAACAGCATGAAGCAATGCTAAGCAGAGAAATTAAGGGCACTGTTAAATATCTGACTCTTAACTTGGTGTGTATGCAGTTTGACTAAAATCAGCATTCTGGATCAGTAGGTATTAGTCACCTGCTGTGAAGTAAAGGAGATAATTCTAAGCTTCTACTTGAAATGCTTGGCATCAGATCCACATGTCAAGGTTTAATTTTGTGTCAAGGGCATGAAATTCGGAGTCACTGCTAAGCAAAGACATTTTAAATAGATTACATTCTAAATAAATGGATGGGAAACAGGATGTGTGTAGAGTTACAAATATCCTCCAGTTGCAATACTCTTACTAAAAATAGTTGCATTTCCAATAAGAGAGTGGGAAAGAGATTTTTCCAAATTACAGACACTCAAGTGTCTCATTAACAAGATTCACATCAAGGTCCAAAATGTGAAGTTTCATTAAAGTTACACAGGGTTTTATTTATACAAATTCCATTTATTTAAAAAACCAAAGCCCTTCCTGCTTTTGGTAAATTTCTCCCAAGCAGATAAAGAAAGCTAGTTTTGGAAATCTAAAACAAAGATAGCACTTCTAACTGAATGATTAACTTGATATAAAGTTAGGCGGATAAATCGTAAATAGTCATGTGAAGAAGCTATGATGTAAATATAGTAAAATATGCATTATACAATGTGAAAATAATCTAAACATAGGAAACTGCCTATATTAAGTTGTACTATTTGTCCACCTGGTCCAATATTATCTACTATTTGCTGTTAGTAAATTTCTAGTATTAAAACCCAAGGACTTTCACACCATCTACTGTCTGCAGATGGAGAGTTGGACGAATTGAATCTGGGAATGTCTGCATCCTCTGCCACAGTACTTTCCCAAAATAAGCACTCAAAAATGGTCTTGAGCATTCATTGTGAGATTAGGTTTGCCTCCTTTCCCCTTACAAGGGAATAAACTAAATGGATTTTATTGTTCATATTAACCAGAACAGTGGTTGGGAATTTTTAATGGTATTACTTAACACAATCCACGGCTTAGTTTTATTTATGAATGATATTTCTTGTGTCAGTTTAATACGTTCTGTTTTTAGTTTCATATTGATTTTGCTTTGTTATTATTTGTTTGATTTGATTTAATCTTAAATTGGTTATATGTTCATTATTGTCCATATTGTTTGCACTATCATATTGTTGTCAAGCTGTTCCGAGTCCCCTCAGGGAGATGGGATGGGATATACATAACGATGATGAGGATGATGATGATTATTATTAGTGTAATAGACAAAGCATAGGAAAAATGAGACAATCCCCAGTGGCCTAGGGATGAAGTATACAATGCTTTCTCTCCGCACAATATTTGAGTGATAGACATTCTATCTGATTGTTGTTCCTTTGATGGGACATGATTTCTTGCAGAAGAAGACATCCCCACTGAAAAGTCTATGAGATTATATGGGAAAAGTGCAGTTGCTATGCTCCCATATGTGTATTTTCCCCTTCAGAGTCTGAAGGCCCCACACGTATTCAGAAAAGAGACCCAGCTAACTCCACTTCACATCCAAGAGAGCAGTGGGTCCCATAGGTACAGTAGTGCCTTAGAATCATAGAATCATAGAATAGTAGAGTTGGAAGAGACCTCATGGGCCATCCAGTCCAACCCCCTGCCAAGAAGCAGGAAATCACATTCAAAGCACCCCCGACAGATGGCCATCCAGCCTCTGCTTAAAAGCCTCCAAAGAAAGAGCCTCCACCACAGTCTGGGGGAGAGAGTTCCTTTGCTGGATAGAGACTAGAGTAAACTGCTTGTTATAACTGCCTACCAAGGATGGGCTAGGGAGGGCTAAGCCTAGATGTCTTAAAGTCCTGACAGTCCACCCTGGTCATTTTTCTGTTCATTTTGACCCACCCTTGACACAGTATGAATTTCATCTGGTTGGCTATTGAGGGTAGTGTCTCTAAATAGGTTTCACTGACATGTTTGTGGGGAGAAGGTAAAAAAATGTGTTCAGCTTAGCATAATTTGTGTGTAGGGTTTGGCTCTGGAATTGCATCTTTTGGTTTTCTTTTACAGCTTGAGGTGGAAATTGAGGTTGGCTCTATCTTTTCAAGTTCTAAGGCTTTCTGGGGGGGGGGGGGGGTCCTTAGGTCTGTCTTCCTAAATACAACTATTTGGGGTGAGCAATATCAAAATAATGGATTGCCCTCAAGGCCAGGTGTTTTCACTCAAGAAGAGACTGGGGAAATTTTGTCTCAGGTAGTTACTTGCCCCAGGTAAGACCCCACTAAGGTTGTTCACATCAGCAGTTTTCCAGATTTTAAATTAAATAGTTAATAATAATATGTCAAATTAAGTGGCCCTTATTTCATTCAGTCCCATGTGTCTGGTCTTGTTATTTCAGGGTTTGTAATCCAAGACATAGTCATCAGCATTTCAGTTGAGAATGTCTCTATAGACTGCATTGGTAGCATGAGCACAAACAAGAACAGTGCATATACTACATCAGGCCACTAAGGATCAGCACTGAAGCTCCACCAATAGTGATCTTCTCATTCAGGTGTCAGACTGTGGCCACCTCTATTAACTTTTCTCTTCCATAAGTTTCTATTAACTAATGCTTGTACTGGCACAGGGTGCAATCATCAGGAAGCTCCCCAACAGTGCTGGGGGTGGGCCATTTTCATGAATAGCATAGTAGTGGAAAGAGGCATGGACTGATCTGCCATTAGTTGTACCACAACTGGGTTCCCTACTCTTGCATTTCTTGCACCTTTGAGGCTCTTATATAAGCTCTCAAGGCCCAAGTTTCTCCCAGTGCCTTGTATATTCTAAAGCCAATTTCTCCTTTGAATTAATTTAAGCTTGTAATTTAGCATCAACCTGTCCAAAAAAATAAAGGTTTTCAAATGGTTCAGAAATCCTTCTGCACACAAAGGTGAGTAGAGGAAAATATATTGCTTATATCTGTGTTTGTTTTGTTTATTAATCAGAGATCTGCATAGGTAGCTTTGTAGAAAACCCATTTCATGCACACAGTTTGTAGACAAGAAGAGGTCAACAACAGTGTTATACTCATTAGGTTTTTTTTGGTGCATAAAAACAGGGAGGTAAATTTTCACTATTTCAATCTCATAGACAAAATGGCAAGGAATATATGGAGGGTTTTTTGGTTTTTTTTTTTTTTTTTTGCTAATTTCTACGTCTAAAGTGCATAGCCTATATTATCTCATATTTGATGGCAGTTCCCCATCCAATTGCTAACTGGATCTGATCCTCCTTATTCCAAGATCAGATAGAATCTTTACACATCTAATAAAAAGAATCTAGAATACTCCTTTTCTCTTTAGCTGCCCAAGTAATGGAAGCATTGCCAAGCTGACAGCTTTTTTTTATACTTGCAATTAATATTTTCTATTGGGATAGAAAACACATAGCTGAACATATTTTTCACGGGATTGTGAAGTCAAGAGTACAGGAAAAAATAGTCAACGATATACAAGATATGACTTTGAAATAACTTTTATCCATAAACAAACAGATAAGTATCCTACACATACATTATTAATTCTCCACTTTTATTATCATAGTGTATTGAAGATAGTGTGGAAATAATTTGCTATGGACTGTGTGCTTTTCAATATCAAAGCAAGTTTGCAAGTCTTTATAGATAAGGTAATCTGGCATGACAAAGATATGTTCTGACAACCTGAATTCAAAGAAGTGAGGTTCATCTGCAAATATTAACAATGGGGAGGGGAGGGGTGCAAAATAAAAAAGACAACAAAGATCCTTGTCTGAATTTAGTCTCTGAACAGAAACCATGTTTTCTCAGTGTGGAAATAACTCAGATAAAAGAAAATGAACTCTGTAAAAAATTAAATCACTTGAAAATGATCTATGTAGAGTTAAGAAAGCAGAGAATGGGAAGTAACATTTTAAAAGTGATGAGTTACAGTTACAATTCCAGATTC
The DNA here is from genome assembly GCF_035594765.1 of Anolis carolinensis. Lineage (NCBI taxonomy): Eukaryota > Metazoa > Chordata > Lepidosauria > Squamata > Anolidae > Anolis > Anolis carolinensis. The sequence goes on from NC_085845.1 coordinate 54,206,274, forward strand.
CAAAAAATAGTTAGTTTCTTATAACTTAAACAATGCAATCTTATTGTCAGAAAGTAAAAAATTATTTATTATTTCATTTAGTTTACTTTAGAGTTTTTTTTTAAAAAAATGGTCCTTTGAATTACCACATCTGATACAAAGCACCCCTTTATAGCTGTTGTGATGGAGTCTTTGAGTAGTGATACTACTAGGAGTACTAGAAGGGGAAGAAGACTACTCGTGAGCAAGACTCCGGTGAGGAGCGACAAAGAAAGCAGATTCGGGAGAGACTTGTGGAGCCTACTGACAATGACTCAGTTGAGGAGGATGATGGGGTTGAGAATCAGGAGGATGGGATGACGAGTTCAGAGGATGAAGTAATGGACTGGACTAAGGTGCAGGAGATCCAAGACATCTTTAGAGAACCCACAAGTAGCGACACATTCGAGGCTTGGCACAGTGGGTATCCCGCTGAATCTTGGGGAGTTATGGGTTTGGATAAAAATGGAGGGCTCGGCAAGGGGTTTCAGCTGAAAGGAGGTCTGGTGGGGCATTGTCTCATTCCAGTTCTGAGGAGGAATTGAGGTAAGAGGCTTCAGCTTTTAACAGGGTGTTGGCTGAATCCAGTTCTGAGGAGGAATTGTGAATAAAAGTGGGGTTGGGAAATGGGGCTCCTTTGCAGTTGGCAAGGTGTTGATGGGTATTTGTGTGTCCTTGAGAGCTGTTTGGGAAGACGTGTTTTGGAAGACTGCTGTGGACGTAAGTTTAATCCAGATTATTCTTGGCTATGAGGGTTGGAAATGTGAGGGTTTTCTCTGGACTGCCTTGTGTTGATCTTGTGCATTAGCTGCTGTGCTACATTCTACACCTTGGCTCTGTGTATGACCTGGACTGGATTCTTGTGTTTGCTGCCTTTTCCTGCTTTGACCTGGACTGGATTCTCTTGTTTGTTGCCTTCTCCTGCTTTGACCTGGATTGGATTCAACGACAACACTACTGTGTTTGACTGACTTCACCAGACGTCTCCCCCCCCCCCCCCCCCGCGCTGTTCGTCTCTTCCTGCCTGCTGGCATCCTGCTGTGAATTGGAATGGTTTTTTTTTTGCAAAGTTTGGAGTTTGATCCGGATTATACTCCAGTTAAATCCGGGTTATTTTCCAGGGTTTGGGGGTTTGCTTTAACTATGGGAAATACTGTGCTTCACACTGAAGATTAAGTGTTTTAAGCCTTTTTGAGTTTGTTTTTGGGCTCTTTTTGTTGTGAACTAATAAACTTTACTTTTACTAAAGACTAGTCGGGTGCTTTAAGGGGTCTGTCTTGCAACAATAGCAGTGATAAAAGTAATTAACATTATAACATTGCAAAAGGAGTGAGGTCACCAGTCATGAAGTACTTTAGTTATGCTTTAATTACTTTAATTTTGATGGGTTTTAACTCATTATTTTAACTAATTCCCAGAAGTAGGAATTCCCCTTTTTTCTCTGTGTTAGCAAACACTCTTCAAGTGCATCCCATCACTATCAGATATAGGAGGATTTTCTGAAATTGAACTGAATGTTCATCTCCTGTTCACTCATTTGAACATTACAGTCCCCACACATATTACCTGCAAATTCAATCAGTTCATTTTCCTGCCATTATTTGCTCTCATCCTTTCAAATATTTCAGTTTGAAACCTTCCTCTAGAGGAGAACTGTAGAACACAACTCCCAGTTTACGAGCCGTTAGGATTTCTGGGAGTTGAAGGCCAAAAACATCTGGAGACCACTGTATTAACCTCAGGTAAATGAATACTTTGTATGGGAGGGTTCTGCATTAACTGCTTTAGTTAAAACATATTTTTGCCTTTAATGTTTTATTGATAATACATTTTTTTCTTTTTATACTTGCATCTTAGAGCATGCAGTAGCCCCACACAATCTCATCTGACCTCAATCCATTCCTTAGTGTAGTAGCTGAGAAACATATTTGAAGTTTCAGTATAATAGAAGGGGCATGAGTCTTATAGGCAATGAATACTCAGAGGTGATATAGTCATTCATAAATTGCCTTTTTAGGAATCAAACTCTTCCTTGAAGAATGACTAGTACGAATGGAAAATACTTTTAAAAATATGTTCAAAATGGTAGAATAATATGTTTCTGAAATGTTGGGAGACCTTGAGAAAAATCCTAGGCTGACGAAAATCTTTGGCAGTTGAGGATATCTTCAGTGCAAACGTTGTACCTTTTTGGACAGAAAAAGAGCATTTTCAATGCAGAAAACTGCATTTTCTCTTAATAAAATACTATTCCTATACAGAAACAATATATTTTGTGTAGGGAATGCCCTTTCAGAGACAAAAAAATTAGATACAAATTATGAGTAGATAAAGTGATGAACTGCAGAAAACCTTTGAGAACTGCAGTTTTCAAAGGATTTCTGGCAATAGAAGAAGAGTACTATTTTTTTTATTTCTTCCCTTGATAACAACAGTAAGCAAGAATTACATCCCTGGTTGCAAGAAAAATTAGAATATAGGAATAACAGTAGAAGAAATAACAGCCTCTAAAATTATTTTGATTATACAGCTGGTGATAGATGCCACCAATACAAATGGCCAAATACAGCAGAGATGAAACAGGCCTTGCTGTCTTCCTTTCTTTTTCCCTCTCTATGTGCTGGAATCCTTCCCATAAGGCAATTGATAGTAGGCCCCCTTTGAGGGGAAGCTGCTCTAAAAACGAAAAAAAAAAACTTTTTAGACTAAAGATAGGCCATGTGTTTTCTTGAAAGTTCCCTGACTGTGCAATAAGCCACAGAAATACAGGTGGGCTAAATGACTGCACTAGAAGCTGTAAAGTGGGAAACTAAAGTGAAGGTTGTCAACAGAACTGAATGAAACAAATGTATACATTCTTCTTGCCATTTCTTAGATGTGCACTAAGAGTGGACAAATAGTTGCTTGTGAGTAGCCCTTTTTGTATCTCCCTGTAATTTCTTTACATCAATGCTCTTTAGAATCTTTCTCTAAAGACACAAAAACCGCATTTTGCCATTCAAATTTGTCAGTTAACTTATAAATGCACTATATCTGAATGTACTAATCAATAGGATAGTTAATATCACAGCTAATAGTAAAGGTAAAGGTTTTCCCTAACATTAAGTCTCGTCGTGTTCGAGTCTGGGGGTTGGTGCTCATCTCCATTTCTAAGCCAAGGAGCTGGCATTGTCAGTAGACACTTCCAAGGTCATGTGGCGAACATGACTGCATGGGGTGCTGTTACCTTCCTGCTGGAGCGGTACCTATAGATCTTCTCACATTTGCATGTTTTCAAACTGCTAGGTTGGGGCTAACAGTGGGAACTCACCCCACTCCCCGGATTCAAACCACCCACCTTTTGGTCAGCAAGTTCAGAAGCTTGGTGTTTAATTTGTTGCGCCACCCGATATCACTTCACTTCACTTTATTTCTTAATTAGTCGCTCTCCACCAGAGTGCTCCGAGTGACTTACAATTTGAAATATCATTCCACAATATAAAAAACATTCAACATAAAAACATTCAACATAAAAACATTCAACATAAAAACATTCAACAGTGACTATTTGGCAAATTTGATCTGATATCACAGTAAAACTAGGGATTTTAGGGTTTCTTTAAAGTTCAATATGAAATATATTATAACATCATATTAAGTAAAGTCAGGATAAGAACATTTAATTCAATGAATTTGTTAATATATAACGGAAATAATATTGATTATCACATAAAATCATAAGAACATAGGATGAACTAAGTGAATAAGCAAAAATACAAATATCTAGCTCCTTTTTCTCTTAAGCTCATACCTACACAATAACAGTTGACCCCTTTCTAGTAGGATGGGCAATTGACCTTTTTGACTGGTACTGGAGTGATAAACCTGCTATAATGCATCTCTGCAGCTGACTCTGAAATGATCAATTCATTTTTTCATTTTTTTCTTTCAAATACATTTAACATTTTTTCTCATCCAGAAAAGTTCTAGAACTATTCTGATGATGCACCACTGAGTGGCATCAATAAAATCCATAGATTTATTAGACTGGAAGGACAAAGGGACATTGGTCAATGTCAGCCATCAGCGTTCATCATAATTCATTGTTAGTTATATGAACAACATGATACCTCTTCACAAAAACTCAAGAATGATCATAGGAATTCCAGTCTATTTTTTAAAAAATACATCAGATTCCTCAGGGAACTTTCTTGAATTCTTCCAGCAACTAATTTTAGCAAAATTTCTAGCAGATGAAGACATATCTTTTTTTCCTGTTTGTTTTGATAATTTAAATAGCCTGATCTTAATGAATAGCTAGAAAAATATTTTTGCAAAAGTTTGTGGATTGACACTTATAGTGAGTTAGTATCACTGCAATAAGTGTACTAGTATATTTTGTATTTATTTTATGTTCTTCAAAATCACTAAGTATTCTGCTTACTGTGTGAAGTGAAACATACATTCAACAAGCTAATGAACTGACTAATTGATTAATTTATCATATATGTATTCATTCTTCTCAAAGAGGTTGTATCCTCCATGAAAAGGAGGATTTCTGACTTGCATGACCTCTTAAGTACATCAAGAGCTTCATAATTAAGGAGAAATATCATTATTTTAGAGTTAAACAGTCCTCAGCTAAAGTAAATGGCTGCAGTACAAGCTTCAGTAAGTGGTTTCAGAATAGAGGCTTTGGTAGGACTAAGTGGTTGCAGAATGAGGAATCTAGGCAGTTATATGCTCAGTATGTTAGAGACTCAAGGAGTAAACAGGATCACAAACAAACTAATGGCAGGAATGTATCTGCTAAGGCACATGGGATGCTTCATGTTAGTTACCCAAGTCCACTCTTTTCCTGGCCACCTTGTCTGGCCTTCCCATTTATAGAACGGCTTGTTCCAGCTCCCTACAAGAATCTCTAGCTTCCAAGCTTTCCTGGCTGTCTTTCCAAATCAGTCAACAAAGAAAGGACTCAGTCCAGCTGTTGTTCAACTCTTGATTCCCCTGAAATGCAGGTCTAAAGGAGACATCTGCAATGCCCTCCCTTCTTTCTGCAAATTCTACCCTCCAGCTTCCTCCCTGCAGAGCTGTTCAGTGTTCTTTTATTGCCACCCCATTTCAGAAGCTTTAACTGAGTCCACAGCTGAGAATAAGCACACAGCTGGATAGGGATCCAAAGAGTTCCAGTGGCAAATGTATATGTCACTAAATATATCACCTTATCAGCTTGCTCACACATTTGAACCTTTAAATAATGTCTTAATATCTTAGTTGCTGCTGGTATTAATTGTGCACAGTCAGAGAGACCCAATAGAGTTCACTGCTACTTGTACCAGGTAAGGAGATCTGAAGCTGCTCTGATGCAGCCTGGTGACACATCTACACTGGACATTTAAGCATGGGGCACATCAGCTCATGGGAGGCCACAAAAAACACGTGGACTGATCCAGTTTAACCCAATGAAGGCTGCTCAATGCAGCTGTGCCCTGGATTAAAATCATGGGATAGGCTCAGGTAGCCCAGGAATTTGGGCTGGCTAACTCCTCCCACTCCATTATTTCCAAATACATCAGCAAGAGAGAGACATACATCATGGTTGGCAGTCTCTCTTCCTTTTTCCATGCCTAGTGATTAGCAAAGCCTGGGGGGAAGGGAGTGGAGCCTCCACTCTCTGGGTCCTTTGTCAGTCACATGGCATGGACTGAGACAAAGGGGCTTTGTGGATTTTCATTGACCAACTGAAGGGGCTTTGTGGATTTTCACTGACCAATAAGGGTTTGTAGGGTTGGTGTTGGCATGCTTAAAAGTATGCATGTCTTCCAAAGTAATAATATGTGGGCACTGCATGACTATTGTGAGTCTTTGTGATCATTTTGGAAATGGTCCCATTCAATCTTGGCATCAAAATATCATATACTGGAGAAAGACAATAGCTCACTGTCACATGAATTCTTTTTGTGAACCTCTACAATTTTTACTTAGTTTGATGTCTTTTGAAAACTACATGTTCATCTCCAATATCTGCAGAGCAAAAAAAATGCTGTCTATGAGCAATTAGTGCATTTGAAGCTTAGGAAGGTTGGTAGAAGGTAGCCAGTGTCTTTATTCTGAAGTTAGCTTCATAATTATTTGATTAAATAAATGATGAATGTAGGCAATTTTAGACTTAACGTTCTTATGATGATTCCTCTCCCCAAAAAATGTAATTGTCATTAAGGGTGGTTTCTAAATAATAGCATATCTTTCTTTACCTGCTTCCAAATCTAGTAAGCCAGACGTGCTGTTTTTTGGAACCCCTGTTCCTTTTGCTGAGTGAAACTCAAGGCAACTGACCCAAAGTCGCCACCAGAATGCACCACTGATTGGAAATCTAATTACTGAAAAGCAAGCTGTAGTGTGATATAAACTGGAGAAGCTGAATGATTCAGTAGCTCTACAGACTTAAATGGAGCCAGAGGGCTAATACAAAACTCAATTGCTCAGAACAGCACTCATTCATCAGTTGAGTGTTTTGTGAGTGGAACTTCAGGTGTGAGAATGTCAGACGGGATCAGAATGGCCATGAAATATCCTTCCTTAAATTAAATAATTCCTTCCTTGGCCACTGCAGCTGCCTAAGACATTGTATAAATCAATGCATTTTGTGGGAAAATTTTAGAAAGACATGTCTCATGGTTCTCATTATCATCATCAGCCTATGGGGAAATTATCCAGTCAATAGTTGATGGGAAAACATGAATTTGCTGTATTAAAAAAAAATTCTAAACTAGTCACCAGTGCCTATTATGTTTAAATTAAAAGTATGTTTAAAAGTAGACTGCTTTCTTGCAAAGCATTTTCATATTATATGGAAACTGTTAATATGCATGAGTAAATGAATTGATGAATGGATGATGTTCTGACTTAATGAGAAAGTATGTTATCATGGGAGCTAATATAAGCAATGGATTATACCAGTAGGTTCAGCAATAATAGTATGTAAGCCTTGGGAATATGCATTACATTAGGATTTCTGAAGGTGGTGTATTTGATTGGAAACTCAGCACTGTAACACTCAAGTGCCTAATAGTAGTTACAGGGTGCTGGGAAGGATGAGTAGTTGATAGGGAGAGCCCACCTCCCCCATTTTCTTACTATAATCTCTTGGACAAAAGAAAAGCAATGTCTGGAAAAAGAAAATAAAGGAAATGGGAAACAGAGAGAATAGTTTTTTGTGAGAGGAAAACTGTTCAATACTAAAAATCAGCATCAGTGAGTTTACATGACCAGCCCAAGACTTGAGGCCTGAAGAAGAAAATTATTACCAAATTGTTGCTCTTCCATCTCCCCAGCCAAAAGGCATAGTACTCCAAAGTATTATTTTGGCTCTCTAAAAAATAAAAAAATGCAATGATAAATGAATAAACTATAAATCTGCTGAATTTTCATGAATCTATCAATATCCAATGCAGTCACCTCCTATTAGAGATGGTTCATCCATTTATATATAGAAATGAATTTATTTGTTCTATACATTTTCCACAGTGATGTAACAGTTTTCCATCTAAAAACTATCGTATTTTGAGGCAAAGTTACCTTGCAGTGGTGACCAAAATTTACCAACTCAAAATAGTTTCCCTTCCATGACTATACCATCCATATGTAACCCCCCTCCAAAAAAAAACAAAAACCCACTATGCAACTTTTAATCTCTTCATGCATTCAGAAACAAATACATAAATATAATTTTAGGAATAAAACTACTTAGTAAAATTTGGGTGTGAAATCAAAGATCTGCAAATTGTAATTCCAATTCTGGGTTCATTTATGTAGGAGTAATGCCTGTTAAGCTCAAAAGGAATTAGTTCGCAGTAGAAGTATATAGGATTGTTGTGTAAGTTAGTGTGAAATACCTCTAATTGTTGAAATGAATACTAAGTCACAGTTTCTTTCTTTGTTTGTTTATAATACCCTGCTTTTCAGACAGAATTAAGTCTCAAAAGCAGCTTACATTTAAAATCCACACAAAAGGTACAATATAATTAGAGATAACATTGGTGTGTATATAAGGTTCTTCTCTCAACAGAAGCTGTGCAGAATGAGCTGGAGATGGACTTGGGATGTGACGGATGGTAAAGATACCAACTCAAGTATTTCTCCTATTAATAGATGTATGGATTTATAAATTGATTTTTTAAACAAATTTTTTAAACAGCAAATCAAAATTAGTTGAAAGGTTGTCTTTTTTCACTTGTTTGTGCACTTCTTTCACTATCTCTGTAAATACTGACATTCTAAAATTCTATTTTTCTAAAACCACCCTTTATCAAATAAATTATTATGGAGAACTGCATTTTTTTTAGCCACAGTACAAGTATTTATTGTTAGATGCCAATAATCTTGCCATATAAAGTACTCTACATATCCTCAATACATTTTCAAATTTGATAAAATTGACATTCAAATTAATTGTACAAACTACTCCTCATGTATTTTATGAAAAATCTACTATATGTGATTAAAAAACAGTGCCATGTTTTATACAATGCCTGCATTAATCTTGGCTATATTATATACTATTGCTAAAATAAGAGTCAACCCAGTGTATGGGTTTGTATGGTGAAGATAGCAGGGATGCCATATTTTCTGTTCTTTCAGGAGTAAGACTGCAATGCTTCATTACATTTCTTCTCAAAGAAAGCAATAAGTAAATTTAACAACTTTCTTCCCATTGTGAGGAGTTCTTCAAAAACCCCTCAGTTTTCAAAGACCATTCATAACTTGAAACTATACTGCACACAATTCATATTTAGTTGTTTTGCACAGAATACATCATTTTCTACATAGGAAACTGCATTTTTCATACAGAAAATAATTATATGCAGGAATATTATTTTCAGCACAGAAAATGATGTTTGCGGCACAGAAAATGTTTATGTTCTTTGGAAATGGAACCTATAAATTTTGTAAAGAAGAGTGGTGTAATTAGAAGGGTGCCAGGGGTGTGAATCTCACAGTGTGATAGCATCAGAAGGGGTGACATCAACAGGATTGTCTATCAAATTTTTTACTAACTGTTTCAGCAGATTTTTCTTCTTTTTATAAATATAATATCCCTCTAGTTAGATATAACCACAAAATGTACTATATCAAAATACTTAAGGGATAAAACTCAATGCTAATTTACTTTTTGATCCTTCTGATTCACATGCACTCCTGTCAAAGTTGTTGTTAGCATACAATAACAATGATGCTATCAATCACATAGCTTTGTCTGCACACATTACAAACATGTGTTTGCTTTTGTTGTTGCTGGTTTTTTATAGTAGTTGATTTTGTCATTTTTTCTGATGGTAAGAGCTGTCATTATGAAACAACAAAATGAATTCAAATGTAGATCCTTTACTATAACCCTATTACATATAAATGAAAGTGTCATTAAAATAAAATCTGCAGAGTTTGGGAAATCTTCCATGACTCAACAGCGATTTTACATGACTAGAAATTTCTCAGTAATATATTAAAGGTTTAGCAAGCTCAAAAGTGTATATGTTGTGATTTTCTAAATCCATCTTGGAATAACCAAGAAAAGATGTTTGCAGAGAAATGTTTTATGATGAAAGAAAACACAATATAGTTTGCTTTTCCTTTGAAAAGAAACAGAATATTCTGTGTTAACTAGAACAGTTACCTGCTGTTGTGCAAACAAATATGAAAGGAATGAAAAATAATTACAGCTTGTAAGGAAAGACTTGCCAGATTTTACACTGTAAAACATTTCCTTGTTCAAGTTTAGATGAATAGACATTGTGTTCAGAGGCGGTCCATCAGCGAGGCCAATTAGGCATTTGCCTGTGGTGCATTGTTCCCAGGGGCGCACAGGCCTGTTGCTCAAAATGGTCGATGAGCCTGTGCATGTGCACAGGCCTTCCAATCGACCGCGCAGACGGGTGGCACTCTCCAGGGGCTGCCGCCCCCATATGTATTTTTTAGCAATTTGTTTGGTGGGTGGGGGGCATCAAAATTCCGTGGGGGGGGGGGCGCCAAATTTCTGGTTGCCTACTCCCGAAAATTACCTCGGGACGGCTCTGATTGTGTTGTAAGTTCTGGTGGTAGACAAGGACAGATCAATAGCAAATTCCAAGAGAATACAATGAAGAAGGAATCCACTTCATTTTGATCTTTTGCATAATTAAAAGGTGTTAATGATCCTGTAGAAATAAGACTGCACAAATATCAGCAGATTCCTTGCATTCGTGATTTTAGCACCTGGGATGTCAGTGACAGATTCATTGACAAAGAAACGATTGTTTGAGTTTACAAATGATTAAAAAATGTAGCTTGCGCCCCCGGTGGCGTAGTGAATTAAAGCCTTGTGACTTGAAGGTTGGGTTGCTGATCTGAAAGCTGCCAGGTTCAAATCCCACCCGGGGAGAGTGCGGATGAGCTCCCTCTATCAGCTCCAGCTCCATGCGGGGACATGAGAGAAGTCTCCCACAAGGATGATAAAAACATCAAATCATCCGGGCACCCCCTGGGCAACATCCTTGCAGACGGCCAATTCTCTTCCACCAGAATCAACTTGCAGTTTCTCAAGTTGCTCCTGACACGGGGAAAAAAAATCAGAAAAGATACAGATAAAGAAGAGGCTGTTATTTAGAACTGCAAACCAGAAGTCATCTTTATCACTAATAAGGAGTGCAGGTTCAAGAAAACTCACATCAATAGAGTTATAACCAATTATAACAATGGTTCTTCTGCCTGCATTTACTGTTCTCATTTCACTCCATAAGCCAACCAAAAATCTATGACTATATGTAGTTGTCTTTTAATGAATCAAATGTTGGTAGGGGTTGAAAGAATTACTGTATATACAATGAGATAAAACCAGAATGCAAGAGGCCAAGTAAGATCAGAGTTTAGTCAAGATGACAAAAGTTATTGAGGAAGATTAATGACCTTATCAAATGGGCCGATTTGCCCATCATATGCTTCCCCTCCCTTTTTGGCACGGAGCCCTTCACACAACTTACAGGCACTTCTGGCTGGGCTCCATGCCATAAAGGGAGAGAAAGCAGTGCATGCTGCCACAGCAACATGGGACCTTTCCTATGTTGCCTTCCCTACACTGGGGGGAAGCTTGGCAGCGATACTTCCCCACATGGGATGAGGGGCAAGGTAAGATGGCTGATGCTGGGCATGGAGCAGCAGCTTCTCCACACACCCCACTGGGAGCCCATGGATTCACCCTAGAGCAGGGTGAATCTATGGACCTTTATGATAAGGTTGTAACACACAAGCTAGAAGAAACTGTGTTTTCCTGAATCTACTGGGAAAAACAAGAGTCTGTCTCATCTCCTCTCCTGTATCTGTATGTGTGTGTAGGGGACTGTAAAGATGTGTGGCAGGGAGGAATCCTTTTAAATCCCACCGCTGCCACCAATTGTAAAGATGTGGCAGGGAGGAATCCTTTTAAATCCCACCGCTGCCACCAATTGTAAAGAGATGTGGCTGGGAGGAATCTTTTTATTAATTATATTATATATTTTACTATATCCGCTGCCACCAATTTGGGGAGAATTCAGGCAGAGGGGAATTTCTATTTCTTTTCTTATTCTTATTCACTTTAGATGGTAGCGTTACTTAAGTTTAGGATATGTGTGACAGAGGCTTGGATATTGAAAGATAACAAGTTTATTTCAGGCACAGAGCTTAGTGGTTACAGTAACTTCTTTAAAGGCACTTAGATAATGGTTGCAAATATAACTTATGATGAATACACTTTCAAAATACTTGCTCCTTTCTTTGAGCAGTCTAAACCTGATCACTTTGGATCTAACCGGGATTACTTCCCCTTAACACTCAGACTCTACAATTGAACCTAAACAAGTCACCTAACTTGCTTAATCTGACACAACTAGAGATCTGAGTTTCCCTGGTTTCCCTAACTTGGAACCAGTGTCTTCCCTGTGGCTAAAAATCACAGACTGAACTGTTTTTAAAACATTCCCTCCTTTTTCCTCCAAACGGCGGTTGGCTCCGCCCTCATTACTATGGTAACCTGCCTCAGAATGCTGAGCTGGTTACCACCCCCCACGCATTGGTAACTAATACTTACCCTTTTTAAACATAGCTAAACATGACATAAAACAAAATTAAACATGACATCTATAAATCAAAATAAAAACACATTTCTTTACAGGGACTCTAAAGCATTTGAGAAGAATCTCACAGAACACTTTTTTCCATATCTAAGACTGGGAAAATTTAGTATAACTGAGGTAGACCTGCATCTGAAAATTTGAATGCAGATATAGGGATTGTTGTTGCAATTTCTTCTCCCATAGCATTATTTTTCTGCTGTGGAGAAATTGGTATTAAGAAGGAGCAAAAAAGAAATAGATTTCATATCCTGCATATTTATTCTTTATGGAATAAAATGTACTTGTTTAATATTGTGCAGACTGATGCACAATATATGTGATGACAACTTATATTCAAGCAATCTGTATGTAAGAGAAATAGTAAAAAATGTATTTGAATTAAAAAAATGCTCAAAGTGCAGACTGCAAGTTAAATTTAACTTATCAGACTGAACAAAAGCTTTATCTCTGGCTATGAACAGTTGAAGCACAAACCTTTTCAGATATAAGGAGGAAATTTATTGCCCTGCTGAACAATTTTCTCTTCAAGTGCACTGTGTCACATATATTGAAAAGAAAGTTTAGAGACAGTGAATGAGTAAGCAGCAGGAATTGTATATTTCTGTACATTTTGAAGATTGATGCAGCTAGTCCTTCTACAAGGCTTTGCTAGGTACATGGAAAAAGGGATGTAGGAGCTGGCCGACTGAGTGTGTTATTTGTGATTTATACAGCTGTGAGGAGTTCTCCATCATATGATCAGAAAAGGGCTTTTGTGTTGCCTGAGATGAAATTCTGATTCTCAGCAAACATTGACAGTTGTGATGTTGCAAGTACCATACTAGTTGCACTTATCAGAAGATGAGATTCTCAGATTAGGCTGGAGAAGAACACATTTCTTAGCCACTGATGGATTTACAGTACTTGCACACAGTTTCCTGACAAAACGTAGTTCACTTTCCAAGAGAGAAAAAGAGAAAGACTACTCACCTTAGCATTTCAGGGTATAACATTTTATCAACCTTGAAACGAGGAATAATTCTCAGTGAAATTATTGCAGGCACTGGTTTACAACTAAAAAAAAAAAACCCAAACAAAACAGAAACCCAAATCTAGATTTAAAAGACAAAGCATCTGGCATCTTCCCACAGAAGATTAGCTGTTAGTTCACAGCAAAGAAAGGAAAGCTTAGTGTGAAAAGCAATGCTAAATATATGAGATTTTTAAAGACAAAACATTATAACCGAGACAACATTTAAAGTGTGTGTGTGGAGGGGGGGACATATATATGACAAAATATATGTGTGATTCTCATTTTAGCCTGCATATTATATAATTATAGTTTTCATGTAGTTAATTAACACAGAAGGCATAACATAGCAAGCTATCTTATAATGAGCCAGCATGGTGTAGTGGTTTGAGAGTTGGACTATATTTCTGGAGACCAAGGTTTGATTTCCAATCAATCCCACTGGGTGACCTTGAGTGAGCCACATATTCTCAGTCTCAGAAAACACGAGCAACTTAGGGTTACTATAGGCCAGAAACTACTTGAAGGCACACCACCACCACAACATATAATGAAGAATGTCTGGTATCTAACATTTATTTGTTTGTGATTCTCTGAAAGCATGAAGAAAACAGGTTGAGAATTGGAACAAGACATTTTGCTAAAGTAATAGAGCTTATCCTCCCCTTCCAAAGTCAAAATGTATTATATCAAAATCCAAACAATTTATTTTTGGTACATGACACAGAAAATCTTACAAGCAGCTAACCTTCACTGACCTAGTGTTAACTAAACTGTTTCAGTCATCTTGTGCTCCATCTACATTATTATATAATGCATTTTCATAAAGCAGTTCAACCGCATTGAACCACATTATATGGTACTAGTTTAGACTCGTATAATGCATTTCAATGCAGTTAAACTGCATAATGAAACTGCATTATATGGCAATTTAGATAGGGCCTTGGTGAGTTAGAATTCTGCTCTTTGATTCTTTTTCTCAAACAAAGGAATGAAAAAGCATCAAAATGTATGGTGCAACTAAACCGCAAAAAATCACTGATGAGATTGTTATTAAAATAGTAATGGTTTAATTTCTAAGCTTAAAATAAATAATGAAAATAATTCTGTATTTAAAACCAATTGCCCAAGCTTTTAGACCTTATTAGTTCTAAGACCTAATTTTGAAGAAAAATCTCCTGTTCTTGAGGTTTATTAAATCTGCATATAGAAACTCTATTGTTAAAGTAAGTTGACACAGGTTAGTTGAGTATTTGGGCTATTAGATGGGTTTAGGGCAGAAAATCCAATGTTCATGCAGAGCAGGTACACTTAAAAGAGGTATCCAACAAATTAAAGCTCAAAACCCACTGGGGGATATAGGACAGTTATCCAATAACTTAGGATAACAGTTGCCTTTTTAAAGATTTTTATGTGATGTACATACCTAAGGGGTGGAATAAGCTGGTATGGGAGCAGCTGGGGCAATTGGTCTCTTCTGGAATATGTCCCCAAATTCCTTTAGAAGAAAACACCAGAACTTCTGAGAGGAAACACAATTTTATATGGATTGTTCCCAAGCCAGCCTTTTCCAGGAAGGCTAACCATTAGAGATGGGCTTTCGGGACTTACTTGTTCTGCTTTCATTGAGGCCCTGATCTGTTTTTGTCCAACCTCCCAAAATTGGGGGGGTCAGACATTAGTTTTGCTTTTGTTTTGTTTTATTTGTTTTTCGGAGGCCGACCAAGGCCAGCACCGCTCAAATGCCCAGTAAGGAGCCAGGCAAAGGGAGGGGGGAGGCACAGGATGGCTCAGCCATCCCAACCTTCCCCCACCCCTGCCAGGCCTGTGCGCATAGGCCCAAAGCCTGCACCCATATGACCAGATGCTCAAACCTATGGGTGCAGACTTTGAGCCAGGCCTAGCTGGGCCTCACAGGACTTACAGTAGGCATGTACGATCCATGAAAAAAATGGTTCAATACTCGCTTCTAAAGTAGGGGATGCTGGCGCTTCATTTCTAAAGTCACTTCCAAATTTTGAAGCAAAAAAAATTCAAAACTTTCTAAAACTTCCGAAGCTTCGTATGTACTTCGTTAATGGCGGATGTGCATGCACATGAAGAAAAACATTATCAATGGGGAAAATAGAGGGGGCTCTCTCTCCCTCATTGTTTGAGCTATCCTAATGAAATTTGCTACAGTTGTAGAACACAAAAAACACTGTTAGCTTACCAAATCTAAGAATGTTTGACTTATCCTCAGATTTTTGGCGAATGTTCAAAATTTGTATAAAAAACATTTTTAATAATAACAAAAATCTGTTCCTGGTTTGAAAGTGTTATTTCCTGTTTAATTGGGTTGTCTTTACTTTGAAAGTAATTGTTCTACTTCAGAAACTTTGTTTTTGTGGCTGAAACTTTGTTAAATTGTTGGACAGTATCCCAGCAAATCATAATGTGCTATCATAGCACCATGTCCCTTGCGCAAAGACAAGGTTTTGGCAATGTTACATGTTTTGCCATGTTTCTATGACAGAACCAGGAAATGCCATTTATCACCCAGGAACAGAAATCATAGTACACCATCAAATCACTCCTGACAGATGGCCATCAGCCTCTGAATAAGGACATCTGTTCCTGTTTTGAAACTGTTTCAATGGGTTTTCTGGGGCTGAGAGTGTGTGACTTGCCCAAGATCACTCAGTGGGTTTCCATGGCTGAGTGGGGAATGAAGCCACAATTGTAGTCCAACTCTCAAACCTCTACACTACACCATGCTGTCCCAAAAAGGGGGCGCTGTTTCTTCCTATGAGGCTTAGCCCACTTCCGATGTTACACTATGTCTTAGGAAAAAACCTCAGTCTTTTGTTTTTTATGAATGCTCCCATGAGAAAATGTATAAGGATGTGGGTGAACTACAATTCCCAAAAAGTCTTGCATCAATCCTTATCCCAGATTATATGGCAGTGGGGACTCATATAATCCAGTTTATATCAGATAATCTGGGATCAGATCCTGGGAATTAGGGCAGTGTAGATACAGCCCGAGTCCCCTTCTACACTGCTGTTATATCCCAAGATCTGATCCCAGATTATCTACTCTGAACTGGATTATATCAGTCTACACTGCCAGATAATTTGGGATAAGAAAATAATGGGGCTTAGCTCGCTTTAAACCATGAGGGAAAGCTCTCAGTTCGATGGAGGTTAGCCTGCTTCTAAGAGGGAAAGCTGAGTTTCTTCAATGGGGCTTAGCCTGTATAATGGAAATTGAGGCAGGGGGGAATCTTTTATAATAATATCCCACCTCTGCCACCAATATAACAGAAATGAGCAAAGCGGGGAGAGGCTAGGCTGAGAGACTAATTATAACAGATTTGCTTTTAAAACTGGTAGCTGCCACCAACCTAAAATGTCTTTAGGATTTTTGTTGTTAAATGTGTCTGAGGCAAACTTCTCCCATTTCCTGCCCACACTGTTTTTGCTCCCCTGACTCCCAAACTGATGTTCACTATGAGGCTTTTCTGTGGTATTTTATGGTTATATTGCTGGAACTTTTATTAAGTCTTCTTGATGTAAAATAGACTCTGTGGAGGCTCTTGAAAGTTGAAAATAGAATAACAATTAATTTTCTTAAAAACAGGTAAATGATTACTTCAGAGAGGTTCATGTCAGCGGGGATGATGGGTAGCAGAGTGAAATCCAAAAATTCACCATCCCGGTTCACCTCCTTCTCTCCAGACTGTTTCCCCGTGTGGAAAACAGCACTGGATAAACTCACTCCAGCAGACGAAGTCCAACTGTTGATTAAACTTTATTTACATGATCTATATACAAATAGAGTCAATTCAGTCCTTTCCTCCATGAGTGCTTGCCGAAAGCACCCATGCACACACACAGCATATTGCTCATCGCTGTTCTCCGCTCTACACAGGAAACACACTCCCAGTACATTCCACAGGAACCAGATAGTAAGTCCCGGTCAAAACACACTTGACCCCATTGGTCCTGTGATACATCAATCATAGCAGACTCTCATTAACTCCATAATTGCTGAATCCAGATTGATTTTAACATTTCACAACACACAATACCCTGACAGTTCATAAGTGTAATTGGTTACATATGTTCTTCAGCTTAGCTTAGTTGTATGTTTCAGGTTTACTTCACTTAGTTTCAAACAGTTCCAACTAACCAATCTATCTATTGGTCACAAAAACCCTCACTCTATTTGCTGAGAATAGACACGAGTTCCCCTGGGTTGTTAATTAACTCTAATCTAGAGTCCTTCTATTAACCAGCCCAATATTGAGAGACAATCCCTTGAGTTATCTCCCCCAAGAGATCCAAACTGCCTGACTTAGCCTGTCAGTTTCCACAGCTTTCAGTTCTCTCTCACACACACACTCTCCCAACTCCAAAACCAAACTGCTCTCTTCAAACCCTCAAACAGAACTCTCTTCTTCAAACCTCAAACCAGAACTGCCTGGAGCTTTTTTTTTTCATGCACTTTAAGACTTGGCTCCTCCCATCTGCTCTGGTTGGCCAATCCTAAGAATCTCTCTAAGCTCCTCCCCCTTTCTAACCACACTCAAGATGGCTGCCTGGCATTCTTCAACAAAATGGAGGCTGCCTCACTCACTGCCATAAAGGCTTCATCCCAGGCCTAATAGTAAGGTTCACTATAGCCCACTTCTAAGAGGAAGGGCTGAGTTTCTTCAATGGGGCTTAGCCCGCTTCTAAACCAGGAGGGAAAACACTCAGCATAGGAAAAAAACCCTCAGTCTTTTGTTTTTTATGAATTCTCCCATGAGAAAAAATGTCAATGAACTACAATTCCCAAAAGTCTTGGGTCAACCCTCCCAAAACTCCCCCAGGATTCACAGCTGGCCATATTGGGACTGTGTGCCAAGCTTGGTCCAGATCTGTCACTTTTATTCTTATCCCAGATTATATGGCAGTGGGGACTCATATAATCCAGTTTAAATCAGATAATCTGGGATCAGATCCTGGGATATAGGGCAGTGTAGATCCAGCCTGATTAGTAATTACTCTTCCACACTCTATCCCAGGATCTGATCCCAGATTATCTGGTTTGAACTGGATTATATGAGTCCACACTGCCAGGTAATCTTGGATAAGAAGATAAACTAGGAGTGGGTTTCTTCCGATGGGGCTTAGCCAGCTTCTAACCAGGAGTGGATGGAGCTTACACATGTCGCATACACACAAATATAGAGTGAATTTTAAAAGGAATACTACTAATACATAGATTTAAAATGCAACCTTTTCCCTTCCCAGAATGATGCTATTATATATATTTTAACGTGAGTCCCGTCTCAAATCTAGAGAGAAAAGTGGGGTGCCAATAATAACAACAGCAACAACAACAACAAAAACAACAACAACAACAACATCAGGGTAATTTAAAATAATAGGGGGGAATTGTGGAAAATCCTTAGCAGGGTGATAGTTTGCTTTCCCTGACCATTTCCAATTTTCTTCTCTCTCACCAACCTGGGTGGAGAGTTCTAGTTTGAGGTTTTGCCAGCGCATTGCAAGGGAGATCCTGCAGAGGTTGCAAATCCAGGTTCCCTCTGCTTCTGCAAGCCAGTTTAAAGAGCCCCATAGCAAACAACCACTCCAGGATGGGAAAGAGGAGAATAACAACAGCAACCAGCCAGCCACCAATGCTCTTTGTAAACGAGCGCTTGCAACCTATTGCAAGCTGCTTGCTCCACTTCTGCAAGCCGGTTTAAAGAGCCCCATAACAGCCAACCACTCCAGGATGGGAAAGGGAATTTCTCTCCTGGATAGCAACAGCGTGAGTCTCTCTCCCTCCGCTTGCAACCCTTTGCAAAGGAGCGAGTCTTCTTCCACTTTCTCCGCTTCTGCAAGCCGGTTTAAGAGCCCCATAGAAACCAACCACTCCAGGACAGGAAGCAGATTTCTCTCCTGAATAACAACGGTTGGTTGAATTAAAACATTTTCTCATATATCCGAAGGTTATCCGAAGGTATTTCGAGGCATGGGCACCAACGCTTTGAATTGGAAGGTTAATTCCGAAGCGCCAAACCACCTCGGAACCCAGTTCAATATTAATACGATTAACGAATTTATTATGATTAACGACTTTTACGATTTTTTCACTCATGCCTAACTTACAGTCAATAAGGATTGCTCCTTATTCGTCACTTGACTGTAAGTCCTGCGAGGCTCGGGTGCCTAGGCTCAAAGTCTGCACCCATAGGCCTGGGAGCTTTGTGCCTACGGATGTAGGCTTTAGGTCTAAGCACCCAGCTCTGCTGATCGAGTAAGCCGAAAACTCCTGGTCCTCTGGGTGCAGGCTGTGGGCCTAAGCGCTTGGGCATCTCAGAACTTACAGTCGAGTGCCGAATAAGGAGCAATGTCTACGATCTCTAGTTTATTACTAATTATGAAATGCAAGGTTAGGATTAAATCATTTAATTGCATTATTTAATTTGTGGACTAACGTTAAGACAGCTTTCAACTTGTGCATATACTTCAGAGTTTTCTGCATTTCTATAACTAATCCATTAGGCACAAGTGACATCAGAACTTGTTACAGTAGATACTAGACATGTGCATTCAACTATGTCTGTTGTTGTTGTTGTTGTTGTTGTTTGCTTTTAGAGTATTGAGGATTACAAAAGGAACCTGAACAGTTTGTCAGTAGCTCCAGTGTTATATTTCATAAGTGCCTCTTTTAAAATACAAGGTGTGGAGGACATGTGACAACTATATTTCTATCTATATTTCATTGGCCATATGTTGCATGTTACTCAGCTTAAGCTGTTATTTAGCTTATTTATTTGTAACATTTTTGTTAGTAGAAGGTTTGCAAAAGGTAATTAACAGTATGTACTGAACAACAAAATCTGTCTCTTTTCCATGGAATAATTTTGTCTAGAAATCACTAACTTCAAATGATTACAAAATCAATTAGTATGCATAAGTGTATCTTACTACAAATAAATATCATATGGGAGGAAAATGTAAGTCAGGTTAAACTATCTTTGCTCAAATTTATTTTTGCTAAAGGCGTGAAAGGGAGACTTGTTCATCAATTCAAAAGATCAATAAAGCTGACATCCAATTCATAATGTCCTCCTCATTTCTCTGATCATCTGATGTATAAAAATGTATAATGTACACACACACACTGAAACTTGATGTCTCTTTTACATCAAGTTTGGTCTGTTGTTTCCAATAAGAAAAGACCAAATTAAAGAGGAAAAAACACTCAAGAAAAAGTCCTGTTTCTCATATTTATCAACAGATTGGTTTTAAAGGTAGACCTAGGAGGACAGTCTCTCTAATACAGAACTTAATGTCAACCTACTGGCAAATAACACAACCTTCTGCTTCACTGCATCACGGTTTGTCAGAAAAATAAATAAAACAAAATTGTGTCAATACATTACATAGCCTGAGTTTTTTTTCAAACTTCCCCATGGCAAAAATCAATATGTTCTTATGATAGTTTTCTTAGCAATTTCCCATTTACAAAAAAATAATTATACATGACAAGTAGCTGAAATCTGGGACAAGTGTCTACAACAATACAGGTGACAACATTATAGAATGGCATGAATTCAGCAACAGAATATGATTCTGGGGAACTCAAATGTTCCACTGTAGTAAAAGACAATTAATTTACTATGGAAACCTTGTGTACTATTGAAGGTAAAATGCATTTAATAGACATAAAATTTATATAAATCATACTATATTTTTCTGAAGCTATCACATTCATAGCTTTTCTTTTATATCTGAATATAAATTAGCATTGCCTCTATGAGACACAGGGTATACATCCATTAAAACTCCTCTGATCAGCACCATCAATTTTATTGCCTCTTCTTATGCAAAAGGTCAGTCTACTCCATAGCATTACACATAATATAAATACTGTGAAACCTGAACTGTCACTTGCTAGCATTCTGTAGAAAATCCAACCTCCCTTTGAAAATTTGTGCCCTTTGAAAATTCCCAAAAAGTGAAATGTTCTGAAACTTGATGGGCTAACAGTGGTACATATATTTTGCCATTGTAGCAAGTTTAACCCCAATAGCTGTAAACATGAGGGAAAAGGGAGTTCTTGAAGTATTCCCAATTTTAGTAATTATGTGCCATTACTATAGCAAAAAGTAACGACATATCGTTACTCTCATTATAGTAATGAATTTTTCACTAATGTATTTTAGAAACACTTTACAAACAAAACTAGCACCTCCTAATTTTGCAATGACTTTTGAACATTTTTATTGATCACACATGCCTAATAACTTCCTTTATTATAAAGAAATAATTTTTAAAAGTAGTGAAAGCATTAGGGACAATTTTCAGCTTGAAAGAATTTCTTTTAAAGTTTCTCATTTTCAAATAGTTTTTTTGACAGCCACAATTTTACTGGCTCATTTTGACATAAAGCTTTTACTACCAATGTCTAAACTTTAGGAGAGTCATTTCAGCCTTTTAGAATGGGGATAAAGTGGGAAACCACAGATAAAGCATCTAAATTGAATTCAAAAGCTTTGACCATTGGCAGTGTTTGCATACAAAGTAATATCATTTGGGGAAGGGAAGTTTCTAAAAAGAAATTAACTTAAAAATATTGTTTTGTAATTCTAGTTAATGATCTCCATAACTATCGCCCAACTGCAGAACTTTCCTCTGAAGATCTGGAGGACAGCTCTACGCTACAGAATCATTGTCTTTATTTTTATTAGACTCACCCTTTTTGTTCTGAAATCCACTTGAAGGTGAAAATTCAAAACAATTGAAATGGATTCTGGGTGGCTATGATGAAGTTATTGGCAAAGTCTTCATTACAACTATGGCCAGGTATTAAACATATTAGCTACCTACAAGGTAAATTCATAATTTAAAAGTGGAGTGCATTAGTTAAATCCATTTATGGTGAAACTTAAGAGTCCATTTCAATTGTCTGGGAATTATTGATCATTTCTTCTGATTAGCTGCAGCTGTAAAATGCTTAATGAGATTAAAAAATAATAAAGAAGATGAAGCTTGATTTAATCACCAAGGTGTTATATGAGTTTTATTATGCAACATATGCCAGTTTTTTAAAAAAAACAGGCTGGAGTTTAGTGTGCTCTATCCAATGCTGCTTTAACTACTATGCATTATGCATAAATTACTAGGGAAACACCAATGATTTCATCATGTCAGATTATAAATATTCATCATTCATTTGTAGATAACATATGGATCCACTTCTCATCATTTTACTTTTAAGTGCTACCTCTTTGTATTCATATTCGCCTGGAGTGTTGGGAAGGACAGGTTTGGCATTCAAACATTGGGCTGATTATTAGGAAATATGAGGGCTAGTTAAACTGCAAATCATCCACCGAGTCTGCCAGTGAATATAGGTTTAGAATCCTTTCAGAAATGCATACAGTAGGAAAATGAAGAAAAGTGGGATTATGTTTAGGAAAGGGAACAATTGCATAGTGCTTGATATATAAAATCTGCTTATAAACATAGCAGTTCTGGGGTTCATGTGACACATAACTTTCTCAAGAGGTTTTATATGACACACTAGAGGTGTGCAAACTAACAAAATTCATTTCAGTTTCATTGCAAAATTTCATCTCTCTCCCCCCCCCCCATTTTATTTCAGGAAGATTCAGGTGATATTTTGATTCATAATTTGAAATCCATAGTTTCGTTATTGTTTTGGAAAGATTCGGTCCATAGATCCCAATGAGGAAAATTGTGAGGCTTGTTGCTCTGTCATTTCTTGGCACACTTGTAGGCCATATTTATGTCTCTTAGTCTGCCAAGTTTCGGAACATTTCAATTATCCATTGATTTTAAGAATTTTTAAAAGTTTCTACAACCCCCCCCCCCATCCCCCCAAAGTGGCATTCTCTGGAATGTCTCCACTGCAACAGAAGATGAGTTGGGCATCATTCCTTTCAAGTTTCAAAGCAATTTGGTCATCCACTGATTTTTAAGAATTATTTTTAAAATTACATTTCTTCAAGATATCCCCTCAATTTCTACAAGATCAGACAACATACACAGGGCAACATTCCTGCAAAGTTTCAGAAAAATCTGGTCATCCATTGATTTTTAGGAAAATTTTCCAACTTAAGTATCTTGGCAAGTCACACTTTCTCCGCCACATAGGTTTGAAAAATTAAAGTCTGTTTTTGGTTATCAGGATGAAAATTAGCACACTTGGAAGCTACATTTATGACTGTAAGCTTGCCAGGTTTCAGGAAGATCTGGTCATCCACTGATTTTTAGGGGAAAAAAATAAGTGCAAGTATGTTGTTGTTGTTGTTGTTGTTGTTGTTATCTTTGACACCGCCTTAATTGCCATGTTACAGTACGATGGCAGCATGGGAGTTGTAGTTTTACATTGTTGTGAGCCTTAGCCTTCTGTGATAAAGTGTGCTGTGCCTTACCAAACTACTACTCTTATGATTCCATAGCATTGAGCCATGATAGTTAAAGTGTATTCATTTTACAGTGTAAATGCACCCTTTATCAAGGTTTCTTTTGACCATAGACACTTATTTTGTCACCTGATACAATAAAACTGCACTTCCCAGGATTCTTTGTGTTAGTGGGGGCACTGTTTGCAATTGTGTGGTATTGCATTTCTTATTGCCTCACTGTTTAAAGAACGTCAATGAACACTATAGACAGACAAGCTGAGAGGAGGACTATGGAAAGGCAACATCTGGATCCTCATGCTTTTATTTACTATTAAACTGAGAAGTTAAAAAGGGACATTATTAATAATACTTTTCTTCTTTTGATTGGCTGACAACCAATGTACAGCTGCCCTAGTCGATCACGTCAGCCTCCTCTCCCTTTCACCCCAGGGCAATGGAGTATGTTATGTTGGAAAAAAAATGTCCAAATCAACAAATCTTTTCCGAATTTCTCCGAAAGTTCCAGGGCCTTATGTTTCGATTCCTTAATGCTTCGGAGGGGCCCCTCCTGCTTTTTGTTTCTGTGGTTAGTATCTTCAAATCTCTGAAATTTTCCAAAATCCAAAATGACCTCCACACACCCCTGGGATACAGAACTTTCTCAACCTGTCTCACAACGAGAAACATTTGGTTTTCAGCTTGGGAAAAGCTAAACATGCTTTCACCATTACACCTCTATCCAATTATATTTTTTTATGCTAGAGAGGAGGATTCTATCCCATCCTTCTTCCTAATACACCAATTTCCTTTCTGCAGCTCATTTGGTGTTTAAAGGGTGAAGGAATTAGGAACCAACTTTTAAGATGGATGAATATAATTAAATATTGACATCACCCAAGACTGCAATTACATTACATTAAAGTAATTTAAATAGCTAGATTCAGATATATGTTATGCCACAACTACACAAATCTGTTGCAGAAGAGCAACAGGAGCTGTGGTGGCGCTATAGGTTAAACTCTTGTGCCAGCTGAACTGTTGACCTGACGGTTGGCGATTTGAATCTGCAAGATGGGGTGAGCTCCCATCTGTCAGTCCCAGTTTTCCATGCATGGACATCAGAGAAGCCTTCTACAGGATGGTAATACATCCAGGTGTCCACTGGGCAATGTCTTGTAGACAGCTGATTTTCTCACACCAGAAGCTACTTGCAGTATGTTCTCAATTCACTTCTGACACGATAAAAAAACATTGTGTAACTTATTTCAAGGACTGGGTGATGTTGAGCACATCCACAATGCATGCCGTTCAAAAACAATGAACAGCCTAAACACACCACATTGCTGTATATGCAACTTGGCTTCCACTTCTGTCAGCAAAATTCATCTATTGCACTGTGGTAGATTATTCAGTAATGTACATTGTGCAATGTGCAGGTTACTTGTGCTTATGCCACTAGATGCTTTTCAAAAACGCGTTAGTGTTCAAAAGATGCCCTGGGGAGTAGAATTTCATCCTTTCATGACTTAGTTATGGACAAATTTTACAAGTAACTGTATTCATTTTTCTCAGACATAGGCCAGGCCATGTTATAATGGTAGAGAGTAAATGACAAGACTGCTAATATCATTCTAAATGCAGTATACCTCTCTTTCTTAGTTATTTTATAATTGCACTCCTTCATTGACATTTTGATAGACATAGGAAATATACACCAGATGTTCATTGCTGGATTTTATACTTTTTCATATAATATGGTTTACACAAGTAAACCATAAAAACAAAACGTTTCTACTACAAGAACACTTGCTAATTAATGGTATTGGAAAACCAGTAATATGCATGAAAATAACTTGTAGGAGGAGGAGAAAATATACTTGCAGATCATTATGAATAGGAGAGCCAGCATGATGTAGCAGTTTTACTACTGGACTGGGATATCTGGAGACACTCTGCTCTGGTCAACCTGGCAATGTACTGAGAACTTGGGCAAATAATTCTCAGTGTCATAAAGGAAGGCAAGAGCAAAACTTCTCTGAATAAATCTTCTCAAGAAAATCTATTGCAGGATTGTCATAAATCAGAGGAGACTTAAAAGCATCTAACAACAAAAACACGACAAAATCAATTATTAATGTAAATTTGAGAGAAATGTCAAGATTTTATAAATAAAAACCCTGCCATATCTTGCACAATTGCAAGAAAGTAAATGAAAGATGAAATATTTCAGTCTGAGTAATCTGACATGGAAATATATAAATATTCTGAATAGATACAGTTTTTTTGTGATGGATCTAATTCCATCTGCGTAAACAGAAATGGGAGAGATTATTTCCTCTCTACAACCTTCCTCCCCCCTCCCGCCTCCTGCATACCCTCAAAATCTGTTGCAAGTATTGTGCAAGCTTGCATCTATACATGTGAGTTTCTTTGCTACCTTTATTGTTTATTAGAATATGTACACAATCTCCCAAAAGGGGGTATTACTTTGCCTACATTTAGTCTCTCTATTAATATTGACTCTGTTCTTTGATGCTATACTCGACATGGATTCATGTGATGCATTGCATGCCACATTACATTGGTTGATACGCAGAATAGACAGTCACCTAGTTGTTTTCAATTGTAAACTCTAGGACACGCAATTCGATACTAATTAACATTTGAAAAGCATACTTGTTGGTTTCTGTCTTTCTAAGAATACAATTAATATTTACAACATAACAGTAACAGCTGAGCGATCAGAACTGATGACTAATCTATGGACATGAAGATGTTCTAATTGTAAATATTGCCATTGTACATTTGCAGAGACAATTGTCAGTATACAACATTATTAATACATCTATTTCTTCATATCAATTACAATTACAAGAAGTACCTAAAATATCCAAATCTCCATGTATCCACTACACCAAAGAGAGGAGTAATATTGTTACCACGCATTGTCCATTGGACATGTCTTCTTTGAGTATTATCCCATTGTCTTCCAGTCTCTCCCGCCCAGCTCTTCCCCATTAAAGGTTCATCATCATTATTATAAAATTATTTGTTTTAAACCCATTATTTAATTTTAGTTATTACATGATTAATCTCAAATATTAATTTAATCTGTTAGTAAATTAGTATTGTATAAAGCAAAATGTAATATGTTTCACTATCATCTTTTCTTCCTTTTAAAAACAGTACACAAATTTTATATGTCTTTATTTTTAAAAATCCAAAAATAGTAAGGGAGAGACAAAAATCCCATAGAAAAGGAATCATTCTTTATATATATATATAGATAGATAGATAGATAGATAGATAGATAGATAGATATAGTTAACAAATGCTGTTGCAATAATCTTCTTCTGATTCTTTCATAATCCAGTCTTCTGATGTTGGTGTGTTTTGTTGTTTCCATAATTTTGCATATTCAATTCTTGCTGCTGTCATTATATAAAGGAAAAGTCTATTCTGTTGTTTTAATATTTGTTTGTCTAATAGTTCCAAAAACAAAAATTCTGATTTCAGTGGGATTTTACTCTTTAAGATCATTTCCATGTCTCTATGCTTTTTTTATCCAGAAATTCTTTGCCTTTGGACAAGTCCACCATAAATAGTAAAAAGTTCCAGTCATCTGGGTGCATTTCCAACATAAGTAAGATCGTTTATGCATCTTTGATATATACCACCTATATACCATTTTATATAAATTTTCTTTGACGGTGTAACTTCTTATAAATTTTAGTTGCTTCTTCCAGAGTTCTTCCCAATATTCTAGCTTTATTGCTCATACCACATTTTTTCCCATTGGATCATAGGTTCTTTTGCTTGTCTGTCAACTGTAAAATCTTTTAGGAGGAATTGATATAATTTCCCTATTTGTTTATTTTTTGTCTGTAGTAATAGGTTCCTATGACTCTCAGATTACTATATACACATAATTTTCAAATCAACAAATATTGTTTCCTTGAATTATAGATTTTATTTTTAAAAGATTGATGGTTGTGCAATGTAAAGCTACTGAATAGCTACTTGATATAAGTAACTAGAAGTCAAAGGCTGCCTGTAGGAATACCATGTTGGTAATACACTATTCCCACCAGACTTCATTAAGACTCCTGGAGATATATTTACTTTTGCCCATACCCAATAAGGCTATCAGAAAGAACCAATAAAATATCTCTACTGACTGTCACAAAGAGTATGTCATCAATCTCATTTTGCAGTTGAGCCCCAAAGCTGAGCAAATACCTATAAAATGCAAACTTGCTCACTATTAAATGTATTCATTAGCTTACTACTATTGTCACAGAATGTTTCTTTGGTCTTAAATTAATGAAAATATACAGTATTGCTGAAAGCTCCATAATGAAGAGGGTCTTTCTTGGGATTTCAGCTGCTCAAAGTAAGGAAGCTGTCTAAAGAAAAGAAATGCAACCTAGAAAGTCCAATAGTCAAGAAAACTAGGCAGAATATTTTGCTTTTAATGAAGATTTAGGACTTTTCTTCCTTGCTTGTATTTGGTCAGGAAATTTGAACAAAAATCAAGGAAACTCAATTCTTTTGCTTGCATACCTTTCTTTCTGTTATTGCTAAGCATTACTATTTGATCACCGAGCCGCGGTGGCACAATGGGTTAAACCCTTGTGCCAGCTGAACTGCTGACCTGAAGGTTGCCGGTTCAAATCCACGTGACAGAGTGAGCTCTTGTCTGTCAGCTCTAGCTTGCAGGGACATGAGAGAAGAGCCTCCCAGCAGTATGGTAACACATCCGGGCATCCCCTGGACAACGTCTCTGTAGACGGCCAATTATCTCACATCAGAAGCGACTTGCAGTATTTTCTGACACAATAAAAAACTATTAGATCTAGAAACTGTAGAAAATTATTTCTCTTGCTCTGTCCAGCACACTCTTCATAACAGGATAAATTATGTCTAGGACTAAATATGTGAGAACAACAGTACAATGTTGCAATGTGTACTTGATCCTTTTAGTATTCTATCTATCCAACCATGTATCTTCTAAGTAGGCCTTTCTAATCACATTGCTTTTTCCTCAGTTTATTGCTAAAACTGACACTTGAAATTATGGATTTGTGGATCGGCAGGTTGCACCTCTTTAAAAAATTGTAGCTTTTGAAACATTAAGTACTTTAATACCTTTGTTTTGTTTTCAATGAGCCTATTTTGAATACAATTCTGTCAGCATTCACCTGATGAATTCCTCATTTGAGTGATGGATACCTTCTTGTTCACACTGCAATGGGTTCTCAGCTTTGTCTCTTGAGGAAGAAAAATGTATTTGAAAAACCAAATGGAAATATCTAATGCAAGTCATAAGGAGCCCCGGGGGCGAAGTGTGTTAAAGAACTGAGCTGCTGAACTTGCAGACCGAAAGGTCCCAGGTTCAAACCCCGGGAGTGGCGGGAACGGCTGCTGTTAGCTCCAGCTTCTGCCAACCAAGCAGTTCAAAAACATGCCAATGTGAGTAGATCAATAGGTACGGCTCCAGAGGGAAGGTAACGGCGCTCCAAAATAGATCTGGTCAATTCTGCTTACTTCCAAGTAGGCATTAATAGATGAGTACTAGGCAATCCATGCTATCTCTTGGGGATGTAGCGGTTACGAGATAAGGTGTTAATTTTTTTAAAAAAAGCAATGACTTTTTATATTATGAATTGTAATAGAAATTTTTTTTCTAAAGGAGAGAGTTGGTAATTTTGAGTTGCTTTTACTCCAGTTGGGTATACCTTTATTTATTTTTCCACGTTTCTTCCAGTATGAGACCCAATAGGCTAATAATTCTTTTCTTTTTCTAATTTGTTTACACATATTTACTGAGAATTGGGTGCAGAGTATCTTGGTAACATAATTCCAAGTTTTTGTTCTCTTTTTTCATCTTCCTCACAAATATCCTCGATGGTGCTGGTACTTCAGGTCACATGCTTTAATTTAAAGTCCTTCTACACAGACACTAAAACCGAGTTAAGAAGTGGATTAAACTGAACCAGTTCCACTGCAGAGCACCTACACAACCTGGTTTGAATCTGGGACTGTGGTCACAGAATCTCCTGAATACAGATTGGAACTGAATCCAGGATTTCCCCCCCCCCCCCCCTAAACAATCCTCTGAGATGTGCTGATGTGCATCTCCATATCTGTTTGGGATCAGCGCTGGACAGTGGCAGGGCACAGGAAATGAGAACAAAGTGGTGGAAAGTCAGTCTTCCCATGGAGATGATGTAGTTTCCTCTCAGGGAGAGTACTTGTTTACTTTCTAGTCAAATGTACTGCATTTTTCAGTCTCGGATTTGAGACCTGTATGGAATATACTCTGATCAGCTGCAGAGATTCCAGACTTTTTGGTGAGTTTTTTTAAAATACACTGCTTCTAACTTAACGCATGGTACAGTGTGCTTTGAGGCTTTATGTTTGGTGGAGGACCCGGCCCTTGAGCTGACATTGAATTTCATTATGTAGCCAGTCCTTAGTCAGACCACATTCTTTTACATAAAGGCATCCTAATATCCAACAGTTACTCATCCAACAGTGCAGTTCTAGACATATTTCCTCAGATGTAAGGTTGAATTCAGTGGAATATAGTCCATACACGTGTTGCCAGTTTGCAACTTTCCTTTTGTACATTTATTTTTACTTCAGTTGTAGAAGGCAATAATTTTCTCTCACTCTTCTCTTTTATACCTGTGAAAGTCAAGGCTGGTCATCAGTTACCTTTGGATGTTTGTGGGACAGGGAAGCTGGTCAAAGAGAAATAGAAAAGAGTGTCATCATTCCTGCTTATCATTGTGTTCAGGGACTTCAACACTACAAAGTTTGATTCTTGTATGCCATAGGTATGTACCCCTTCAGACTTGTGGACTATGGCTAATAGGGGGTGCAACACTAGTTTGAACATCAGGAATGTGGAAACATTCCCAGCTGGCATCACCTATCTCATCCCCTTTTTTCTATAGTACATGAAAAATATTTGAACTCTTTTCTATGGGCACAGTGAGAACACATTCCCTTCTACTAAAACTTGAGCTTGTGAGAAGTTGTATTTTTGCATCAGAATCTTTAAATGGCTTGTCTAGAGTTTTAAAAAAAAGAAAACAAAAGACTCAGGCTAGAAGACTCACTACCAGAACAATATATGAAACAATTGCGAGTACTAACAAATGCAGCTGACCACTTTAAATAGCTTTCTTCTTTGCAGTCTGGATTTGCTAATGCTGATATGGCACAGATGGTGCATAAAAAGAATACAATAACACCTTCATTGTTTCTGAAAAAGCAGAGCTAAAGAGTCTTCCAGGCTCCATTCAATCACATATGTAACTGTGATCTCAGGGCAAAGATAGAAGACAGAGCCTTTTGGATCCCCAATGGGTATTAATAGATATTCTAAATTCAGAGCTTTCGTTTCACTAACTACGGCCTAAGGCAGTAATAAATCATTTTCAAACAGTGCACTGAATAAAAGATAAGTACAAATATCACTAGGATCAATAGCCTGAGGTTTTATCATTGTACTATAATTACCAACATAATTTAGCTCTAATGCTATCTAAAATTGAGTTTAATTACCTAAAGGGAACTGAACAATAGGACAGAACACATAAGCTAAAAGTTATTTTTTGACAAAGTAGACCCACAGCTGGAAATATTTTGCAACTCATTTAAGCATTTCAGCTGCCACTTGAATTCACATTGCCATTTTCAAAGGACAGGCATAGCAAAGGGTGAGGAATTAGCTCTTTAGCTTTTAAAGATGTATAGGGAAAAAATATGTGCCATGCCTATTAATGTTTTCTCCTCTGCAAAATTGCACATTTTAATGCCAGCTATTCAGAGTCTGACAATTCCAGAATGACTTTTTCTTAGCCAAAAGGGAAGGGGAGGGGAACTTTTATTATTCCATTAGTAGATATTCCTTGTTCCGCACCACTGAATCACAATCCAGACCTGAAAAGATCATCTTTTATAGGCCTAACAGATTAATGGGCTCCATATTCTCATAAGCTGAGAGTACTCAGTCAAATACTGTAGTTTCTCTCTCTGTGTGTATGTGCACACACATATATGTGCACACATGTTCAAGTCTCAAATAAAGGCTCCACTGGGGCTACAATTCCTATTTCAGTTTCACCCTACTATTAGAGTACTTTCAGAACAATGGCCTAATTGCAGTGATAAAGGGGAGGCAATGAAACTGATATACTATAACCTCATGAAATGGACTACTTTGCACATTGTACACTGTTTGTTCTCCCCTTTTAGGACAGAGCCCATTACACAACACACATGTACTTCTAGCAGGGCTTCATTGGGAAAGGGGTGAGAAGGCAACATGAGAAGACAACATGAGAGGCTCCCCATGTTGTTTTCTGGGCAATGGGAGGAAGCCAAACAGCAGACACTTCACCTATGGGAAAGGGCAGAGGTAAGACATGCAATGTGGGGTGTGGGGCAACAGGTTCTCTATGCCCCACACCAGGACACCATGGATTTGCCACAATGCATGGCTAATCCTGAAGGTAATGTGATGAGGTCCTTAGTCACAACTAACTTGGGTTGACTCTACATAGAACTAAAGTAGGGTTTGAAACTAATGCCATCAAGGTTATACATTAAGGTAATGATCTGATTTTTCAAAACAGGCTTGATCATGCAAGTTCCTAGCACCTTATATTCAGTTTATGCGTGGAAATAAATTAGTCGGACTTTACAGACTTGGTAAAAGAGATCTTTCATATCCCAAGAGTTATGGCTAGAAAATTGCTTGCTTTGATCCTTTGCATATTTGCAAGTCTTATGGCGTATATATGAGAAATAAAACACACAAAGCAATTGATGTATTTTAAAATGCAAGTGGCTGAAATCATGTTTTTAAAGAAAAAATATGGGGAAAAGGTACGTACACTAGATAAACTGAGCAATGAAGCATACAAATTTGGGAACACACATTTAAGAAATGGGATAATATTCAGTGTGGGAAGAAAACAACATACAGACCAGTGTGAAATGAGGCTATGAAGAAAATGCAGCGAGATTCTGAATAACTCAGTGAAATCGAGACTGAGATATTTTCATAACCCTAATTAAGTTGATTTTCCACTGGATCTGGTTGTAGTTATGCCCAAGGAAAAATGCAGACAGTTAAGTAAAAATTTCTCTCCATTATGTCTAGTGTGGTTTAGCATAGCTTACATTTACCTGAGCTGAAAGTTGAACTTTATCATTAAGAGGATAATGCTCTAGGTGTGTAAAACAATGTTCCAAATTAACTGTATAATGAATCTCCATTTCATTGAAGGTACTGTACATATCAGACATAGTAAAGCTCTCTAGACAGACATTTAAAACTATACTATGGCCTCAGTCAGTTTACGAATTAATTCTGTTCTAGTTTATAACTTCTGCTTCATGCACTAGTCAAAGTCCATGCTAGGATTTTTGTGATGTAAATTGATTTTTTAAAAATGTACACATTTCTATGTTTGGTTTAGTAAGTTCTCAGCAGACTGCTAATAGTGAGTATTTTCTCTTCTTTAGGCCAAGTAGTTAGCATTTTGTACTCTTTAGGTACCAGGTCTTAGGGTCCTTCTACACTGCCATATAATCCAGAATATCAAGGCAGATAATCAACAATATATGCATTATCTGAGTCTACACTGCCATATAATCCAGTTCAAAGCATATAATATGGATTTTATACAGCTGTGTGGAAGGGGCTGGGCTGTGGCGCAGGCTGGTGAAGCAGCCTGCTGCAATAAATCACTCTGACCATGAGGTCATGAGTTCGAGGCCAGCCCGTGGCGGGGTGAGCACCCATCAATTAAAAAAAAATAGCCCCTGCTCGTTGCTGACCTAGCAACCCGAAAGATAGTTGCATCTATCAAGTAGGAAATAAGGTACCACTTATAAAGTCAGGAGGCAAATTTAACTAATTTACGACGTTGGAGTGAGGAAGTGCTGTCACAGTGGATGATGAAGCAGCTGCTCCCCCCTGTGGCCAGAATCGAACATCCCCTCAGGAGAAGGTTAAAAATTGCCTCTGTGTCTGTCTCTGTTCTATGTGTATATGGGCATTGAATGTTTGCCCTATATGTATATAATGTGATCCGCCCTGAGTCCCCTTCGGGGTGAGAAGGGCGGAATATAAATACTGTAAATAAATAAATAAATAAATAAATAAAGGTGCATCTATACTGTAGAATTCATGCAATTTGACACAATTTTAATTGCAATAGCTCAATGCCTTGGAATCCTAGGAGCTGTAGTTTACAACCGCCCTGAGTCCCCTTGGGGAGATAAAGCAGGATATAAAGTTGTTGTTATTATTATTATTATTAATTATTATTATTATTATTAATTACAAGGCCTTTTCTGCCAAATAGTGCTAGTGCTTTACCAAATTATTTAACTCCCAGAACTCCAATACATTGAGACATGGTAATTGACCCATCTACACTGGCCATTTTATGCCCTTTGAAACTATTCAAACTGAGGCAGCTAGACAACAAATGTCCACAAAAGCATGTGAAACAAAGCCTTTAATGCACTTCAATACTCTGTGGTTTTTATTATCACAATCTGGGCCTCAAACTGGTTCCATAATTTCCTGTGTAATCATCTGCATAGCAAAATCACTTTATTTGATACCGCTTTGAAACTGACTTAAGTGGTCAGATATGTCCTATATAAAGCTTCTCAAGAGTAAACCACTTTGATTTTTTCCATCCTCAGCTATAAAATTGTAACAACCGGTATCATATCACAAGCAGTGATAATTAACCACCCCTTGGACCACTTGAAGCTTCTGAACAGTCTTCAAAGGCAACCCCATGTAGTAGTCTATTCTCGATGTAACAAGATCATGGACCACTATGGCCATGTCTGGCTTCTCAAGGTACCGGTGTAACTGGCACACAAGTTTTAATTGTGCTAAAGCTCCCCTGGATTGTCATGGAAAGAAGGGGCATATCTTTGAACAATGATCATGCATATCAGCTGAAACTGTAGAAGAGCCTGCACCACTTTAGAATAATTTGGAATCCGTTTGAAAATTCATACTTACTGTAACTGGAAGAAAAGTGAAATGTCATGAATCTGATCCTGTTTACATTATGATTCATTCCAGTTACTTTAGACAAAAAAACTCAAAACACCCACAAAGAGACATATTTAAAACTACTTACACGATTCCAAAAGGCTCCATGCTGTGTTGTTTTCAACACAGCAAATACTCTATTTCAAGCTGCATATTTCTTATGACTTTAAATAGATGCTCCATTTATCACCAACCTACAACACATTTCATCTTAAAAAAGAAACAATGCATGTCAGCTGAAAT
This sequence comes from Anolis carolinensis, assembly GCF_035594765.1. Lineage (NCBI taxonomy): Eukaryota > Metazoa > Chordata > Lepidosauria > Squamata > Anolidae > Anolis > Anolis carolinensis. Next base: position 54,241,184 of record NC_085845.1, read on the forward strand.
AGCTTAGATGGACAGTTTGTAAAAAATAAAAGGGAAAATATATAGTACGGTACATTGTTAGGGAACCCATTTTTTTTCTTCTACAAGTTGAACTATCTTTACCATTTTTAATCACAAAGTTTTTTTTTTAAAAAAATGGATATATCCATCCAAGTTTCTAATGAAAAAATATGCTTAGTTCATTCTTCATGAGCACAGATTAATCCTGTAGTTGAATGTTTTATGCATATAACTAAACAGACACTAAAGCTTGGTTAATGGTCCATATCAGAAGACTTGGGGTTGTCAGATGCTATGCAGTCATAATACCTTTTCAAACTAAGATTATAGCAGTTGCAATTTTCTTTTATGATTAAAAACATAACTGAGTAATTCTCAGGCCTCATTACTTGAAACAGTGGAATATTCATATGCTCTAGTAACGGCATAGCCACGTGACTAAGCTTTAGCTGAAACAGTATGGAAGTAATCAGAGAAATGGCAGCGGTCTGTTTTCTGAATATATCTCATTTTCTCAAAATCCTAGGACTACATTCCTTTCCCTTTCACATGTGAATAGGTGGACTTTTTGATGTGGAGTTCTACATAGACCCAATCAAGTGCCGGTATTTGGATTCAGGAAGCAGTACAACCTCTATGCTTACCAAGAAGACAACTGGGAACACTGGGGGAATAAAAGCTGTAGTCAATTAAGTCAAAGCAAAAGAACAAGCAAGATATAAGATCAACAGGAAGTCCAAATCAGAACATGGATCATGGGTATTATTTTTCCCTTTCCTGTAAATATTTAAGTGGGATCTGTGTCTCAAAGAAGTGTGGCACCCTAAAACAAAAGCAACTCAAAAATGTGGTTATCAGCAAGATTTCTTGCACAAAGAATGTGTGTAATTGTGATAACTTTTGCCTGCAGGTAGAAGGTAAAGGTCCCGTGCTTCTCTGACATGCCTTACAGCCATTCATCACATATGTACAAATGATAAGCATAAATGACAAACCTCAAATGTAGCTCATTACTGCGCCTGACCCACTGTGTTACATTTTTTCTTAAAATTTGATATCCACCCCTTCCCTTGTTGCTTTGCAAAATCATGCATTTGAGACCATGGTCATTACCCTAATTAATTAATTTTGAACTTTACACAAAGGAGCTCAGAAAGGTCTGATCTTCAAGGAAAGTCTTTTCATGTGTCCAGTCCGAGGCTTTCTCTGCAGATAAAATAACATAAAATCCAATGTTATACATCACAAGGCATGGCGCAGAGATCTGAAGGTTCCTACTAAAAGTCTTGGCAATCTAACACCTATCTTCAACATCTCTGAGTCCTCTAGATATATCAGGGTGCAAATCCCATCATAATTGCCATGCTGGCTGAGGAAAGATCAACAAATCAGAGGGAACCAGGCTGGAGAATGGTGCCTTATACTGCTAACATACTGTCATTCTGGAATTAACATGCAAAATTGAGAAATTATGTTCATAAATAAGTAACAGTTCGATGTCACTGTTGTTATATCCAGTGAAATACTAGGATCAGTGATTTTGTGAAACACTTATGACCTTGTCACATGTCCACTGGGGTTGCTCCGCATCATCAGGGGTGTGGGTAACCTGGGTCCTAAATTGGCTGATCCCATGGGGGGAAGCGTTGATTGTGCTGCTTCCTCCATTGCTTTCTATGGTAACACAGGAAGCCTCCCATGTTGCTGCAGTGGCATGTGACGACATCGCCCTACTTTACCCATGGATCCCTACTGGCATCATTTGATGGGAGCTGGCGGGCTCTGTGGGTGATGTAGGCTGGAGCCGGCATATGTTTGTCACGACCCAGGCTGCAGAGCACCAATAACCATACACAGAGGCCAGAATCTATCTAATATCTTTATTAAGGAAATATATAAAGTTAATAAAAACAAGTATAGGAAATAGTCCAGAAATAGACCTTTCAGGAAAGGTCAAAATTAGTCCAAAAAAGCAATGTCCAATGTGAAATATTAAGGTCCAAAGTTGTAATCCAATAACCGAAACACTCACTTGCCAAGCAAGTGAGGGGAGATGACAAGGTCCTTTAGTCCATGAACTTGAGCAAGGCTAGGAAATAACTTGATTCTTGGCACACAAAGTTTGATACAAGGCAACAAGGAAACGAGGAGCAAGAACAAGATCCGTGGTAATTACTTGGCGAGGTCCGAGAAACAAGGCAAGATCCGGGGAGAAAACAAGGCTGAGAACGAAGGCTTGGAACAGGAACAAAGGCTTGAGAGCAGGAACAAAGGCTTGAGAGCAGGAGTAGCTGTCCACACACGCTGCTCCGGTAGCTGACGAATTGACTCCGCAAGATTCCCTTGGGAGCAAGGAACCTAAATAGGCCTCGTTTTCCCACCAGAGAACACTTCTCTGGGGAATCAGAAACGAAAGTCAATCTCTGTGTCCAGATGTATGACTCCCTAAAATTTCTCATGGGAGCAGGCTTAATCATCTGAATGCTTTGCTGCAATTCTCAAACTCCTGCGATTAGCCTGCTGCACTCCTTTTTGCTGGAGATAATAATTACGGCGCGAAAAAGGGGGAGAACTCGACTCAGGGCTTGTTTGGCAGATTTCTGGAAGACAAGCCTCCTGCAGGTGCAAAGGCTCAATTTCTGGCTGAAATGGTTCCCTTTCTGGCTGAAATGGTGGAAAACCCAAGTTTTCCTCTTCATCAATCACAACAGCACTAGGAATGGGACTACATGGCCCATGAGTCATCACAATGTTGTTGAAAAGATGCCCTTGTGTTGACATAGTTAGAACACTGCAATGTAGAACTTCAGTGCTTGGTAATACTGGAAGAATGCTTCCATTTTTTCAGCATCAACTAATCCAAATTGGTAAATATATATGCAAGAGCATATGTAGCTGTTATTATAGACTTATCTATACATTATCTGGTAGTAATCTAATTAAAGTCTGGTTATGCAGTTTATATTGCGCCAAATTGCTATGTGTGTGTGTAAAGAAATCCTTGCAAAAAGATGTTTGCAGGAGATCTCTGTAAAAGAGCTCAGCTTTGCAGAGGCAAAGCCACGCCTCAAAACAATGTATTGGTTTGATGGCAGATGGCTGGATTTGTCAGTTGGTTAGTCAGTTGGGATTTGAGCTTGCTAGGAGAGCACAGAAAAAGACAGGGTCTCTATATAGCTACGGTCAAGTAGCAGATTAGATATGCTATGCTGTATATATATTGAATGCTGATTGATTAGTTATTGATCCTTTGCAACTACAAGGACATTGTATGATTGCTGAACTGTTTATTTGTCTTCAACTCAACAAGTAAAGTTTCCTTTTGTTTTTTCAATTCCTCTGCCTGGTCTGAGTCTTTTGCACATGGTGTTAACTGGACTCTGCTGATTCTGCTGCACACTCACCTGGTAACAGTTTATTGTATAGCTAGCTACCTGGCCAACATTTTACAATAGAAATGATATTGAGCTATATTACATTGAGCTATATTACATAACTAGTTGTACCTGGCCACATATTGCTGTGGCCTAGTCTGGTTCAATGGGAAAGGATAAAGGATCATGTTATTTTCCTGCTGGGAAATAACACTGGGGACCCAGGGAGCGATGCCAGTGCCGCCTCCTCCCTATTATTGAAAATCTGGCTACCAGTATTAAAAAAACTCTGACATCGGGACAGTAAATGAAGAACACCACTCAGAAAACAGAGGAATTTCAGACATGAAACAATCAGGGCCAGATAACACCTTCCAACAAAGGATTCCCCTAGGCAGGAAGAAGCCAGGCTTTGAAGCTGCAAGGCTATTCAATGCTAATCAAGCTGGCCAATTGCAACGTTCACACTTGCCTCAAGCAAGTGTTCTTTTTCCCATCCTCGACCTTTCACAGATATATTTATATAACTATTCTATAATAATATGATATAATAATATAATAAGTATAATGGTAAAATATAACAATAATGTAAAACAATTATAATAATATTAGCAGTGCCATATCTCACCTCGCTGGGGCCCACAATAAGAATTTTCACTCTCAGTATCCCTCCTTGGCTTTGCATAACTTGCCAAGCTGAACTGAGTGGCAAGGAGGTGGGCCTTGTCGTCCCTTATGGCCACACCCATGTTGGTTGGTAAAAGGGAGGAGACTGCTTGGCCATTGCTAGCACCATTGCTAAGGGGGAGGAACCATCTGCTATGGCGATTGCTAAGGGAGGAGGGGGCTGCTTGGTCATTGCTAAAGGAGGAGCAGACTGATTGGTCATTGCTATGGGGTATTTTTACCTGTCTCGGGTGTGACAGGTTTGTGATAGTAGGTATGTGAATAGCTTAAAACACTTGTCAGTTTGAATGCTATGTTGTGTCCAAATTTCATAGCAATCGGCGAAATAGTTTGGGAGATATGAGGTCCTCACAAACAGACATTACATTTTTATTTATATAGATTTAATTTATTGATCAACAATCTCTTTCTCTTTCTTTAAATGAGACTGCATTTGCTAACAATTATAGAGCCAGATAGCCAGTAACTATATTACAGATTGGGTGGGTGTACCATCATTTCTCAGGCATAACACCTTTGCAGTAATACTGCATAGCTTCTTAAGACTTATACTTAGATTCTAAGAGGTTATACACCATAGAGCAGTTGGCAACTGTTGACTTTCATGGGCTCAGCATTCAAAAGTCACCAATACCCTCAATCTATTTTCATTTTAATTATTACATTGACCTTTCATCTCTTGACTTTTAAGAAGAGTTAACTGGATCATGCTTCTGGCTAGTAACTTCCAGTGTTTACAGTAGAACCTTGTCTCTGAATGCCTTACTTCTGTTCATAAGTCAGGTAGCTTACTGTCTTAATATATCATCTTCATTCTGTCCTCTAATGAGGTACATTCTTGCCAGTCATCTATTCATAAAATATAATTCGAGCAGGTTTCCATTTAGCTCTAGGTTTTTAATGACCTTTCCTACAATACACTTCATACTCATATTTCTTTGCTTCCAATGACATTTTGTTTCTGAATAAGTGTACTGACTACAGTAGAATACGCGTAAAGAGAGTTGCAATACAATTCTTTATAAGTCTGCATGGGAAGGGCAGATTGTGCTCATGGAACTTACTTCTTTGTAAGTTGTGTGGAATGAATGGCTTAAGGTGCAATTATATACTTCCTTAACGGACAGTAAGTCCTTTTGACTTCAGCATGACCTTCAACGGACTAGAGGTGTGTATGATTACGGTTGAAGCTTCCCACAGTATAAACATGTATTAAGTACTAATAAATTGTCACAGACTATGCAATGATGATGGTGATGGTGATGATGATGATAATGTTATTCTTACATCCTCCATCTCCCCGAAGGGACTCGGGGGAGACTCACATTGGACTAAGCCCAACAATACACGATAAAATATAACCACATAAATACATTTAAAACATATAGACATAAAATCGTAGAGTATATAATATACATTAAAAACATACTCAGAGCCGATAACTAAAAGCCAGGTGCAGTGAGAATATTCAAAACTGGTGGGAAGGCAAACATTATATATGTGCAATATCTTGTGACCTCTACTGAATGGACCAGAAGTGCAGTAGCTGAATATAGGTGGAGGTAAGGGACAGTCATCAATTCATGCCAAATTAGTCAAACGCACATTGAAATAGCCAAGTTTTCAGATCTTTAAGGAATGTGGCAAGGGTTGGGGCTAGTCTAATTTCTCTTGGGAGGGAGTTCCAGAGCGGGAGGCTACTCCCGAGAAGGTAGTGTTCAAATTCATTGGTACTGGTGGTGCTCAAATTCATTGGTACCCTTCTGCAACATTGTAAATGCTGCAGTATGTGACAACATTGTGCCTTGAAGATGACACATAACAGAGCAATGCACATTATTACATTAGAACAACAAATAACACCAGTCATAATGCTGTTACTTTGTCTTACAGAGTGAAGGAATAATTGTTGAAAAGCATAGACACATAGTGCATACATTTACATTCTAGAGTTTGTTTTCAAAATATGTGCAATTCTTCCACCATCAATTATAGTGAATTGGAGGGAGGGGGCATAAGCAATACTTTGGACACTATTATCAGCTTTAATAGTTACAGTAACAAATACAGAGGCACCTTGCTCTAACAACAACATTTAACTTGTTCTAGAAACAATACTGATTTACACGAACGCACCAGAATGTATTGATCATGGTAGAAAGTATGTCATACTCTACCACCTATGCTATGGTAGTATGTTTATGAACTGTATGTGTTGACTAATATATCTGTGTACTGTACTTTCATGCAAGGAGATAAGGCATGAAATCAGAAGCAATTGTATAATCCAATGAATGCTATGCCAACTGATTCTTCCATCTATGGAGGTCCAGAAGTGAGAGGAGAGCAGTGGAGAGCAGGGGAAACCATCGGATCTTTTGCTTTGTCCCCTTACTGTTATGGGTCATGAGCTTCCATCCCATGACATTTCTCCACTGTCCCCAACTTCCTTCCATCCTGTCCCCAGCTTCTTCTATGAGGAGTCAGGTAGTCACTTGACTCTTCAGGGCTCCATCCCTGCATGCTGCCAGATTGCTGCTGGTACAGAGCCTCATTTGATGGGCTCCAGTGGACTCCATCCTGGCAGCATGCCAGCAGCACAGAGAGATGGGGAAAATCGCCCCTCTGATAAGGTAATAAGTTTCAATGTGTGGTAGAGCAAGGGCCTGCTCATCTGCAGAATAGAACATAAAGAATTCTTCAATTGAATCAGAACCAAAAATCAGCTACAAAGATGATCGGACAATTGGAAAAAAGGGCGTTAAAGGATTGCTAGAAGCTGAAAGAAAAATGGATAAGGAAACACCAAAGTAGCAGAATGAATGTTTTAGACCTGTCCTTGACTGTAGAAGATGTAATGCATTGTATCACTGCATCTTAACTGACATTTCCAGGAAGACAGTCTCTGGTATTTGTGGAGAACCCTGAGTTCTAGAACTTACTGCACACTCAAAATAAATCTATCACCAGTTCAAGATTTCTTGAAATACTGATCTTTTGACAAAAATATGTAACATGTTCTTTCAATTCTGGAAGACTGGGATCTTGATATCTGCTAGTATTGCAGGACCACCTGTGGATACCAAAATCCATGGATGCTAAAGTTCCATTATATACAATAGCGTAAAAAAATTGTGTCCCTCATATAAAATGCCAAAATCAGATTTTGCCTTTGGGATTTATTCAGTCTGTGGATGGTTGAATCCTTGGGTGCAGAATCCATGAATATAAGGAGCTGACTGTATCTCTAAATGCTAGTTGCTTGAAAGCACAAGCAACAGAGTTTTATTGTGATTAAATCCATATTTCTGGGCCTCCCTTAAGTATTTAGCTGGCCAATAAGGAAGAGACTCACCGTTTCCTTCTACAAAATACACTTTTGTATGCATTTTTCGTATTATATAATTTTGCATACAATTTAGCCCACTATAAAGCATTTTTGTGCTTGCTTTTCTCTAATATAAATATTTTAATTTGTGCCTATGTATTATTCTATGGCTGTATGATTGTGTTGACAGGTGTTTTTTAAAGTAAGCAAGCAAGCAAACAAAAATAGTCATTAATTTTCATACTTAATTTGCATCCAGTTTATTGCATATGGCCCCTGGTGAGCCTCTGGTGGCACAATGGGTTAAACCCTTGTGCTGGCAGGACTGCTGACTTGAAGGTTGGGTTGCTGATCTGATGGTTGCTGGTTCAAATCCAATCCAGGGAGAGCGCAGATGAACTCCCTCTGTTTGCTCCAGCTCCATGAGAGAGACATGAGAGAAACCACCCACAAGGATGGTAAAACATCAAACATCCAGGTGTCCACTGGGCAACATCCTTGCAGATGGCCAATTCTCTCACACCAGAAGCAACTTGCTGTTTCTCAAGTCACTCCTGACACAAAAAAATTGCATATGGTAATGTACATGAACATTCTTAGTGCCAAAACTATGCAGTTGTTTAAATAAACAAGGTTTCAAGGGAAAGCTTAAAAAATTATTATTTTATTCCATAAACACCTGCTTCATTATATTTCCATTATGCAGTTTGTGTTATTTTATTTGAAAAGATGGCAGTGTTACATCCGTTTGGTTTTTGTCATCTGGGCAATTTGCAGTGTAAATTCCCAAAGAACATTGAATATTGGCAAATAAGAATCAACACTGGCTAAACCAGTTCTTTGATTTCTATTCCCAAATCTTGTTGCCAGATAATTATAGTATCTCACTAGAACTGATCTTTAAAAATCAGTAATGACAAATCTAGAACATTTCAAACTAATTCTATCACATTGTCACATAGACAATTGAGTCTATACTTCCACAATATTCTCTTCTATTTCTTATAGAATTATAGAAGATTTTTAGTGCTACTAAAGATGGAAAGAATTTAGAGATATAGAACTGTATTGGGTGGCGAGATTTCACCCACAATCAGAAATTAGCAGAATACTTTTGAAATGTTATGATTGAAACATAAGATGGCACATCTTGCCACAGAATTTGTAGTCTGGAGCAGGAGGTGTAATAGTGCGGCATGATGCCTGGTTAGTCCTTCTTCTCTGGAGTCTGGGGAAAGTCAGTAGGGGCCTGCCAATGAGTTTGAACCTGGGTCCATGCTCACTAGCTGATGGGCCCAACTAGAGTACCAAAATGCAGGTTCCACTCTGGTTAGCCAGGTGGGGAGTATTTGTGGCCAACTCTTCCTTGTGCTTGTCACTTGCATTCAGTTATCACCCCTTCCACTCCCCTTGTATATTCATCATGTTATTCAGTGGGAATTTGGCTGTCTTGTATTGCTTTACTCATCACAACCATAAATGGGGGGGGGGGGGGTTGCATGTGTCATGGACTTAGTTGTTATTTCAAGTGTATCCTTATAATTGGTAATGTATTTGGGAGTGTCCTTGGGATTTGGGATGTGGGGTGCAAGGGACCTGCCCCTGCCCAGAGATGGACACATTTCCTATACCCTAAGGTGAGGGGGGAGGTGTGTGTCACACCAGAGGCATTTGTTCAGAGGTTCCTCCTGTGTGACTACAAATGGTTCTGGGATCAGATTAGTTTATTGGGCTCATTCACCAATAGGCAGTTTGGTTGATGCCAAGATCCAGATCCATGTTTGCGCCAACCCTATTTATAGCTGTAACCAATGCAATTGTGTTCTACTTCTTTTCAATTGTCTGGTGTGTATGGTGTTATTTCACGTGGATCTGTGGATACTATATTGTACAGCAGTTTACTTCTTCCCTGTAAGATAAACTTTTAGGTTAAGCCGCTATAAGATTAGAGCCTAAAAAGATGGATAAAGAGGTCTATTATTCAAGTCTCACATCAGCCTTCTACTAAACAGAAGTTCTTTAGCAAGACACATGTCCTCACTGCCCTGTCTGTAACAAAAGGATCATAATACTGGTCATCATTACAAGGCTATTCTAAGCATTACTACAATAACATTTGAAATTCAATGCATAAATATTAAGCATTATCCTAAGCATAACAGTCCAAGCCATTAAATGTTTTTCGTTCAGCAGGATTATTTCCAACTAATGCACATGATTCTCATTAAATAATCATTTTAAAACAGAGTCAAATGCTCATTCATCTCAACACATAAAATGCTTTGTGAGCAACTAAGCTGCCAAAGCTAAACAACTCCTAGAATCACTAATTAGTTCACATTTAAAAATCTAGTACAGTATCAAAAAACCTGCTGGGTCTGGGTGAACATGTCCAACAGAAGTAATCTATCTTTGATAACTCTATCCTTTTTTATTCTTAAAAAGAAATCTTTCTTTGCACCTTCGAAAGAAAGGCCTAGAAGTAAAATTCCTAACTGTTGGATAGCAAAATCCATAAACTTAACAGAGATAACTGGCTTTATCTCTTCCTACAATAGTCTAAAGCCCTTGAGATATTAACCCTCAGTTATCCCCGAGTTCTTTGACCCATTCCTGCAGAGGATCTATATGTTTTATTTGCAAGCTATGAAAAATAGCCTCATTGCCAGATCCAGCTTATATATACAGTAGAGTATCCAACACTCGCTTATCCAACATTCTGGTTTATCCAACACATTTTTGTAGTCAATGTTTTCAATACATCGTGATATTTTGGTGCTAAATTTGTAAATACAGTAATTACTACATAGCATTACTGCGTACTGAACTACTTTTTCTGTCTAATTTGTTGTATAACATGATGTTTTGGTACTTAATTTGTAAAATCATAACCTAATTTGATGTTTAATAGGCTTTTCCTTAACCCCTCCTTATTATCCAACATTCTGCCTGTCAAGACACAGACTCCTCTTAAAGTGCCACATGCACAAATAGTGTAAACAAACGTTTATTAAATGAGAAGTTAATCTCAAAAAACACTTAACTTCAGTGTTATAAACAAAAGGAAGTAGTTTCAGCAACAAAAAGGCACTAAAAAGAGTAGAGAGATAATCCGGATTATCTAGCCAGGTTTAAACACAGTCAAAACGTTCCAGAAAACAAATGCCATGCAACACTGTGGCACAGAGAGTCAAAAGAGCTAACTGCTCTTAAAACAAAGCCAAAAACCACTGGGGATGTCCAAAGCTGTTGTCAAGAAGCAAACTGGAGTCAAGAGCCAAAAACGCCAAACAGAATGCCAAAGCAGGGAGTGCGGGAGCGAGCGATGTTGTCACCAGGAAACAAACCGGAGTCGAAGAGCCAAACAGAACGCCAAACGGGGCGCCAAAGCAGAAAACACTGTAGCAGGAGCAAGCGAAGTCGTCACCAGGAAACAGACCAGAGTCGAAGAGCCAGGAACACCAAACAGATTGCCAGAGCAGGAAACGCTGAAGCGGGAGCAAGCGAAGTCGTCGCCAAGGAACAGACCGGAGTCGAAGAGCCGGGAACACCAAACAGATTGCCAGAGCAGGAAACGCTGAGCAGGAGCAAGCAAAGTCATCGCTAAGGAACAGACCGGAGTCGAAGAGCCAGGAACGCCAATCCAGGAAGTAGACCAGACACAGGAACACACAAAGCTGTACAGCCAGGACCCAAGGAGACAGCCAGCGACAAAGCAACATCCCAAGAGACACCTTGCCTTCTGCAAGGCAACAATTCTCCAAACTCAACTTTTAACTTACTCATTGGAGTCTGATCCTGATGAGACCTCCACCCTCTCCTTATTCCTTGCAGCTGATCTTGATCTTGTTAGCGGGCCTCGCCCCTCATCTCTCCAGTCCCTCCATCTCAATTCAAGACTTAGATCTCCCTATGTTCCAGAAGTATGAGAGGCTTGCCAATCCCCTGATGCAGCTGGCTCATCATCCACACTTACTTGAGTCCAATCAGCATTCTCCATCTCACTCCCAGACCCATCATCCCCGGAAGAACCCTCAAACGTTTCATCTTCCATGGGAGCCATAAGTATTTCCCAGATCTTCTTTCTTTCCCTCTCCCCATCAGACTCTTGCTCCCGAGTTGACCTTTTAATCTCTCTACTCTCTGTCAACTCATCATCCTCTAGCATCTCCTCTTCCCCACTAGAGAATCCTTCAAACGTTTCATCCTCAGAGGGAGCCATAAGTATTTCACAAATCCTTTTCACTTGCTGTTCTTCATCAGACACCTGTTCCCTGTTATCCCTTTTTCTCATACTAGCAGTATTACCAGAGCTGCCCCTTGACCCAACTACAACACTGCTGGCCCGTTTATGTTGGATAAGTGAGACTCTACTGTACCTTGATAAAGGCAAAGAGGTGAAATGTCCCTTTGTACACCATGTTGGAAACATGGAGAACACTGCCTCTTTTTTGATACTACCATTACAGCTAATGTTCAGTGTTAATGAACACACTAAAAATATGAAGTCAAAGGTCTATGTTTCAGCTTTTCATAGCTTTTCTTCTGTTCTTCTAGCCACAACCACCTCATCTGCAAAATAGTGATGACAATATCAATCTACCATGTTATGGGGGTTACGTACTTATGGGTGGGATGACAATGAAACCCTCTGTAAAATTCTTTTGTTTGATGGAAATTTCTAAAGCTATATATGCACCTCCGATTAATGGCATGAATTTTCTGGCCTATACCCGGGAAACCAGTTGTAACTATCCCCAGCACCACAGCTCACTTGGCCATCCCAGATACCCCACAATAGATTGGTCTCAACACCTAGAAACAACAACAGATTCTTTTAACCCTTAACATACCGGTATATGACTGGTATCCAGGAGCTACTCTACAAAGAATTTATACAGGTGTTATGTTAATTACTGAACTGACTTTATCCACACTTCAGCAACACTTGAAAACTCTATCAAGAGGGCAGTAGATTCTGCTTGTTTTTCATTTATTCCATTTGGCAAGATTGAAATTAAACTAGAGACTACAACAGTTTTACATTAAGACTTATGTGAATGGTTTCCCAATTGTACATCTGGATGTTAAGAACTGTTTATTTAACTCGATTTAACGCAATTTTGATTGTTATTAAGTCGACAATAAGACTTTGTCTGGTTTTTATTTTTATTTGACATAACTGGCACTGAAACTAGAAACAGGAATAGTTTTTCCATAATACCTTTGTAAGTGTTGTCAAATGTATTCCTTTATGTTAAGAACTATACTAATCTAGTGAATGAGAATACAAGTATTGGATACCTTAAGTAAAGTACTTGTTGCTATATATACTACTAGTAGACGTAAGAGATTCCAAAGGGACAGGGCTATGATCTACCACTGTTTCTATTCAAACCCAGTTTAGATTGATGTTAATACAACACCATAATCCCCTTCTTTTGCAGCTTGGATAACAAGTGCCACTAAAATTTGTTTATTTAGAGGATAATATTACATTACTAACATAGTACTTACATATTATATGCCATATTATATACCATACTTTCCTTTTTTACGTTTCAATGATCCATTTCTTTCCCTGCATTAATCAGCACAGGGAAAGGGTGATGGCTGCTGGGTATGTGTGGACAATGGATTGGGCCAAAACAGATCTGATCCAGCCATCCAGATGGCTGAAAAGCCCAAGGATATTCTGAAATTTCATGCAAAGCCCAAAGTATCCTCCTCACTTTGCTTAGTGCAGAAGAAAGTTGGGTTAAGAGCTAAAAACTCAGATACCTCAAGCCCTATGCATCATGAAGTTTGCCAGTGCTAGATTATGGTGATTATGTTGCATGTGTATGCATGCAAGCATGCATGTATGTATGTATGTGTGTACATATGGTCCAAAGACTGACATTACAAGTATCAAACTAGCAACCAACACTCCACATGCAAAAAGATATAGCTGGAAGTGACATTGAAGAACCTTCTGCCCACTTATTGTCAAAGTTTCCATGACAAAACTTGCCACTGTTGTCAAGTTCCCTGAAGATGAAATAGAAATCTTTGATAGAGTAGACACTCCCCGCAAGTCTTTTTTATAACCAGAGCATGATGGTGTAGACAAATAAAAGTAAACTATGGGGAAAGGAGTAATATGGGGGTTATTGTACTAATTCATGATATCCCGAAGACTAACCTATCATAAAGTTTTCTTGGCAAGATTTGATTAGAGTCATTTTACCTTTGTTTTCATATAAGGCTAAGAAAGTATGAGTTACCCAAGGTCACCCACTGGGTTTCTATGGCTGGGATTACAGATACATAGAATAAGAAAAAATAGGACATCAGAAAGAGAACTATAAATGGGAGAGAAGTTGAGTCAAGCAAAGAAAAGGAATTGCATACTTCAGTGGAGAGGAGGAGGAGACTTCTATAAAGGGATAAAAGTAGCACTAACAGACTATGCATTCAAAAGAAAATACTGAATTAGAACTGTAAATGTGATCAATGCTATGATCTTTGAATGAATAGGTGTGTATGTCCATGTATACTGAATCACAGTGGAACTAGCACTTCAGTTTAGTAATGCATAACACTTGGAAACAGTATAGAATACACCATTAACTCATAGCAATTTGAAACAGAAATATCACTTTTCAGTAGATATTAATAGATAGCAGTCTGGATCCACATTAAAAAAAAAAAACAACTCCACATGAGTAAAGGGAAATTTCCAAGTTAACACATGCCAAGGACACTATCCAGCAAACATTCAGAAGTGAAGGGGGACATTTGTTCATTAAATAATAATCGGCAAGTTTGAAGCCGAGCCACAACAGTTAAATGGAAGAATAAATAGGAGTCAGAGGAGCAGGGAGCACAGAGCAGGGAGTAAGGCACCATGAAAAATTTAAAGCCTGGTAAAGCTCAGTAATAAATATAAGAAAAGCCCTTTAGTTTTTTCACACCTCTGTTTCCATAGTGCTTTCTACTGTTCAAGACAAAAAAGAGGTACTCTTCCCATAATCATGTGGTAGAGGCTGGAATGATCAGAATGATTTAAGTTATTACTCTGATTTGTCAACAACAACCAATACAAAAGGGGGGATATTAAAGAAATATATTTATCAGAAATATAAAGCCACTATATCAGATCACTATATCAGACCCTTCCCCTCAAAAATCTGTCATCAGTCAGTTTTTATCACAGTAGTTTATGTTCCAGTGTCTGATACTTCAGTTTTCCTCTCAGAAATTATCAGAAGAATGACCTGTCTTCTCAAATATAATATAAAGTTATGACTTTTAATTAAATGTTACAATTACTATAATGCACCAATGTCCTGATTATTAAAATCTATTTGATATGTAAAATGCTGATTATAAAACAGTTGTAGAATATATATTTCTACTAAATTCTTATTGAATGCTAGACATTTTTTAAATTTCATACTGTCCCAGCAATAGTCCTTTCACAGAATTCTGGGGGTTGCAATTTAATGAGGCACCAAAGCTCTCTGAAAGAAAATTATATGTACTAGGAGCAGGGCCGGTTGATTATAAGAGGCCGCTCACGCGGCCGCCTCGGGCGCTGGCCACTAGGGGCGCTGTCGAGGTGTCGACAGCGGCCCGTAGCGCCACCGACGCCTCCGGTGTTGGCGCGGCCGCGCGGGGCTTCAATCCCCGCGCCCGCGCCAAACCGCTGAAAACAGATATGCCATTTTGCCCTTAGTCGACAAACTCAGTGGATTAGTGGATTAGAGAAACATTCTGAAACTTGAGGGGCTTATGGTCATTAACGTGTCCTACAAGTGTGCCAAGTTTCATCCTGGTAGCCCTAAAATGGGAGAGAAACTAGCCTCTAAAGTTTCTTCATTGGTGCCAATGGACTGAATCTTACCAAAACGAAAGTGGAACTCAGAGTTCTGAATTATGAATCAGAATGCCGCCATCTCCCTCCTTATCTCCCAGTGCTGGGGGCGGGGCCAGAGTTGGCCCCGCCCCCCGTCCAGCGTGCCCTGGCCGCGACCAGGAAGTAAGGGCAAAATGGCCTATCTGTGCTGTGCGCATGCGCACAGCCAGATAGGCCTTTTTGCCCTTACTTCCTGGTCGCGGCCGCCGATCGCCCGGGCGATCGGCAGCCGCGACCAGGAAGTAAGGCCCAAATGGCCTATCTGTGCTGTGCGTATGCGCACAGCACAGATAGGCCATTTGGTCCTTAGTCTACAAACTAAGGGCAAAAAGGCCTATCTGGCTGTGCGCATGCGCACAGCACAGATAGGCCATTTGGCCCTTACTTCCTGGTCGCGGCCGCCGGGCGATCGGCGGCCGTGACCAGGAAGTAAGGGCCAAATGGCCTATCTGTGCTGCACCCGTGCGCACAGCACAGATAGGCCATTTTGCCCTTAGTTTGTCGACTAAGGGCAAAATGGCCTATTTGTGCTGTGCGCATGCGCACAGCACAGATAGGCCATTTGGCCCTTACTTCCTGGTCGCGGCCGGCGGGCGATCGGCGGCCGCGACCAGGAAGTAAGGGCCAAATGGCCTATCTGTGCTGTGCCCGTGCGCACAGCACAGATAGCCCATTTGGCCCTTACTTCCTGGTCGCGGCCGCCGATCGCCCAGCGGCCGCGACCAGGAAGTAAGGGCCAAATGGCCTATCTGTGCTGTGCGCATGCGCACAGCACAGATAGGCCATTTTGCCCGTAGTCGACAAACTAAGGGCAAAATGGCCTATCTGGCTGTGCGCATGTGCACAGCCAGATAGCCCATTTTGCCCTTAGTTTGTAGACTAAGGGCAAAATGGCCTATCTGTGCTGTGCGCATGCGCATAGCCAGATAGGCCTTTTTGCCCTTAGTTTGTAGACTAAGGGCCAAATGGCCTATCTGTGCTGTGCGCATTATTTATAATAGTCTTTTAGAGTTTATTGAAAAACTGCAAAACAGCGAATCCGCGAAAAGTGAATCGTGAAGTAGTGAGGGAACACTGTAATTTGTTCCTGGGAGTTGAGGGTAGAAGCCATTCTGGATGACTGGGTGAGAAAATGTAATAGGGAGATTCCTATGCCTTTTAGGCAGGTAGTAGGGAGAGAAGAATAGTCAGTGTTCACCTTCACACTCCACTTTGGAATGACTTTTCTAGGTCTGGAAATGGATTGCACTTAGGGTCAGGTGCTTTGCCCAAAGGTAGGTTGAGGACCCATCTTTGCACAAAGCACCTGTACCCAAGTCATCACCAGTTCAAGTGTGTCAACTGGCTGAGACACTTTAGGTTTCTTCCCCCACCTTAGCAAGGATCCCAAAACCTAAATAACAAATAGGTTAGGTCAATAAACTGGTCCTTATTTGACCCATATTTGCTCTATCTGACCTCTTTATTTACAAATGCTAGTGAAACCAATTATATTTAGGGACATTCCCTAGCTTTGACTCAAGTGAATACTCTATTGCAAATTCTGAAAAACCTATAAGTTTTTCAAGGAAGTTAGTCATTTTGATAGGATTTAATAAGAATTTAGACATTTTTAAAAACAAATAAAAAACTCAGCAAAAGAAAAAAGGGGAGTCAATTGCACTCTTTTTCAAAAGGATCAGTGTACCAGAAAATGAGGAATCAACACAAATTCACATTTTGGATGATAGAAATATGGGTTCTTTTATCAGTGTTTCTCCAGGTGTTTAGACTTCAGTTTCCAGAAATCCCAGCCAGTTTACCAGCTGTTAGGAATTGTGGAAGCTGAAGTCCAAAACACCTGGAGGAGCACAGTTTGAGAAACACTGTTTTTTAAATATATTTATATTTAAAACAATTAAAAAAATTAATAAGTGTGTCCATACATATTATAGCATAAAATTATTCTAGAAAATACCATACTAATACCAATTATCCATACTACCCAAAACACTGTACATTCTAAAAATGATCCTTAGGGTAAGTAAAAAGGATTTAACACCGGGCTGATTGAAAGCTCAGCTTTTGAGTTCAAAAATAAAAATGCTACCCCTTTGCCCCATTGCTCTTGAAAGTATGCTTCTCACAGCTCTTGTGAAGAACCAAATCAACTTCAGATTGCATCAACAAACCAACAAGGAGCAAACCCAGGAGTGATGCAAATGAGCTGAACAGCTGGCATGTGCTTTATTACAAAAATGCTAAAAGCCGTTGCATAGCTTGCTTTTCTCTGGGAGATTAGTATTTAAAGTACTACAGGGAACATCTTCAGAATGTTCCACAGAAAATAGCCTTATGCTGAAACATTCATTATTGCTTCCCTGAAATGCCTTGTTTTGGCTCCACAATAGCCAAATGAGATGATGTTATTATTAATAACCAAGGATCTGATTCTACCCCAACCACTAAAAGGAGGAGATATATCAGAAAGATAAGGAAGATAATTGTATGATGAAGATTTGAGTCTAACGCCTCAATTACTTTCTGTGTCACCAAATGCATCTTGTCCAGTTCAAATAAATCTTATCTTGCATATAGTGCCCTGCATGTGCAGTAATTTCAATAAATACCCCAAAGGTAATGCCATTATATTATTTGAACAAGTTGTTGAAGACCACCTTGCTGTTCAACATACGGACTATTCTGATTTTTTAAAGATGTGATTTCTGTATTGCCCATACTCTGGTATTTCAATTACTCACAGGGATGCAATGGCCAATGCTTAAAGGCTCATAGCATCAGCCTGACTCCCTGGACTTATTTTTCTCTCGCTCTGTATTCTGTCAGTAAATTTTCAGCTGTGGTGGCATAATCTCTGGTTTACTCATGCATCATACATGCTGCCTAATTTTCTAAAATTTGAGAAAGCTCCCAGGAAGTTACAGCTTTAATAATGACAAACTAGGCAGGTTTCTTTCTTTTTTCTTCTTCTTTGAATACATTAAGGAGGTATGTATCAAGAAGATATGGAGAGTATTTAGAGTGAATCCTAAGAGGAAAATCCTAACATGAGGCAGCTGAGCCATCACTAGTGTCATAAATAAGTTATTGAGGAATGCAGCTAGGAATCCAGCATTAGTCCAACTGAAACAAACCAGATGAAGGATAGTCCAGAGAAGCTACTGCCAGAAGTCACACGATTCAAGGCCTAGATATCACAGTTGGGTGCCATGTCTACCACAAGTGATGTTGATTTCAGAAAGGACCTTGTGTTCTGTATTTTTTTTTCACAAAGACTGATAATGGAGTAGAAACAGCTGGAGTTGTTCTGACTGCTCTGGAGTTATTTTCTGTTGAGTTGGCTACATCCCAAATACTCATATGTGAGATTTGGCTGCATCTGTTGTCCTGTCAGAAAGAAGCACAACAACTAGGCCAGCTGACACTGTGCTGAGTCCAAACTCCACACAGTCTAGGGTTGCCAGAAATTACTGAAATCTTCTCTGAACCTGCCTCAACTTTCCACTGGCATTATGGCAATGCCTCTGAGCTGGATGAAGTTTCACAAACACTAAAAAGATGCAGGAGATTAGAGTTGACAACCTTTATCACTTCATTTCATTGTTTACAGAGATATTCCTGGAGGTGAAACGATGCAGGTTTGAGTAATACTAGGATCCATCAAACCTATTCGTCACCATGGACAAGTCTTCCTAGTCTCAAATAAGAGTAAATAGATAACTATCAGCTTTGATAGCTGATTGTATTTCCAGGTCAAATGTCTTGAAAAGAGAACTTTGCTCTTGTCTGTCCCCAAATTGCTTCCTCTACCTACTCATGGGACTGATAACTCAATGGGCAATTCAGAAAATCAGCATTTACAATAAAGTTTCCTTAGGTCTTCATCAATGTTCTTGAGTGAAATCTTCCCTATACTGAGCAGGCAATGTGGCAAACTAAGTAATAAACAGATCAAAGACAATTATTCCCCAATGTCCTCATTTCCGTTTCATATGTCCCCTGAAGAAGTGAAAGCTAAATTAAACAGAAACTCATTTTCCATTCTTGGCCATCTTCCGGAAAGACCTAAAAACTTGGCTGTTACAATGTGCCTTTGACCAATTGGCTTAACATTTCAACTTGGCCTTCTAGTCCTACTTACTATCTAGCCTTTCACTTTATTACCAGTCTTGTCCTTGCAGCATATTACACAAGCCCTGGCCCGCCCTCTTAGCACTGACCATGCCCACTGTACTTGGCTACGGGTATCAGTTGTTATGGAGTTCATATTTTGTGATGCATTACATGTTTTTATGTGACTAATGCCTTATACTACAAATGTATTTTATGGTGATGTATTTTAATTTTTGTTTCACTGGGCTTGGTCCCCATGTAAGCCGCCCTGAGTCACTTTGGGGAGATGGGGCGGGATATAAGAATAAAGTTATTATTATATTATTATTTTTCTTGAACTGAGAATAAAGAAACTGCTTTAGGAGACAGTGATCAGGCATTCAGACAATGTGGCCAGTCCAGAAAAATTGATGGCAGAGATTCATTGTTTCATTGTCGGTGGTATTTGCTTCTTCCAGAAAGCTGACATTTGTCCAACTGTCTTAGAATCATAGAATAGTAGAGTTGGAAAAGACTTCAAGTGCCATTCAGTCCAACCCCCTGCCAAAAAGCAGGAAATTGCATTGAAAGCACGTCCGACAGATGGCCATCCAGCCTCTGCTTAAAAGCCTCCAAAGAAGGAGCCTCCACCACATTCCAGGGGAGAGAGTTCCACTGCCGTATAGCTCTCACAGTGAGGAAGTTCTTCCTGATGTTCAGGTGGAATCTCCTTTCCTGTAGTTTGAAGCCATTGTTCCGCGTCCTAGTCTCCAGGGCAGCAGAAAACAAGCTTTCTCCCTCCTCCCTATGACTTCCCCTCACATATTTATACATGGCTATCATGTCTCCTCTCAGCCTTCTCTTCTGCAGGCTAAACATGCCCAGTTCTTTAAGCCGCTCCTCATAGGGCTTGTTCTCCAGACCCATGGTCATTTTATTTGCCCTCCTCTGGACACATTCCAGCTTGCCAACATCTCTCTTCAATTGCGGTGCCCAGAATTAGACACAGTATTCCAGGTGTGGTCTGACCAAGGCAGAATAGAGGGGTAGCATGACTTCCCTGGATCTAGACACTATACTCCTATTGATGCAGGCCAAAATCCCATTGGCTTTTTTAGCAGCCACATCACATTGTTGGCTCATGTTTAACTTGTTGTCCACAAGGACTCCAAGATCTTTTTCACACAGTCTGCTGTCGAGCCAGGCGTCCCCCATTCTGTATCTTTGCATTCCATTTTTTTCTGCTGAAGTGAAGTATCTTGCATTTGTCCCTGTTGAACTTCATTTTGTTAGTTTTGGCCCATCTCTCTAGTCTGTCAAGATCGTTTTGAATTCTGCTCCTGTCTTCTGGAGTGTTAGATATCCCTCCCAGTTTGGTGTCATCTGCAAACTTGATGATCGTGCCTTCTAACCCTTCGTCTAAGTCGTTAATAAAGATGTTGAACAGAACCAGGCCCAGGACAGAACCCTTCGGCACTCCACTCGTGACTTCTTTCCCTTTGGGTTCGTTCGCTTAGCCAATTACAGATCCACCTAACTGTAGTTTTGTCTAGCCCACATTTTACTAGTTTGTTTGCCAAAAGGTCGTAGGGGACTTTGTCGAAGGCCTTACTGAAATCCAGGTACACTACTTCCACAGCGTTCCCTGTATTGACCCAACTCATAACTCTATTGAAAAAAGAGATCAGATTAGTCTGGCATGACTTGTTTTTGGTAAATCCGTGTTGACTATTAGCAATGACCGCATTTGTTTCTAAGTGTTTGC
This sequence comes from Anolis carolinensis, assembly GCF_035594765.1. Taxonomy (NCBI): domain Eukaryota; kingdom Metazoa; phylum Chordata; class Lepidosauria; order Squamata; family Anolidae; genus Anolis; species Anolis carolinensis. The sequence goes on from NC_085845.1 coordinate 54,262,330, forward strand.
AGACCACTTCCTTAATGATCTTTTCCAGAATCTTACCTGGTATAAATGTAAGGCTGACCAAACCGTAATTGTTTGGGTCGTTCTTTTTTCCCTTCTTAAAGATAGGGACCACATTCGCCTTCCTCCAATCTGCTGGGACTTTTCCTGTTATCCAAGAACTCTCGAAAATAATTGCCAGTAGTTCTGAAATAACTTCCACTAGTTCCTTCAATACTCTTGGATGTAGCTGATCTGGCCCTGGGGACTTGAATTCGTTTAGAGTGGCCAAGTGTTCCTGAACAACCTGTTTCCCTATTTGGGGTTGGATTTCCCCTCATCCTTTGTCCATTCCATGTTGCTGAGGTTTAAGACAGCTTTCTTTTTGTGAGAAGATCAAGGAAAAGAAGGCATTAAGTAGTTCTGCCTTTTCCTTGTCCCTTGTCACTATCACCCCATCTTCTTTTTGCAGTGGCCCTATCACCTCCTTGTTTTTCCTTTTTCTACCAACGTAAGCGAAAAAGCCTTTTTTGTTGTTTTTAATTTCCCTGGCAAGCCTGAGCTCATTTTGCGCTTTAGCCTTGTGAACCTTTTCCCTACAGGAGTTGGCTATATGTTTGAATTCTTCTTTGGTGATTTCTTCCCTTTTCCACTTCTTGTGCATGTCTCTTTTGAGTCTTAGCCCGGTTAGAAGTTATTTGGACATCCATTCTGGCTTCTTCACACTTGTCTTATTTTTTCTTTGTTGGCACTGTTTGCATTTGCGCCTTGAGTATTTCACATTTAAAAAACTCTCATGCATCCTTGACTCCCTTGTCTTTTAGTATTGGAGTCCATGGAATGCCGCTCAGTATTTCCTTCATTTTATAGAAGTCAGCTCTCTTAAAGTCCAGATTGTGTGTTTGACTTGTCTTAGTTTCAGTCTTCCTTTGTATGGCAAACTGCAGGAGCATATGGTCACTTTCCCCCAAGGATCCAACCACTTCAATTGTATTGATCAGGTCTTCCATATTTGTTAAGATTAGATAAAGAGTAGCCGATCCCCTTGTTGCCTCTTCTACCTTCTGGACCATAAAATTGTCTGCAAGGCAAGTGAGGAATTGGTTGGACTTTGTACTCTTCACCAAGTTTGTTTTCCAGCAGATAGTTGAAATTGCCCATGACTACTATATCTCTTCTTTGCACCTGTTTGGTCAGCTGTTGACAGAAGGCTTCATCAAGTCCTTCATCCTGACTTGGAGGTCTGTAGTATACACCCACAATGAGATCTTTTTGAGTCCCAGATCCTCTTCACAATCAATTTGCAGGATTTTTTTTCAAAGGTAACAACAGTGAGAACAACTACCTACTATCTTGTTCTAAAATGAGACTGAGGCTATTTTTTTTCCTGATACACAATAACTACATCTTTACATACAGTTACAAGATAGGTCACTGACTGCTTTTTTGTTTGTTTGTTTCTTTTCTTTTTCTGGTAATTGCTTACACCACCCTAAATTGCAATTCAGACTAATCAAAATAGAATTTGCAGGCTAAAAATGTAAGTGTACAACGGTAAGCTTTTTGTGTTTGCTGTTTAATGAACATTGATTTTTCATTTTGTTCACACTTAAAAGTTTTCTTGTTTCCTTTTTGCTTAACATATCCCTGTTACACACAATCCTTACTGTTTCTTGTACTCCCAACAGTATAAGTCATTTCTAAATAGGATAGCGATTTTGTTCCTTCTGAATGAATAATGCGAAAAGATAAAAACTCCATTTGAGAATTGGAAAGTCTGATGATTTTTAAAATATGTTATTTTATTGATGATACACACAGCAAAGGTATTGCCAGGGATTTCTGACCCTGATGCAGAGTACTGGAAGCTACTCTACCCAGCCTCTAAGCCAGTGGTTCTCAACCTGTGGGTCCCCAGATGTTTTTGGCCTTCAACTCCCAGATATCCTAACAGCTGGTAAACTGGCTGGGATTTCTGGGAGTTGTAGGTCAAAAACAATTGGGGACCCCAGGTTGAGAACCACTACTCATCATCAATCCATTCATCAAATCCCTATGTGCCGGCAGTCTGCTTATATATACAAACATGACGCAATCCTGCAGTTTCATGTTTCATCATCTTTACACATGACGTAATGCTGCATTCATAATTTCATCATTTTCATGGCTAATCACTATGACTCAGCACGTTTTATCCAAGACTTTACCTTCTAAATAGGCTAGTGTAATTTAAAATATCATCAAGTATAACATTCTTCTAATATGATTTGTTCCCTATCCACATCATGTATGAGACTAACATTTAGTCACAAGCAAAGTGAAGTACATTCTGCTATGGTGTCTCATACATGCATAAGTTCCCTTATATAAGCAGCAGGGCATTTTGGACTGATGCATATTATATAAGTAGAGTTACAGGAGAGGTGCCATTGGGTACTTTTCCACATTGCACATCTGTGCATTGAATGCATGATTGGAGATTTTGCATCAATGTACACTTATCAATCAATCTGCATCAATAAATAACCCACATTTGATTGTGCTGTGTCACAATTCACAGTACAACTGAAGCCTAACTGTTACACTACATTGTTTCAAAGCAGAATCTAGGCCATTATCTTATCTGGACTAAACTAGATTGTCATTTGCTTTAATCTTCTCTACAAACAGTTTAATAAAAGATAAATACATTGGAGCATGGAGGATAAGGAATGTATCCTCAAATTGTTTGAACACTCAGAAGATAATTTCATACGGATTTGACCCATGTTGTCTGAAACAGTTCTGTTATTCAAATATATTATGGGGAGGGGTTTTCCTTTCCCTCCATGCACTGACAACTAAGGCCCCCTCTACACTTCCATATAATCCAGTTTCAGCATGCAGATTAACTTCATTGAACTGGAATATATGGCAATGTAGACTCATATAATCCAGTTCAATACAGTTCAATCTGCATTATATGAGTCTACACGGACTATTATAATGCAGTTCAAACCGCATTATATGGCAGTGTAGATGGAACCTGAGAGTCATGAAAAGGGACTCTCAATTGAATATATCGTTATAATATTACTATTAAGGGGAAGCGTTCTGTTGGATGTTCTGTAACAACAAAGTTTCCTCTGTTGGTTTGGATTCTTTTCATGCTAGACTGAATGGAACCCAAGTCATAACTGTGAGATTAAAAAATGCAGAAATAGACAAAAGGAGTTCTTGTTGGCCCTCAAATATAATTTTTTAATATAAATTTAGATATAATTTGGAAAGTTTTTTTCTCAATTACAACCACTAGAATACTTCACCCAGCCATTCCGGGAGTTGAGTTTCAAAAAATACTTTTTCAAAGATCTGTTATATATCGTTGTGTAGTCATGGTTTTTAAAGTAGTATTTGCTTGTTGTTTGGTGCTTTCAACTTGTCAAAAAAGTTATTGATTATAGACAAATAAATAATAGATATCAATAACATCCACCCAAATATTCAATAATGAATATCAAAAATATCCACCCAAACATTCAATTGACTATGGGAAAAGAAAATGAAGAAAAACTATCATTTCTAGATGTCTTAATTATCTGCAAACCAAACCAACAATTGGGATGCACAGTATACAGAAAATAGCTACACAAAAACTCCAATAATCATCCAGGACAATAAAGGAGCACAATTAACGCACTGGTAGAGCATGCAAAAAGGATCCGTGAACTCCACCTCCTTCAAGATGAACTGAATCACCTAACATGGGCTCTACAGGCTAATGGCTAGTCTTCTGCAGACATTAGAAGATCTGTAAGACCAAGAACAAGCCACAGGAACAAAGACACCACCGAGGGAAAGTGTTCCTATCATACATCAAGAGAACTACTGGCCATATAGCAAAACTGATGAAGAAACATAACCTACAAACAATCGACAGACCCTCTAAAAAAATTCAACAAATGCTACATTCAGCAAGGGATAAGAGGGATCTTCTAACCAATGTAGGAGTCTACCATATACCGTGCAGCTGTGGACAAGTCTACATAGGGACCACAAAATGCAGCACCCATGAGCGAATCAAAGAACATGAAAGGCACTGCAGACTAATTCAACCAGAAAAATCAGCAACAGCAAAACAAAAGATAAACCAAGCTAGGCACAAAATATTATTTGAGAACATGAAAATTCTGGACCACTCTGACAATCACTATGTCAGACTACACAGAGAAGCCATTAAAATCCACAAGCACATGGACAATTTCAACAGAGAGGAAGAAACCACGAACATTTGGCTACCAGTATTGAAAAACACTAGAATCAAGAAGGAAGATAGACACTTTTGAACTGAGGTGTTGGAGGAAAATTCTGAGAGTGCCTTGGACCGCAAGAAGATTCAACCAGTCCATCCTCCAGGAAATAGTGCTGACTGCTCACTGGAGGGAAGGATATTAGAGGCAAAGATGAAGTACTTTGGCCACATAATGAGAAGACGGGAAAGCTTGGAGATGAGAATTATGCTGGAGAAAATGGAAGGAAAAAGGAAGAGGGGCTGACCAAGGGCGAGATGGATAGATGGTATCCTTGAAGTGACTAGCTTGACCTTGAAGGAGCTGGAGGTGGTGACGGCCGACAGGAAGCTCTGGCATGGACTGGTCCATGAGGTCACAAAGAATCGGAAGTGACTGAACGAATAAACAACAACAAGAAGAAGAATCAAGAAACCACCCAGGTGCAGTAAGTCTCCAGACAGTAAGCAAGCAAAGCATGCCTCAAAGCAGACAAAGGATGCCTCTAGGCAGAAAACAATTTAAAGGGAACAAAGATCAGGCTACTTCCATGCAGATGCCCAACTCACATGCTAATGGGTGGAACCCACTCAACACATCATAATCTAACTTGTTAATTGCACTTTTTACACTTCTATAATAGACAATTGTTCTTTCCTCCCAACCTAGACATTCCACCGATATATATCTACTTGCTTGATTACCATCAGATCATCTGAAGATGCCAGCCACAGATGCAGACAAAACAGCAGGAGAAAATGCTTCTAGAATGCAGCCATACATCCCAGAAACCACACAACACCTGAGTGATTCTGGCTGTGAAAGCCTTTGACAATACATTAAATAAATAATAGTTCATCTTTCTGACTGGATGCTTCTAATTGGATCCTTGTGTACTTTACAGGATAGTCTCCAAAGTGCGTGTGTGCCAGAGTTCTTATACTTGTTTCCATCATGAAACTATGGCAAAAAGTGCAATCTATTTTTCCTGTTGGAAATGAAAGCAGACACCTATCAAACTTTGGAACTTTTGAAATAGAACTTTGCCCCCCAAGGCCTTCATTTCAGTTTTTCAATCTGATTTTCTAGTATCTTGAACTAGTTTTGTGCAGGTTTGATATTTCATTGCACTGTGCAAATAATAGGCATGCTGTTTAAATGGCAAGCCTCCCATCAAATCATTGGCTTTAGTCACCCTCCAACTATGTCTCCCCTGCATCAACTCCCCGTTTTCCATTTCACACAAGCAATTACATGGAAGATGTCTTGGGTAAAGGGAGATTCCCTCTCTCTCTCTCTCTCTCTCTCTCTCTCTGTGTATATATATATATATATATATAATCTCAGAGGAGTGACATCATAAAATAGAATCATCGAATCATAGAATAGTAGAGTTGGAAGACACCACATGGGCCATCCAGTCCAACCCCCTGCTAAGAAGCAGGAAATCGCATTCAAAGCACCCCCGACAGATGGCCATCCAGCCTCTGCTTAAAAGCCTCCAAAGAAGGAGCCTCCACCAAGGCCCCGGGGAGAGAGTTCCACTGTCGAACAGCTCTCACAGTGAGGAAGTTCTTCCTGATGTTCAGGTGGAATCTCCTTTCCTGTAGTTTGAAGCCATTGTTCCGTGTCCTAGTCTGCAGGGCAGCAGAAAACAAGCTTGCTCCCTCATCCCTATGACTTCCCTTCACGTATTTGTACATGGCTATCATGTCTCCTCTCAGCCTTCTCTTCTGCAGGCTAAACATGCCCAGCTCTTTAAGCCGCTCCTCATAGGGCTTGTTCTCCAGACCCTTAATCATTTTAGTCGCCCTCCTCTGGACGCTTTCCAGCTTGTCAACATCTCCCTTCAACTGTGGTGCCCAAAATTGGACACAGTATTCCAGGTGTGGTCTGACCAAGGCAGAATAGAGGGGGAGCATAACTTCCCTGGATCTAGACGCTATTCCCCTATTGATGCAGGCCAGAATCCCATTGGCTTTTTTAGCAGCCGCATCACATTGTTGGCTCATGTTTAACTTGTTGTCCACAAGGACTCCAAGGTCTTTTTCGCACACACTGCTGTCAAGCCAGGCGTCCCCCATTCTGTATCTTTGATTTCCATTTTTTTCTGCCGAAGTGAAATATCTTGCATTTGTCCCTGTTGAACTTCATTTTGTTAGTTTTGGCCCATCTCTCTAGTCTGTCAAGATCGTTTTGAATTCTGCTCCTGTCTTCTGGAGTGTTAGCTATCCCTCCCAGTTTTGTGTCGTCTGCAAACTTGATGATCGTGCCTTCTAACCCTTCGTCTAAGTCGTTAATAAAGATGTTGAACAAAACCGGGCCCAGGACGGAGCCCTGCGGCACTCCACTTGTCACTTCTTTCCATGATGAAGACGACGCATTGGTGAGCACCCTTTGGGTTCGTTCGCTTAGCCAATTACAGATCCACCTAACCGTAGTTTTGTCTAGCCCACATTTTACTAGTTTGTTTGTCAGAAGGTCGTGGGGGACTTTGTCGAAGGCCTTACTGAAATCCAGGTACGCTACATCCACAGCATTCCCTGTATCGACCCAACTCGTAACTCTATCGAAAAAAGAGATCAGATTAGTCTGGCATGACTTGTTTTTGGTAAATCCGTGTTGACTATTAGCAATGACCGCATTTGTTTCTAAGTGTTCGCAGACCACTTCCTTAATGATCTTTTCCAGAATTTTGCCTGGTATTGATGTGAGGCTGACTGGACGGTAATTGTTTGGGTCGTTCTTTTTTCCCTTCTTGAAGATAGGGACCACATTCGCCCTCCTCCAATCTGCTGGGACTTCTCCCGTTCTCCAAGAACTCTCGAAGATAATTGCCAGTGGTTCTGAAATAACTTCCGCTAGTTCCTTCAGTACTCTTGGATGTAGCTGATCTGGCCCTGGGGACTTGAATTCGTTTAGAGTGGCCAGGTGTTCCTGGACAACTTGTTTCCCTATTTGGGGTTGGATTTCCCCCAATCCTTCATCCATTCCGTGTTGCTGAGGTTGAAGATGGCTTTCTTTTTGTGAGAAGACTGAGGCAAAGAAGGCATTAAGTAGTTCTGCCTTTTCCCTGTCCCCTGTCGCCATCACCCCATCTTCTCCTTGCAATGGCCCTATCGCCTCCTTTTTCTTCCTTTTTCTACCAACGTAAGCAAAAAAGCCTTTTTTGTTGTTTTTTATGTCCCTGGCAAGCCTGAGCTCATTTTGCGCTTTAGCCTTGGGAACCTTTTCCCTACAGGTGTTGGCTATACGTTTGAATTCTTCTTTGGTGATTTCTCCCCTTTTCCACTTCACTTAAATAACATTTAAGTTATCAACCATGGACTGAGAATATCATTTACTATGTACTCTCAAAATCAATTGTGATACTTGATAATTAACATGACAATATTATAATTTAATTTAAACTATAGGATTAGGAAGGGCATCATATGCTGCTGCTCCAGAGACAAAGGCAAGAAGCACTAGAGTCTACTAGAATAAAAAGTATTCCTACTAAACATTAGGCAAAACTTCCTGATGGTAATAGTAGTTCAACAGTGGAATATGCTGCTTCAGAGTGTGGTGATGTCTCCTCCTCTGGAGGTTTTTAAGTGGAGGCTGGATGGACATCTGTCAGAAATGATTTAATTGTGTATCCCTGCATGGCAAGGGATTGGACTGGGTGGCCCTTCTGGTCGCTTCCAATTGTTTGATTCTATATCCTATTTAGAAGAAACAATAAGAACATTTCAATATGCTTTTTTTCTTCTGTGTATTCTATTGAATGCACCCCATGTTTACTTCTTTTCATATCCTATGCAGCAATGAATGTGGAGGAGAAAAAGAGAGAGAAAGAAACAGATTATAATATAGAAAAAATGTAAATCCATTGTACAGTGATAGATGGAGATTGAGCTTTTTTCATTTATGACTAATGGCCAAAATGAGTTTAGCATGCAAGTTGACAATTGAATGATAAAAGACGCAGTTGTTAACTGTGTTCATTTAAGAGAGAGGGGAAAAAAGGTTCAACTGGCCATTCATGGGAAAACAGAAAGTGGTTTTGCAATCAGGATGTTCACTGCACAACATAATTCCTTTTATAAATAACGAAAGAATCAGCAAGAGCAATTTCTCATCAATCACAAATGTAGGAAACCAGAGACTGAAGCTGTGTGTGCTTTGCAATACAAGGACAGAAATTAAGTTTTTTATTGTTTCTAGAAAGCATTTCCTATCGCCTTGCCTGTTCACCTTTTGCTTGTTTAGTTCTTTTATTTTCCAGGGACTTTAAGAAAAGAAAGAGAAGGACATCAAAAGAGCTGCGGGGAGGGGGCATCCATATAAACTATTCACAACTTCAGGAAGAGAAAGCAATATAGCACAATGAATCAAACTTGGTTTTATATGGAGAACCTTTTTGAAAGAATTATTAGTGGATGTTATTATTTAAAAAGAAAATTAGATATACCTATAAAAGGGAAGATCAATACTTTCTTAGGACCTAGATAAAATGTTGACCTTGGAGATAGAGATGGAATCTCTTTCTTCTCCTCACACAAAATTCTGTGCCTATCAAAGGGAAAACTGGAGAGTAGCAGGAGCATGGTGTAAGTGACCCAAGTTCTGTAGGATTCAAACCACCCCATCCCTCAAAATTGCCACTCTTGGAGCTTAAAATTAGAACAGCCCTCTCACTGTTCATTCCAATTTCTCACAGTGGAAAGGAAATTGTTTGAGGCAAACAAAAACAAAAATGGTGGAAGAGAGGCAATGCTACTCCTCCTCTTTCTCTATCTGAGAAAATTGCATTTGAGCTATTGTTTTACTGTGTTCCTTCAGCACCAAGCAAAAGAGTTGGAGGTATAGCATCTACCACTTTTCCTCCATGGGGTTTTATTTTCCATGGACTCTGCCACAAATCATTGAACTTTCGTCCAAATCTATTTGACACAAATATGATTTTCAGCACAGATTTTTTTTTGCAGAATGAATCCCAAACTGAAAAGTTTCTTTTTTGTCCAGGATTCTCCTCATTAGGATTTCTCAACATTTAAAAAAATGTGTATTTTGTTTTGAATACTTACAAATATTCATTCCATCTATAGTTCTCGACTAACTACATTTTTATCATATTACATAGCACTAACCTTGTTTCCACTGTTTAAGGAAGTTTAAGTATATGTGGTTTTCAGAGTATTTTTCCACATCTCTCTTCCCACATTCCAAAATCAATATTGAACTGAAGTGTAGTTTTTGTGTGTCCATTGGTTCTGCTTAGTTAATAACATATGTAATTCAGTTTCATGTCCATTTAGTGGTCACACTGCTACCAAGAGGGGCAAGAGTGAAGCCAGAAGGATGGGGGTTGCATCTTCTTGTATAGGGCAGGATGGACAAAAGCTTTAACACCCAATTCTGTCCTTGCATCCTTCACATCAGCCTTTCTTCTTAGCCAGCTCATTTCTCCTTCAACCAGCTATTACTGGTTGCTTGTTAAGGGATAGAGTAGAATTTCCTCCTCTTTTGTCAGGAGATCTTTTCTCACTCTTCACTGTCTCCTGGTAGGACACATGGGATATTGGATTTGTGTATGGTTGTTCAATTATGTGGCCACTTGGCCAATAATAATAATAATAATAATAATAATAATAATAATAATAATAATAATAATAATAATAATGTTACTTTTATACCCCGACCCATCTCCCCGAAGGAACTTGGGACGGCTTATATGGGGCCAAACCCAGGCAATAAACAATATGAAACTCAACAGTAAAAACAAATCATAAACAGATAAAATCACAGTATGTTTTTTTTATCTGCCTTCAAGTTCACTTTGACTTATGGTGGCATTGTCACAGCATTATCTTGGAAAGAGTTATTGTAAGGACATTTGTCATTGCCTTCCTCTATGGCTGAGACCGGTCCAAATGGGTTTCAGTGACTGAATGATTATTCAAATCCTGGTGTCCCAGAGTTATACCAAACCCTCAGACCACTTCACCATGTTGACACTTCATTTCACAGTAATAAAGGGGGAAATTGAAGTTAGTACTCAAATAGTTTACTGGATGAAGTGCAGCTTTGGAGGCTCAGGACATGGGGAAGAGTCAACCCCTGGAGCAGATATCAGAAATGGACTTTAGGACTTGTAACCAGAAGAAGCATTACTTGGAAGGCTTCTCTTACAGGGAGCTGACTGAGTTTGAAGCAAACATAGTAACTGGCATTCAGGGCTGAGAAGCTATTTTGGGATGGAGGTAAAGATGAGATTGTGGTGGAACCCCTGCTTCAGTCAGACTCTATTCTCATTCTTCCTTGCAACATTTCTATTGAAATAGCTTGAATAAGAAGGTTCTTCTTTTGTTGTCTTGTCTCTTTAGTTCCTAAGTGTAAAAATAAACCATTTGTCCAGAAATCCAGTCATAAAAAGGCAGGTTAAAGTCACTTAAATGTGGGTGCAAATCTTGTCCATAACTAAAACTTTATATGTTTCATCAAACCACCCAGCAACAAGCAGCAGATGCTTTCTTTTTCATCTAAATATTACTGGCAGTTTAGCAGCTGTGTGCAACACTAAGATTAGATAGCTTCTCATTTTTGGAATTTAACATTCAACAGCGGCCGAAAAATATTCTCTTAAAGAAAATGTATGGTGAGGGGAGGATTTAATGCCAAAGAAGATGATAGTCACCTCTCTTTAACTCTGTAGGATTTGGAGGATATAGAAGCTAGCTGCTAAACCACTTAGTGGAATTGTTGTCACAGAAGAAAGTAGTTTCTGTAAAAATAGGTTGATACATTAATTCTTGGCCAAAATTGGATAAGAAAAGCAACTAGTTGTGGTTCCAAGAGTACAATAGACAGAGCCAATGTGGAAAACCAATCAAATTGCATTGCTAGTTCTTGCTACTATCTCCATAATGCATGTGACAAATGAAAACCAGTGAAAGTGAAAGTTTGTGTGCTGAACCACTGAAACCTTCAGTCATTTTAGAAGGAATCACTAGCCCAATGACTCAGGAATATATATTCCTGTCTATTTATAGAACTTGAACTTCAAAAATTACCTCTTGGATTACAATTCTCACAATCCACAGGTAGCATGGCCACAGTTCTGTTAAATATATGCATGCCCATTATGTACATGAATCAAATGGCTATGGTCTGACACATTACCTGGGGAATATAGTCCAGTGCTGGTAATGATTCTGTATCCTATTTCATCCAACTATGAAGAATAGAAAGCAGTTTTTGGGAATGGGACCATTTTATTTTAAATATATGTATCCACTCATTATGTTTTGTTTACCCAACAAAACACTCTAGAATCCAATAAATAAAGAAATGAAAAGCATTACATCGACTTATCTATCATTAAATTGTCTTAGGACCAACTCAATGCAAAAAAAAAAACCCCACCTACAACCAGGCAAATTGCTTAACTCATTGGAGAACATTTAGTTCAGCAAAAATGAAATTTGATAACACTGTGGCTACAACCCTGCACTAGGAGACATAGTTCAAAAAATAACTGTGTCTCCTGGTGCAGGATTGTGGTATCCAATATAATAGTTTTCCATCTGACTTCCCCAGCCCTTTTTCTCAGCTGCAACTCCCTGAACTCAGTCTTTCCTCGGTTGGTGAGGAGAAGGGAAGTAGAAAACAAGCATCTAAGTATTTTGTTAAATTTGGACCTAAAGAAACAAGCACCTGCAGGGATGATGTAGTTTTTTGAGCATTTGGCTACAACTGTGGAGACCAGGATTTGAATCCCCCTAGGTCATGGAAACTCACTGGGTGATTTTGGAGAGATCACACTTGCTCAGCCTCTGAGCAAACATTGCCAAGGAAACAGCACAACGGGTTTGTGTTTGGGTATCCATTTGCCAGAAATGACTTGAAAGCACACAACAAGTACAACATCTGAGGGATCTCTGATGCTTCTCCCAAGATCTCAACAAGTGACATGACAACTCTGCTCTCAGTTATAGTAAAATAGGGAGATTCTCTGTTGCTTGTACTGTTTTCCACTGATCAGAATATAACTAAGTTCAAGTGGGTTGCAGCTGAGAAAACAAGCTGGGGGGGGGGGGGGTGTTCAATGTGTGGTTGGGAGTGAATTCCAACATTTGCAATAAACCAATTTGCAAAATGTAGGTTCTCAGATTACTAACCCATGTCCCTTTTAAGAAGAAATTGGCTGTTTCAATATTGGTTATTACCTGAAATAATGCTTTCTTGAGGCATGTGATGTTGTTGTGTTCAGTTATCACTTCTCTTTTGCAAGCTGCAGCATGATGTTTTTGTTTTAGAAAAAAAAAGATATTTGTCAATATTTCTGTATTGTTAAAATGTAATACTGCAATTTCTGTACATGTCTAAACCACAGCATATTTTAACCCTTTCCCTTTGCCTTCTCCCCTCCTTTTGCTTTGTAGTTATATTTTTCAACATTAATAATAATAAGTATTGCAGGAGAAAATGTGTGATAATATAAAGGACCAAATACCAATATTCTCTGAACAGAAAAATGAAGAATTTCAGGTAAGAACTGAAATTAAGCCTATTAGTCAAGTGTGAACCTTAGCTCTTTTCTAAATCATGAAGGCAAGTCCAAGTAAAATATTGAAATGAAGCACAAAAGTATTATACTAAAATACTAAATCAAAGCTAAGTTAGTGCATAATGTACTGATTCAGTAGAAATAAATGCCTTTAATATAGTATCCTATTTAGAAATGTTATGTATATAAAGTCAGAACTCATAGTATGTGTTGAGGTTTTGCCAAAATGTTCTGACATAGTGAATAGATTCATATAGGGTATGGAAGCAAAACTAAACTGACAAATGCCAGCAAAGTTCCCTTTGAGGTGACCATCCAACCTGAAATAGCCAATACCAAGGACTATGATACATAATTCTTCTGGAATTCAGTGTTGCAACACAGAATTATGTAGCTTTAGATCCTTTATTAACAAATAATGTTTGTAATCTGTCTACTCATAGGCCTGGAGAATTGAAGAAATGGGTTCTCGCCCCACAAATTCTGGAAATTTTCATTTCTTAATCTAAACATTGGGTTAGGTTTAGCATACCAGAGGCAGGAGGAGGTTCATTCAAGAAACCTTCCTATTCTTCGTCCACATTGTAGTACTAGTTATCACCTGAATACTTCTACTGCATGAGTTCAACTCACAAAAATGAATTGTACTGAATAATAAATCTGGGAGTAATAACTGAAAATGCTAATGGGATGCTAAATATAAGGACTTAGATCATATCTCTCATTTTTTTGGTTTGTTTCTTTCAAACATTGAAAATATTTGAAAAAATAATAATCCTGGGCCCGAATTAGCTTGAGGGACCCAAAATATACCAAAAATTGTCTCCCATACCTGTCTGTCTGTCTATCTATCTATCTATCGACCAATCAATCTATTTTTTCTATCTATCTCTATTCAGTCATTCATTGATCCATTCTGATATTGACAATTTTGTGTCTGACATTTCTATTAGTTTACACACCATGAACTACAAAGGTTTTACAGTTTTTACACTTTGTGACACCAAGATTTGACCTGCCAATCATGAACTGAAACATTTAAAGTTGCATACACTGAGATGCTAATACATCCATGATGTTATTTGTTTTCACATTTAAATCTGTAGAAAAAAATGGAAATCGCTGCCTGACTATTCTGACCTTTACTTTTTAAACTGCAAATGTTTGAATAAACAACATAAAATTATTTATGTGATTCTAGTCACACAGTTTATTTTGCATTATATTTTAAAACAAAGGTCAAAAAATAAACCTGGATAAATTTAAACTAAAATTCCCATCACCAGACCTTAGGTTAAGCTATGGGAGAAAGAATTGCACCATTTGTTTAGCTTTGTGAACATTTTATTGACCATAGCCTTTGCTCCACTCACTTTCTCTTTGGGTTAGATTTTCATTGTTATTTGCTCTAACTTATTAAGAGATTTATCTGGAGAACACTGCAGGTCATGCTCACCTAGGGGCAGTCTGAGTTACATTGAAGTCCAGAGGGTATTTAACTTTGCTGATTAGATAAATCAAGCACAGCATGAATGCTGTTAAAGTTGTATGTGAAGTTGATTTGGACTTGGCTTTCCTCAACAGCTTTCTCAAGAGAAATCAATCTGCAGTAATGTACCCCTTCCCTGCACTGTTGGTTTATGTGCTGTTTTGGCATGGAGAAAGTTTCAAGGAATTCAATTTTACTGGTTGCAATATACAGAATGACCACAGATTTTTGCATAATGTCACAATGAGTGATGGCTTTCCTTATGTATGACATACTCATATGAAGTACTAACTTTTAGAATTCTAATCTACACACTGCTAAAGCATGATACACTACATGCTTTGTAGACTGTGTAATGGCTTTGGAACAGGAGATGATGTTTCATTACAGAAGAAATCAGAACAATTGGCCACACAAATAACCTACCTGAGAGCTAGCATGGTGTAGTGACTTGAGCACTGTACTATAACGCTGGATACTAGTGTTAATAAATACCTTGCTCGGCCATAGAAATAAACTGGGTGGCCTTGGGTGACTCACACACTCTCAACCCCAGAAAACCCTGTTGTGTGCCTTCAAGAAACCTGGGGAAGGGGAGAATGAAAAAGTCAGGATGTTGAGATGAGGCCAGAGAAATTCATCTATCACTTCCTAACTTGGATTGGAGATGGAGCTGCCATACATTACACTCATATGTACTAGAAAGCTGCATCACAACTCATCTAATAGTACTAATGACAAAACAGAGTATAAATTTGGAATCATGACATAATATTTCTCTCTCATTCAACCAAGAAATAGATTTATTTATTTATTTAAATGACTTTTATTAAGCTTTCTTGCTGTTCAGTGCAGACATATGACTGCAGCTGTAGGTTTTTTTCATATATACTATTAACAAAATATGGGGAAATCCCTACTGGTTTAATGAGACAGCAGGCAAAATTATGGTTTGCTTTCTTATTGTTGATTTTTGTCAGATGGTATTTTGCAATATTTTGTTTAAGGGATTAAGGGGAGAAGGAAAATGAATTTAAAGTAGGACTGTCACATTGCACTAATCTCAGAAACTTAAAAAATTGATCAATTTATTTTTCTTGTGTTGATAATTTCCCCTGATGCTTTTACTAATTATAGACTGTTTTGAGACTGTTTATCCAAAAGGATCTTTCTCTCTTAGAGCCCATCTGTTCCTTATACTTTGAAGTTGCAGGGAGTGTTAGAACTCATTGTAGTTATTTCAATGAAGTGAAGTGAGGCTGAGTTTTGCCAAACTCAGAGCAGTTTCCAACAGCTATGACATCTTTTTGTATAACCCTCTTGTTACTAGAGAGGAATTTCCGGAGAAAGGCAAATCTCTACCCTGGGAGCAAATGACCTCCACAGTAGTGTCCCTCCTACCACTTCATGTAGGCAGTGGAAGTTTTGTGGGTATGTCAGTATTTCTCTCAAGCTTTGTGTGCGAGTGAAGTAGGTCACCAAATCTCCAGGGGGGAGCTGGTATACTTCCAGTCTCAAACCTGCCATGAATTATTGTACTGCCACAAGTGCTTTACAAGCAGTTGGTACTGAATTGTAGGGGGGGATTGCCTGAGTGGAAACCACAGAACTCTGTAGAAAATGTTGCCAGCTTTTATTATTTTGATTTTCCTTAAAATATCTAGGATATTTTGCACAGGCACCACCATCACTATTTTCCTGGAAAGGATTTCAGAAAAGCCTCTGATCACTCTACTCAAAGAAGAGAAGTGGTTTCTTTTTAATATAAAAAATAAGGTACCATATTATTTCCTATGAAAAAGGAACCATCTCATTATCTGAATACAGTGGCAAACATGAAAAATGTGTCCATCCCAGAAAACTTAAAAGAAGCACTGTGTTCCCCTGTATTCTTCTGACACTCCTGTGAGTTGCCGCCATCACCTTTTTCTTGCCCAGGAATTCAAAAAGGCAGAAGCAGTGCTGCAACAGAAAAGGTAGAGGAGTCAGTACTTTCTCAGATTCTCCCAGGATGTAGAAAGTTTCTACTTTTCACCATTCTGCTCAGACACTGAGATGGTTTCTTAGATGTCAAGGTACAATACTGACATTGACCCTCAAATAAGTCAAGTCAGTTTGTAAAGGTCAAATTCTGACTAAAATTTCTCAATGTATATAGTACTTTCTTTTGAATTTCAGCCAGCTGAATCCCATTGGTCTCAATAAATGAAAATTTTCTTACAATTTGCTGTTCTCTTCCAGACTTTTGGTTCTTCTATCACTTTTGCCCTATGTATTGTCTCTTTAATACATTCCAGGAAAAGAACAGGAGTCTTTTATAGAATTTCATTGTGACTATAGTATTGTGGTTTGGGTAGTGGGAAGTCATGTGGCTGGAAGCAACAGAAGATACTAATAGATGGGGAATGGGATTTTTTGGTTAACCTTCCATTTGAAGATATTTTCTTATATGTTCCACCTCGTAAGTTATTGAACTGAGAGAATAGACTCTCAGGCCTCTTCTACACTGCCATATAAAATCCAGATTATCTGCTTTGAACTTGATTATGTGGCAGTGTAGACTCATATAATCCACTTCAAAGCAGATAATGTGGATTATCTGCTTTGATAATCTGGATTATATGGCAGTGTAGAAGGGGCCTGTGATGTCTACCCAAACAACTAGGTTACATCTTCTTTCTATGCACTTGGATTTGATTCTGCTTCACCTCAAGATATTATCTTTTTATATTCTTACATTTTGTCCTTGGTTTTTACTAGACAACAATAGTTTTTGTATATTGGATGAAAAAGTTCACACACTGACTGCTAGCTGGAGAATGGCAAGTTTGCAGAATGCTTCCAAAAAGAAAAGGAAAAAGTTTATGTTTCTTAAACCTTTTGTTAAGAATCAAATCACTCCATACTGGTTGCTAAAAGTTGCTGTATTTCTTTATTGAACTCCCTTCTCCCCCCCCCCCCCCCCCCCTCCAAAACTTGTTGTTTCTGCACGGTGAGACATTTGCAAAGTTGCTTTGGTCAGCCATAATTTTTTTACTTCTCTGTGTTTAGAAAATCCCAAAGCTTATAATACTTCTTAGTCTCTAGTGAACAGCATCTTGGCATACACTTGCTGACTTTAAATGTGATTTCTTTTCTAACAGTCAGCTATTATTAAAGTGCAGAACTGTCTTTAAGGGCAAATGCACTCTTTCAGATCTAAGATGGCACATTTTACTTGCACCAGAAGAAACATTTAACTCACTACCTTTTGTATTTAATACAGTAATGGGTTATATTCTTTGACATTATGGGTGAGCTAGAGGCAGGTATTCCTAATACATTTCAAAAACCCATACATTTGAATCTATCCACTATAGATTCAGATTCCAATGGATCCATTGTGTCATCTGTCACCTTACAGAATGCAGTTCCCTGCCCAAAGATACTAAGTCAAATTAAAAGATTGCATATTTATGCCACCTATGAAATACAATTGCCTGTTTTACCAGGTATAGAGTCACTTGAAAGAGACTAATGTTTTCATTCCACCGGCACATTCAATATTTAAGATCTTACAGCCCAATGACTCAGAGAAGAAACTCAGAATCAGCTCCTGCACTGGGAAAGCAAATTAAAGACTGTGATAACAGCAATCTCAACTTGTTCACATGACAAAGCTTCTAGAAAAGCTTTAATTAGTCTCCAGAATTTCTTGGAAAAGAATTCATTGCTGTCCTTTGTCAATATATATGATGGTATCACTAGGGAAAAGCAATGTCATTTCAGAATGTCAGTGGGCTACAATTTTATTGTAACTATCAAATAGTTATTATTTCAGTATATTTCAAACATCACGTTTGGGTTTTGTATACAAGCATAAGGCCAAAGCACACAAAAAAAAAACAGTTCTAAAAGTTACATATTATATGCATATGGCATTGAATATCTGCTTTTGTTTTTATTATTGTATATGGCATTGAATATTTGCCTTTGTACTTTGAAGCTGCCCTTTGGGGACAGGGGGTGGGTTAGAAATAAGATGATGATGATGATAATGATGATGATGATGATGATGGTGATGATTATTATTATTATTGTTGTTGCTGTTGCATAAAGACATAGTATGACACAGCAGATGAGATATATATGCTGGATTTCATATCACAAAATCGCAAGTCGAACACTTCCCAACACTGTGTGATGTATTTTCGGATGATGCGTGCAGATTCCAGTAAGGTGGCCTTTTGCAGTTGACAGATTGTGATTTTGTAAATGTTTATTGTTTCCAAATGCCAACTGAGATCTTTTGGCATGGCATCAGTATGCCGATTACCACCGGGACCACTTGCACTGATTTATGCTAGAGACTTTGCAGTTCAATCTTGAGGTCCTGATAGCGGCTGAGTTTTTCCTGTTGTTTTTCATCAATTCGATTGTCACCTGGTATGGTGACATCAATAATCCAAACTTTTTTATTTTCCACAACCGTGAGGTCTGGTGTGTTGTGTTCCAACACTTTGTCAGTCTGGATTTGAAAGTCTCATAGTATTTTTGTGTGTTCATTTTCCATTACCTTTGCAGGTTTGTGAACCCACCAGTTCTTTATTGCTGGGCAGTGGTACTTGTGACATAAATTCCAATGAATCCTTTGGGCCACATAGTTGTGCCTCTGTTTGTAGTCTCTCTATGTGATTTTCTTACAGCAGCTGAGGATATGATCAATAGTTTCGTCAGCTTCCTTGCACAGTCTGCATTTTGGGTCACTGGCTGATTTTTTAATCTTGGCCTTAATTGCATTTGTTCCGATGGCTTGCTCCTGGGCTGCAAGGATCGGGCCTTCTGTCTCCTTCATCAGTGTCCCATTCATGAGCCATAGCCAGGTCTTCTCTTTATCAACTTTACCCGCCCCCCCCCCTCGATGGGTGCCACCTTGTTGTGGGGGGCAGGGAGGGCTTAACTGCTCCAAGGATGCTGAGAGCTGTGATGGCAGTAGTGTAACTACCAGCAGGCCCAACTAAGCCAGAGAGGTCTCATTGGCAGACCTCTACTAGATACAAATATCACATAACTGATCAACTCTAATTTCCACAGATTTAATGAAAACTTAACCCTGCAACAGGATTTCAAACAATAACTTTCATAATTAATTTACAACCACAGTTTTCACTATCAATCAATTTTTCAGTCTTGTCAATATCACTTTGAATCCTTTTTCTTTCTTCTAAGCCAGTTGTGAACAACTGTGGTAGAGCTAAGGGAATTGCTAGGAATTATATGGATAGCTATAAATTATTAAAAAGCAAACAAAAAGAAAACCAAACTTGTCCATTTTTGATTTCCAAAAATGAGTATTTTTGTTTTAAAGAGTGCACTGGGCCTAGAGCAGCAATTCTCTCCCACCACCCTTCTCTCTCTCTCTCTCTCTCTCTCTCTCACACACACACACACACACACACACACATATCAAAAAAGGTGGTCCAGGGAATCTCTGGAGACAAAGTGAAAGAAAAACAATGTATACATGACCGTAAAGCTAAAATTTGCCCACCCTGTTTTTATTGTATTAACAACCCATTCCAGTTTAATATAATCTGCTAATTTGATGGATAAGCCCATCTTCATGGAAAGCTATTGGGCCTAATTATTGAGTTAATGTCCATCTACTAGCTACAACCCACCATCAAGGGCTGCACATTACCATCTACTCTACATGTATATTGTGGAGCCTTGCTAAAATTCTTGCTAATATAAAGACAGACCACATGCACAAGGAAGTCATGCAAGACCTGAGCAGGACTGTTGCTAATAGGTTGACTCGAAGATCTCTCACCATAAGTCAAAGTCATCTTGAGGTTGGTTAACAACAACATGTACAATAATCCCCAAAATATGTCATATTATGATAAAAGCAGATGACAGTTCTGTTTCTTTGACTTTTATTGGTTCTTTGTTATTACAGACTGATTACTAAATTGTTTCTTCGATAATATTTCCAGAGGTCGATGTATAACTAATAGAAGTGTGCAAAATGGCTGAAATTCTATTCATAATTTGTTTCAGAAATTTGGATAGACCTGCTTTGATTAGTAAAGATATGAGAGGGACTCATTCCGAATCGTAATCTGAATATCCAAACCTTCGTAATTGCTTTGTTAAGATTTGTTCCATTAGTGGCAATGAGGAAAATTGTGAGGCTCATTTCCTTGTCATGTTTATGACATTTGTAGGCAACATTTGTGACTTTAAGCTTGCTGAGTTTCAGAATGTTTAGATAATCCACTGATTTTTAGGATTTTTTAAAAATATTTTTACATTTAAAAAAAAAACTACAAAAGGTATCCCCTTGAATTTCTGCACTATGAGACAACATAAACAGGGCATCAATCCTGCAAAGGTTTAGAAATATTTTAGAGGATTTTTTAAAAAGTTTTTTTTTCAATTAAAATGTATATATTAAAAAATAACAAGAAGTATCCACTCAAATTGTGGCACAGTTAGACAATATGAGCAGGGCAACAAATTTGAAACCAACCAACCTATCCAATGATGTTAAAGATTTTTTTTTCAATTTAAGAACATGTGATTAACTGCAAGCAGCCCCAGTTTATTCTGCCATGATCAGAATTCTGGGAAATGTAGTTTAGGAAGAGGATTTTTGAATACTCTGCTACATAGTTTCTAGCCTTCCCAAATGTCCCAGAATTCTGCTCACACCAGAAGAATGGGGTTGCAGTTTTAAGAGAACTAAGGAGATGGTAAGGACTGTAAAGTTCAGGAAGGGAGTGGGAATTTGGAAAATATAAGTTTGAGGTAAGACACACAGACACTGACGGGGGGCTGACAGTGAGGAGGAAGGGGCTACTAGGCCTCCCTCCCTCCCTTCCTCCCTCCCTCATTCCATCAACTGTCATTTCCCATCACAGCCCCATCCACACATGCTTGTTGCTTTGGTCATGCCCATTTTTTACCTCAAAAGGGAGCCTTAGCTCTGAGAGAAACCACTGACAAAGGAGAAAGAGGTGGTGAGGCCCTTTTTTCACCTCAGGAAGCGGGAGCCACTGCCAGCAGCGCCGGGCTATCTCCAAATCAACAAATCCTTTTGAATCTTCCTGAAAGTTTTGGAGGCTGCTATTTTGATTCTTATATGCTTCGGAGACTCCCTTTCAGATTATTAATTGAAAAATTTGTATTAACAAATCATTCAAATCTCTGAATTATGAAATGGAAGTCCGAAGCTTTGCACACCCCTAGTAACAAAGTGATTAGTAAGTGTGTGAATTGTTTCTTTTTAGTTTTTAAAGATATAACAGTATCTTAGGAGAACTACTTTATATCTCCAGGCTCTTCAGCTACACCACAAAAACTCTCATTAATTATAGAAAGAAACTCTGAGGTTATGTCTATAGGTTTATTACCATACAATACAATTAATTTAACCTTCAAAACTTGAATTCATTTATAAAGATACTAGATTTCCCCCACTGCCTCTTTCCTTATCTTGGGCTGAAACACCCTTTTGTCATTTGATCTATTTTTGTCAGATTGACAACACTTTCACTTATCAGAATATGATAAGCTCACACCATTCCAAAATTGGTTTTCGCAGCCAACCAGATCCATGATCAGAATGATTTGCTCTATCACACAGAAATATTTCACAGAATTCTTTTACAATATTCTCAGACAACTATCAGTAGTCTTAAGTATAAAGGTGAAACCACAGTAGATGTTCTCTGAGCATTTAAAATATTCCATGGAGGTATCAGTACATGCTCTCCTTCTCCAGATTTCCTAGTTAAACTATTCATAACTGTTATCATGGACAAAACTTTTTGCAGCCACATTTAAAAGTCCTGTAAAGGTTCAATTTTTCTTAAATCATTTGCAATAATGCACAGTTGTCCTAATAGATACTTAAGCATGACTGCAAGGTTCAAGGCTTTCTGTTTTGATTTATAGCAGCTTGCATCTAACAGGGAATCATATTTTGTACATTTAGTTTAACTTCTTGTCATAGCTTTTTCCATTTCCTAAAAAGAGTATTTTCTGAAAAAGAAATACTCAACCCTCCGAATTAACCTTGCCAAAAACCAACAGGCAACCACTATATGTGCCTATGCACCAACTCTAGATGCTGACGAAGACATCAAGGAAAATTTTTATTGTCAGCTGGACATCATCCTATCGGAGATACCTAAGGAGGACAAAATCATCTTCCTGGGGACTTTAATGCCAGAGTCGGACGGGATCCGACCTGTGGCCAGGGATCATAGGAAAAGACGGGGTCGGAAACAGAAACTCGAATAGCATCTTGCTTCTCACCAAATGTGGAGAGCACAACCTTGTCATCACCAACAGGCTCTTCCGCTAGAAAAACAAGCTCAAGACATCATGGAAGCACCCCCGGTCAAAGCATTGGCACCTCTTGGACTATGTTATTATACGTGCCAAAGACCGCCGTGATGTGCTTCTCACAAGAGCCATGACAGGTGCCGATGACTGCTGGACAGACCACAAGTTAATCTGATCCACGATGGCTATCAAGATCATCCCCAAACGCAGACTCCAAGGAAGAAAAACAAAGCATAAAATGAATGCCCAAGCCCTCCAGGAGCCCTCCAAACGAGCCCTTCTCCAAACAACACTCAAGGTCATCTACTCATAGGACACTCTGAAAATGTTGAGGAACATTGGAACAAATTGAAGACTTCCATCATCACAGCCTGTGAAGAAACCATTGGATATCAAACTAAGAAACATCAAGACTGGTTTGACAATAATGACAAAGAGATCCAACACCTAATTGATAACAAAAGGAAAGCCTTCCAAACATGGCAGAGAGACACCAATTGTGCTGCCAAGAAAAAGATCTATGCCAGTGCAAAAGCTGAGGTTGCAGATACCCATGATGCTCAGGGATTTTTCAAAGCCACAAAAATAATTTACGGACCAAGAAACCATGGCATACAGCCTCTACGCTCATCAGATGGAGCCAAAATTCTGAAGGACAAAACATCAATTGCACTACGTTGGATAGAACACTACCAGAACCTGCTGAATCGCAAATCCAATGTGGCCAAAGAGACCCACTCACAAATCCTGCAACAAAACAGGGATGAGCTTGCAGCACTGCCTAGTTTGGAAGAAGTTAGCAATGCCATCAGCCAACAAAAAAACAACAAAGCTAGCAGACCTGATGGGATCCCTGCTGAAATCTTCAAAACGGGTGGACCTGAGATGATACAACAACTCCACCAGCTCATTGAAAAGGTGTGGGTGACCGAGAAAATCCCAGCAGACTTCAAGGATGCCACCATCATCACCCTTTTCAAGAAAGGGGATAGAACAGACTGAGGGAACTATCGCGGTATCTCCCTTCTAACCTCCACTGGGAAAATCCTCACAAGAATCCTTGCAAACCGCCTTCTCCCTGTCTCAGAAGACACCCTCCCAGAATCCCAGAATGGCTTCCGTCTCTCCAGAGGAACAGTGGACATGATCTTCACTGCTTGACAGCTCCAAGAAAAATGCAGGGAACAAAATCAACCTCTGTACATGGCATTCATTGACCTTGCAAAGGCATTCAACACAGTGAATCGCAGCGCTCTTGGGACCATCCTCCAAAAAATTGGGTGCCCTGACAAATTTGTGAACATCCTGCGGCTCCTCCATGATGACATGATGGCAACAGTCTTGGACAGCAACAGCTCCCAAAGTGGCCCATTTAAGGTGGAATCAGGTGTCAAGCAGGGATGTGTTATTGCCCCTACCTTATTTTCTATCTTCATCACTATGATACTTCACCTTGTTGATGGGAAGCTTTCCACCAGAGTGGAAATCATCTATCGGACAGATGGCAAGCTATTTAACCTCAGCAGAATGAAAGCCAAAACCAAGGTCACCACAACATCTGTTATAGAACTCCAATATGCTGATGACAACGTAGTCTGTGCGCATTCAGAAGAAGACCTACAAACCACTCTAAACATCTTCGCAGAAGCATACAAGAAGCTCAGCCTCTCATTGAACATTGAGAAAACCAAAGTGCTCTTCCAACAGGCACCAGCTAATCCCTCTGAAATGCCAGGGATACAGCTTAATGGTGTAACATTAGAAAATGTCGACCATTTCCGCTAACTTGGCAGCCACGTCTCCACAAAAGTCAACATTGACAATGAAATACAACACCGCCTGAGCTCTGCGAGTGCAGCATTTTTCAGAATGAAGCAGAGAGTGTTTGATGACCAGGACATCCGTAGAGATACCAAGGTGCTTGTTTATAAAGCCATTGTCCTCCCAACCCTGCTCTACGCCTGCGAAACGTGGACACCAAACTCCTGGAACATTTCCATCAGCGTTGCCTCAGAAAAATCCTGCAAATCTCTTGGGAAGACAGGCGGACAAATGTCAGCGTGCTTGAGGAAGCAAAGACCACCAGCATTGAAGCGATGCTCCTACGCCATCAACTCCGCTGGCACTCAAAGTGGCCAGCCTCTGGTCAAAGGAAATCTAGTATAATGCCATATTTTTAACTTTGTGATTATAAATACATTATAACTGTATTCTCAATTTGCTTCTGATATGATAAATAAAAATATATACTTTTATTCGGATGTTTCTGTTTTAACTTGTATTGTTTTTAATGTAATGTATTATTAGCAAACATGAGTCCATTATAGGGAGAAAGGCAAAATATAAACGAATAACAACCACCACCAATTCACATTAAAACCTATGCTGCCCAACTATTAATGGCTCAAATACTACTTTCCCAGGGTCCAGTTTTGTGATTATTTTTTCAAATTGGATTAATGATACTTTTAGATTTGATACACTCAAGGAACATTTCTGCTTTAAAATTCATATTGTTCACCTTGTCCAGTGTATTACTGACATCAGAGACTAGTATGTATGAATAAATGTATGCAATACATAAATTAATACTACATAACTAGTCTCTCTCCCACTCCCTCCCTCTCTCCCTCCTCCCCACTTTGTAGTCAGAGTAGTGGGATGGGGGAGAGGGAGGCTCCTGAAGTCTATGTTAAGAATGTTGTCAGAGAATAGTATATGACTCTGTTAATCCATTTAATGATTAAAAACCAGTGTGGAGTCTGGATCAGCAATCAATGTTCAATAGAAAACACAAACAGCCCTTGTTAACATTGTATCACCTCATTAATCCATGCATATAGCGGATCAATGGAACATAGAATTGCAGCTCAGACTGACAGATTTCCAGATAGCTTTGAAAAATCAGAATCTGATATATTATGAAATGTGTCTGATTTATCACCCATCTTTTCAGATGGCAACCCGAGTCTCTGGAACGACACAAATGGAATAACTATACAACTGCTGCAATCATAATCATAAACAAAGGTAGCATATGTTTCATTTTTCTACTAATTCAGAAGACTTTTTCTTGACAGGTCTTTTAAACCTGCATATCAAAGCAAGCATTGTTCTTCTTTTATGTTGGACAAGTTATGCCAAATGGGAACAAAAGCAAATATGTGCTAGGGAATGAAAGCACCTGCTTGAGAAAAATGCTTCTGGGGAGCATGGGTTTAAGTTCTAATGAATCTCTTTTGCGCACCAAACATGTCAGAAATAAAGCTCTCTTGTAGGAGTCTGATGTTGGTCTCTCATTCCCCAGTCAGCAGGGGTCAGACCTGACAGCTAACTTAACTTCTTATGGAGAGAAAATACCGCTTGACTCATGTAACTAAAAGCCCTCTGGCAGAATATAGAAGACTAGAACCACCTGGAGACCAATCCTCTTTTTCTCTCTCTGATGGTCTCTTTGTGATGGAAACTTTCAAAGATGGCAAGATGAAAGATAAAAGAAAAACTGTGTCGCCCTCTGTGGAGTTCCTAAATCCCAAAGGCACACACCACAAGTCAAACTGCAACTTGAATTCAAAAACATAATCTCATGTGATTTATTCAACCACACCCATTTTTTGTCATGGGCAAGAGTTTAGGCCTGAAATATGCTTCAAATTTACATACAATCAACCTTAAAAAGCTATATAAACTTTCAGACTGTATTAGAAAGAAAACCAGGTCACCGACATTTACATATAAATCACATTTTACTGATACATCCTTTGTAACACAGAGCCTGTTCTTTCATTACTACACATCTCATTACTTAGAGAGTAAGATTAGGAAGATTCCCAGTGGATCACAAAAAGATTTTATTCTGTATTAGGGAGTTCCCTTTTAAAAAAAAAAAAACCCTAAGCATCACATTGCCATTTAAAAATGATGAAGGGAAAGTTTGAAGTTTTATAGAAACCATTAGGAAGAAATAATTGCCAGACAGAGTCATTGGACTGGAAGATAGTATATGAATCACATTTCAGAACTCTTCTGCAAATTAGAGACTTCCAATTTTTCATGCTTATGCATTTATCTTAAAGGCATTAACTTGGAGGTATATGCTATTGATTTCTTTAGAATTTATATCTTAATCACTGTCCAGTGGCTTTATCAGGCATTCCTACAAACTGCTGCACTGAATCTGGAATTCCTATGATTTAGCATTAAAACATGGGAAATGATCCACAGAAATTTGAATAACCATACTGGAAAGTCCTTATCTATATTCTAACTCAGAAGGATTATCCAGATTTGGAGACACCTTCCAGATGTTTTTATATACTGGTACATTTTCACAACATGCCTTAAAAATCAATTGGGCTAAGATGATTTCTTCAGTTCTTTTTTTTCCTATAAATTTGTTGACAACATACTTTTTTAACATTTAGCATCAGAATTCTAGCATGTATTTTTTTTAGCTGGCCCTGGCACTATTCTTTTCAGTGGGTCAAGAACGACAAAGAGTCACATCACTGGTGCCATATCTTCTGTTGTATCCTATGAGATTATATGAGTTACAAAGAACTTTCAAATGAGGAAGGGTTAAAAAGTAAGCGAGAACTACTCACCTATGCCAAACTTCAATGATATAGGTGAGTCTTTAGATGGACAACCTCAAAAATGCTTACGTTTCCTCTGCCATTAACAATTTTGGGATCACCAGCCTTTGGGGACCATTCGGCACACCTGGAGTGTTGTTCAGGTGCCATGGCACCATCCCAAATTGCCATGGGAGTGCTTGCTCAAACACAAAATAGTTGCACTGGTGAATGAAACCAATCATGAAAATCCTATTACTTAGGAAAGCAAAACAATGAAACTGACTTTTGTTCATGGACTCCACTTTGGAAATGCAGTAATACTTACAACTGGAGAGTGAAGAATTCCTCACAGTGTGCAGTAGTAATAAGGTTAGTTAGTTTGAGTGACATGAAATGTCCTCCCTCTAGGCCTGTCTATCCTGACTCCCCATGGTACTCTTAAGAATGTTTCTCCACCTCTTCTTCCCATGGGTCCTCTCCCAACCTTCCGAGATATAGTATTAGACTCTGAGTAGCTTTCCTATCTTAGAATGGAGTTCCTTCAACAAAGCTTAGTTGGTATCTTAAACTCATTGGTGTGTTTGCTCTTTTAAATCAAAATATCTAACCATTGCATGTACTCTAAAAGGTAAAACATGCCTTTTACAGGTAAACAACTCAAATTCAATCTCTGGTATGTGTTCCAAAATTACCTCGCTGTCGAAGAGCCAAAGATTAGGAAGAGTCACAGTAAACCAGTGCTCTGATTCACTTCAAGTCGATTTCATATGTTCACTTCAGCTTCAGTGGTGCAAATCAAAAGTGGTATCTTTATAGTTTAATCCAATAGAGAAGATCACAGTGTCAGTTTGATACATAGGTTTTAGAGTGTCCCTTAGTTATAAATCCCATAAGACATTTTCTTTTACACAGGAGGCTTAAAAGATCCACACAGAAAAAAGAAAATCGAAAGCTCAGGCCTCTATTTTTAATTACACAATTCCAACCGGTACCTGTATTCCAGGACTGAGAACCAAAGGAAACTAGTTCACAAGTAACTGAAAATGTTTGATATCAATATATGCAGAAGTTTTCTGCGTGTTAAGCTTATAGAAGATTCTTGAAGCAAGTTACATGTATTGTTTTTGCAATTCTACATGGCAGCCATAATGAAATGAGGTATATAATCCCCACCAACTTCAGTAAAGCTCCAGTTCCCATCAGTCATCAACACTGCCTATGTTGTTGCTGCCATCAAGTTCACTTTGCCTAATGATTTCACTATGAATGATAGACCTAGAGCCCTAGTCTTCAGATGCCCTGCACATGTCTTGAAAATTCAGATCTGTGGTTTCCTTGAAAAAAAAAAAAACAACTTACTTGCAATGTGGTCTTCCTTTTTCCACACTACTGACTACTGCATTCTAAATTGTCAAATATTTTGGCCTCTCTCAGTTAGTTACTTCATTTCACAGTACAACAATAGCATTTTAGTGAGATTCAATTCTAATGAGAGTTCAGACTTAATTTGCTCCTAAGAATGATTAGGTTTGGTTTAACAGTCCAGTGTATCTGTAGAACTTTTCTCTAGAATCACATGTCAAATCATAGAATCATAAAATCATGGAGCTGGAAGAGACTACAAAGGCTATCCAGTCCAACCCCCTGCCATGCAGGAACACACAATCAAAGCACCTCAGACAGATGGCCATCCAGCCTCTGCTCAAAAACCTCTATAGAAGGAGACTCCACCACACTCCAAGGTAGCTGCATACAACAGCTCTGACCATCAGGAAGTTCTTCCTAATGTTTAGATGGAATCTCTTTTCCTGCTATTTGAATCCATTTGTCTATGCCCTACTCTCCAGAGCTGCAGAAATAAGCTTGCTCTCTCATCAATGTGACATCTTTTTCAAATAGTAAAAAAGTATTTATCATGTCCCCTCTCATCCTTCTTTTCTACAAACTAAGCATACCCAGCTCCTTAAGATACTCCTCATAAGCCTTGGCTTCAAAACCTTTGATCATTTTGGTCACCCTTCTCTGGACACATTCTAGCTTATCAATATCATTCTTGAATTGTGGTGCGCAAAACTGGACATAGTATTCCACATAAGGGCTTACCAAAACAAAATAGGGTGGGACTATTACTTACTTTGATGTAGACAATATACTCCTATTGATGCAGTCTAGAACTTCATTGGCTTTTTTAGCTGCTACATCAAATTGTTCACTCATATTCAGTTTGTGGCCTACTAAGAATCCTAGATCTGTTTCACACATATTGTTTTCAAGTCAGGTGTCACCTATCCTATATATATATATATATATATATATATATATATATATATATATATATATATATGAAAGAACAATACAATATTTAAATTGAAGAACAATTTGAACCAACATCAACATCATTATTTCAATGGGAAAGGTGGGACTGTTTTTGGCTGATGAGATAGTCAAGTTAATTAGGATTGTTATTGTTGTGTGTCTTCGAGTAGTTTCAGACTTTGGATGACCCTAAGTTTAAAGTTTAGGGTGGGGAAGGGTAAATGACCTTTTAGGACCATATTTGGCCCACAGGCCTTAGTTAGAGAGAACATTTTAATCAAATCCATGAATGCTTAAATCACAAAAGAGGCAAAGGTAGAGGGATGACAGTAATCATAAATACTAGGACTATGCTGGCTAAAGCTCATAGGACATTGACTTGAAATCTGCATATTCTTCGCCACTGTACATTTCCAAGGATAGTGGTCACACAGTATGTAGAATGGCCTATTGTGTGGGTTGTTCAATATTATTGTCAATCATCAGAAACAGCTGGTGGTGAATGGAATCTTTCCAGTACACATCTTTTGATCACTGCACTGAGGAGCTGATATTTACCTGGTGTTTGACGACTCTTTATGGCAAGGGAAACATGTAGAATACTATTTAGCTGAGCACTCATCCCAATAGAAAATATATTTTAAAGGGGATATAATTCACTTTCCCTAGCTGCCTTTTCTTTCTGAGTGTAGTTGAAAGGCTGTACTTTCTTGAATATATCTTTTGCCTTCTGCAGTAAAAGGTGTGCCCCTTAATCAAAACTTGAAAAAGAGCACCACATATGCCAGGAGAAAAAATGCCAGAAGGAGACTTTTGGAATTATATATTCCATCTGGGAAAGAACAAATGTATTCTTCCATCACTCCCTCCTATTCACAGGATAAAATATAGTGAGAGAATATCAATATTCTGTGGAGAAGATTGAGTGAATATTTCCACCATGAAACCTAAATCGTTTCAATAGAATATATTTCAATACAGGCTATTCAGAGTCTTTCAAGAGACGAACCACAATAAAAAGACACCCGGAACTTTGCTTTTCCGATTCTTGGCTGGAGGAAAGTGATTTTAAAAGAGGATTTTTCACATTTGAAGGAAAGAGTTCTTTGCATTTTGAGCCCAAATGATCACTAGTCAGAAACAGTAGACCCATATTCAAAACTACCCAAAATAATGGAAATTTTTGATACAAAAGAAAGTTAGAAGGGTTTGAGTGATCTCCAAATTTTCAGTAAAAGCAACACTTTGCTTTGAAATGCTGTAAAGAAATGTCACTGTGAAGCAATGCTTCTAATATGTTTTTGCTTTTAAGTGAGAATACATTTACTACTAACAGCTGCTTTGGTAAATTCACTAAGATTTTTAAAATCTATGTCTACTAAAGGTGTCAACCCTGCTAAACTGACATTGGAGGGAAAGAAACAAACAAAAAGCCATCTGAAACTTGACTAGATCCATTATTTTGTAAAGACCCATGAACATAGAAAATTCTACTCTTTGGGAAATACATGGGATTTTAGGCCTACTTATCTAAATACAAGAAAGGACATCTACATACATTTCGAAAAGCATCAGACATTATATGGTTTTGGAAAACTCCCTTCTACGCAGCCATAAAAAATCCAGATTATCTTCTTTGAACTGGATGAACTCATATAATCCAATTCAAAGCAAATAATGTGGATTATCTGCTTTGATAATCTGGATTGGTAGTGTAGAAGGGGGCTAAGACTCCCTTTCAAGCAAAGATATAGCAACTTGTATATTTGTCAGCAAACAAACTTTAGTAAACTGAATATATAGGAAGTCAGAAGCATGACATTAAATACTATCACTATTTTCAGAATTTCACTTGGGCCCGGTCTGTGGCGCAGGCTGGAGAGCAAGCCAGCTGCAATCAGCTGCAATTAATCACTCTGACCAGGAGATCATGAGTTCGAGGCCCGCTCGGAGCCTATGTTTGTCTTGTCTTTGTTCTATGTTAAAAAGGCATTGAATGTTTTCCTATATGTGTAATGTGATCCGCCCTGAGTCCCCTTCGGGGTGAGAAGGGCGGAATATAAATGCTGTAAATAAATAAATAATAAATAAATAAATATTCTTGTTAGTCCTATATCTGCATTAGATTACAACTAAATTTTCTTATTCCTACTTAGAAATCTGAGCATAATTTGGAACATTTTTTCCCCAGAAACATACATTCGAGTTTGTATTTTGATGTATGCATTTGCTTTCCATTTTCCTCACTGACATAATCTTTTCAAGAAACCTTCCTACCAAATACACACATTTTAATTGTGCCCATATTTCAAATGGATACATACGTACCCATATTTTAGAAACTTTAGCAAGGTATAAATTTCTGAAGAAGATGCTAGTGAGAGTTTTAGATGATGCAAAAGGTCTGCTTTGATAGAGAAGTGTGTGATTTGACAATTTTCTATCTCTATTTAGAGTTATAGAACACCAGATATAGAAACATGGAAGTGTACCTGTAGTTTGACACACATTTCTAGTAAATCTCAAAGTTATCTTTCATGTCACATGAAAAATGTAATTACCTTGAGAGGATACGGAGTTCCTTCTTTTGAAGGAAAAAATCTACAGACACAAGACTCTATTTGAGTTTGGCAGAGTGTAAGATACTGTAGCATAGTATTAAAATACTCAGACTGTTCTGTCACGCGCTGGGCCTGTAACTATTGTCTCTTTGTATAGGACGTATACTTTATGCCCAGCGGGAAGCCAGGGCGCCTAAAGAGAGGTTCTTGAGGATTTCCCTGAAAATGATGGCCTTTTGAGTCTTTAATGAAATAACAAAGTCTTTATTGATGAACAAATAATAAATCTTCAAGGAGTCAAATAACACTTCAAAGTTTCCTTAATAAACTGATGACTTTTCAATCTTGTCCCCAGGGGACAGACAATTGGCTTTGGATAACTGTGCATTCTCTATAAGAAAATCCCCTTATAACCTCTCCCAGGCTGTCTATTATCTGGGCCTAGCTGATGTGGGATCCACTGCCGACTCCAAATGCATCTGGGTATCGAGTGGACCTACCAACCAAGGCTTGCAGATGTTTCAGCAGGGGTTCTGTGGAGCTGTGGTGCTGTTCCCTCTCCGAGGTTTCTTTGGAAACTTCAGGGCTGTTTCTCTCAGGAGTTGTGAGGTTGAGAGGCTGTGAGCTCTCAGCCAGAGCTTTTGAGACTTTTCCCCTGGAATTTCTTTTTCTGGTTTCTCGGATGTTCTATATCCCCGGATGTGCTATATCCCCGGATGTTCTATATCCCCGGATGTTCTTGAGATTGAAGCTTTTCTATGGGACAAGCTGGTCTACGTCCTATAGCTAAGCTTCCTAAGTGAGATAGACTTAAAAATGGCTCCTTCCCTTCCAGAGCCCTGAACAAGGGGCGGAACCAAACTTAATGATGATTGACAGGTGGCCTGTCCTATGATTGCAAACATTTGCAGCAAGAAAATAAAGTCGGAGCTTCTGGTACAGTTGTACCAGCACACAGACAGATCTGGCTAACAGAGAGAGAAATGGAATGAAGGAGAAGATGGTGGTGGCCAGTCAAGAAATGTCATGCAGAACCTTTCCCATTGCATTTGCAAGACTATTTTGGCTGGAAGAGAGTGCACCCAGGCACTACCCTGTTTCCCCAAAAATAAGACAGGGTCTTATATTAATTTTTGCTCTAAAAGATGCTTTAGAGCTTGTTTCAGGGACAGTCTTATTTTTCCAAATTGACTTTTTAAATGAACTATATCTAGGACTTATTTTTGAAATAGGGTTTAAATTTCGAGCATCCTCAGAAATGCTGAAAAACCATGATAGGTCTTATTTTCAGGGAAACAGGGTATCTTGCAGATATTGCACTATTGAGACAAAAGTGTTGCATAAGGATTATTTGATACTTTCTCACACAATGTTGTGAAAGTAGGTATGTTAGTCTAAACCTGGTTATGCTAGTATAAAGCCACAAGAACCTCCCTATGGATTTTTCTGTGGCTGCAGATTAACACCAATGCTGTCACTGTTTTAGGGGTGACTTTTTCAATTTGTGACTCACCCCTTTTCTATAAAGTTTAGTGGCACCCAGAGGTGGCTTGAGCTAGTAAGCAGTAGAGGCATTTGCGGGTGGCGCAGAAATCCACTAGGGGTGCTGCTGAGTTACCAGGCCTTGAAAATTTACCTAGGACCGGCCCTGCCTTTCTCCCTCTGCCACCAAGTAGTGCTGCCCCAGCACCAGCCAACCATGCTGGAGCAGAGCCCGGCCGCATTATGAGGAGGAGGAGGAGAGGGAGAGGCAGCAAGGGGACGATGGGTCCCTGGGTGTTCCTGCTGGCAGGGCTCCTGCAGCCCTGCACCATGGCCGCCTTCTCAGGGAACAGCCCCGGCCCTGCCGAGACCCTGCCAGCACCCAGTGCCACCCCTGTCAAGGAGACCCAGCTCTAGGTCTTCACCCTGGATTACCCCCATATCCAGGTGCTCTTCGAGATCACCCGCTGGATCCTGCTGACCTCTTTGGCCAAGATCGGAAAGGAGAGGACAGAAGGGAGGGAGGGGATGTTCTGCTCTGGGGAAAGAAAGGGCGCAGGTGTGCATCGGGCTCATTGGCAGCGACATGGAGGGAGATGTGAGGCTTTGGCACAGGGTTTGGGCATCAGTTCCCATCTGGTCCAGCCAGCAGAGCTAATGGCGAAGGATTGCACTATGTAACACCACTTTTGCTCCTAGGTTATAAATGTCATTTCTTAAATAATGCATAGGCAAACTTAGGCCCTCTGGGTGTTTTGGACTTCAACTCCTGTAGGCTGTTAGGAATTGTGGGAGTTGAAGTCCAAAACACCCGGAGGACCGAAGTTTGCCTACGTCCTTGCTTCAATCATAAAAACATGAAAAATATTTACAGTAGAGTCTCACTTATCCAACACTCACTTATCCAACATTCTGGATTATCCAATGCATTTTTGTAGTCAATATTTTCAATACATCTTGATATTTTGGTGTTAAATTCGTAAATACAGTGATTACTACATAGCATTACTGCGTATTGAACTACGTTTTCTGTCAATTTTGTTGTTAAACATGATGTTTTGGTGCTTAATTTGTAAAATTATGAGCTAATTTGATGTGTAATAGGCTTTTCCTTAATCCTTCCTTATTATCCAACATATTTGTTTATCCAACGTTCTGATGGCCCGTTTATGTTGGATAAGTGAGACTCTACTGTATTACATTACAAAAACTTTGTTTTTGCGGGACATCCATACACTCTGCTATAGTTTATCAATGAATATCTCATTTCAAGATACATGTTGTTGAAGGCTTGCATGGTGGAAATTACTGGGTTGCAGTGAGTTTTCTGGGTTATATGGCCATGTTCCAGAAGCATTTTCTACTGACGTTTTGCCCAGAACTATGAAAAGCATCCTCAAGGGTTGTGAGGTCTGTTGGAAACTGGGAAGCTCCGGCGTGGGGGAAAACTTATCTGAGGCAAATGTGAATGGTGCAATTGGCCAGCTTGATTAGCATTGAATGGCCATATAGCTTCAAAGTCTGGCTTCTTCCAGGGGAATCGCAGAGGGAATCACGCAGAGAAGCCATTGAAATCCACAAGCATGTGGACAATTTCAACAGAAAGGACGGAACCATGAAAATGAACAAAACCTGACTACCAGATTTTTTTAAAAAACCCTCTAAAATCAGGACAGTAAATAAAAGAACAATACTCTGAAAACAGGGGAATTCCAGACATAAAACAATCAGGACCAGCTAACACCTCCTAACAAAGGATTCCCCCAGGCAGGAATCAGCCAAGCTTTGAAGTTGTAAGGCTTTACAATGCTAATTAAGGTGATTAATTGCAATGTATACACTTGCCTCCAACAGACAAGAGTTCTTTCTCCCATCTAGGACTTTTCATAGATATATAAATCCCATTTGTCTAGTTTCCAATATATCTCACAATCTCTGAGGATGCCTGCCATAGATGCGGGTCTAATGTCAGGAGAGAATGCTTTTGGAACATGGCCATATAGCCCAGAAAACTCACAGCAACCCAGTGATTCCCGTCATGAAAGCCTTTGACAATACAGGAACAGAATTGTTTTCAAATTTTGTTACATAGTGTTATGGGTATTGTAGTCCATCACACCTGGGATACCAGGGGTTCCTTCCCCCTCTTGGCTGCAGTAAGTTTTATTTCTAAGCCCTGACCATTTTCCTAGTGAAAATGGTCAGATTGCTGGAGCCTCCCTTCAGAAACAGATGACAAATCAGAAGGAAAATCCCAGGCTGCTCAAATCTAGATCTAGGCTGGCCTGTGGCGCA
Source organism: Anolis carolinensis (assembly GCF_035594765.1). Classification (NCBI taxonomy): domain Eukaryota; kingdom Metazoa; phylum Chordata; class Lepidosauria; order Squamata; family Anolidae; genus Anolis; species Anolis carolinensis. Next base: position 54,298,182 of record NC_085845.1, read on the forward strand.
GGCTGGTTAGCAGCCAGCTGCAACAAATCAGTCTGACCAAGAGGTCATGAGTTCGAGGCTAGTCCATGCCTGTGTCTGTCTCTGTCTCTGTTCAATGTTATGGCATTGAATGTTTGCCTTATATGTGTGCAATGTGATCCGCCCGGAGTCCCCTTCGGGGTGAGAAGGGCAGAATATAAATACTGTAAATAATAAAATAATAAATAAAATAATAGACCTTTCTCCGGTTTGGCTGATAAAGATTTCTCTGACAATTTGTTTCTCATAAAACAACCTAGGCAGATTATTCCTATAACAAAGGAAGCATTGAAGAAGCACCGATCTTTTGCTTTAGTATATGTAAAGATATGGTATATATGGTGTGTATGGTATATATAAAGTGTATATTATAATTAGGATCATATCTTGGGTCCCAAGATATGGTATATATAAAGATATAGTGTATATAAAGATATGGTGTGTGTGTGTGTGTGTGTATACACACACACACACAGAGAGAGAGAGAGAGAGAGAGAGAGAGAGAGAGAGAGAGAGTATATAAAGTGTATATTATTAGGATCATATCTTGGGTCCCAAGATATGGTATATATAAAGATACGGTATAGATATAGATATGGAGTGTGTGTGTATGGTATACATAAAGTGTATTTTTCAGTGATTGGTTTGGGAAGGGGCGCCAAAAATACTGTTTGCTTACACTTGAAAATTATCTAGGGCTGGCGCTGGTGGCACCATAAAATTACAAGTCGTAGGGGAAAGCAACAACCAAAGTCCTTGCTTTAACTAGTTCAATAAAATGCTAGTCAAATTACATCTCTAACAAGGTAAGTAATTAATACTGTATTTCATCATATTATCTGCCAAATCTAATAGATCATCTGGACTGAGAGTGAGGAAGGGGAGAAAAACATATTCTTGTACTTTAGCCTACAATAGAACCTCTTTATTTAATTATTCACTTTACTGTCCATGGAGCTCTGCCCAACATTCCCCCTCCCCATTTACCAAGGTAGTTATAGCCAACTCAGAAAGCCAGGCATTACATCCATGCAATCATTGAGAAAGAGGTGGCTTTTTCACTTTCTCTGTAGAAATAATTGCTCTACAGAGAGTGAAACAGAAAGCCATTTTGAGGCAGATGGAGAAAAATGGAAATTAGGATTAGGAAGGCCAAAAATAGAGTTCTTAGTACTGAAGACTAAAGCGGTGTCTACAAGTGAGGAGGAGAGGCTATTACAAATGTCAGTCAAACCGACTTTTAAAACTTGTGATAGAAGAATCAGAGGGACAGATTTGCAGCTTGTCATTATCAAGAGGCACCTGTGGCATGATTAATGATCTGAAAGCCCTGCATGATACTTTTTTTACTGGTGTCCAAAGGGTCTCTTAAAACTCTCTGCCAACTTCTGTAAAAACAGATTCCCTTCATGTCAACTGGATTACTCCCCCCCTCTCACACACACACTTTTTTCTCTGAATACTAAATAGATCTATTTTTCTGAAGCAGTTGGCTGCTGATTTTGGCTACTCTGAGGAAGAAAATCCATTTCAACCAGCTAAAGCAGCTATTTATTTGCAAACACAAAACATTTATCTGCAATATTTGTTTGCAGGGCTAATTAATCCTATCTCGGGACTTGGGAAAGACTCATTATATACAAGAACAGCCTTACAATTGCTTGCCATCATCTTCTGCATTGTGAGCACATTCAAAACAGGCTGATTGTAACTAGGCATGATTTTACAATTCTTCTCAGTTGAAAGACTCCCTTGATTTCTGAATTATCTGATCTGATCCAATTATCTAATCTATACAGTGAAAATGATGCATTTGGAATTTACATCACAACATTTTTATTTTTTCCGTATTATGCAGACTGACACAACGAATACTAGCTTTATCAGTCACTTCTCTCATTCCTACTCTACAATTATGATCTTTCATAAGTCTTGTAACTCTCCTTCTTTATTCTTCTATCTAGGCCTATTCAAAATTCCTAAAATCCAGTCTAGGTCTAATCAAAAGTAATTCTTACATAGTTCAGTGGATCCCCCAATCTAGGTGTGTATAGAATTGCATCCTCACACATTTATGAAATAATAAACTCATATATTTCACCCTAAAATGACTTTCAAGCTACCATCTCCTGCAGAGATCTGCATCTATCCTATAGCAGATTTGTTAAATGCATCCAGATTATTTATTTTAATATATACTGTAAGCATGATACAACTGGAAATGATGGATCCTTTGATGCATGCTCGGTTGCTGTAGTATTCTTTAATTTGAATTATGTGGTTTTTTGCATAACTAATGAGATTTTAGCCTAGAGCTTTATACCCATAAAACAACAACAGCTATTTTTAAGAAATCAAATTTTATAAAATAATTTCTGCAAGTTCAAGACTGGATTCTAAGAAATAGATAAGTTCTCTAAATCTAACTTGAGCAATTTTCCTTTCAATAGTTACAACTGGAACATGGCCATACAGACCAAAAAACACACAGCAACCCTGTGATTCCGGCCATGAAAGCCTTCGACAACACAATAGTTACAATGCTTTGAAGGATGGGAAAGTGGGTAGCTTACATGTATACATTTTGTGTTGTACTAAACAATGTACTAAACAATGTGTAAGAGCAAACATTTTCAAAATGCTGGCTGAGAGATGTATGTCCGTGAAACTACAACATGCTTCCTTGTGTAATTTCAGAATTTAAATGGAATGTTTTCAGTGCTCCCTATTTTATGGACTTCATCACATGCAATAAAATGAGCATTTCTATCTATGGAATTCATTAAATGACACAAGCTCGTACCGTGATATTTTGTCATTTTTAAAGTGTGGTTTTTTTCTTATGCTTCCTAAGTCGATTGGCAATCAACTTCTTTTTTAATTCCCTGTGTAGAGACACGTAAAAATGTAAATTTAATATGTGATGGAAATGTCCAATTGTTTGCTCGTGAAGATAACAATGACGCCGTTCTGGAGGGAGGAGCTGAGAGACAGTATAGAATCCTTTCTTCTGCCATAATCTTCAGAATTGAGGAGGAAGGAACAGTAATTTATATCTCTTTTTAACAATGTAAATTCAATGGAGTTAGCTTTTGAACTGAGAGATATCTGTACTTATAAATTATAATATAGAATAATATAGAATAGAAGAAATCCTATTTAATGATCTCATATTAAAAAGTACTTCTGTGATAATACACAGAGGATTTGTTCAAGTAAAAAAATGGGGGAGGAGATGGTGGAAGGAGAATGTCGCCCATGTGATGGGAAGGCAAATGGATTTTAAATGAAAGCTGAATAAAGGAAAATGTGATGGGGGCAGGAAAATCACACATTTAACTTCCAAATGGGGCGTTGCAAAGCTTAAAGGAAAAACAATGATTCCCAATACTTTACTTTTTGTGTGGGATGAAGTCCTATTTCTCTGTAAGTAGAAAACTGGTTGATCAAAGGAGAAGTTAACTAGAATATATTCCTGAGTTGCCAGGTTTTTTACATGCAAGGTTTTTCTTTATTGGTAGAAACCTATTAAAAGTTATACATCTACTTTTACTGTGAAGTGATACAGTTCATTCTGCCATCTCAGCATTCTGCTACTTCAGCTGAATGTATGCATCATCAAGAAAACTTTCCTCATTCAAGTTTTAAGATTGTTTAAAAATGAAGTAAGGATGAATCTGAATCTGAAGATCAATGTGAAAAAGAACTAAACATAAAAATAAAGGATGGTGGTGTTAGAATACTTCCCTTCCAAGAGCTTCTGAAGCCTTGCACCTTTCTGGCATTGTATTATTGTCTTGAAAATGATTGTTTATGACTCTCTAAAATGGAATTTTTGGTCTTTAGAGACCAAGAATTCCATTTTTAGGGAGTCATAGACAATTCTTTCCAAGAGAACAATTTATTTATTTATATATTTATTTATTATTCAAACTTATATGCTGCCACTCCCCTAGGGCTTGGGGCGGCTTACAAGAACAGGCTAAAATCTAACAATTTAAAAACATCTTTAAAACATCTTAAAAAACATCTTAAAACACTCCCCCAGGGCTCTGAGCAGCTTATAAGAACAAGCTAAAATCTAAGCAATTTAAAAACAGCAAAAACTGAGATCAAAAGCCTGCCAAAACAGGTGTTAGAATCTATCCAAAGGACAGATATTTTTATTGTGGCATCAGTTTCAGATATCTTAAATAACACATTTCTATCAGTCCTTCGACACAGATATTTACATCCATTACTATCTAATTTTAGGTCTCCCAACAGAAATGATCTTCTGACAGTCCTCTTGCAAGGACAAGAAAGATCCACCATAATTAGAGTCAGCCTCTTTACCCTGAAAGCTATCAAGAAAAGAGCACATTTCCTGAAAGAAGAAGAATCAGGAAAATAAGATTTTGTCAGCAAACAGATGGTCAGCTGCCTGTCCTCCCATCCTTTTTGCCTTGTTTTTATTTATGTTGCACTTTGAAATGGTCATATGACTGGTCAAACAAATAAATTATTATTATTATTACATTTCTATCAGTTCTGTTCCCAAAGGAAAAAAATATAAATGTACATTCAAGAAATGCAACGTATCAAATAAATCTCTGAAGCAAGGTCAAAAATATCATCTTTGTGGATTCTACTGATAATAAAATTAAAAACAAAACAATACAACTGCAATTTGTCTAATGTTAGAAGTTACAACATTTGAACATAATCTGTTATGCTAGAAGACCTACACTTTGTGCATTAGAATGAAACAGGAATGATCTTGTTGCAATAGCCTTTTATTAGAAAGCTTAATTCGGGAGTAGCCAGAGAGTAGATAGTTAATGCCATATTGCCATTCTGTAAGAACTGATAGTCAAAGAAGGGCTGGAGGCCACAGTCAATTCATTTTTTTATTCCACTGCTTTGGTTATACCCATCAATTCATTTTTCAAAACAAAATGGGGTACGCTTTCATATTGCTTTAAAGAAATCTGTAAGTGTTTGGTGGTGTGATTCTGTGAATGTATTGTTTTGTGTAGTTTTGAAATTTTCACTTATAGTTTAAAGCTAACTGACAGTGTGTGTCTGTAATGCAGAATGTAATCCAGTAATGTAAGAGTTAATTGCATAGAGTAGAGGGAAACAGTGAGAGATTTCCAGTACTTAACAGGACATTCGTCATTGCTATGGAATGTGAGTGGCCGACAGCACAATGCTTCCCATGTGGTGACCGATCAAGGTCGGGTGCACAAATGCTATGCTCTGGGAAGACTATGTAAATATTGTAAAGACTGCAATAAAGATAAAAGCCGGCTGGTTTCAGCTAACAGCCGGGAAGTGTGAATTTATTTCTGTGCAACTGAGCAGATAGCCAGATCACCGAAGAAGGAGGTAAATTGAGACAGGAGGTGAATGAGTCTCAATTTAACAATTTCTTGACAGATTCTTCACTCTTGTGGGCATCATTTTTGAAAGACGGGGCTGGGAAGGGTTTGGAGGCCTTTTTAGGCTGCCTGTAAGCTTCAGGTTGCAACTTCTCATCTCTTTTAGGATGATTTTAGACTAAAAAGGGATTGGATTCTGTCTGAGGTGATTTTCTTTGAGTAGAATCTTTCCATTTACAAAAGAGTTCTTCATTCACTAGAGCAGCAGTGTCAAACCCATTTTCATTATAGATTTGGGTTTTTTTTAACATAGTGGTCAGTGCTCTTTAGGTTTTACCCATTATTGGTCCCCAGATTATAATTGTATGATAACCCCCATTACTTTTTGGGGATAATGGGAATTGCAGCTCAACAGCACTTGTGACTTTGAGGTGGGGGAAAGGGTAAAGGACATTTTAAGTTCAGTATCATATCCATAAGTTGTGCAACTAAATTCAAACCCCACTATCCTGACTAAACAGAGTAAAGTACAGCTTTCTAGATAGTACTGTATCACAAATCCCAACAGTTATAGTCATGATGACTAATGCTGAGGGATACAGGAGTCGTGATCCAGCGTCTGGAAGGCCACATTTTTATTTCTATATACTGAATTACTATTAAAACAAATAGTCTCACATATTGGGACTGCAAGCCTTATTACTGTTTCATTGATTTGTCACATTTACATGTAGATGTTTAAAGTTTACTGACAATTGAATCTCTCCTCTAATGTCTGAAATGGTGTCTGTCTTCATTCATAATGAGAGGAAACCTCTTTCATTTGGGATCTTTTATAAGGAAATCCACATTATAGTGGAACAAATGAAGCAGGGAGTTCTGATTCTTCATTTTCACAAATCTTGGAATAGTATTCATAAATAATGAAAATAATATATTAGTATATTGATGTCTGTGATTTTTCTTTGTAATCGTTTGAACTCCCATGAGATTATAAAATTTTAATTTAAACTATGCCCAAACATAATTATGATTTTTTATACCTAAATGGGAAATTATTACATTGGTTGGTTCACACAATTTCAAGGCTATATGTTTTGATGAAACATTGCTTCCTGAAAGCTGCTATGGAGAAGTTCTAGTGGGTCTCAAATGGCTTCGTAGATTTTCCTATTCTTTTGTATGAAACAAGCAGGGATTATACAGGAAGATGTGGTTAATCTAAAGGACCCTATCTTTCTATATCAGCCTAGCCTTCATGCTTTCTTTTAAAATGTATTGATAGTTTAATTATATTTTAACTTTTGTATAATGTAAATGTTTAACTGTATCTGCTTTAACTTTGGCAATCTGCCTTGAGTCCCACTTCACATAAAGTTGGGTTGGTCGTCATCGTCATTATCATCAACATCATCATCATTTTATCATACAGTAGATCCCCCATATCCATGGGTTTGTTTCCAGGATCCCTTGCAGATAAGATATTAGGCCCCATATTATTAAATTGTGGTGATGTTTGTATCACAGCCATTTACTAATATGAGATGTGATGATCTGAGGTAGCTGGAATTCTAAAATCTGAATCCCATATTTCAAAATAAAAGTTATAGATGGTCTAAATAAATATAATTGCAGATTCATTATTATTGTTATCATCATCATCATCATCATCATCATCATCATCTCTTATAGTGCATTGATGATGATAATAATGCATTTGTAATTATATTATTATTTATATGTTTATTGTTATCATTATTCACTTTTATAAAAAGATGGTACTTATGCCCTTGTAACTATTAGCAACAGGGTAGCACAAATAAATTATATATTTTCTTTCATTTTTATTCATGTATACATATTTTAGCCCTGTATTTAGGGTGGTACTATGATCTAAGTTGGATTTAAAAAATGCAAAATGATACCTGTATTTATCAGATTAATTTTTTTATCAGGTTGGCACACTGTGCTTTTTCTTTTTTGCTCTAATGTAGTCAGGCATGTAGCAGTAGCATAATTTGGAATGGCAGTGGGATGGAAAAGTGTTAACTGCATGTACCACAACTTTAAGAGCATTAAATCCAAAGTCTAAGGGTTCTTAATTTCAAGGTTGATTTTTTTTTTGCAAGGTTGTATGAAAATTGGTATATCTGCTGCATATGCTCACTTCTGAAGGAATTGCATAGGAACCTAACACCACATCACTTTTTCAAACAACCTCCCCCCGCCCCGCCCCCCCAAGAACTTGGAGATTGCAAATTACTGGATATATAAATGAGGAAGGGGAAGAGATAATATATTTTGTACACATTTGGTGGCTTGAAAAAAATGGAGAAAAAAACAGAAAAAATAGTGGAATATAATTTGCCAAGAGATTCATGGGGGTCATGGGCTCTACATTTGAACAATCATATGGATAGAAGTGAACCATGTCATGCAAAATTTGCTAATCAGTGCACTGCAAGAATTTGTGTAACAGAATGGAGGGATAATGACGAAACTCATTCAATCTAAGATTGTCTTTAAAGCAGAAAACTGGCAGGGAACAGAAATGGTAAAACTAGCTAATTATATTAGAATAAAAACACATATTTATTGAAAATTAGAATATGTTTTTCCAGTAAAAGGTTGGAAATAGGGAGCTGTCTCACTAGCCCATTATCTGGCTTCATAATAATATCTCCTTGGAGCCTGAGGCAGAAGAATACAATAACTTGGAGCATTTCTTCTCTCATTATAGAAAAAGGAATTAATGAAGTCTATAGATCAGTTTTGTATCTTCTTTCTTTTTTTTGTTTGTATTCTAATGGTGGCAAAAGTGTGAGTAGAAAAGAGTTGATGCCTCTAGAAAGTAATGACTTAAAATTCAATGATTGATTAGACCCTAACTAGAGAAGACCATTAAATCAACGGAATTTACTTCCATGTTGAACATCACTCAACCATTGGTTTCATGAGTTTTATCTATTTGGGACTAATCAAGAGGAACCATGATCTCTTAAATATTATTATATATGGGTATGTATTAGGCATGAGCAATCCATGAAAAAAATGGTCCTAAACTCGCTTCTAAAGTAGGGGGAGCTGCTGCTTCGTTTCTGAAACTACTTCCAAAATTTGGCCCAAAAAAGTTTTGAAACTTAAGAATATTTGTAAATATTCAAAATTAATTCATTAATGGTGAATGCGCATGCACAGTGGCCAAAAACAGCACCGGGAGAACTTTACAGGACTCTCCCGCCCTCATTTTTTGAGATATCTTCTTCAAACTTGGTACAATGGTAAAACACATTTAACACTGCTAGATCACCAAAATTCAGAATGTTTCCCTTATCCTCTGATTTTTGAAGAATTATCATGGCTTTTATAATATACCATTTTTAATAATTGCAGAAATCTGTTTCTGGTTTGAAAGTCTTATTTCCTGTTCCATTGGGTTGTCTTTACTTTGAAAGTCATTGTTCTACTTCAGAAACTTTGTTTTTGTGGCTGAAACTTTGTTAAATTGGTGGACAGTGTCCCAGCAAACCATAATGTGCTCCATGTCCCTTGCGCAAAGACAAAGTTCAGGCAGTGTCATAAATTTTGCCATGTTTCTATGACAGAACCAATTAGGAAATGACATTTATCACCCAGGAACAGAAATCATAGTACACCATGAAATCATTCCTGACAGATGGCCATCAGCCTCTGAATAAGGAAATCAGTCCTGGTCTGAAAGTGCTATTTCCTGTTTCATTGGCTTTTCTGGGGCTGAGAGTGTGTGACTTGCCCAAGTGGGTGGCTGAGTAGGGAATCAAGCCACAATCGGAGTCCAACACTCAAACCTCTCCTTCCCTCCCTCTCTCCCTCTCTCCCTTCCTCCCTCTCTCTAAACTTCTTCTCATACCTTCCAAGAATTCACATACCATATGAAAGTTTGGTCAAGATGGTCAGAAAAGGGCAACTAAAATGATCTAGGGCAGGGGTCCCCAAACTAAGGCCCGGGGGCCGGATGCGGCCCTCCAAGGTCATTTACCTGGCCCCCGCCCTCAGTTTTATAATATAATATTTTTATATCATTTTTAATAATATATTGTATTTACATATACTATTGATAATAATATTATAATGTTATACAATATAATAATATTAATTATATGTTATATATTACATATAATATTACAGTATAGTGGTATAGTTCAATATAATAATATATAATGCTAATATTGTGCTATGCTAATAATATAATATATTGTATGTACATACAGCTGCTCTGAGTCCCCTTCAGGGTGAGAAGGGCAGGATATAAATGTAATAAATAAATGTAGTAGTAAATAAATAAATAAATAATTTTAAACTGAGCCTCGCCCAAAGTCTGAAATGACTTGAAGGCACACAACAACAATCCTAATTCACTTGACCAGAAGCAGGCCCACACTTCCCATTGAAATCCTGATAGGTTTATGCTGGTTACAATTATTTTCATTTTTAAATATTGTATTGTTCTTTCATTGTTGTTGTTTTGCACTACAAATAAGACATGTGCAGTGTGCATAGGAATTTGTTTTTTGTTTTTTCCAAATGATAGTTCGGCCCCTCTGCTTTAAAAGTTTGAGGACCCCTGATCTAGGGTCTGAAGAACAAGCCCTATGAGGAGTGGCTTAAAGAACTAGGCATGTTTAGCCTGCAGAAGAGAAGGCTGGGAGGAGACATGATCCATGTATAAATACGTGAGGGGTAATCATAGGGAGGAGGGAGCAAGCTTGTTTTCTGCTGCCCTGGAGACTAGGACGCAATGGAACAATGGCTTCAAACTACAGCAAAGGAGATTTCACCTGAACATGAGGAGGAACTTCCTCCTTCTTTGGAGGCTTTTAAGCAGAGTCTGGATTGCCATCTGTCGGGGGTGCTTTGAATGCGATTTCCTGCTTCTTGGCAGAATGGGGTTGGACTGGATGGCCCACAAGGTCTCTTCCAACTCTATTATTCTATGATTCTATGATTCTAAGTTAGGACAAAAGGGGTGGGGAATGTTAAGAGGAGAGAGGGCCTGGGACACCTGGGAATTATAGTTTTAAAGCGGGCATAGTACTATTGGAGAAACGTCTGCTTCAGCCCAATGCTTTTATAAATGGGGAAAATTCAGAGGCTTTGTTCTGCTTCATTTTTAAAGCTATTGAGATTAAATTTGCCACAATGGAAGCAAATATTAATCACTCTTTGCCTATCAAGTTTCATAATGTTTGACCCATCCACTGGTTTTTTGGGAATTTTCAAACAACATTTTTTAAAACGCTACCAGAACGATGACCTTGCCTCTCTACCCCTCTTCCTTCTGCCCTTATTAGCTTAGCCCAAAGCTTCTGGGAAATGGATTTTTGTCCAGAAAATGGCTTCACTTTCACTTAAATAAATGGAGAACATTCAGAGGCTTCGTTCTGCTACATTTTTAAAGCTACTGAGATGAAATTTGCCACAATGGAAGCAAATATTCATCACTCTTTGCCTATCAAGTTTCATAATGTTTGACTAATCCACTGATTTTTTGGGAATTTTCAAACAACATTTTTTAAAAACGCTACCAGAATGATGGCCCTGCCTCTCCGTCCCTCTTCCTTCCACCCTGATTAGCTGAGAGGCATGCCAACATGGCTTCACCTCTCAGAGGGGCTACAGCTACATCTAAAGACATAAGAGACAGATGAAAAAAGGTGCCTTTTGATTCAAATTCTTAATATTAGGCAGTGAGCAGATGTGTCAAAACTCATTTCAAAAGTGCTTTCAATCTGAATTTGAAATGAATTTAATGGACAAATGAAAAATTTGCCCAACCCTAGTATGTATTATAGGTGTTGGTGGGAAATGTCATATGCCTAGAGTCACTGTGACACTTAATCACTAGAGAAACAGAATATTAATCACTTCTCCCCCTCCTGCAGTACTCCATACCAATTCAAAAAGAGTTTCAGAAGCCTTCGATGCCAAAGGGGAACTTTCCCTTTGGACTCTAAAAATTCTGTCCCAAAGCAAAAACCACATGGATTCTTTTCTTGGGATTCTGAAAATTCTTTGCACCCAAGACTTCATAGCTGTGGGTGCTGCAGGCAAGGGAACATTTTTGTTGGCTTCCACTGATAGAGACTGGCAGTAAAACTGGGGAGAGTGGAGCTGAACAATTAAACAGGAATAACACTTCCAAACCAGGAACAGATTTTTTTTCAAATTTTATTACATAGTATACAGAATATGGGACATTATTTTGAGTATCAAGCACTGAATTTTCCTGTCCAACTGCGAACCTGAATGATGAAGGCAAAGTGTGAATGCAAGAGAGGGAAAGTTGTAATAACAAGCTGTAACATTGCACAGCATAATTGCTAATGACAGGACACATCTGTTGCCTTCCAGTTTTTTGACTTTGTGAGAAAAAAACTTAAAATTGGTCTTAAACTGCTAGGTATTTGACAGTTGAATCTCCCTTTCTTTATGTTTTACTATACAAAATAGCTTTAGTAGCAAAGTTCTGTAATTCACAACATATTGTATTTTTTGTGGAAATTGATCAGCATGAACACTGCCAAACTAAAGAACAGCTATTTTCCCAAATGTAGGACTTTGTTTACTAGGGATATATTGTTTTAAATCTAGACAGAGATGAGAACCAAGAAGTAGAAGTTACCACATACTTTGACAAGCAATTCTCAGCAGCACACTACAACGTTGTCTGATTGAATTGCCTCATAATTTATAAGAAAGAAGAAAAATAGCCAGCTCAATTGCCTTGGACAGGAGAGATATCTCAAAGATGTAAGTAGTATTGCTCATTTCTCTCTTTATTCATACTTAAAGAAGGAAACAAAAGTGAAATCTTTTCTCGGCATCCTTTCCATTTGACTACATTGGGGACACAGACAATTTTTCATATTGTACATGTGAGGTTCCAACAAGACTATATCATAGAATTAATGATAATATGGTTTTAATTGTGCTATATTGTGCTTTCTTTACATTCATCAAAAGCGAAAGATGAAATAGGAAGAGCTATAGCAGTTTGGTTTTGCTTGCGTCTACAGGGGAGGGCAAGATTTTACCAGCAGTGAAAGAGTCCTTCAAAGTAGAGATATCCCGCACTCCTGGGGATATCTTTCTTACCACTGAGCTGTTGAACTTGCTGACTGAAAGATCAGTGATTTGAATCTGGGGAGCAGGGTGAGCTCCCACTGTTAGCCCCAGTTTCTGTCAACCTAGCAGTTTGAAAACATGCAAATGTGCTTAGATCAATAGGTACCACTCCGACAGGAAGGTAACAACATTCCATGCAGTCATGCCGGCCACATGACCTTGGAGACGTCTATGGACAATGCCAGCTCTTCAGCTTAAAAATGGAGATGAGCACCACCCCCCAGAGTTGGACACGACTAGACTTCATGTCAAGGGGAAACCTTTACCTTTACCTTAAACTAAAATAAAAGTTTAGAATAAAAAGGGTTTTGCTTGCTGATGGACAGACAGCAGAGAAGGAGCCATTCTGGCTTCCTTGGGAAGGAAATCACAAAGTCTAGGGAAACCACTGAGAAAGTCTGTTCTCACATCTTCACAACTGTGCTGGTGAAGGTAGAATTGGGAAACAAACTGGAGAGCCAGTAGAATTCTTTTAACATAGGACTAGAATAATCTTTGTAAACCGCCCCGCTTAGCACTTTGACTGCAGATCTTTGAATGAACTAAAGTTTATGAACATTTAAAAAACAGTCTCATGTAGTGCACATTACAGCAGTCCAAACAGAATGTAGATAAGGCATATACAATGGCAGTCAGATCTAGCATTTCCAGATCTCTAGATTTCTCTTTATTGGATGAAGATTAATTACCTGACCTTGAATTCATCAGGCTATGTGATAAGGTTGATCAAAACCAGAAACATGTCTCTATGTCCTTACATCTGTATTGGCCACACCTAGCTATTGCTGAAATGTTTTTATTTGCCTCCTATGTTATATAGGATGGTCAGATAAAGCCTACTTCTGGCTGATTGGAAGCTCACTTAATACCATTCCTGTCTAGAAACTAATTTTATACCTTTTATCTACTGTTATTTTCTCTGACCTTGGTTTGATGCAGTTGGAGGTAACTGTGGTAATGTGACACTGTGTGTCAGTGTGTGTGTCTGAAGATTCTGATTTGTACCTATTTGTTCTGTTTCTATATATTTCCTGTCATGAAAAAGCTGCTTTAGGTATTCTGGGAGCTTTTACACAGCTAGTAGCATTTGCTCCTTCCCCTTTGGACAATAAAGGTCTATATGTCCTGGCATAGAGCAAAACTTTCTTGCTTTCCAGGGTTCCTTAGCATAGGAATACTGCTTGAGCAACACAAAGGCTCAAAGCCACACTGAATATACTGAACTTAAAACGTATTTTCTCAGATTTATTTCAGTTCCTTTTTTACTCTTAGGAAATCTCATATAGCTCAACAAGCTACTGCCCTGAACTTCTCTGCAGTGAAGTTGCAAATCAAAGAAACTACCTCAGGGTCATGATGGTGATGGTGGAAAACATCTTTCTGTGTTTTGGCAGGGTTTGTGATTTCAGTCAATAAACTGAAATGTGTAGCCTTTTGGCATGCCAGTCTACGGCTACATGAATGTTTCATTAATATAGAATGCAAAATACTTGTTTTGGAGTTAACTAATGGGAGATTAACTTTCGAGTTCAAGGAAACTTTTTTCTCTCTGCAAAACGAGTAGTTCTATTTTCAAAGTTGAAATTACATTAATCAAAACAGAAACTCATAACTGGTCAAGTGAGTAACTGTTAATGAAGAAAAAGAACTTATGAAGCTCTGAACAACACAGTCAAATTAATTTCCATATGGTTTTCAAATTTTAAAGCGAGGAGGAGCTGAGGAGCCTTCTAATCAAGTTGAAAAAAGAAAGTGCAAAGGTTGGGTTGTAGTTAACCATCAAGACAACCAAGATTATGGCAACCAGACTGATTGATAACTGGCAAACAGAGGGAGAAAACATGGAAGCAGTGACAGACTTTATATTTCTAGGCATGAAGATTACTGCAGATGCAGATTGCAGCCAGGAAATCAGAAGACATTTACTTCTTGGGAGGAGAGCAATGGTCAACCTTGATAAAATAGTGAAGCATAGAGACATCACACTAGCAATGAAGGTCTGCATAGTTAAAGCAATTGTATTCCCCATAGTAACCTATGGGTGCCAAAGCTGGACCATAAGTAAGGCTGAGCGAAGGAAGGTAGATGCTTTTGAACTGTGGTATTGGAGGAAAAATTTGAAAGTGCCTTGAACCACAAGAAGATCCAACCAGTCCATACATCAGGAAATAATGCCCAGCTGCTCACTGGAGGGAAGGATATTAGAGGCAAAGATGAAATACTTTGGCCACATAATAAGAAGACAGGAAAGCTTGGAGAAAATCATGATGCTGGGGAAAATGGAAGGAGAAAGGAAGAAGGGCTGATCAAGGGCAAGATGGATGGATGGTATCCTCGAAGTGACTGGCTTGACCTTGAAGGAGCTGGGGGTGATGACAGCTGACAAGAAGCTCTGGCATGGGCTGGTCCATGAGGTCATGAAGAATTGGAAGCAACTGAATGAACAAACAACAAAGGAGCAAAGAGAGCCAACATGTATACTTTTAGCTTGCATATCAGTTGCTATTACCCATTTATCTCATTAACAACTGTTTCAGTGGACAAAATACCATTCAATTGTTTTCAAAAATCTGCAACTGTTTTGCAATTTTATGTGTGAGTTTTCATTTGTAAGATATATGGTCCTTTATTTCATTTTATAAGAACTACATGCAGATTTAAAAATTAACTGTTTGTATCCTTTGCATCTTTTAAAATACATGATTAGTGAGGTATTTGTGTCTTGTTTCCCTTTCACATTGTTCATGAAAGCAGAATAGTCCATATGAAAAATTGTGAATTTCTTTTCATATTGGCATTCTTATTATGTTATGTTGGGGTGTTAGTGTTGCCCCTGACTTCAGCCTCTTTAGTTTCTCTCTCTAGAGACGCACACACAGTGTTGTGACTGCGCCTTCGGGGATTGTGGATGATGGTGGTGGGATCAGGAGAGGAAGGAAAAACCCTCGCGAGGAGGGCTCGTTGGAGAATTTGTACAGGAAGAGAAATAGGGACCTCAATGGGGAGTCTTCTGAGGAAGATTCAGATGGGGAGTTTGTGGAAGAAATGGATGCTGGTGAACAGGTGGTGGCTGAGGAAGTGGGCACTGACTGGGCACGGGCACCGGAGATGCCTGGGGAATTGGGGCCCATGGATACTGCTGAACCTTGGGTATCTTCAGAAGCAGATCCCACTTGGTCTGTTTGGAGGAGGGAGGATGGATCCTCAGGTGTGCATGGTGTTGGGTGTGGGCAGGATAATTGGGATTCTGATGAACAATTAGGCACGCCCGATCCACGAGCCTTAGCTGTGTGGAGTTCTGACTCTGATTAAGGATTTGGGACACCTGCTCTTTGGGTGTTGGTGTTTGGACACCCAGGGAGAATTGGGATAAATTGGGAGTGTTTGGTCACTTCGCTTTGCATGTGGCAAGGTGTTGCTGGGTGCCATTGGAATTCCTGTTCGTGTTAAAGAAGACTGGATTGGGACTTTGCTTCAGATCTGCTGTTGCCTCCGTTGCCTTGGCTGTTTGTGCCATTTCGTGGACCTAGGATTGATGACTACAACCTCTGACCCTGGACTGGAATTTGACCCTGTTTCTGCCTTCGCTCTCTGATTAGTCTACCCATGGCTCTTGACTTCTGGCTTGCCTCCGGACCCTGCTGCTGTCTCCTGTCCTGACCCTGGATCAATCTGACGTCTCTTCGCCTTGTCCCTTGAGCTTCTGGCATTACCTGCACTCCTGAAGCAGTTTGCTGCTGTTCCTGCTATTTCGACTCCGGACCGGTTTGACCACATCTTTTTGCACTGCCCCTTTAAATCCCCAAAGCCTGTTGCTTGCAATAGAAAGGGTTTGGAACCATCCTTTCCCTTTTGCACCGGCTCCGATTTTTGTTTGCAAGCTCTTTTGCTTGGTTTTAGTTTCTGTTTAGAGCCTTGTGTTTAAACTACTAGCTAGTGACTCTTGGGAGTTTTTTGGGGAGTTTCCAAGTCTTTGTTTTGTTTTGTTTTGGCTGCTTTTCCAAGCCAACTTAGTTTGTTTAGAGCTGAATTGAAGCACCTTTTGTTTTATCTGAACTATTTGCTTGGATAAATCCGGTTTGGTTGCTAGAGCACACTTTTTGATATATTTTTGTTTGGACTGCCTTTAAACACTGAAAGTTAAGTGTTTAAAGCCATCTTTAGTGTTTGTGTCTATTTTTTTGGGCTATCTCTTGAATAAACTCTGTTTTGCTCTCAAATTGGCGTCTGACTCTTGACACACAATTGCCACCACCACAACAACAACTCTGGGCCTGTGCAATGAATAGCACTGTGGAGAAGTGTCCTTTTTTCACACTCCAAGGTGGAGAGGATATTTTCTAATATGTCAGGTGCAAAGTGTCATGATGTTTTTTGTAGCAGAGGGGAGGGGACAGAAATTGCCTAACTCTTATCTTGGTCTATCCGTCCTGCTTCCAACACAGTGTGAGAATTCCTGGTGGCTTCAGAATGGCAGTTTGATGGTCTAAAAGTTGTTCAGCAAATTAATAGTCCAGAAAGACAAAGCCAGCAAAAAAGTAAAACAAAGTGGCAAATTGTAGCCATTCTAAAGTCAAGAAAAATGAACACTGGAAAACACTGCTAGTCACCAAGGAGAGTTGAAAGCAACAAAGCTGCAGGGGAGTGATTGGCAGATTTATAAGAGCTGTCTCCAGACACCAGATGCCTAAATACATCAGCAACTCCTACTTAATAGTTGATGGAACAGAATGATTCAGATGATACCAAACTCTAAGCATTCCTTACTATTGACTATGTGAATTAGTTGGGATTTGTAGTCTAGGAACATCTATGTATTCTGACAGTGCACATCCCGCATGTAGGATAAGGTGCAAGATGTCTTTTTAAGTGTACATGAACCCTGTAAAGAATCGTGTACTGACAATCATTTTGCTATTGAGAACTTATTCCACAAAACATTTGCACAGGGTTGTTCCTCTCTTTGACCACCCCCCCCTCAACATTTTCCAAACAGAAAATAGTATTCGTAACTAGAGATTACCATAATTCTAAGCAGAATTTACACAATTGGTTTGTATAGAATTTATTTTGTACAGGAAATAATATTCCTATATTCCCATTGTTCAAATAATATTTATGTAAAGGATTAATTTTTTCTGTACAGAAAATAACCATGTACAAAATAACCATGTCCGGTTTGACACAAAATATTTTGTGAATTGTGAAAAGCCTTTGAAATCAGTATGGCTTTCTCTCAGCATGAAGAAAATTGTTAAAATTACTCACTGCTTCCCTCAAGATGAACACAGTGAAGAATTACAATCCTTCTGAGAGCTTAGGCTTCCAAATGTTCAGGACATTTTTTTATAATTGTAAGTGCTCTGGGAAATCACCTACATTAGCTTCAAAATGAGGCCAAAACCCATGGATATAATTATATAATATGCTAAAGAAAAATCCATTTACCTTTTTCAGTAACATTACTAGGAAGATTAGGTGACTGAGCATGAAGTAGGCCTTTGTCCAGTTTGCAAATTAATGGCAAAAGGCATCATAACTATACTATTGAAATTGTGTAGGATACCAAGGATCAAAACATTGTGACAAAGAAGTTTAGGGCCCAAATACTCCACATACATCTCATAGAATCCATGTGGATGAGACATTTGTTATTTACAACTTTAAATGTCTTTTTAATTGGGTTTCCCCTTCTGGCCAGCCTGGATGGGGAGGGCAATTGGCCCATCCCAATGAATAGAGACCATAAAATAATCCCAGCTGGGACTAAGTTTGGGGGGCAGAGTGCAACATTTAAGCCCCCCCCCCCCACTCCAACATTGGAGCAGCAAATGTTGGCTCACCCTCCCACCCTACAACAGTGTACCAAGGGATCACTTCGGGGCCAGATAGGAATCTTTACCCCCTTTAACAGGGTTTTTTTCAACTACCTTGCACTGTTGAAGTTAATGGGTAATTGATATAAGCTGCAGACATTAAATAGGCTGTCATGAAGAAAACATGGATACAATTTACATCTCAGTGTGCACCTAAGGCACTCATTTTGGTGAAGACCAGGAACGGGAATCCTTACCAGCGTGTTCACTCAACCAAGGTAGGGGTAAACAGAAATGACCTTGAAGATGCAGAGGAATTCTTATCCCCGAAGTCTCTCAACTTGGCATTTGAATACTCTATTCAGTTTCCCCAAGCAGTTTCCCTGGTTATTACTCATGGTGACTTATTCAAAGAACTCAGGTGTCTCACCCAAGTTAGCTGAGGAGTGGGGTCTGGGATGGCCACTCCACTGGCTTACACAACACTAAGCTCAAACCCCCAATTTTAGTTGGTTGCAATTCATGAAGAAAGTTTAAATATGTAATAATTTAATAAAAGTTGCCCATATTTATCCCAACACAGTTGTCTGGTCTCATTATTTCATTGATGGGTTGGCAATTGCTTTATTCTGAGGGAGTGTCATAAGTATGCCACTGATCTCCTGCTAGATGATTATATTCTTTGTTAAGTATTATTAAAAGTTTTGGAATTTTGTATCAGTGTCTTTGGGTACTATGTATTCATTGTCATGCTGATTTTTAATTTAGGGAACCATGTTTTGTGATTGTTGCTATTTTAGAAGGAATGCTAGGAGTAGTATGTGGTTTATCTGTTCCCTTTGTATGAGATATAATGCAAATTTAGCATCACATCCATCAGGGAGATAAAACTTGCTACAAGTTGCATTCTCTGTTTACTCTTTTTTTCTGTAGCCACATCATAAGCCCTAAAAGTTCACCAGTTCTTAATTAATGCTCCATTAACACCCGTTACCACACTTCCAACAAGAATTATGAATTCTTGTCTATTTCATTCTCACATGAGAGGACAAATAATGATAGTAATTGTTTTCCCCAACACACTAATATGGGAAAAATGATCATTCCTCCACAGTATTCTTCACATATCTGGATGTCCTAAAGTGTTGCAGAGGAATTATTCTGTGAAGCAAACCATATGGACTTTTTCCCCACCAAAGAAATGTTTTCTGACGAGAAAACAACCACATTCCCACATGTTTTCTTCTGCCGATTAACTTTTTGAGATGTTCAAAGATGGTGCAAATATTGTGTAAAAGTCTCACTGATCTATTATTCCTGATAAGGTTTGGGTAGTCTATTATTTTTCTTTACGGAAGCCTGTTTTTCAATCTAGGGATGAAAGAAAAGTATGCTTTTTTCCCAAGCCTATTCCAACCACTACAAATCTGAGCCTAAAATCCTTATGGCAGCTTGCTATCTCTTCTTTACCTTGACAAGTTTTTCAGTCTTGCCCTTCCAATAAAATGAGCTAGATGTGCTGTCTCACACACAAACTCATTTTGAATTTCCCTGGGATTATAAATCCCTAGGCTGCAGAATTTGCTGCCATATTTCAGATTACATGCTTACATGGCTTGCTTACGATTCAGTGGCATTTACATGACTTGGATTGCACCTTTTGAGTGAGTAAATTATTAATAAGGTTTAATTATGTTCTCATTGGCTCATCATATTGAACTGACAATCACCATCCTATTTTGTGCTCTTAATTAATGGCAACCAGATTGTATGAGATCATCAATTGGGAGCATCTACTCTGTAGAATTAATGCATTTTGATGCCATTTTAACTGCCATGACTCAGTGCTATGGAATCCTGGATTACTAGTTAAATGAGGTACAAACACTCTTTTGCAGAGCAATCTAAAGACCTTGTAAAATTGCAATGCCCATGATCCCATAGTGTTGAGCCCTAACTGTTAAAGTGGTCTCAAACTGCATTAATTTTACAGTGTAGATGCACCCTAAGACATATCCACCTAGTGCATAAATTCTATGGGTTATTGTAATTTGTAGCCTATGCAGCTCTGCAGTGCTGCACATCTGAAAGGCAACTGGTGAGCAGATGAATTTCTACTGGACTGCTTGCCCACTGCTTTTGCCCATTATGTACCTATATTTTTGATTGGCATGCGTTTATGCCATGCCTCCTCCAGAGTAGCCATATGCTGATTTCCCTTTGTCCTTATGCATGACTATTTTTCACTTTACAGCACTACTGTTCATTGTTTTCAGTTCACTGCACTTATTGCTGAAGATTACAGTTAATTTTCTTTTGGTGCAGCAATTGGATTTTCATTTTAGGAAAGAATAAAAAAACACCCGCTATTTCCTCTCAAGAACCTTCAACAGTGAAATGCATTGCTTTCTATTATACACTCAGTGGGCATTTAATTAAAAGGTAGAAAAATTACCTGGGATTTAATTATGCATGGAACATTTAGAAGGGAACTGGACCAACGATGAGAGATCTTTGGCCTATTCAAGACTGCCAAGATATAAGCCGGATATAGCCATCAGGAAGATTAAAAAGAAGAATATTAACAATCTAATAGCAAAAAGTTTTTTCCCTTTCATCAAGAAAATTAAAGTAATAATAAATTTAATATTCATGAGGCAGGCACAGTTTTTTACATGCAAGTTCCAAATATACTAAGACAATTTCATTTCACTTCAGGCTTCTGTTGGGAACAAAATTTGTCAGGCACTATCAAGTGTAGCTGAATTGGAAGTGTTCATCCAGGAATAATTTTTCCATATTTCTAAAAGCGCCAGTGCAGTCAACAGCACAAAGGGTGCAATTTGAGTACTAAAACAGACACCTTAAATATATGTGGAAAGGAATACTATGGTGCAGGTTTTGTAACAACGATGTATTCAGTATGAATACTGAAATGGGTTTTATACTTTAGTCCTGCTTCTCTCACCATAACTAGTGGAAAGAAGCTATTGTGCATTTATTTATTAGAAATACCATACATACTTGTGTATACATAGAACATTTTTTTTTAAAAAAAAGATCATGCTTCCCCCTTTCAAAGATTCCTGGGTTGACTTATACATGGATCAGTGCTGGAATAGGGACCCAGCATGAAGGTAGTGATAAGTGTCCAAACCAGAAAAAGAAACGCAATGCTCTATCACTGTCTTTTTTGGCCTAAGCATAGTTTGGCAGAAATGGGGGGGGGGCATTTTGGACATTATTGTGGAATGGGGAAATGGTGGCTATTTTTAAGAAAGGCTTTTTTTTTTCACAATTTGGTTTACCGAGAAACTCTGTTGGCCATTTGTAATAGGGGCTCCCTAATAGAACCAGGGTGATTTCTTGGTTTTCCTTGATCTTCTCTCCACCCTCCAGAGTGCATTATTTTTCTTTCCTCCACTTTATATTCTTTTACCTATCTATACTTGTATATATGTAACATTTTAAGATCACCAATGCAAATTTACATCAACCACATTGTAACCCCTAGAATAAACAAATCCTCTCCTCTTTTGCTTTTTCTGAGCATGTTTCCTCTATGCATTTTTAAAAGAAGAAAGATTTGTTTTTTTCATCTACTGATGGCTATTTTTATGATCTTATCATGAAACCCAACCCATAGTTATATGAATTTAAAACATTGAAAGGTGTCACATTGTTGAGGCTAATTATCAGCTGAGCACAACCAGAAGGGTGGTGATACCCCTATATGAACAAAAATGTGCACACTTGGGTTTTTAATGTGCCAGTATGATAATGTGAAATGTCAATGTTACATATCTGTTCTTCTCCCTGTTTATTTCAGTCTAAACTGCTTTGTATTTACAGATTAGCCCTACAGAACCAATAATGATATCCTGTTGCCTGGATATTTATTACTAATCACCCGACAGAAATGTGTGAAGGACCACTTGCCACCTGCCTGCTTAAAATGAAAATCAATAAGCAGAATGAAAAGAGAAAGGGAAGATCAATACTGCCTGAAAAATTTTCACAGGAAGCTAAGCCTATTTTCTTCACCTGAGAAGAGTTGCCTGTAAAGATAATAATGACATACTGTCCCTCTATCAGCAGCCATCAGGATTTGTTGTACTCTCTCCTCCAATGCTGCTGACACCCCTTTGGATTAGCTATGGCCCCAGTGGCCCCAAATGCTGCTGTTAAAAGGGAGGTGATCTTCACTCCTTTCATGCTCACATGTAAATGTAAGGATTCAAAAGAGGTTTTATGTACTGAAAGCATTTTTCAATGCTTTTTCATATTTTGGAATTTCTCCACAAAAGAATATTACTACTACTACTACTACTACTACTACTACTACTACTAATAATAATAATAATAATAATAATAATAATAATAATAATAATTATTATTATTATTATTATAGTGCAGGTGGTCCCGGTGGTGATGGGCACACTGGGTGCCGTGCCGAAAGATCTCAGCTGGCATTTGGAAACAATAGATATTGACAAAATCACGATCTGCCAACTGCAAAAAGCCACCCTGCTGGGATCTGCACGCATCATCCGAAAATACATCACACAGTCCTAGACACTTGGGAAGTGTTCGACTTGTGATTTTGTGAAACGAAACCCAGCATATCTATCTTGTTTGCTGTGTCATACAACGTCGTTGTGTCAATAATAATAATAATGATAATTTGTATAGGAATAAGAAAGATTTTGTATGAACACAAGTGATATGTGTGTGTGATCTCAAAAGCACTGAAATGTAAAAAATCTCAGTATTGGTGAAAAGCTTCTTGACTGTAGGCTTAACTATGGGTGCTTCCACACAGTCCCCTGTCCTCAATAAAAACACATGCTTTCTCGGGGTGGGGGGCTACATGCCATCTCGATTGAAATTGGGATGGTCTGAAGCCACCCCGAATCCTCTCAATTTTCCCCTAAAAGTTAATTAAAAGGTACCCCACTGACATAATAGTTCTCCTCATGTCCTCCTGGCATGAGGAAGTGATGCCTGAGAAGACAGGAGGAGCGAGAAGGAAAATCCCCCCCCCCTCCATCTCCTCATGCCTCATTTCCTCATGCCAGGAGAACCTTTATGGTGGCAAGATATGGTTTAATTAACTTTTAGGGGTGAAATTTGGGGCTCGGGGGGAGGGGTTGGGTGCCACCTTGTTCTTCCAGGCTTTTCAAAGCCCGAAGAAGTGAGATGGCTGTAGAGACTCAGGCCTGTGGGCCTGTGAGTCCCCACAGGCCCAATACCCCATTAGACCAGGGCTTTTCAGGAAGGACTGGATCTAATGGGGTATCTAATTAATTTGGAATAAATCAAGGAAAAACCGAGACAGGTCCCAGTTTTTGGGCTTGTCTTGATGGGCTCTATATCAAAGTCTCCTTTCTTATTGAGATTGAACAAATGGGAGTGTCTTTCTGTCTCAGAAGACGAAAGAGAGATGAGGTGACATGGTACATCCAAGATTCATCTATTCCCCAAAGAGCATGGAGGAGAAGCAAAGAGTGGGTGGAAGAGCACAAAGAGATATTAATGAAAGAGAAACAACAGGAACAAAGGAACAGAAAGAGAAACAACATAATAGTAGCAAAGGAACACAAATGAGAAGCTTTGAAAAGGGTTGTGGGAAATATGTCCAATTCCACTGGTAAAAATATTGATACCCAGGATGCAGTGATATTGATATTCTACCTAAAGTCTTCCTCCAGTTAATTAGCATTCTATATACAGTTTTTCAACAATTTGTGAATCCATGTGGTAATATTACCATATAGCTATCTTGAAGAATTCTAGCCATTAGCCTATAAAGCTCTAAACCGTTCTGGCCCAGCTTACTTTTCTGAATGTGTCTCCTGCTACGACCCACCTCAAAATTTAAGATCTTTGGGCGAGGCCCTGCTGGCGGGGACGAGAGACAGGGCCTTTTCAGTAGTGGCTCCCCACCTATGGAATGCCCTCCCAAATGATGTCAGACAGGCTCCCTCCCTTCTATCTTTCCGAAGGAAAGTTAAGACCTGGTTGTGGGACCAGACCTTCGATCAATAACAGCAGCATCAATTATTACCATCCTAGAATTCAATGACAGACCAGTTATCAGACTCGAAATGCGTCAATTGTGTATTTATATGTATATTTTTATCAATGTTTAATGCATTTAATTTTTAATTGATTGAATTGTCTGTAATATTTTTATATTGTGTTTTATTGTAAGCCTCCCTGAGTCCCCTATGGGTGAGAAGGGCGGGATATAAGTATTGTAATAAATAAATAAATAAAATACCCAATGTTCTGCTGCAATACAAATTACACACTTAAAATCTTATAATCAAGTAAGTTAGTAAGCAGAATTTAAAAGTAAGATGGGTAATACAAACTTCAGCCAAAAGGCATGCTGTTTTGGGGTCCATTGTCAGCTGACCCCTCATTATGTTTATTGGGAAGTTACTTGAATGGGGTGTGGTTTTGTTGTTTCCATTCGGCAAAGACTTAGCTCATTGGCTACAATGAGAAATTTTAAAGGCACAATCCCCTTCGGGGTAGAAAAGGTGGGGTAAAAATAGAGCAAATAAATAAATCTTCAGCCATTTTAAGGCCTGCCTGCATGAAACCTACCTCAATTTTAGACCCCATTTACAACTGCAGGTCTGCCAAGTTTCAAAACAATTCACCAAACTACTGATTTTTAAAGAATTATTTTAAGTTTTAACCATAACATTTCTTTAAAATAAGACAAACAGCAAGAGAAGGTTCTGGGAATTGTAGTTGATGGTTGTGTCCATTCTCAGCCAATCAGAGCATGGACACAATCAGGCTCTTTATTGGCTGCGAAACAGAGAGAAAAAACTTCAACTCCCATCATGCTCCAAGAGGAACTTTTCAGTGCCCACCCTATGCAAGTGCTGCTGGGAAATCAAGTACCCAGCAGGGCCCTCTCTGGAGGAGAAATGAACAATGGCTGCTTCTCTGTCTCAGGTATATTGCATACTTAACTCTTTCCTCTCCAGAACTGATAAAATCTGACTCCCTTAATCCATTTTGCTGGGCTTTGCAGCTCCCTCCTCTCCATTCTGTTTTTGGATATTATACAAAATGGACCACCAAATATTACAAATAATTTTTGTTCAAACTGATTCCTGCTCAAGCCTAATACAAAGTGTCTCCTGAAGCAAAGAAGCGCCTTTTCCCATTTTTCTTTCTCCCACACATTGACCTTCCCTTAAAATCCACTTTGGTGATGGCAAGGTAAAACATGTCTTTTTTGACATATTGACTGAAGGCAAGAACATTTAAAATGTAAGGGGTTTATTTTCCTTTTATCAAGCATTTTCTACATACAGAACATCCACATGGCATAAGATAGAGAAGAAAATGTAGAAGTGATGGACTACTGGAAATCATTGAATAAAAGACAGTTTACATGGTTGTTGGGTTTTATGTTGGTTTGGTTTTTTTTTGCTTTTGCTCACAATGGGGAAATTGTTAAAAGGATTCAGTGGCTGGAAATGTCAGTTCTTTTGTTCAACCAAATCTACCTGCCAGTTTCTTTATGCAAAAAAAGAAGAAAGAATTCTACTGTATCATAGTGCAGGATGCTAATTACATACAAGAAAATACAATGCTAGAAAATTTTAAATTTCTAAGCAGCTTTACACATTTGAGTAAACAAAGAGAAACAGTTCTGACTGCACTGAATAAACAGAGATCAATTTCACAGCCTGCTTGAGTAAAAGAAACAACAACCCATTTTAGTTATGTAAGAGTAATAATTAAACCCACATTTTAAAAAAATTGAAATTGAAGAAACTGTTTTACTACTTTCTTGGTTAAGTGCAGATACTTTTTTCCTCATTCTAGTGGCTACACTGATTCTAAATTTTAGAACCCTTATTATTCCTAGGTAGATGTATACAGAAGCAATGTCCAAAACTAAAGTGGTAACTCGTGAAATAAAAGGAAACAATATGGAATGAGAATACATTGAAATCTAATGGCAGAAGTGGGATAGAAAAGTTTACTGAGTTTTATCAAAAGTATTGACGAAAAGCAGGTATTTGACAAACAGTGTACACATAAAGTTTGTACCTCTAGCAAAGTGATCCTAAACAATTTACTTAGTGGTTAGTCTCATTGAGTTTAATAGGCTTTACTTCTATAAGGAGTTTAAGGGTCTGCCTAAAGCTGTAGTTTTATTTCCCTTTGGAAATAAGAAGCATGTAACTCAATAGGATTTGTTTCTGAGTAGGTATGTATAGGATTGTGCTATTAATTTCCATCTTTGAAAGGTTGCAATCCTATATCCATTTACTTGGGAATAAGTCCCATGAAATTCTGAATAGAAATGTATAGGATTGCAGTGTAAGTCCTACTGTTATACAGATTATTTAAAAATGCACCTCTAGTAAGAAATTGTTCTTTTAAAAATAACAGTTTTCTTGCCAGTGTAAGTGAAGCTTGGTATTAGTTTGACAAAAAACAGTTTTTCCTAAGTAGAGACATATGTTGTTTTCTCTTCATAGAACTGAGATTCCCTGTTGATGCAACTCCTTTACAGGCGGGGAAATAAACCATTGCCTAACACTGCTACAAAAAGAAGCGCCAAAGTTCTATGAGCAGTTAAGAGAATGTTTAAATCCGGCAATAAAAACTATGTCCTCAAACTGTAGTAATAAAAAATGACAAGACAATATGCTGCAAATGTATTTTTCCCTTTGTCTTAAAACCATGCTTTACAACCTGATGGAGATGAAAAACTTGAGATATCAAAAGCTTCTTTTGAGAGGAAAAAGAAAGCCTGTAGCCACAATGGGAATATAATTACATATTTCTTAGACTTCTCTTTCCTTATGAGACATTTCCCTTCAAGGCACAAAAACATTGAATAGTGGACAGGGCAGAATGTTTCTGTATAGGAAGCCTAAATTTGTGCACATTGTGTCACCTAGGTATTCAATAAATCTGAATGAATAATAACAACAATAACATCATTATTATTATTCTTCAAAAATATTTCATTTTGACATGTGGCATGTTAGGGTATGTGGCATCATTTCCTCATATACTGAGGAAAATATTATAAATTTAGGTTGGCAAATTTGTTCTAAGAGATCATCATTACACATAATGCTTATTCACAATTTCTGCATCTTTTATTTCATCAAAATTGCATCGTGGTCAACCACACAACAGAGAGGTCTAACTTTTTTTTAAAAAGAAAGAAAAGTGACAATTTAGAGGATGACATTAAGTGCAATGTACTGTAAAACTATTCACTCAGCTGTTATTTCATATGGTTCTTATGCTTCTCCAACCCAAATTACTGTGTTTCCTCTCTCAACTTCAGTGATTTCACAATTTAGCTTGTTCAGTCGTCCATCTAGTATAAACAAGGATTCCTTGGAAGGTGTCATCAGGTATTGACCAAAGAGACCACTGCCTTCAATTAACCGGTTCTTACTGTTCCAAGGCCATTCATCTGGCTTGAGAGGTTCCTTAAGACTCTTCACCATCTTCACCTTGCCAGAGGACAATTCTACAAAGAGCACATCAGTTTGCGTTGTAGAGCTACCAAAGACATTATATTGATGGGCTTCAGTAAATGATGCTTGAAAAGCTACATCAGATATGTGCAAGTTGGTGTGAATGTCAAAGGCATCCTGTATTTCTCCTCTATCTGTAAAGGTCTGGATCTTCATGAGACCTTTCACATCATCAATGCTGACTAGATAGTGACCATCTGGAGAAATATATGGAGTTCCTGTGACATCCCCATTATATCCGATAACAGAATCGGTGACACTGTCCACTATTAGCTGAGGCGGAACAGCTCCGGTAGTGTCAGGCTTACAGTTGATAAAGTAATATCCTCCACGGTGTGTGTAAGCCAGAGATTTTGGAACACAATTGTAATCCCTTAAACCAATTGTCTTGATGTATGACATGGTTTCAAGATCAATCTTCTGGAGTAGAGGCTCATCTTTGTGAAGAATAAATCCAAACCTATAAAGAAGAAAAAATAATAAAGCAAAATGAGTATAGTGTATACTATAAAATGAAGAATACCGAAGTTCTACAAAGGTCTCCATAGATTTTACATGTAAATATATCTTGGTATATAGTTCTAACATACTTGATAATATACCATAACAGCCTACATTTGATGGTAGACAGTAGTATATTTAAGTAAATACATTTATTATATCTCTATTGAGTTATTAACACATGAATGTTATAGTTGACTCTTCCTGCTATCAAGTGAGCATCTGATTGAATATTAATTCCCCCATTTGTTTATAAAACTTACAGTATCTCTGGAATTCAATTTAAGTAAAACAAAATATTTCAGAGCCAATTATCAATTTTAATTAAAATATAATTCATCCTGCAAATAGGAAAAAAATATAGTTCTGAATGTGTATAAAACTTTATTTTAAGTAAAATCTAATTAAGTGGATTTGTAGTACTTTTATGTTTATGTGTTTAAATTATTCTGTAACCAACCTCGAGCCACAAGGAGAAGTGAGTAAGAAATAAAATTATTATTATTATTATTATTATTATTATTATTATTATTATTATTATTATTATTATTATTATTAGACACAGCGACATAGTATGACACAGCAAACGAGATATATATGCTGGATTCCATATCACAAGTTGAACACTTCCCAAGTGTCTAGGACTGTGTGATGTATTTTCGGATGATGCATGCAGATCCAGTAAGGTGGCCTTTTGCAGTTGACACATCGTAATTTTGTCAATATTTATTGTTTCCAAATGCTGGCTGAGATCTTTTGGCATGGCACCCTGTGTGCCGATTACCACCGGGACCACCTGTACTGGTTTATGCCAGAGCCTTTGCAGTTTGATTTTGAGATTATTATTATTATTATTATTATTATTATTATTATTATTGACACAATGACATTGTATGGGACAGCAAACAAGATAGATATGCTGGATTTCGTATCACAAAATCACAAGTCGAACACTTCCCAATCATTTAGGACTGTGTGATGTATTTTCAGATGATGCGTGCAGATCCCAGTAGGGTGGCCTTTTGCAGTTGTTGTTATTATTATTGTTGTTGTTGTTATTATTATTATTATTATTATTATTATTATTATTATTATTATTATTATTATATGACAGTTGCTTAAAATAAAGATGAACAGATTCAGCTGTGTAGCTCATATATTTTTGCTCACTTCATTTCATTCTCAGATTCTTTTGTCCCATGAGCACCAAATTAATTCAATGTCTACTAATAATTTTGAAATAATTATTCCTGTCCATTTTATTTTAATTCAGATGAAATTAACACCAGAAAGTGTTAGGATTACCTCCAACTGTTAAGGCCACATTTATGTATTTTTGAAGTATCCTTATGCCCAACACATAGCAATCCCTCTAGAAAATTAGATATGGAGGTTTTCCATTGACATTGCACATGACTGTTTTGTGCACACACAATTTCAAGGCTATTGGTAGTCACTGTGGGAGACTTACAAGGCTCTCTGTCCAAATTAAAGGACAGCCACACTTAATCACTTTGACAGTGGAAACATCTAGGTAATAAAGAACTGTTTCAGAAGTCCATTACATAGGTAGCTAATATATTCCTCCAAGATTTTAATCACCATGTGATATAATTGTACAGGTTAGTGTATTGGCATTAATATTGTTTCACAAATATTGTGTGTATATGTGCCTCCAATGCTTTGATTGTGCATTTCTGCATGATGGCCACCCATTTCTGACAGATGGTCATCCATCCTCCATTTGAAAACCCACAGGGATGGAGAGTCCACTACTCTTTGAGGCAGCATATTCCACCTATGGCAACCTCATAAATGTCATTGGCTTTTCTCAGACAAGGAATGCAGAAGTGACTTGGCCAGTTCTTTCCTATGAAATATAGTCTACAACATCTGTTATTGGTTGGCAGCCTCCCATCTAAGTATTCACTGGGCCTTGCTTAGTTTCCAAGAACAAACAGGATTTGGTATCTTTAGTGTATTTAGATGCTTCTCAAAATAATATGTCAGATTCTTTCATGAAGCACGTTTCAGTAATTTCAAATATGTGTAATTGTATATATGTAATGTCTTCACTGTTTCCTACAGTTACAGATTAGTACTATTGCTTTTGAGTGCAAGATAAGTCGAGCTCACAGGCCTTTTTTTAGCAGAATGTTTTGGGCCATGTATATGTGTCAGTTTTGCCTCCTGACCCTTTCATCCTCAGCTTTTTCTTGCTACTATATCTGAAAAACCTGCCAAACAGCCACATTGAATTAGTAGGATTAATAAAGAATCAAGACAGCAAGTTAGAACATATTGCCTGAGGACATTCAGTCTGGCCAAAATTGTATTGTTGTACCAGGTCTATCTAACTACACAGCTCATGGTGGCAGGAAGAAAAAGGACATGGTCTCCATAGTCGTGAAGGCATAGTTTCCAACATTTCAGAAATGAAAACTAAGGACGTCATAACATGGATGAGGTCCCCCGCAGTGATTCGCCACCCTGTGTAGTGAATTGGCGGGGTCGCGGGGCAATCCCCATGTCCTACCTCGTCTGATGCTTTTCCATCCCACACAGTGTGTGTGTGTGTGTGTGTGTGTGTGTGGGATAGTACATGGAAGGGTTAACACCCAATACACATGTGACATTTGTTTTGATGTCTGTGCCCCTGTTCAGAAGATTTCACTTTACTTTCTGTCCCTGTGATAATTGGATTTTGAAAAATTTTGCTATATGTAGAAATAAGGACATCTTTTCCCCATGATAACTCTTCCAGATGTGAATTTCCAATCTGAGGAATAAATTTCTCTCACTTCCTATTGTCTCACCTCTGTTCCTAACTATGAGTCATTGGTAAGTTGGATGTTTGTGACTCGGGGACTGCCTGTATTGCAAAAATTGACTGTTTAGTGCAGACATTTCTATACTTCTTTCACCATCTTCACTGCAAAAAAATATACAATTACTAACATAGTTTCAACATGATTCTGGCTTACAATGTTTAGATTGAAATACCTTTTGTTTCTATGACTTTAGCTGGAGGAGCTTTTGTTGCTCTATCTCAAAAAGAATGTACTTAGATGAACACCAGAACATACTCATACATACACAACACAGTATGATGGAAATATGAAGGGTCATTGACAAATTAAAATATATAAGGGCCAATGAAACTTATGCTTTATACGATGAAATTCTATGCAATGGAGTGCAACAAAATCTCAATTCACGATTTCCATCAAACTATGGTAGTAGCTTGTGTGATCTTTTCCTATTTACTGTATAACATAAGAAGATTTGACAGTGCCAATCAAGCGAGGAAGCAAGGTGGTGACATTTCTCTAAGAGTTTGTTACAAGGTTATGTGTGGATAAACATCAAACAGATTTAAAGCCAATAGGTTATCAGAACTCATTATCTCCTTTCTGTGAAAGCTGGCAGACAAAAATATATATTTAAAATATTGGCATATTTTTGGATGTGAGGCTAGCTTTTGCCATTTATGATTCTGCTTGCAATTATTTCAATTGTAACCCCCCCCCCCCAAAAAAAAGAAAAGAACCAAAACTCTACCTCCCATAAGTCTTTTGTGGTGCAGGGCTAGGAAACTGTTTCCCTCTGAATTATTTTGAATCCATAAAGGGAATCTACATGACTCCCATTACAAATAGACAGGATGGCTAGTCTCAGGGTTGATGGGAATCATAGCCTGCAACTTTTTTGAGAACATCACATATCTGAAAACAGAGTTCATTTTTATAATAGTCCAAGTCCCAAAATTCCATCACAGGAATGAGAAACTGAACTCCCACTAACTATATCTCAATAAAAAGCTCTGCAGCCCTTTACACTCACATTTTAGATAAGGAAATACTTGTACTGTTTTGACAGATTGGGGACCCAGCAATGGGTTGTATAACATTCCCCAGAAACTGACCTTTAGTGTTTCCGCTAGGTCATTAGTGAGCAAACAATCTTTGCACTGACTGAAAGTCCCACAACTTTCAAGATATATATTGATTCTTTCTCCTTCAGAGAAGGATATCCACCATACAAAGGTGAAGCTAAATTGTGCCCTTCATGGACAATCTTAAACTGTACAGTCAGTGATTGAACTAAGAGAGGGTTCACTGTCCTTCACTGTTAACAGAACTCTATTACAGTCAAAGCAAGTTAGTCTTGCCTGCTACTTTCAGAAAGCATACCCGTGCTCCAGGCTGCAATTGGGATACAAGGCTTTAAATTTTCAGAGCTGTTAATCTGGCACTTTCATAAGCATTTAATTTTTAAAGATTGGATGAAATTTCTAGTAGTCACTCATAATTGTGCCATAAAATTATGCCTTTAGCTTATGTACTATAAGCCTGTTTTATGAGGAGGCTTCTAGTAGAACAACAAGTGATACATGAGAGGGCCTTTAGTTTTCCTCTAGTGATTTATATGTAAGAACTGCCATGTTTAATGCAAACTTTCCTTTCATGTAGATTGATATGCAGAGGCCTCCCACTGTTCATTAATCCCTGATTAATATTTATGAGACTCCTTACCCTCATGACTCCCCTGTGCAATATTATAATCAATGTGGCTGGCTTGGAATCACCAATATGATTTTTTTTCAAAGCATATAGGTCCTTCTTCACTATTAAAAAAAGCAAAATACAAAGATTCAAATCTTTGAAAAAATATTTTAACCATGGGCATTTGAAAACCCTGAAATATGTATTACAGTTGGAAAATTCCAATTAATTGGTTCAGTTTGTATTGTGCTTGTTAAATACCTATAAAATAGTAGGAAAGGAGAGAACTCTCAATTCCTTTTCCATGATCTTTCTTCCTTTCCCATACACCCAGGGAGGTTAGGTTTTATTTTATTTTATTTGTAGGGATAATCCATAATATGTTGTTGGCTATTTTAAGAACTTAATAATTAAGAATGAATTGATAAGTTTGCCCCCCTCCCCTACATTCCAATTCCCTGACTTAAATCTGTATACGTAGCTCACTTTCAGAAATCTCACATCAGATTTCAGAAGGAACGAAGGAACGAAGGAGGAAAGGAGGAAGGAAATTTCTCTTCAAGCTCTCTGTAGAAAGAAAACTCAGAGTGGTGGGAGGGAGGAAAAACAGAAAGGAGTATGATTTTGTGACTGCAAGTTAACAGCTTCTAACATATTCAATAATTTTACCAAAGTAATTCTGCACTAGTGTTTTGGGGGAGGGATCTTAAAACAATATATTATGAGACTGATTAAGAGTCTGATTTTTTAATAGTTTTTTTTTTGTAATGTTTGCCGCATATGGATATTCTGTGATCTGCCCTGAGTCCCCTTTGGGGTGAGAAGGGTGGAATATAAAAACTGTAAATAATAAATAAATATTTTTTCCAATATCTTGGAAAATGTACAGTGTGTGATTTCTTTTGCCTATGCCCCTTGTGTACTACACACATATCATCTACTTCTGCTATTCTATCTTAATTTATTTTACAAGCACCACAACTCTACAGTCTTCACATCTATCCTGAAATTGTGTAGGTTTCTTGCCTAGGAGCATCTCTATGAATATTTTCATACAAATTCACTTAAAAAAATCCATGGAATCATGTAAAAGGGAGAAAACATTTCTCCCCCTTTCCTTCTACTGAAATCTCTACATCTATAATTCTGCTAGTTTGCAGGTTTATTAACCAGGACAAAAGTTATAGCTATACGTATGAAAACTGCTTAGAAGGGGCAAGTAATCTGCAAATAACGTCTTATTCTGCAGACATGTTAAAAACTCAATTAGCATGTCTCTTTTTAAATCAACAACAACTTCATTTAAAAGTATGTACAACAAAAGAGGAAACAAAAAAAGAATAGAAAAACCCTAGCAAAGATATCTAAAACTTCTATTCTTCTGACAAAATGAGCATAAAGTGTAGTGTATTTGATTTCTGATGAGAGCCAAAAGGATACATGAAACTTTAGATTTTTGTCTCTGTACTCTTGTTCCAAATTCATGTTACATGCAGACCCTGCAAATCTGTTCAAACCTAATTGGAACAGCTTCTAAATTGCTAAATTTGAGACTGAATCAGATCTTGTGCTAATGAACACCCATAATTTGTTTGTTTCAATAGGTTACATAAAAGGAAAGTAAATTGTTCATTGATTTCAAATAAATCTTAATTGTAGCAATTGTTGTTATGTACCTTCAAATTATTTAATGGTAGCAATTGTTACGTGCATTTAAGTTGAATCTAGGTTATGGAAAAGTTAACATAAGGGTTTCATGGAAATATTTGTCCAGAAGAGATTTGTCATTGATTTACTATGAGTCTGTGAGAGTATGACTTGAGTTTCCATTGTCGAGTATAATTTTAAAGCTGAGCTCTAAAAGTCAGGTTGAAAACACCCAATCTTCTTTGAAAACAGAAATCACCATTATGTTCATAGGTGTTATAATCTTGAATAAGTCACTAACTTCATCTCATGAAGCAAATTGGATGCTTTACCACAGTTAGAATATATACCCATGTTTCATAGGCATCACCTCAGTAATGCTTGAGTGTTATATTTGTGCTGGACCAATGTGTCAAAGCACTGCGCTGTTAAGACACAGAATTTCACAGTCAAATACCACTATATGCAACAGACTGCAGACTTTCCCCAAGAGAATGCCTGCTGCAATTGTCAGACAATGTTTGTCCCTTGAAAGAAAAGAAACCAGTTATTCTTGTGTTCTGCACATCCAGGATAGGACTCATCTAGCTCTGTGTTCCTGATATTTAGATATGCTTCTCTTATTGCCAGTTTCCTTCTATAAAAAAACAACTCAGTGGTGTTTTCACATAAAATGCTTAAGAAATAGCTTTTGAACTGAATGTCATATAGAAACTGAAGTGAAATACAACAATGTTTAAGTGGTATCCACATTGAGAGTCTTCAGGAAAAATGTACAGAGCAGCTCAACGGGACACATTGATTATAACACTATAAATTGAAATGGAGCAGATTTGAAGCAGATGAAGTGATTGGACCCTCCTGGCAAAACTGATTGAAATCTTTTGGACCTCTGAAGACACTGCTCGTATGACAAGAAAGCATTAAGTCAGGAATTATTAGCAATATACTTGTAAATGTAAGATCTTGAGAGGTAACATATGCTAATCACTGGAGGTGATCTGAAATCAGAAATTTTGACTGTGAAGCCTTGGTGCAAAACAAAGTTGGAATTTTCTTTTGGTCAAATAAACCAACTAAAAATAAGATTTTTTTCTCCTGACAATATTGAAAATTCAGGGAAATAGGGCACAGTAAAATGGCAAAGAAACCAAAAGAGGCAATACATTTCTCCTCTCTGCATGAATTCAGAAAAAAAATCAATGAAGTTCCTTCAAAACCGAAGATCTGAGAAATATTCTTGTCATCAGAAAGGAAATCAGCAAGGAAAAACTTTTGGTTTACTTGGATAAGCAATCTTGGGTCAAAGCAAGCCTGTCTTGCCATTTCACCTCCAACACTTGGAAAGATGACTCCCAGTTATCCAGGCAGACTTTGTTCCTGGAAATGAGGGTGGGCGGGACATGGGAGCACATTGTGTGGTTTGGATGGGTACCATTCAGACAGCGGCAGACACTGACCATATCAGGAACCTGGGGCCCAAGACAGATTGTCATTGGGGTGGCTCAGCAGATTGTCTTGGTTTTCATAACAGACAATGGTGGCTAGCAGGCAGGCATGCTGAGTACAGGATCCAGACCAATGGTGGGGAGCAGCTTTTGTGAGTTATAAGAAAATAAAGTTATCATCTAAAATATGGTGTATTGATTTATGTATATATGTGCAACCAGGACCCGACAGCCCCATGAACATGGGAAACACTTGCATTACTATGGGGGCTAGTGCACCTCCCCAGTGAAACAATTAGGACAGAAAGAAAAATAAAAAAAATAAAAACTTTCCAGCCTCATTACTTTTTTCTAAACAAAGAAAAATCAAACCATTTGCCAATAGAGCCCACTGACAGGTTGAAATATATGTAGAACTTTTAAAAAGTAGTTAGTGTTGGTCTACAGAAAACCAAAGAGCAATCTTTTAAGAACAAACTCTGTCCTTGCCTTTTATCCCGCAGCACACAAACTGTTTTCAAACTTCTCTTGGCTTTAGGAGGGCTACCATTAATGCTGCAGTGCTATCTACTTTAGTTTACTTTCCTTTGATGTCCAAGGAAGCTAATTTTAGGGTACTTCCTGTTCCTCTGGGCAAATTCCTCTTGAACATGACTCTGGACTCTCTCATTAGCTCATAATCTTCTCAAAGCAATACCTGGAGGCTGTCTTGTCTATTAGTGGATAATACCAGCTCTGCTTGGTTGTTAAAATGTCTCTGGTGGTAGCTATTCCTGTAAAGGCATCAGTGATAATAGTTACACCAAAGTTCCCCAGAGGCTTTCACAATAGTGTACTTGTGGAGAGCATAAATCAAGACCATTTTTGTCCCAGATTTCACAGGAGAGTTCCAAAAGATGTAAAGATGAACAGAACATCAAAAAGATCAGACTTTTTCCAAAAATACAACAGTAAGTGACCAAGAATTTTAACAGACTACAAAGAGCTGTTTTGAGCAACACTGGCAAGAGACCATCAATACCTTGCAGTTTTAGCAAAAATCAATTTTCAAAGCTGGTACAGGGATTATGTGGACATTTTAAAGACATGTTCAAGACTGCGTGCTTAGGGCCAGACATTCACTTGAAAAATAAATGAAACCACTATTTTGTGCTCACATTTCTAGTCCTCTTCAAGAAAAGGAGGCCCATGGCCATAGTACCAAAAACCAATTATGCCAACATCTCTTTTTTTTTCTCCAAGTGGGAACATGACTCTCAAATGACTGCTGACTTTCACTTCAAACTAGGAAGAAACTAATGACAACATTAAAAGTGAATGCAAAAATGAATAATTCAATCAATGGACTAGGTTTTTATGTCATTTTTTTAAAACTACAGGACTTGATAAGGTGGTGGTTTATCACTGTACCTCAAGAAAGCAACTAGATATGTTATTTTTCTTAACTTTTCCTGGATTTAAAATGCTCAATAATAGTTGAGAAAACAGTGTTTCAAATTTTATGAAAGAACCCTCACCTTTATGCTTTTTGAGGAACACTGTGTTATGTTCTATAGACATATATGGGCCAAATTGTTGGGTGACTAGGAGTTAAAAGTAATTGGCTCATTTTAAAACACTGTGTGAACAGCAACAACAAGAAAGAAAGCAAATTATATTTTGTTTTTAACTTCAGTCATTTATTGCAAGATCCTATGAATATTTACTCTGATATAAGCCCCTGACAGTTCAGTGGAGTTTACTTCCAATTATGTCTGTGATCCCACATACAAGGATATGATTATGGATATGTTTACTAAAATTAACTAATTGCACTGGTACACAGAGGGTCCTCTACTAAGTAAATATGCAAAAGATTGGCTTCATACTGTTCACTCAAAATTAATTTACTTGAAGGCACTGGAAAAAAATTGTCTGGATTTTGTCTGGTGTAATCAGTATGCTGATGATACCAGCTCTATTATTCTTTTTTCACCTCAGTCCAAGGAAGCTGTTTTGGTTCTAAACTGTTGCCTAAAGGAATTAATGAATCAAATGGAAGATCAGGAAATAAGGATCTGGATTGTGTGGATGAGGTTACATCCTCATGAACAATGCCAGATTTACCATTGTGCTAATATATACTTAAGCACAGGGTCCTGTTGGCCGGGGGTGGGGGTGGGGGTGGGGGAGAATCTTTCTGTCTGCCTCCCCATTTTTATGATGGATTTTGCTTATTGCAGTAATTTTAAATCTGAAGGTGTTCTGTTCTGACATAATGATAAAGTTGATAGTTTATTGAAGTTTATCACAAACCAGGCAGGTTAGGTCTACTGGGCCTACTTCCTCCACGGTTCAAGTAAGAGGACCCATAACCTGCCTAGTACAGGGCCTCATTTGTCCTAAATCCAGCAATGCCCATGAAGACACAAGTTTTCAGTATCAGTGTGTTTGTGAATTGAACTCTGGGTCTAGACACTCAAGTTTCTTCAGGTGGCAGGAATGTGTTTGCATAATTAAAGTCATTGTGCCATAGAATAGAACCATGCCAGTTACAGTGGAGTCAATGTGTTATAATTACTTATTGTGGAAAGGCCCATTGCTGTGTCATTAACAGAAAATTTCTATA
The DNA here is from genome assembly GCF_035594765.1 of Anolis carolinensis. NCBI lineage: Eukaryota > Metazoa > Chordata > Lepidosauria > Squamata > Anolidae > Anolis > Anolis carolinensis. Next base: position 54,336,791 of record NC_085845.1, read on the forward strand.
CCATGTTGAAATATATCACAACAACAAAGTTAGCAATTACGAATGGTGTTTTCCTTTCCCCCTAATCTGTTTCTACTTGACACAAATGTTTACAGTGAGATAATGAAATGGCATGACTGGATCCCACCCTTAATAATACTATGAATGCAAATCAGTCACTGAGTGAAAATAAATGTTATAAAAGCAGTTTTAATTTAAAATGATTTTAAAATTAAGAAGATTAAAATCCCCATTTGATCATGTAATGCAATTTTCTCTCTATTTGATAAAGATTAAGAACAAGCTTTGGGTCTGATTATTCTCCAACTAATGTACATGCAAATGAGGAGGTGATTCTATCAGATTTTTTTAAAATAGAAAAAGCATAGGAGAGTTAGTCCCTTTGTGAAAGCTGCAAATCAACTTCTTTAATGAAAACTCAACAACTACAACAGGCATTTCTGAGTTCTTGAGGAAAAAAAATCCCAAAGCATATTTGGCTTTTAAAAACCAAGATAGTATAATTAACAGAATATAACTAATAGGCTGGTGCAAAAATTTACTAAAGTTTCTAAAATCGTATTACAATTAGTAAAATCTGTACTTCTGAAGTGATTAGCAACACGTGTGCGTGACCCACACCTAAAATTTAAGAATGGAAACTTACCCATTCCTCTTTTGTTTGTATTTTATAAATCTTGGAAGGATCCCTCCCAAAGGCAGCTTCATGTTTATGGCAAGCAAGCAAAGCAAAGCCAAAAAGGCTCCCATTCCTCTGTAAATTAATAGCCTCTTGCTATTAATAGAGAGAAAGGAAGGAGAAAGCTGTGTTCACTGAGAAGAAGCACGGAACTCTGGGAAATGTGGTTTGAGAAGATGAGGAGCCCTATGGTAGAGAATGCAAAAGGCCTTACCCTAAACTACATTTCCCAGAATACAGTGCTCAGCACTGTAAATTGGTTGATATTCCACACTATTATGGGTTATAAATGTCATTTCCTAATTGGTTCTATCATATAAACATGAGGAAAGTTTATTAAATGGAAAAAACTTTGTTCTTGCGGGAGGGACATCATGCTATGGCACATTTACTCTAGCATCTTGTAGAGTATCCACCAATTTAACATAAATTTTGGCACAAAAATGAAGTTTCTGGAATACAACTACTTTTAAAGTAAGGACTACACAATTAAACAGGAAATAACACTTTCAAACTAGGAACATATTTTCATCATCACCATCATCACCATCATCATCACCATTCAGAGGCTGGATGGCCATCTGTCGGGGATACCTTGAGAGTGTCCTTTGCTGAAATGGCAGAAAGGAGGGGGTTGAACTGGGGCCCCTTCCAGTTCATATATTATATATAATATTATAAGAGACATGCAATGAGATAGCTTTTGCTGCTTTTTTTTTAAAGACAATTTTGTCAAAATTTTAAAAAGTTCCCTAAAATCAGTAGATGTATGAATATTTATGATCATTTGGGAAAATAATCCCCTATTATCTTGTGTCATTGTGTAGATTATTCAAGGAGATGGCTTTTGTAGGTCTTTAAAAATGTTGTTTATAAAAACTTTGAAAACTCCCCAAACATCTGTGTATAAGTGAAACATTCTGAAATTTGATGGGCTAACAATGGTACATATCCTCTACCATTGTACCAACTTTCACCCTAATATCTGTAAAAAATGAGGGAGAAAGGAGCCCCTGAATTTTACCCCATCCACAATTACCTTCATGAAACAGTAACAAAATTTCATTACTCTCATTACAGTAATGAAATTTTCACTAACAATACTTTAGAAACACTTTAGAAATGAAACACCAGTGCCCCCAGTTTTGTAATGCCTTTGAAACATTTTTATAGATCACACATGCCTAATAACTAATATAAGCATACATAAAACATTATGTTAAGTGCAGTCATTGTTGTTTGAGCTTTTAGTAGCATATACATGGACAGTAAAGCATTATATTTCATTTCTGCATCACCACTAGAGTTAGTGATGTATTTGACATGTCTAAGATTAATTAGTTCAAACAGTAAGAAAAGCAAGATGCCTGCTGATTGATGTCTGCCTAATATGGGCAATGTGCTGCCTAGTGGGTGTGCAGTCAGCCATGCCACAACTGAATGCACTTTCAAAGCTTCTCATACTGTATTATTATCTTGACACACAGCTGCATGTGGATTTTTCAGAAATAGAGAACTGAGGTAGGTGATGCATACATTGATTTGGAACAATGGGATCTAGTTCAGTGATGGTGCATAAATATCCCCGTCATGTCACCGATAAATCCTCAAAGACAATAATGTTGTATCATTTTTATTGCTTACCACTATTCCCAAAACTCAGCTAACACTTGAAATTGGCAGCTATGGGAACTGCCAATCCACTCTATTTCTGCTGGGCTGGAGGATGCGCCATGATCAATTCACAGTAGGGACGTAAATCCTCACTTGGCTCAAAGATGAGACCTTATGACATATTTCTCCCCACTTGTAGACAGTGAGATATTTCCTGCTGCTATTTGGTGAAAATTGTGAAACTGTGCAACTCTACAGCTCTCAAAAATTGGGATAGTCACTGCTTTGTTGCATGGCATTTAAAAACTAAAAAGAAGCACCAAATGGATCATTTGCATGTTTTTGATAAAAAAAACCAGTCAGTCCTTCTTTGCTTACTCTGTTTGTGTATGACTTTTTGCAAAAAAAACTGGAGAAACCTAAGGGAAATGAAAGCACTCCTTGCCTTGGGTTCATGCTAGATGTCAGACTGCTTACAAGGGCTAGCAATTTGGTGGCAGATTGTCTTAATATATGTTCAGACAATCTATGCAATTGAAAAAAATAGAAAATATTCTCTATATCTTGACTGTCATGAGCCAATCCAGGAACAGATCTGTCCTAGTCTCCAAAGTCCCACCCAATAAGTCAAGATCAGAATTTCATGTTCTTTTAGGGCTGAGATGATAACTTCCACCTAAGAAGCACATTATTCTATTAAAAGAAGCAACACATATTTCTTTTGGTAACTATTCTTAGCATAAATAGATGCTATTCTTAGCACAAACCTCCTCATTTGCATGTAGATTAGCTGAAGAATAATCAGCTACAAGGAAGGCCAAAAATAAAAACAGCAGTTCTGTACAAATGAATCAAGACTGGTGCTGTTTACCGACTTTTGGGTTTTAAGTCTTGCTTAAACAACACCATATAGGATGTAAGATATTTATCCCTATTCATGACTTCCTTGTGGAAATAGAGGCATGTAATGAAAAAATTAATGAGGTAATTTCCTTTGTCCCTACCATAGTGTTTTATTGGATCAGGACTTGTAGTTTTGTTGTACTAGGACTTTTGCAATACCAGGGACAATGAACCATGTAATTGCACCTTTTCCTGGTCCCTCTGAACTTAGTTGCAGTCTTCTCAGGCCGATGCTTCAGTATTAGGAACCAAATGCAATCAAAGCTGCCACCTGAACCCATATAGCTTTCATACAGCAAGCACTGCCTACTTTGGATTGTGTTGTAGGACACTTTGTGCTTCATCCTAGGTGAGGTTATTTTTATTTGTTTAATTCTTTTTAAAGACCAGAATTCTGCAAGTAGCACCCCCAGTTCCAATGCTCCCACACCTATTTTGCCCAGCATCAATCATCAGTTCTGCTGGATTTTGGGCTGGGTGGATGATGTGGCCAATACCCCCTCCCTCCAACCAGCAAGGCTGTGAGGGGGGGTGAATGGGAGAGGAAGCGGGGGGGGGGATAGTGGAAAGGGATGGATACAAGTAGGGAACAAGGGTGATTACAGATGCATTTTTTAAACTCTTTTTCCTTCTATTGTTAAAATATATGTACCGTATAAGTCACTTATGTTATCTTCTAAACTTCCTCATGAGGAAAAATTGTTATGTTTTACTCTACTCATTTGACCCAAATAAATAACCTAAAAAATGACCACACTTGCATACCCAAATGACCAGCAGATTGAATCCCCTTCTCTCCATGTGCTTTATGCCTCTACTGGTAAAGTAGAATTGGACTAAGAGCTATAGTTATGGCAATAGAGATATAGTCATGACTTGGTATAAGTATATAGTTAATATGTTAAATGTGGAAATATCAAATTGCAACTGGAGCAATATAGATAAATGTGAAAAGGTTGCAATAATCAAGTGGATGCGGGAACCAGTTAGGAACCATTTAGAGAATGTGCTAAAATGTGGAGTGGAAAAATTAAGATTGAGATTGATATTTCAAATGTAACTTCTGTAGTTTGCTGTATAAATTGGATGTACAAGGAGGGGAGGGTGGGAGTGGGATAAAATGATAAAACAATAAAAAATGACTTCATGATGACTACAAATATGAATCAACTATGGATTCATATCCAATTGTATTCTTCCACAACAAGAAAGAAAATATACATCACATATAGACCTAAGATTAGACATTTTCTAAAAAATGTCTACAGCAGATATATAAAAATCATAACAGATTTATCAATTATGGATAAAGACTACACTATTCTATGAATTAGCATCCTTTGAAATCTTTTTTAAAAGAATTAGCATATGAAAGATATTGTGTATCTCCATTATTTCACAAATGTCTCTTTGCACTTCAAAAATGAGAGAAAACACAAGGTTACCATAATGTGGCATAAATAAGACCAATACTGTGTTTTGCATGAAAAATGCATATATTTGACAGCTATACGACATATATGCTGGGAACTAAAATTGCAGGCAAAAAAGGAATTGAGAAAATGCCACCCTCATATACATTTCATGAACCCTATTTTGAATGAGTGCTGATAGCATGCAGTGCCACTCTTTGACAAGGTGAAAACATCAATGAGAATAATAGGGAAGCTTTCTCGCATTCCGACAACCATTTTTTCGCTCTCCCCAAACATAGAATTTTCTCTTTCAAAGAGCCTTATGAGTAGGATTTTATAAAGCTGGTTGCTGACTGTTTTCTGTCATGTGGTGAACTTTTCATATTAATGCACCTTAACTTTCACCATAGAGAACAGAAAGATATGTTATGAGCATCTTTTTCATGTCAGAGAGGATTCAATGAACTGTAGTCTGCAAGACATGTATTTTAAAAATACACTTAAAATAAATTAGAGCAAACATAAACTTGTATTAATGGCATTACTGGGATGTAAATCTTGACTTGTTTCATTCTTCCATACAAGAATTAAAATGTTAAAATTTTCCTCCCACTGGATAAGATTATGATTTTGTATATTCTAAATCACTTCACATTTAGTATGAAAACTTTGCACTAACATATTTTTTTTTACAGAAATGTTGTTTTTCTTGTGCAAAATCTACAATGTTAAAAAAAACCTCCTAAAATACCTGAACTTTATCCTCCCACCAAAGGACATTACGCCTTGCAACAACTTATTTTTTTTAGAGGAGGGGATTGGAACCTTGTGGTCTTTCTGAGATATCTTTTCTCATAAAGGATAAAAATGGAAAAGGTTCTTTGCATCTCTAACATATAACAGAAATATTAATTTTTCAATTCAGGACCATCCATTTTGCAGACACTGAAGAATATTTTATTTTCTCACAGCTTCATAGCAGTGGAACCTAGAACAAGCTCTAGTGCCTTAGTGTTTCTCAGCATGAACTCCCCATGAATGATCAATCAACCATTGTGAGACACTAGAATTTACATACAATTCGATTGTGCTGTCTTTAAAATTGTCCATTCTTTTTCTTTGAAGTTCTACTGGAAATAGTAGAACAAAGTTCTTAAAACATGTATTTGTCACATTCAAAGGAAGGCATAACTTTGAAAATGCTTCAAGGTATTAAAATCAAAATAGTTTCTGATTTAATATTCTTGCTGTGAGCATTAGCACTTCAGACAAAAAGAAAGAGTTATTTCAAAGATGAAACAAATTAACTTCCCATGAATTCTAGGCTATTATGCCAATAGTTCATTTTTGCACATATGAAAGAAGATACTTATCTCCTAGCCTCCTCCATGGAAGCTAGGAGATTAGGCATGAAAATGGCTTTGTTGACCTCCATGGGTAGAGGCCAGGTTAAATGGCATGAGCATGAGAGTTGGGAACAGAACTTCAAACGTTGGAAGTCCAGTGTCTGTCTCCTTCTCTCCCACTTTGGATCTTTGGCATTGAAGGGCACAGGTCTGGACAATCTCTGCAGAGGTGTACAAGCAGTAGCATGTGGTTTGACACAGGACCAACAACACAAGACAAGATTTTCTTTGGTCTGATAGCAGTGTCGTGTTTTTTATAGGATTATAGACTTATTTCTATATTGACCAGTGGATCCTGGATCAGATGGGAAGTCCATAGGCTTCATCTGTGCTTTTACTTTATAAATATCTTTGCTTTTGTGGATTTGAGACTGAAATTGTGCAATCCTTCTCCTCTTCATCATCATCGTCATCATCATCCACAGTAGCAAAGGAAGGCAGGGTCAGAAGTATAAGTATGATTATGGGACTATGCAATGGTTGATCAGCACAACTGCAATACTGAACAGATATTAGGGATACAAGGTGCTCAATCTAATATGCATCTATTATCTAGGCTAATGCAACTGTAGTGAAATAGTGGGTTGGTGTGATAAAATCCTTAATGTTGAGGGCCTCTGCCTATATCACCAACAGGTGAGCTAGCACAATGGTTATATACAAGTTTCTGCCAATCTGCTCCTGACATTTCTAGATTTGAAGTTAACAATAGGGTAGAAAATTTTCATTTTCCATTGTTGAAGCTGTTTAATTTTGTACTGTTTCAGCCTCCAGATCCTTCTCAAAATCTAAATGGAATTCATGTAGGAGAAGAGAAAGTATGGTGCTCAATCAATCTGGGTACCTCCATCCTTAATTGAGAGTAATGTTTTTAAATCATTTCAATACATTTTAGACTCTAATTTAGATATCTTACATCAGTGGATCCCCAGGTGTTTTGGCCTACAACTCCCAGAAATCCCAGCCAGTTTAGCAGCTGTTACAATCTTTGGGAGTTGAAAGCCAAAACATTTGGGTACCCACAAGTTGAGAACCACTGCCTTACATGCTTATCAACCTATTATCAACCTCAATATACACAATATAATAATATATAGAAATAATAACATTGTAATGTAATAGTGCTTGTATATTATATGTAATATTAATAACGTAATATAATGTATTGTATATTGAATATACTACAACTTAAGATATGGTACAATATATTATATAATGCTAATAGTATAATGTACTGGTAGTGTGTTATATATTGTGATATAGTACTATACAACAATAGAATAATATAGAATAATATTATAATTTTATATATTACACATAATATTACTAGTAATGTTGCAGTATAATGTGTTATTATTTTTGATGTAGATGTGGATTTGTTTTTGGGATTAGAGAGGTTGGTTATTTTTGTCATTGTTCAGCTTCTCACAGCATTGAATGTTTGCCGATATCTGTTGTAAATTGCCCTGAGTCCCATTGAGGGATATAAATAAAATTTTTATTATTATTATTATTATTAGTAGTAGTAGTAGTAGTAGTAAAAATCTTAGATCCAAGTTGGTCTGTAACAAACAGTTTAAACCCAATAGATGATTTGATTTTTAATGTAGATTTGTCTGAAAATCATTAATGGATTATTCACAACAGGCACTTCGAAATAATGATACTGCTCCTCCTAACAGTTCAGCTTCTATCAGGCTATCTTACAAGGCACTTTTAAAACAGAATAAAGAGACATATGCTAGAACACAATGGAAACAATTAGACCTAGCTGTGATGGAAAAGAATGAGAAACAATTATGTAATATCGTTTCTACTGGTGTACATACAATCATACCTGTTTTATTGTGCAAATGTCATCACAGCAATGGTATATTAACAATATAGGTATAATTCCAATGGGCTAAAAATAATCTGTGGTTGTTTCTTTCCATGATTATTTATTTATTTATTTATTTATTTGCAGTATTTATATTCTGTCCTTCTCATCCTGAAGGGGACTCAGGGCGGATCACAGTGTACATATATATGGCAAATATTCAATGCCATTAGACAAACAACACAGACAGACAGACACAAAGGCTATTTAACTTCCCAGCTTCTGGCTTTGTGAGGGTATGCTCGATTCTGGCCACAGGAGGAGATGCAGTTTCATCATCCACTGTGATGACGAGTCCTTTTTGATGGAGTTACAACACCTCATCCGGTGTTGTAAATCAGTTATATTAGCCTTCCGCATAAGCGGTCCCTAAATTTTCCTACTTGACAGATGCAATTGTCTTTCAGGTTGCTTAGGTCAACAACGAGCAGGGCTATTTTTTATTTTAATTGTCAGGTGCTCACTCCGACATGGGCTGGCCTCGAACTCATGACCTCTTGGTTATAGTGATTTGTTGCAGCTGGCTACTAACCATGGCTTATTAGTCTTCTGGTATTTGACTATAAGTTATATAGTAAACACCTGTTAAATAAATTGGAGGACAAGGAATCTACTAACCATATCATTCACCCTGAACAGGCTGGCTTTAGGAAAGGGCAGAGAATAATTGAGCACTGTTTGACTCTAATTTTTAGTCCAACAACAAGTTGCTGCTTTTCTTGACTTAGCCATTTTTGCCTTGATTGATAAAAGCTGTTCTGACTTACCACCTTATCACACAGGGAGCCCCCCTCCCGGTGTTGTTTTGCCAGTAAGTGTGGCAAAAAGCAAGTTCGAGGGGCGACTTGTTGGTCTGCATGCCATTCAGGTGCAGTGACTTTGAAGTTTTAGTTCTCTTTTCATCTACAAGTAGAGATATTTTCATTTAAGGAAACCTTTTGGTTTTAGAGAAGAAGAGAAAACCTTTAATGGGGGATGTAGTGTTTTTACAGTCAGCTCTTCATATCCATGGATTCTGTATTCATGAATTCAACCAACCATGGAGGCGAACAACCATGGCTTCAAAGTATTCCAAAACCTCCCAAAAGAAAACTTCGATTTTGTTGTTTTATATAAGGAGCAGCATTTTATTACACCATTTTACATAATGGGACTTGAATATTCATGGGGAAGTCCTGAAACCAAAGCCCAGTGTATACCAAGGGGCCATTGTATTTTATTATGTTTTAAAGCAACGTTTAATGTTGTTTCTAACTTGTTGTTTTAACCGTTTTAAACTTGTGTTTAACTTTATTCTAACTTCTGTATTAACAATTGTTAAATTATTGTATGCTTTTGAAATGTATGCCACTCTTGCATCATCTATAGGAAGAAAGGTGGGATATAGATTACATAAATAAGATGATTTAACTGAAATAAGAGCATTTCTTGAGGATCTTCGGGCTTGTGCAGATTCATGTATGGTAGTATAAGCATGGGCGGGGCACACAACAATATATTTTATGCCATGTTTTTTAAAAAGAAATGTTCTCAATTAAATGGCTCAAAATCTGGTGCTCACTTCCTATTGTCCCTTCTCTCCTGGCACTGATATCGAAGCTTTGGTTTTTTTTTTTAAACCAATGACTGATGACAGTTTCATTTTAAAAGACAGTTGTTCCATGCTGTTCCTAATTTGATGGATTTCTCTGCTGCACTTAATTTAAAACATTCCCTGACATACTTCTCAGATGGTTCATTCTTTATTTAAACCAACTCTCAAAGTTCTGAAACCAATGAACAATTTGTGACAAATTGAATTCTTTCATTAATGAACAAATTTAAATATATAGCTTTAGAGGAGGGGGAAAGTTCTGGTTTATACATGTTCATATTTGAATTCCTTGCTCAATTTAATACATTGTCAGAGCCCAGAAAGATTTTTCACCTGAAAAAAACTTTAAGAAAATATTGTTTGAATAAGCACCTTGGAAACTGATTATTATTTTTTTTTGTACGTTTAAAGGTGAAGCAAAGGTCAGATCAGACCCGATAGAAAGAAGAATCCATCTTCTGCATTTCAACTAACTTTCAATTGAAATAGGCAAAAATGGTTGCGATGTGCATGGCTATGGCACAAAGCTTGTAAAGGAATAGATGTCTCCGACTTGGACAAGAAGGAAATATGTTCATTCCATTACTTTGTTCAGTCTAAGTATTAACGACTAAGGTGTCTCTACTAGAGGATTATAGACTCAATAGCCTAGATATTTCTTGACTCCAGATCCCATTAGCCACTGCCAGACTGACAAAAGCTGATGGATGATTCAGAGAATTATTCCTGAAGTCTGGTGGGGAAAGCCCAGCAACTGATAAATCTATTAACAGCTGAATGTGTACAGGGATGGAGAAGCAGAACCAGGCTAGGATAGAAAGGCTGAACCCAAGGAAAGCCGGCCAGGTAGTTTCACTAGTATATTTATATAAACTGAACAGCTAGACACAACAATGCATGTCTGCAAGAATTCTCTCTCTCAGTGAAGTATATAGCCCACCCCTCCAAAGGGACGAGTAAACAAAATTAGCTCAATTTATACGTACATACTAGTGAAAATGGAAGAATGGCACTGCTTGGTTACTTGTGTATGATGTACATAATTTAACATCCTATTTCTAAACTACACGCTTTTTGTTCCATCTGGAACAAATTACACTGAAGTGCTTTTGTATGCCCTTTGCCCACTCACGTTCATCTATTCTCCACTTATCATTTCTTCCCCTACAAAAATCCATATATCTAATCATATAGCCAAAAGCCGCATCTAACGTAATACTGAGATATTGTTGAGGAGGAGGGGTATTGGAAATAACTTGATAGCAAGTTTTAATCATGGATTTGGTTTGCTTGGGCTGTGGATACTTATCTAAACAGCATGGATTTCTCCCAGTGTGGCTCATTGACATAATGGTAAAATACAGAAATTTTTATAACAGCAGCTTTTTATTGCAAAGTGTATTGATTTTTACAAAGCATATTACTCCATGCTGTGCTTTGCTATGGTAGTACACTGGGCAGTTTTCACTGCACCAAAATTGTCTTTCAAGCTACACTTGGAGTAAAAAAAAAGAGAGAAAAAAGAAAAATTACAAAGACTGTCCTTGCTTAAAGTCCTTCCAGACAGGCCCTATATCCCAGGATCTAATCCCAGGTTTTCTGCTTTAAACTGGATTATATGAGTCAGCTCTGCCAGATAATCTGGGATAAACAGAAAACCTGGGATCAGATCCTGGGATATAGGGCCTGACTAGAATACTGCTTGTTGTCATCTCCTCCCCACAATTCCACTGATATGTACTAAAAAAGAACAATTTAGGCACGTAAACATCTGTCTAGTTTTGAAAACACGTTAAAAAATAAAGAAATAGTAAGATCTCAATTTGAAATTTTGGGGTGAACAAATTTATTATCTTCCTAGGTTTCTCACCTCTCCTCTGACAGTTTTTTGGCACCAGTCTGGGTCTTGGATAGATTGGTCGGGTGTCACCTGCATACCTTTCAAGGGATCTTAGGCATGAAAATGAGCAACCATAAGCCCTGATTGGAAACAATTGTAATTCTTTCACTTACAGATTGCAGACTGAGTCACAAGATTAATGGAGCCAAATTCAAGGCAATTTGAAAGAAAACCCTGTTGCAGCCTACAAGAGACCTGAGCCATGGGTGGAGATTGATTTTCCAGGAGTAACACATTGAAATGTGGAAAAGTCAAAAAAAGGAGTAGATACATTTTGAGTACATTTTCCTTCTCATTTTAAACTCGGAAGCAGAAATAATTAAGGATCTAACCTACCAGCCAAATTCCCTCCAAACCTCTTACATGAACCATGCCTTATTTTATTTCCCCCTCTGAATTTACAGGAGGAAAGGTCATCCATGTTATTTAGATTAACAATGGTCAGGGATGAACTGTATAAGAAAAGGTTATCTCATTAATCAAACAGAATAAATACATTTCCTAGAATCAGAATGATCCAAGCTGAATATTAGAACCAATCTACCATATATTTTCATATACTCTAAATTTCTTCTCTGAGATAGAGCAATAATGTCAAATATTATTAGCCATGGGTACCACAGAATATGAATTTCCACACATGACAAAGTGTAGGAAGACAGAATAAATATCCCCAAATAAGAATGCAAAGCTTCAGTAACAGAAATGAACCTAGGAACAATACAAAATTGAAACTGAATTCACATTCTATCCAGTATTTATGGCAATATTGCAATAGATTAGTTTAGGATTAAAGACACCTGGATTCATATCTTTAATTAACAAGGTTGCCCATGGTGAGATTTTGGTCAATATTTTTTACTCTACTTCCTATTCCTAATACTATTATGAAAATAATGTGTGGTGACCACATTTCATGAGTTCTTTATAAGAATATATTATTATATATTTATTATTGAAAATAAATATTAAATAGTGATCAAAGTTCCAGCTCTGATTCTCTGCCATTTTATATTTAATATCCCACCTACCTTATATGAGTGATGAGAAGGTTTGTGGATGGAATGAAAAAGTCATCCACTCTGTCAAATTGCTTGCCCACAGGTTGTGTATGAATAGTATGATGAGATATACTTCCGCTGGCCTGGGTTATTACCTGGAGGACATATTACAGCATTACTTACATGTTTAATGCTACAAGAAAAAGTTCTGAGCTGCATTAAATTCATACCAATTTATTATAGCATGAACTTTTGTGGTCTATAGCATACTTCACCTGATGTGTGAAATATTAACTGAAATGTCTGGTATGTATATACAAACCACACAGTTGGAGCAAGATTGTTGACAGTGGGGTTAAGAGAAAATAAAATGCAGAATATATGGTCAATATTAAATAATTAGCATGGGAATTCACAAAACCATGTCTCTTAACAAAGAAAGTCCTCATGGGGGCATTTCCAAGAGTTCGCATGATCTAGAGCAGGGGTCCCCAAACTAAGGCCCGCGGGCCAGATCCGGCCCGCCGGAGCCATTTATCCGGCCCGCGGCAGCTTTCCTCCCTTTCCTGCATTGTCCCGCTCCCTGCACAAGCCTTGGAGACTTGCCTTTCCGCCTTCCCGGCCACTTTTCTGCTCTATGAGCCTTTGAGCCTCACCTGGCTCCCCACTCTCCCTGCATAAGCTGTGGAGGAGCCTTACCTTTTACTGCTGATCAAAAGGTATTTTAATTATTATTTAATTAATTATTAATTACTAAGGTATGTTTCCTCCAGGTTTAGCAATACGTTGATCAGCAATATACTCCGGATTTCTCCCTGGGCTGGAGGCCTGAGTGAGGGAGAGTTTCTTTCCCCACTCAGGCTTCCAGTCCATGGAGAAATCTGGAGTATATTGCTATTTCTGATTAGCAATATACTCCGGATTTTTCCCTGGGCTGGAGGCCTGAGTGAGGGAGAGTTTCTTTCCCTACTCAGGCTTCCAGTCCTGGGAGAAATCTGGAGTATATTGCTATTTCTGATTAGCAATATACTCTGGATTTTTCCCTGGGCTGGAGGCCTGAGTGAGGGAGAGTTTCTTTCCCCACTCAGACTTCCAGTCCAGGAAGAAATCTGGAGTATATTGCTATTCTTGATTAGCAATATACTCCGGATTTTTCCCTGGGCTGGAGGCCTGAGTGAGGGAGAGATTCTTTCCCCACTCAGAATTCCAGTCCTGGGAGAAATCTGGAGTACATTGCTATTCTTGATTAGCAATATACTCCGGATTTCTCCCTGGGTTGGAGGCCTTAGTGAGGGAGAGTTTCTTTCCCCACTCAGGCTTCCAGTCCTGGGAGAAATCTGGAGTATATTGCTATTTCGGATTTCTCCCTGGGCTGGAGGCCTTAGTGGGGCCTCTCCATTATTATTATTATTATTATTATTATTATTATTATTATTATTATTATTATTATTATTATTATTAACATTGAGGATGGGTGGCCATCTGTCAGGTGTGCTTTGCTGTGCTTTTGGTGCACAAAGGCAGAAGGGGGTTGGACTAAATGGCCCAAGGGTCTCTTCCAACCCTCTCCATTATTTTATTATTATTAGTAACATTGAGGATGGGTGGCCATCTGTCAGGGGTGCTTTGCTGTGCTTTTGGTGCACAAAGGCAGAAGGGGGTTGGACTAAATGGCCCAAGGGTCTCTTCCAACCCTCTCCATTATTTTATTATTATTAGTAACATTGAGTCTGGGTGGCCATCTGTCAGGGGTTCCTTGCTGTGCTTTTGGTGCAGAAAGGCAGAAGGGGGTTGGACTAAATGGCCCAAGGGTTTCTTCCAACCCTCTTTATTATTATTATTATTATTATTATTATTATTATTATTATTATTATTATTAACATTGAGGCTGTATTTGTTTCTTTTTTTAACCTCAAAATAAAATATGTGCCATGTGCATAGGCATTTGTTCATATATTTTTTTAAAAAAACTATAGTCCGGCCCTCCAACGGTCTGAGGGACTGTTAACTGGCCCCCCGTTTAAAAAGTTTGGGGACCCCTGATCTAGAGTTTCAAAGTTGGACTAGGACTCTGGGAAACCAAGTTTTGAATTCCCACTGAGTCATGGAGTTCCACTGAATGAACCTGGGCAAGTCACACTTTTTCATCCACAGAGGAAGGCAAGAACAAACCCTCTTTGAACACATTTTAATAAGAAATCCCTATGATAGGTTCACCTTGGGATTGCTAGATAGAAGATTCATTCATTCAATAATTCCATCTTTTATCCCTTAATGGATTTTGCATAATAGGAAAAGAGACAACAGCAAACAAATGTAAGAACTGGAAATCAAGAGAGGATGTAATATTTGGTACTGAGTGAAACGCAACATTTGAAACCCCTGCAATAATTATAATCATTGAATGAAACAGATTGATGCCATGTTAAAAACCTCCATTGGAGATGCTAGGTGAAGCTGGTAGCAGCTCCTCTATATCCAGTAACATTTTTAGCACTCATATTAGCACTGAACTAGTAAATGTGTGTGCAAACAGTTGGACATGTACAAGAAACAACATCCTCAACAACAATTATTATTATTATTATTATTATTATTATTATTATTATTATTATTATTATTAATCTGCATTGCTCGAGGCAGGGTACAACATAACTAAGACATGCAGATAAATATAATCCAATTAAAATGCATATATTGAAATACACAGAACACAAATACTAATAAAATGTAAAGTTAAAATTCATAATTTAAAATGGACTGGTTAGTAAATGCTTATGTCCTGAACACAGAATCTTATAAGTACAAGAAACAATAAAAAGTATCATATAATCAAAATTTAAATATTAGTTATGCAGATGAAGTAAAACTAAAAACTAAATTAGCTCCCAGAAAGGAAACATACATTAGGGTTGTTGTATGTCTTTCGGGATGTGGCCATGTTCCAGAAATATTCTCTCCTGACGTTTCGCCCACATCTATGGCAGGCATTGCCTCACAACTTCTGAGGATGCCTGCCATGGATGTGGGCGAAACATCAGGAGAGAATACTTCTGGAACATGGCCACACAGCCCGAAAGACATGCAACAACCCTGTGATCCCGGCCATGAAAGCCTTCGACAACACAAAGAAACATTAGAACATACAGGTACTTCAGTAGAGAAACAATAACTGTATTCAGGTGTTAAGTTTAAATAAGAGATTTAATTATTTGAGCATTAGACCACACCTCTGGAAACCAGGGTTTGAATCCTTATTTGGACATGGAAACCTACTGAGACCTTGGACAAGTCATGCTCTCTCAGTCTTAAAGGGAGGCAAGGGCAAATTCCCTCTGAACAAACTTTGCCAAGAAAATTCCATGATAGCTTTGCCTTGCAGTCACATAAATAAAAAAATAATAACTTGAAAGCACACAAGAACATAAAGCATGCCTAGAACAAAATGCAGAAAGGACATCCTTCCAACATTTCCAGCTCCACTCATTCCACACTGCAAGAAATAAGTTGAAATGTGCTTCTCTGCATTTTTGGTGAATGTAATCCCCTTAATTCTGTTGTAACAGAGAATTCAGAAGTGGACAAGGAGGGACCAATGCAGATTTTGTCAGCAGGGTAAGACCACATGGCCCCATACCCTCCACATGAGTTGATTGTCCCCCATCACAAAATAAAGAGACCAGACAAACAAAGTATGGTGTAAAAGGCCAGGTTTTCAGAAGCACCAAACCCCAAGAGTAATTCAAGTCATCATGGTTACTTGCGCTGGCTGTTAAACGGAAGGCCATCCTTAGGGCACTCCCTCCCAAACCACAGAATCTTTCAAGAATAAGAGACCACATGGCATCATATCTTCCACATGAGTTGAAATTCCCTGTTTAAATGCAACTCTTTCACATACCTAATGATTTACAGATGTGTTACTCATGTCTAAAAGCTATATGTGTGTATATGTTGGGGGGATTGGTAAAATTGCAGCTGGGTAAATTGCACCTTTTCTACTTGGAAAGTATCAATTAAAATCACCCCATCCTCCAAAAACAGTCTACCATGTAGCTTGGCTCGCATATATGGTTGCAGTGAGAAATATTGGTGATGCTATTGTGCTTGGATGACTGCTATTGAATTATAGCAGTTACAAGCTGTTATATGCACAACTATGCAGACAGTGTGTACAGTTGTAACACAACAGCTGATTCCATTTTGACCCAAAGATCTTTAAGATGGAAAAAGTTAATTAACTGTTTTTTCCATCCACTTTTTGCATGGTGTGTATTTCTTTGCCAATTGAAGCTTTACCACTGTAGTATTTCATTGAGAGATAGTGCCTGATATTGTTGCTACTGTGCTGACACATATATGGCATTCAGGGCCTGTTTGTTATGCTAGCACAATCTCAAGGGTTGTGGAATTAAACTACATCTAGCCCAAGCCTTGCTTGCTGTGATAGTAACTCATGGGACTATATCAATATTAAAACAATTATTTGCTGTTAGGAAGGGGTTTTTCTTGCCATAAAATCCATATAAATATTTTGAAGCATTGTTCAATAACACTGCAGCCTGTGGAATGCTTAACATTCACTGGAGGCTTTCGTCAGCTACCAAATCATAATCAATAACAATATATTACAGTTTGCATTCAGAAACATTCCACCTACAAGCGAGACTTTCTTTTCAACTCAATCAGCATGATAGTTGCAATCACCTCTGAAACAAATAATACAAAACAACCAACATCAGCAAATGCATCCATGGAAACTGAATTATTCCCAACCGTAATAAAGAAAGATGTGTGAATCACTGAAAAAGTCTCATATTCAGGGATCATTTCATTCTTTTGTTGATTTTTACTATAATTTCTGGGCTTAGTAAAGGTAAAGGTTTCCCCTTGACATGAAGTCTAGTGTCCAACTCTGAGGTATGGTGCTCATCTCCATTTCTAAGCTGAAGAGCCAGCATTGTCCATAGACACCTCATAGGTCATGTGGCCGGCATGATAGAATGGAATGCCATTACCTTTCTGCTGGGGCAGTACCTATTAATCTACTCACACTTTGTCAGGACCCAGGCTGCGGAGCACCAATAACCATGCGCAGAGACCAGAATCTATCTAATATCTTTATTAAGGAAATATATAAAGTCAATAAAAACAAGTGTAGAATATAGTTCAGAAGTAGACCTTTCAGGAAAGGTCAAATATAGTCCAGGAAAACAATGTCCAATATGTGATATTAGAGTCCAAAGTTATAATCCACTTAACCGAAACACACACTATTAGGCAAGCTATAGTGTGGGGAACTGTCCATAGTCTTTCGAGGCTTAAGGTAAATCCGAAGGAAACTGGAGAACAAGGCTTGGAACTTGGAAGCAAGGTCCGTATTTAAAACGCAAGGCAAGGCAAGACTTGAAACTTGGCAAGATCAAACTTGAAACAAGACAAACATGAAACAAGAACTGAGTCCATAGAAGTCCGTGGAACGAGGCAAGGCTGGAAACTTGATCCGGGGAACAGGAACTGGAGTACGAAGTCTACACACGATCTCACTCCTGAAGCTGATGAATTGACTCCGCAAGGTTTCCTTCGCGGCAAAACCCCTAAATAGGGTCTCGTTTCCCGCCAGAAGTGAAACTCATCTCTGTCCAGATGCATGACTCCTTAGAATTTCCCAAGGGAAGCAGACCTAATCAGCTAATTGTTTGGCTGCGATTCTGGCGCTTCTGCGATTCGCCTCCCTAGCGCCTCTATCTTTATTATAATTGTCCTTTCGAGAAAACGGGGGAGAATTCTGCCCAAGGCTTGTTTGGCTAACTTCTTGAGGGCAAACATCCTGCAGGTGCAGGGGCTCCATTTCTGGCTGAAACGGTGTAAATCCCATGTTTTCCTCTTTGTCTGCCACAATAGTACTAGGAACGGGACTACAAGGCCCATGAAACATCACACTATCCCCCTCCTCAAGGCCCCTCTCAAAAATGGGCCCCCTTCCCGAGGTGCGGGGCCGCGGCTTGGCAGGGTAGGCCTGATGGAAACGGTGGACTAAATCGGGGGCATGGACTGTGGAAGCGTCTTCCCAAGAGCATTCTTCGGGGCCAAAACCCACCCAGTCAATGAGATACTGAAGGCGGCGGCGATGAAAGCGAGAATCCAAAATGTCCTGAACCTCGAATTCCTCCTCCCCGTCCACCAAAACAGGGGCGGGGGCTGGCTGGACCACATCGGGGCGTACCCCATCCGCCGGAAGGAGCAGGGAACGATGAAACACCGGATGAATGCGCATGGAGCGCGGAAGTTGGAGTTTGAAAGTCACGGGGTTAAGTTGCGCCACCACTGGGTAGGGACCAATGAAACGGGCATCTAACTTCCGGCAAGGACCGTGGGAGGGCAAAAAGCGAGTGGACAATAGGACCCGGTCTCCTACCTTGATCTCGGGGCCCGGCTGGCGATGGCCGTCAGCGTGGCGTTTATAGTCCTCCTTGGCTTGATCCAGTTGTTGGTGCAAGAGTTGTTGCACCGCTGTAAGTTATTGTAACCAGTCCTCCGCTGCAGGGACTTCTGAAGATTCAATGACAGAAGGGAAGAAACGTGGGTGGAAGCTGTAGTTTGCAAAGAACGGGGTTTCTTTAGTTGAAGCCTGGACACCATTGTTGTAAGCAAACTCCGATAGAGGTAACAGGGAAGTCCAATTGTCCTGCTGGTAGTTTACATAACAGCGAAGGTATTGTTCCAAAGTGGCATTAGTGCGCTCAGTTTGCCCATCCGTTTGGGGATGGTGAGCTGAAGATAAACGAGAGTCTATGCCCAATAGTTTTTGTAGTGCCTTCCAGAAACGAGAGGTGAATTGAGATCCACGGTCCGTGACTAAACTCTTGGGCAATCCATGTAGTCTGAAAACATGCTGAAGGAATAAATCTGCAGTCTCTTTGGCCGTGGGGAGACCATCGCAGGGAATGAAATGGGCCAACTTGGTAAAAAGGTCCACCACCACTAGGATCGTGGTGAATCCAAGGGAAGGTGGTAGGTCAGTGATAAAATCCGCGGAAATTATCTCCCATGGGCGAGAAGGAGTGGGGAGAGGATGTAGTAGCCCCGAGGGCTTCTCCCTTCGTGTCTTGGAGCGCTGACATACAGGACAGGTATTGACATATTTCTCCACATCCTTGCGGATCTTGGGCCACCAGAAATCTCGTAGAATCAAGTGCATAGTTTTAAAGAGTCCAAAGTGCCCTGCTGGCTTGCTGTCATGACACAGACGAAGTGCCTTTTCTCTGCCGGGGCCTGGAGGGATGTAAACATGATTCCTGTAGCACAGTAGCCCATCCTTAAGAGAGAAAGGGAAATGTAGTCCTTGGCGAATCTGTTCTTGAGCCCAGGCATCTGCCTGCTGGCTGGCTCTAATTTCTTGAGCGCAAAGGGGTTCTGGGTTGGAAGGAGTTGGTTCAATTGAAGTGGATTTGGTGTTTCCCACTGTGAGCGTGGCAAAGTTCTCGGGCTGCAGCAATCGAGATTCGAAGGTCTCTCTGCGCCCTGCAGCATACTCGGGTTTCTGTGATAAAGCATCTGCCTGCTTGGTCTGAGCCGGGGTTACATAATGGATCTGGAAATCAAAACGTTCAAAGAATAAAGCCCAGCGCTGTTGCCTTTGATTTAGCTTTCTTGCGGTCCTTAGGTGTTCCAAATTTTGATGATCAGTGTGAACCTCAATGGGAAATTTGGCACCTTCTAACCAATGTCTCCAATTTTCAAAGGCTGCCTTTATGGCCAAAAGTTCTTTCTCCCAAATGGTGTAATTCCTCTCTAGGGCTGTTAGTTGACAGGAGTAATAGGCACAAGGATGAAGGTGTTCTCCCACTGGTTGCATGAGTATAGCCCCAATTGCCACATCAGAGGCGTCAGCCTGCACAACAAAAGGGGTTTTAGGATCAGGGTGCTGTAGAATTGGCTGGGTCGTGAATAACTTCTTTAGTTGTTGGAACCCTTTCTCTGCTTGCTCCGTCCAGCGGAAAGGCTGTTTCCCACGGATGCAGCTGGTGATTGGGTCAGACCAGCGGGCAAAGTCTGGGATGAATTTGCGGTAGTAGTTCGCGAACCCCAAGAAACGTTGCACTTCCTTCTTGTTGGTTGGCGCCCGCCATTCCAATACTGCTGAAACCTTTGCCGGGTCCATGGAGAGCCCTTGTGGCGAGACGCGGTACCCCAGGAAGTCTACTTCTTGTAGATCAAAGGCGCATTTTTCTAACTTGGCATATAGTCCATGGTCCCGCAATCGTTGTAGCACCATTCTGACGTGTTTCTCGTGCTCCGATTGTGATCTAGAAAACACCAAAAAATCATCCAAGTATATGATCAAGAACCGATCTAGATAATCCTGGAAGATATCGTTGACAAAATGCTGGAATGTTGCGGGAGCTCCGGATAATCCGTAATTCATGACCAGGGACTCGAATAATCCGAATTTGGTCTGGAAGGCGGTTTTCCATTCGTCCCCCTCCCTGATGCGAACTAGATTGTAAGCCCCCCGGAGATCCAGCTTGGTGTAAACCTTGGCCCCTCGAAGCCGGTCTAATAGGTCCGAGATCAAAGGCAGGGGGTAGCGGTTCCGCTTCGTGATATTATTCAATGCTCTATAGTCCACAACCAAGCGTAGGTCCCCTGACTTCTTTTTCACAAACATCACCGGGGAAGCAGCTGGGGATTGAGAGGGTCTGATGAATCCCTTGCGAAGATTTGACTCTATGAACTCCCTGAGAGCTTCTTGCTCTGGTTCAGTCAAGGAGTAGAGGTGTCCTCGTGGGATCGGGGCCCCCTCCACCAAGTCAATGGCACAGTCGTAGGGTCTATGTGGGGGTAGTTTCTCGGCTTCCTTTTCATTGAAAACGTCCCAGAAGTCTGAATATTTCTTGGGCAAGGTGATGATGGGCTCAGCGTCTGTGGCATGGCAGACCTTGGCTACTAGACAATGGTTTTGGCAATACTTTGAAGCAAACTGTAGTTCTCTGTTGGTCCAGGAGATGTTTGGGTCGTGGAGTGTCAGCCATGGAATTCCCAAAATCACAGGGAAGTGGGGCACTTCGGTAACGAAGAAGGAAATCTCTTCCATGTGTTCCCTTATCCACATTCTGGTGGGTTCAGTCCATTGGCTTACTGGACCCGTCTTTAGGGGACGGCCATCTATAGCCTGCACCACCCGGGCATTCTTGAAATCATGATATTGTAATCCCAGAGAGTCAGCATACTCTCTATCGATGAAATTGTTTGTTGCTCCTGAGTCTATCATGGCATGGATCATGACGGGTCCTTTTTCGCTGACCACAACGTGACCACTAGGAGAAATAGGCTCTTGAGTGGGGTTTTTGACCGGGTTGGCGAGCCTCTCTACACCCGGTCACTGGCTTCCCCCGCAGGCTTGGCTCCAGCCGCCTCGGCCGTTTCCGGCTCCACGGAGGACGCCGCTGCCAGGCGGGCGGCGGGCTTCTTTTTGGCTGGACATTCTCTGGCGAGGTGGCCCCCATTCCCGCAGTACCAACACAAATTCAAACGTTGGCAGCGGGCCTTTTCGGCAACATCCAGTCTGGGGCGCACATTGCCCAACTGCATCGGTTCTTCCTCGCTTCCCATGGGGTTTGGGGCTGGCGGAGGGGATTTCCATACTGGGCATGGCTGAATACTGGTAGAAGCGGGGGGTCTCACCCCGGCTCTTCCACTCTGACCTCGGAGCCACTGTTTTTTGTTGGCAAGTAGGACTTCGGCTCGTAGACAATGATTAATGAGTCTCTCAAGGGTCTCTGGAGGATCCACCTTAGAGATTTCTTCCTGCATCTCGAAGTTAAGGCCCTCACGAAACTGTCCTCTGAGGGCGATATCGTTCCAACCGGTGTTCTGAGCCAGCACCCGGAACTCGGCTATGTACCGGGACAACGGCCTGTCCCCTTGAAGGAGTCGCCGGAGTTTATGGCCGGCCGCCTCCTCGTTGTCCTCGATCCCCCAGGTCTTCCTGAGGTGGTTCAAGAAACCTTGCACGGAGCTTAGGTGCGTGGAACCCGCATCAAACAGCGCCGTCGCCCAATTGGCCGCAGGCCCATCTAGGAGACTGTAAATCCACGCCACTTGGACATCCTCGTGGGGAAATTCGGCTTGGCGGGCTTCTATGTACGCCTGGCACTGGCGACGGAAAACATGAACCTTGGAGGCTTCTCCAATAAACTTGGTTGGAAGCGCTAGGGCAGGGAGGTGCGCTCCGCGTTCCTTCAAGCCCAGAATTTCACCCTCCTGTGTTCGGAGAGTATCTCGGATCCTGTCGAATTCTTCCTTGGAAATGGTGTAGCTGAGTGGTTGGGCTTCCGCCCCGGTTCCTGTAGACATTCTGGCCTTAGGTTAATTGGTGCTTAGGGTGGCGGAGTCAAACTGTCAGGACCCAGGCTGCGGAGCACCAATAACCATGCGCAGAGACCAGAATCTATCTAATATCTTTATTAAGGAAATATATAAAGTCAATAAAAACAAGTGTAGAATATAGTTCAGAAGTAGACCTTTCAGGAAAGGTCAAATATAGTCCAGGAAAACAATGTCCAATATGTGATATTAGAGTCCAAAGTTATAATCCACTTAACCGAAACGCACACTATTAGGCAAGCTATAGTGTGGGGAACTGTCCATAGTCTTTCGAGGCTTAAGGTAAATCCGAAGGAAACTGGAGAACAAGGCTTGGAACTTGGAAGCAAGGTCCGTATTTAAAACGCAAGGCAAGGCAAGACTTGAAACTTGGCAAGATCAAACTTGAAACAAGACAAACATGAAACAAGAACTGAGTCCATAGAAGTCCGTGGAACGAGGCAAGGCTGGAAACTTGATCCGGGGAACAGGAACTGGAGTATGAAGTCTACACACGATCTCACTCCTGAAGTTGACGAATTGACTCCGCAAGGTTTCCTTCGCGGCAAAACCCCTAAATAGGGTCTCGTTTCCCGCCAGAAGAACACTTTCCCTGGAGAACTAGAAGTGAAACTCATCTCTGTCCAGATGCATGACTCCTTAGAATTTCCCAAGGGAAGCAGACCTAATCAGCTAATTGTTTGGCTGCGATTCTGGCGCTTCGGCGATTCGCCTCCCTAGCGCCTCTATCTTTATTATAATTGTCCTTTCGAGAAAACGGGGGAGAATTCTGCCCAAGGCTTGTTTGGCTAACTTCTTGAGGGCAAACATCCTGCAGGTGCAGGGGCTCCGTTTCTGGCTGAAACGGTGTAAATCCCATGTTTTCCTCTTTGTCTGCCACAATAGTACTAGGAACGGGACTACAAGGCCCGTGAGACATCACACACTTGCATGATTTCAAACTGCTAGGTTTGCAAAAGCTGGGGCTAGCAACGGGAACTCTCCCTGTCCATAAATTTGAACCACCAACCTTTTGGTCAGCACGTTTAGTAGCTCATCGGTTTCTAGGCTTATACATGAGTATATAAGGTATTGAGAAATATAGATGAATAATTCTTCTAAAATGATGAATTTGACATGCAAATCACTGAAATGAAAATACCCACCTGTAGTGTAGGAGAATGCTTATCAAAGCTTCCCCAACTAAGCACCCATACTTGGTCATGTGATTTATCATAGTGAAGTTTAACTGGAACTGGATCTGTATTTACTGCCTAAAGAAAAGGAAGAAATGTAGAGTATTAAGAACATGCTGATGACAAAGAAATGTAGTGTCAATATTACTGTTAGGGAAGAAATTGGGCACAGATGAAGCATTCTCGGTGTTTTCATCATTAGACAGTTGACAACAGTTGAAGTCATTCTGATTAATTTGAAGCAGGAGCACTTCTGTTCAAACAGTGATCTTTGCTCATTATTTGAAAAACGTGACACAAATACATGTTCATTCTGCACCTAATTAAATTTCATACCATAGCCGAGCCATTAAAAAGCTTAGAAATGAGAAGTATGGCAGGTTTTTTTTACCCTTCTAGCCATATTTTATGTTTCTTAATTAATTTCAGAACATGTTTTTATTTAAATTATACAGTGAAGAGGAAAATTTAAAACCTATTGACCATGGACTTATTGAAAAGAGATGCATCCCTCTCTTCATAGTAAATGAAGGAATTCAAGAAGCAGTCACACACATAATGAAATAAGAAGTGTGACAAAAGAAAGAATATATATTATTAAAAACTGACACCTTTGAGTATTTATGAATACTACATTATCAATGATTTTGATGTCTTTTAGTTATTAGTGTTGTAAACCAGCACAAGCGTATTGCCATCAAATGTAGATATGCATGTGTGTGTGCATAAAACACACACACAGACACTGCTCATTAATTTGCTACCATTGGATTTTTTTCTCTATTTGCAATGTAACGGTAATTACCTTGGTTACCTTTATAGGTACAAGATGTGTGCAGCATTAGTACTTAAATGTGTTTTGAACCATAGCTCAGTGACTTGTGCCATTTTGATTTTCTCTAAAAAGGCACTGAGAATAGCTATTTTAATGAATTTATGAATTTACTTTGTAAAACTAATTGGGCAGAAGTGATTTTGTAGGTATTAAAATCGCAGTTGTAATTAACGTTCTGGAAATAGTTTTCAAGTTAAGCTCATGTCACAAAAATACAGTTAGGTATTTCGTAGCGATGTAAGGGCTATCAGGCAAAAACTCTTAATTCTGAATTTTCATTTTCTAGAGATGGAAAGAACAGTTTGGAAAAACAGAATTAAAGTGTTTAGCATTTCCACATGCAGAGAAAATTCATCTTAAAATGACAGCATTCTTTTCAATACTGATTTCATCATAGCCTTCTCCCCGAATCTGTACCCCCTCCACCACCTAATGTTGGGCCAACATGGATGCAAATTAAACCATACAAATAGAGTTGGAAGAGATCTCAAGGGCCATCTAATCCAATCCCTAACATATATGATGTAAGAATGGGCACTATAATCCAATTGTTTTAAAACATGTTTTTAAAATGCTGAAAATCCTGATGAGAAAATCCCTGCACTGACAAGAATCTTTACAGTTTGGATAACTTCTGCAAAGAAATTCACATGTGGCTGATTTGCAGAAAAAGAAACATTAACTTTCAATACATTTATTGAAGTACAACAACCGTCCAGATAATGTTCTTATTTGTCTTCTTTTTTTCAGATTAAAGGAGATATGCTTTTTTGTTTTTTGTTTTTGCATTTTAGTCTCATGATTATGAAATTGTAAAGCACAGCTTGTTTATCAGTTTGACAAGAAAAGTACCAGCTGGCCAATTAAGTGAATCTAATTTAAAGTAATGATGTAGTTCCTCATAATAATGTGATAATGGATAGTTGAGACCACTTGTGATGCTTAACTGTGCTTTGGAGAAGTTACAAAAGTGTTTTTACTAAAGCAAAGCCTAGTTTATTTCTACAAATCTTCAATTTACTGTCTGTCCTTTTTCTTTTAAAAACTCAGTTAAGTCTTTCATGACTGGATCAATTACCACACAACAGAAAACTATACACATTTGAAATAAAAAAACTTATCATTGTTGATCACCCTTTAACTTACAGGAAACATAGTTTTTACAAAATCAGACAGGATGATTTGATCACACTCATTGAAACCTGTTCCCGAGAATCTAAATACTTCCAGTCAATGACCAATTTCTATATGAAGGCATGATCAAGGCCTCATTCTTACATTATTTCACTAGGACACTTTCTTTTAATATGCAATATTTTATGAGCATGAGCCACTCCCACATAAGATAGCCATTCAGGAGTGAGAATGTTATACCTACACTAAAGTCATTCCATTAGTTGCCAATTACTTTCTGGGCAAAAAACAAAGTATTGGTTTTGATTTTAAAGTCCTACAAGGTTTGGGTCCATGTTACCTACAGAATCATCTCTTCCTGTACAATCTGCCCCAAACACTTAGGTCCTCTGGGGGCCTGCCAGAACCCGACTGGCGATCATCACCCAGAGGACTTTTTCATCAGCTGCCCCAAGACTTTGGAATGACCTGCCAGAAAAGCTCTGACAGTTAAATCAGCTGTCAGAATTTAAAACACATTTAAAAACCTATCTCTTCCAGCAGGCTTCCCCAGCCAGTTTTAATCATAAATTTTTAAACTCACTATATTTTAATCTTTGTTCTGTGTATTTTAATATATGTATTTTGCAGAAATATGTTTTAATGTGTGTATATTATATAATTATTATGTTTTTTCAGCTTTGTAGCTACTTGCCACATAGCCATGAGAAGATTCTGTAAGAAATAAAATTGTTTTTATTATTCACAGTAGCTAATTTGAAACACTACTATTATGCCTAAAATTGCATCTACTGCATCTGCAAATGCTCAGAAAGATCCTTGACTTTGAAAAAGGAAAGATGCAGTACAGTTCTTCAGAAAAAAATATAACTGACATTATTATATGATTAAATGTTAACTGTTAAGTCAAAAGGTTTATATATGGGAATGATCAAAAGAAAGGAAATCCTTTGTAAAGTGTCTGGGTCCATGAACTGGTTTGAAAGGGCTACAGGATGTCTATAAGTATGCTTCTCCCTTGTGACATGCAAAACTTCGATGCATTATGGCTATATCCTTGCTCTTTTTTGCTAAAGCCATAGGCTAGATGCAATATTTCATCTCAACTAGAATAGACTCATTTCATCATTGTGATTTACAGAAGAGTTGACTTACCATATCTGAGTCATTAAATGTAAGGATGGAAAGAATATTGGAAAACATTCCCCCAAATGGTTGAAAAACATATTCTCAAAGTGCTGAGAAACCCACATGAGAAGAATCCTGAACTAATGAGAATTGTCACAGTTCAGAATGTATTCTATGCAAAAGTCACAAGTGGATTCTTTTTCTCTGTGAAAACATCAATTAATGTGTAAGAATGCCATAACTAAGCATGTACTTTGCATAAAAATTGCACATGGTTGATTTGCATAGAAAATACATTTGGAGTGTTGTGTGGTTTCCAGGCTGAATGGCCATGTTCTAGCAGCCTTTGCTCATGACATTTTGCCTGCATCTGTGGCTGGCATCTTCAGAGGATCTGATGGTAGTAAAGCAAGTGGAGTATATATACCTGTGGAATGTCCAGGGTGGGAGAAAGAACCAATGTTTATTGACTAAGTGTGAAAGGTGCAATTAGCAAGCCTGAGATTGTATAGTCAATAGTGAGGGCATCTGCATGGAATTTGCTAAGCCTTTATTCCCTCTAACTGTTTACGAGGGTTGAATGAAAAGTAATGCCTCCATCTTTAAACTCAGAAATAATCCTTAGAATGTGCTTTTAACTACCACTATTCACTTTTCCACATAATCACCAGACAATTGGATACATTTCTGCCAACAATAAACAAGTTTTCTGAAGCCATCATGGAAGAAGTTGACACTTTGTTTTCGCAACCAGCATCTCACAGTACCCATCGTGCACCAATCTTCTGATAGCCAAGCAAAGCAATAATGTGACCCACACATTCTTGTAAAATTCCAATTATGCTTGAAATTTCTCCCTTAGTGATACGACGATTGTTTTGAATCAATCTGTTAACCTTTTGCTTGTGAAACTTAGTGGTTGCTGTCACAGGACGTCCAACTCTTTGTTTGTCACGAGGGTCAGAAGTTCCCACCTCAACATCTTTAAACTTACTCACCGAACAACGCATAATACTCACAACAACACAATCACCATAAACAGCTGGCATTCTCTGATGAATCTCCTTTGGGGTGACACCTTCTGCTTTCAAGAATTCAATGACTGCACATTGCTTAAGTCGCATTGACTGACCGTTTGCTCAGGGTTCCATACTTCACACTTTAACAACACAACAATTCAGTGCTAAGGCTTCCCGCCAAATGGGACTGTAGAGGGGAGTCTACTGAACAAGCCAGTACCTGCCGCATACCAGTACTGCCATCTTTTGAGGAGTTATGAAGGTGGAGGCATTACTTTTCGTTCAACCCTCGTATTACCTGAAGACATCCTTTGTCTAGATGGTGTTCACTGGCCCTTCATTGCTTGCTCTTTGGGGGGTTTCCTCTGTCTGGGTGGTGTTCATTAATTACTGCCTTGATTCTGGTGTTTCTAAATACTGTTAACCAGATTTTGTTCATTTTCATGGTTTCTTCCTTTCTGTCGAAATTGTCCATGTGCTTGTGGATTTCAATAGCCTCTAAACCAGTGCAGCTCAAAGAACCCTAAAATTCTGCATACATGTGCTTATTAGACAAAGAATATGATTTCTTGTAAAACAATTTTGAGTTGCTTTCCAAAACAGTTGTACATTTTTCAAAGTGAATGGAGAGCAAAGGATATGCACCTTCAGAATAATGTGCATATTTGATTTCTTCTATGCTCAGGCATCTTAGTGATTTAGAAAGGGAAAATAAATAGCTTTCATTGAACTTGAGTAGCTGAGACTCTAAATGCCTCACACACAGGGATTACATATTTAAAGATGTATGTCTAAATCCAAGAAAACTCCTGGGGTTTGCAAAAAGAATATTGTAGCATATTACTTTCTTGATAAGGAGATCAAATTTGTTTGTATGATATTACAAGTAATGCTGAGCCACCTCTTTTTTCAAACTGCCAAAGTATTTCACATTAGTTACAGTTCAATGCTGAAATTTCACTTGTAAAATGTCAAAGACAAATTATATTTCTTTTATGGCAGACAATGCTTTACAGTTTTATAATACATTCTATCATCACAGCATTAAAAAAAATCATACAAGCGTTACAGTTTTCCTCTCTGTTTTCCATAAAATACTTATTTAGGTTGATAAAATGTAAAGCCCTTGATGTTTTAAGAGTGTTTAGTTAACTTTGATGGTCCATCCTACAGAAACTTCGATACATAGTTCAATCAAGAATTGAGAAACTTCTGCTAAAGGGATTTAATTTATATTTCTAGCAAAGCATTCTAAATACTTCACCAGAACTTTTTAAAAATATCTTCATTTCTTAGGGTAGAACTCTGTAATTTAGAATAGTGCCGATCTACTATAACTGTATAGTACAGATACACTTCCAGGAATGTTTTATAATAAGTTCAATCAAACTTGTGAGAAAGCTCTTTAAACTGGAGAGGATAGGGTTGTAATATTGTTACTAGAATTTCCATCCAAAGCAGAACAGTAGTGCAGAACAGCAGTAGATTCTGTTGGTCTGAGTTTTAAGGCCTTCAAAAAGGCAGACTACTTGGAGGCAGGTGATGTCTTTCAATATGTAAAGAGCAGACATGAGATTTCATCTCCCAGCACCATATCGACTTCTTAGACCTGGCTCCAGGGACCATCCAGCACCACTGATCTTCTTGGCTATATCACCCCAATTACCATGGCCAAGCATGGTCAGACAACATGAAGGAGAAGGCAAAGAGCCTTCCTTCCCCACACTAACTTCCTCCCTTTGGGGGCATGAACAGCAACTTTGGGAGCAGAAGTCACTGGAATATATATAATGGGTTTATCTCAAATTATGAGACAAACTTTATGAACCATACATTCTGTTTTGACCCAGATTTGATAGGATAAAATATGTTGAAAAAGTAACAGGTGACATAAAGTACGGCAGTTATGGATTCATAATCTACAGTGATGGAGCCATAACTGCTCTGTATTCAGTAAAACTATGTAGTTTTCCTTGAAACCTACATAATACCATCTAGCCCACCTTCAGTGCTAATGGCTGCATCAGGTGAAGGAAGTCTACTGAACTTCTGTTCAGAGTATAAGAAGAAGATGTTTCCACTAATCTGTAAGTAAGGCTGCAACAATTAGAAGTATTAACAAGTTACAGTGTCACTTGTCATTGTTCTTGTGCCCCAATGGAAAGTAGGTTTGTGCACAGATTCATTATAGATGTTTCCTTTGACTTGTTGGGTTATTTTGGTTGCTTCAGATGCCTGTAACGGCATGGGTTCCAACACCAATTTTTTTTCCTGGCTGTAACAGAATAGCAGCTGTCGAAGACCTGGCTGCTTTGGTTTCTTTTTCTTACACTGGGGTGAGGGGAGGAAGGCAGTCACTAGAAGGGAAAGGAACCCAGAAAGGGCGTTTTCTTAATCCCTTGCCTGAAACCCATGTCTCCTCTTGTATTAAACCTGGGTCTCCTTTAAAAAGAGAAGGGAAAGGATAGCAGGAAAGAGAGTTTCTAAAACCCTTACCTTAAACCTGGGATATTCCCTCCCGCCCCCATCGCCACCAATGTGCCAGATTGAAAATGAATCTTTTGGTTTCCCAGATTGAAAATGGATTTCTGTCCTCCCAAAATGAGAAGGCTTTTGAAAAATGGATCGGGGCCCTCCCCGAAATCCGGGATACTGAAACGGATCAAGGTTTACCCGAATTGCACAAGCCTAATGGAAAGCTGAACAGAACTCCTTTAATCAATCTGACTCCTGGCTCTGAATATGGGCTAGTCATATTTAGCTAAAAGACTTCTTAATTACTCAGATTTAACTAAGTAGTCTATGTAGAATATTGGAATATTTTATTAATGAATACTCACATTGCAATTTGATAAGTGTGGCTGAATTTGGCTGCCCTCTGCACTTTCCAAACTATAATTCTCGGTTTTAAAATGTACAGATGCATTATTTTATAGTTTAGATAATATTATCAGAATGAGGTTATGGAAATGCTTTATTATAAATAAGAGCAATCTTAATTCTAACTTTCTGTTTTAAAACTTATAAAAGTCTTATATATGTAAGCATATAGGTGTTTGCTATATGTTAGTTTTTGTGATGTTAAAGACATTTTAGAAAACTGGGAAGATTGGCAAAGCATTAACTTTTAATAGCTGTAGTGTCTGACACTTTCTATGTGTTTCAAATTTCATTCTTTTTATGAAAATGACAGCAGAATTTTTAGCAATGGATAATGCTTATTCATGAACTGAAAGAACAGCTGAATGGTTAAAAGTTACATTTATATTTTAGAAAGTGCAAATTTCTCATTCCCTACATGAATATAGAGAGCCAGTGTGATGTAGTATTTGAACGTTGGACTCTTACTCTGGAGAGAAGGGTCCAAATCACCCACTCAGTCATGGAAACCATTGAGTGACGTTAATCATTTCCCAGTTTCTCAAGAAATGCCTATAATAAGTTGTTTTTAGTGTCATCAATGTTATTTTGGAAATAACTTGAAGGCATATGACTTCACAAACAGGAAATTAAAAAAATCATTATTTGAGTTCAGAAACATGGTGCTAACAAAATGTAGCCTTTCAGAGATTGCTGAAAATTCTACATGTGGAATTTTGATGTGGGTGAAACGCCAGAAGAGAATATTTCTGGAACATTGCCATAAAGCCTGGAAAATTCACAACAACCCACTACATGACTTTTAATTGACCTACCCCTGCACCCAAAGGTGAAAAGCCTCTAAAACATATCTTCATAATCAATTGGAAAACTAATATTGTTTGTTATGTTATATAGCAGTGTTTCCCAAGCTGTCTGATGTGAGAGACTGTCAGACCTCTGTCAACTGGGCACCAAGAACCATACACGGAGGCCAGTCTCTATCTAATATCTTTATTAAGGAAATATATAAAAGCAATAAAAACAAGTGAAGAATATAGTTCAGAAGCAGACCTTTCAAATGAGGTCAAATATAGTCCAAAAATGTATAGTCCAATAAATGATATTAGAGTTCAAAGTTCTTTATCCAATACCGAAACACACACTATTGCCAAGCAATAGTGTGGGGAAATGTCAGAGTCTTAGAAGTCCAATGAAGCTTGACAACAAGGCTGGGACAAGGCTGGATGTAACTTGGTTCTTTAACAAAGTCCGTGACTAGGTACAAGGTAACCCGTGGATCCTGGAACAAGGTCCGTGGTTGAAAGCAAAGCGATGCATAAACTTGAATACTTGATCCGGGAGGCAAGGAACTGGGGTTACGAAGTCCACACACGATCTCACTCCTGAAGCTGATCTGTTGACTCCGCAAAGAATCTCCCGCGCCAAACACCTATATTGGGTCTCGTTTTCCCGCCAACAATCTCTTTCCCTAGAGAACGAGAAGCGAAACCCAACTCTGTCCAGATGCATGACTCCTTAGAATTTCCCAAGGGAAGCAGGCCTAATCAGCCTGTTGTTTGGCAGCGATCCGTAAACTCCTCCGATTTGCTTCTCTGACTCCTCTGTCTCTAGAGTAAGATTCCCTCCTGGGAAACGGAGGGGAGGAATGCCCAAGGCCTGTTTTACTGAATTCTTGAGGGCAAACATCAACATCCGGCAGGTGAAAGGACTCCGGCTCTTGTTGAACCGGCGAAAACCCCATGTTTTCATCTTCATCTGCCACGATAGTACTAGGAACAGGACTACAAGGCCCATGAGGCATCACAGAGACCCATAGTTATTTTCATCCAATGTGCTAGGTACCGCCATCATAGAATCATAGAATCATAGAATAGTAGAGTTGGAAGAGATCTCATGGACCATCCAGTCCAACCCCCTGCCAAGAAGCAGGAAATCGCATTCAAAGCACCCCCGACAGATGGCCATCCAGCCTCTGCTTAAAAGCCTCCAAAGAAGGAGCCTCCACCACAGTCCGGGGGAGAGAGTTCCACTGCTGAACAGGCCTCACAGTGAGGAAATTCTTCCTGATGTTCAGGTGGAATCTCCTTTCCTATAGTTTGAAGCCATTGTTCCGTGTCCTAGTCTGGATGGCAGCAGAAAACAAGCTTGCTTCCTCCTCCCTATGACTTCCCTTCACGTATTTGTACAAGGCTATCATGTCTCCTCTCAGCCTTCTCTTCTGCAGGCTAAACATGCCTAGTTCTTTAAGCCGCTCCTCATAGGGCTTGTTCTCCAGACCCTTAATCATTTTAGTTGCCCTCCTCTGGACGCATTCCAGCTTATCAACATCTCCCTTCAATTGTGGTGACCAGAATTGGACACAGTATTCCAGGTGTGGTCTGACCAAGGCAGAATAGAGGGGTAGCATGACTTCCCTGGATCTAGATGCTATACCCCTATTTATGCAGGCCAGAATTCCGTTGGCTTTTTTAGCAGCCACATCACATTGTAGGCTCATATTTAACTTGTTGTCCACGAGGACTCCAAGATCTTTTTCACATGTACTGCTGTCGAGCCAGGAATCCTCCATTCTGTATCTTTGCATTCCATTTTTTTCTGCTGAAGTGAAGTATCTTGCATTTGTCCCTGTTGAACTTCATTTTGTTAGTTTGGGCCCATCTCTCTAGTCTGTCAAGATCGTTTTGAATTCTGCTCCTATCTTCTGGAGTGTTAGATATTCCTCCCAGTTTGGTGTCATCTGCAAACTTGATGATTGTGTCTTCTAACCCTTCATCTAAGTCGTTAATAAAGATATTGAACAGAACCGGGCCTAGGACGGAACCCTGCGGCACTCCACTCGTCACTTCTTTCCAAGATGAAGATGACACATTGGTGAGCACCCTTTGGGTTCGTTCACTTAGCCAATTACAGATCCACCTATCCGTAGTTTTGTCTAGCCCACATTTTACTAGTTTGTTTGCCAGAAGGTCGTGGGGGACTTTGTCGAAGGCCTTACTGAAATCCAGGTAGGCTACATCCACGGCTTTCCCTGTATCAACCCAACTCGTAACTCTATCGAAAAAAGAGATCAGATTAGTCTGGCATGACTTGTTTTTGGCAAATCCGTGTTGGCTATTAGCAATGACTGCATTTGCTTCTAGATGTTCGCAGACCACTTCCTGGTATCGATGTTAGGCTGACCGGACGGTAATTGTTTGGGTCGTTCTTTTTTCCCTTCTTGAAGATAGGGACCACATTCGCCCTCCTCTAATCTGCTGGGACTTCCCCCATTCTCCAAGAACTCTCAAAGATAATTGCCAGTGGTTCTGAAATAACCTCAGCTAGTTCCTTCAATACTCTTGGATGTAGCTGATCTGGCCCTGGGGACTTGAATTCGTTTAGAGCGGCCAGGTGTTCCTGGACAACTTGTTTCCCTATTTGGGGTTGGATTTCCCCTAATCCTTCGTCCATTCCACGTTGCTGAGGTTGAAGATGGCTTTCTTTTTGTGAGAAGATTGAGGCAAAGAAGGCATTAAGTAGTTCTGCCTTTTCCCTGTCCCCTGTCGCCATCACCCCATCTTCTCCTCACAGAGGCCCTATTGCCTCCTTGTTCTTCCTTTTTCTACCAACGTAGGCAAAAAAGCCTTTTTTGTTGTTTTTAATGTCCCTGGCAAGCCTGAGGTCATTTTGCGCTTTAGCCTTGTGAACCTTTTCCCTACAGGAGTTGGCTATATGTTTCTCCCCTTTTCCACTTCTTGTGCATGTCTCTTTTGAGTTTTAGCCCAGTTAGAAGTTCTTTGGACATCCATTCTGGCTTCTTTGTACTTGTCTTATTTTTTTTCTTTGTTGGCATTGTTTGCATTTGCGCCTTGAGTACTTCACTTTTAAAAAACTCCCATCCATCCTTAACTCCCTTGTCTTTTAATATTGGTGTCCATGGAATGCTGCTCAGTATTTCCTTCATTTTTTGGAAGTCAGCTCTCTTAAAGTCCAGAATGCGTGTTTGACTTCTTAGTTTCAGCCTTCCTTTGTATCGCAAACTGCAGGAGCACATGGTCACTTGCCCCTAAGGATCCGACCACTTCGACTGTATTGATCAGGTTTTCCACATTTGTTAAGATTAGATCAAGAGTACCTGATCCCCTTGTTGCCTCTTCTACCTTCTGGACCATAAAATTGTCTGCAAGGCAAGTGAGGAATTCGTTGGACTTTGTACTCTTGGCTGAGTTTGTTTTCCAGCAGATATCGGGATAGTTGATATCGCCCATGACTACTATATCTCTTCTTTGTGCTTGTTTGGTCAGCTGTTGACAGAAGGCTTCATCAAGTCCTTCATCCTGACTCGGAGGTCTGTAGTAGACACCCACGACAAGATCTCTTTGAGTCCCGGTTCCCTTGATTCTTATCCAGATGCTTTCAAGCTGGTTTCCCGGATTACAGTCTTGCATTTTTTTCGCAATGTAACTGTTTTTGACATATAAAGCTACTCCCCCTCCTCCCCCCTTTGTTCTATTTCTGTGAAAGTGCTCATTGACTACAGTTATTTCTTACTTGCTTGGAAACTCATCAAACACTGGTAGGCAATGGCTGTGACTGGCACTGATCTCTAGATGACCAATTTGAATAACGCTGCTATATAAGATATATAACATTTTTCATACACATATATATCTATATATATGGGAGAGTGTAAAAACATGTATTGACTCATACACACTGAAAAATGCATACACACATATTCAAACACACATACACCTCTTCTCCACAATGAAACTTTAACCCTTTGACCCAGAGTAATGTAGGATATTTTATTTTCTGAACTTGTAAATCTTTGATATCAAACTTCTATTTGTACTTTCCTCTCCCCTTTTTAACACAGATGCTTCCACTTTATCTTCAAGGAAAAACACATAAAACACCTCTTCACACTTTTGTTTTCACCATGGGAAGGTCAAAGACTGAGGGGCAAGGGTTGTTATGGGGCAAAGGATGCTAGAGTTAACCATTTAACATCCTAAATGTGCATGTTTGAAACTTTCTGTTCATTTTTCAATGAACAAACTCCACTTTTCTCTGCATCATTGTTGCCTCCTGCCAAATTTTCCCTTTTCTTGTCTCTCTTCAACAAGACCTTCACTTTGTTTGTGGACAAGTAGATAAGGTTAATAAGTAAAGCTATTCTGATACGTTTCTGTAAAGATCACATTTGTTCCTTTCTTTGTTAGATCTCGTCCATATGGGACTATTTGTTCAGCTTCTGCCTTGCTAATCTGAATACTTTGCAAGAAAGTCTTACTACTGTCTCCCATATTATTATTTTTTTTAAATTAGTGCCAACTTTCTCAACTTCAGCTCTGATATGACATGGATAAGCACCTCCATACAGCTTGTATGTTCTTCTCCTACCATTTTGTGGCTAAGGGTCAGGTTTCAGTATTTTGCTGTCCTTTTTTGAGGAACTTGTTTTTAAAGCTCAAGATACCTGTCCAGTCCAGCAAAATTGAAAATAGAGTTCCATGATAAAATACAGTTCATATAAAGATAACAAGTCAGTGGTTGTCCTCTTTGCTTTATTTTCTCTACACTGAACAATTAAATATAGTACTTTCTTTATTAAGAACACATACCTGAACCACCTTCTGTGATTGTACATCAACAATCAGTACTCTGTCTAGGGTGGGTTGAGTTACATATATGAACTTGTCTTTTACATTAGCAGCAGATGCCCAGACACACCGTTGAATTTCATCTCCTTCAGCTTTAGGACAAACTTCATCCTAGAATTAAAGAAAAAGGAGCATTTCATTTTAGAAAGTCAGAGGGTTCATAGCAGTGCCATATTTCTGCATCATTCAAATGCAGAGGAATTGAGCCCCCTTTTGACAGAAAAAGAAGACAACATTGGAGTTTCAAATAGTAAATTAATTGTGTTCAAGTGCATTCAGTTCTCCCCCCTTCTCATTGGGTCTATTAAGTATGACTAAATCATGATCCAACCCAATGACCTAAATTTAATTGCTTGGAACAGTAGAACAGATCATTGATTCAGTGAGAACTTGGGAAATCAAAGCTTACAATTTGGACTTGGAACAATGTTTCTTTAAAACATCTGTGAGATTATGATGGAATATTGAAGCTGGATATTTAAAATATTTAAACCGAATCAATTTGTTCATGTCAATTTGCCATATACACAAGAGGAATAAACAAACAAAACCATTTATTACTTATGTCTGCTTCTAAGAATTCATATGCATATAAGGATATTATCTAACAGTTTATGTATGAGTGTAATCTTTTCTGATAACTAACAGGCATCCTACTGCTATAACAATTCAAATACAAATTCCCAGCTATGGATAAATTGCACACCGATTTTCCAAAGTGCCATTTATCAGTGAATATGAAGTAAATCTATCAGGACCACTCAATTAATTGTGTTCCAAATATACTGACACTTCAAAGCAGGCTTGAAGAATCTTTAAACTCTAGTTTTGAAAATAACTCTGCTCAAAAATGTGTCACATATGCCAAGATTTTTCTTCATCTTCTCTCCATCTTATTACCAGAGACAGGTCATCAAAATAAGATTTTAGCCTACATCAGAGGCTTATTCCTGACCTAATATCATCTATTTGACACATCATTGCAGACTTTGGTAGCAATACTTTGAGGTTGTCTGAGAGTGATAGCATTCCAGTAAAAAAAAAAAAAAAGCAAAAGGCAATAATGAGCTCATAAGAAAATATCTTGTTTCCATTCATAGAAGTTTCTTTGATATTAAGCGAGAAAAACACCAGTACCAGTGACATACAGAGGAAAGCATCTTCTTAAGAGAGACAAGACACAGTTTATTCAATTATTTTGTGGCACTATGGTGTTAGCACTCAGTCTGGATCTTCATGTCAAAATGAAGCAGAAATCAGTTTCCGGGTCCTGCTTAGGATGTGTCTGCATGTGTGAGCATGTGCATAGATGATCAATTATTACTTGTTTTGAAATCTCAGAGGAAAAAGTGTTTGACAGACAAAGCTCAATGTTATTGTACTTTGCCTGGGATGTCTATAAAAATCTCCTGGGTTGACTGTTGGGAAAAAGGCACTCATCAATACTCAAATTAAAGTACCATTTCCTGGTTGGAATAGAGGTAGTCAAATCCTTTTCATTAATGCAGTAAAGTCATGGTGGGAATTGAACCTATCCACATGATCAATACAGATATACTCTCAAATTGTCTGTATGCATGAACTGGCACACCTACAACCCACCAACATATACAAAATAAGGTTTTATTCCAAAAGCCACATAAAACTAAATCTACAATGTAGTCATTCTGTTATATTATTTTGTTTTTCTCATGTCATGAGTGACTTGAGAAACTGCAAGTCGCTTCTGGTGTGAGAGAATTGGCCGTCTGCAAGGATGTTGCCCAGGGGACACCTAGATGTTCGGATGTTTTTACCATCCTTGTGGGAGGCTTCTCTCATGTCCCTGCATGGAGCTGGAGCTGATAGAGGGAGCTCATCTGTGCTCCCCCCAGATTGAATTTGAACTGGCAACCTTTAGGTCAGCAACCTAACCTTCAAGTTATCAGTCCTGACGGCACAAGGGTTTAACCCACTGTGCCACCAGGTACTTATTATATTGTTGAAAGCACAGTTATCCAGACATTTTGGCTACTTAGCACACACAGTTCTTTTTATAAACAACCAAATAGATAATCATAAAAAAGGTGGGATACAAAAAGTTTTCCCGCATGTCCCTGGTTTTTCCACTGTGATAGCTTTTAATACTATGAGAAAAATGACAAAAAATTGCTTAGTACCATTTTTTTCATGAACTATGATGCTGCAAAACAGAAACAAATTACTCTGGTTGTCAATTGATTGGTCCCATTTGAGAGGAAACTGATTTCTTCCATTAAAGGAATATTGGAATTTCCTGGGGTCAGAAAATATGTCATGATATAGGAACTGTGTATTTTACTTTAACTTACTTTTGTTCTAACCTCTGTATTCTGGTTCTGGGTATTTGGATGGAACACAGTTAATTCTGTACATGCTAATATTTATTTGGGCATGGGATGTTTTTATTTTATGATAAGTTGTAATACTGATTTTAAAATTCCTCACAATTTAAACTGTGCAAATGCTTTTATCCTAACAAAAGAGGACTATTGGGGAAACATACCTCAGGTAGCTTTTTCTAAGAGTGTAATCTCATTCAAAGGATCACATAGCAACTAATGTGGAATATTCCTGAGACCCTGTAGGTTACTGCCATTGGGTTAGTTGATTTCAAGATCAAGTGACTATACAACTTCATGCATTTATTTATCTTTCATTTATTCTTTTGATTTCTGCTGAAGCAAAGGTATTTCTAATCTATGAGCTATACTTTCTTTGTAATGATATTTTAATGTATTTATTACTGAAAAATTGAGAATTCACACGGTGCTAATTGCTCCAAAAATCAGCGAGAGAATCAGTTGCCCCAAGCAAATTGCGTTAGCTCACATTTAATTCATCAGATAACTTTCTCTCAACAATATCCAAAATGCTAATTATCAACACAATCTAACTAATCGAAAGTATTATCTAGTTTTACACCAGTAAAGTTTTACATGATGCAATCCTAATTCCTGAAATTGTAATATGAAGAATCTTCACTGCCTCTAAATTCCAGTCCTTTTGGTTCTAGGAATACCAAGACATTAACACACAACCATTTTAATGTAAATTTTACCAAAGGTCTAGAGTAGAGAATCATATGCACCTCCAACAGCTCTAGCATGGAAAGTGGTGAAGAAAGCTATATTATTCCCACACTTGGCATAGAGGTAAACTGATCCATGCAATATTTATATCAGTTCCAAGTTTCCCAAGAAGTGGATTATTTCAATTACTATATGAGAAAAAATGTCAATTTGTGAAGTAGAATTAAATCAACCAAAGAGCCACAAGGTATGTGCTGTTTTGCAAATTTGACCAAAGATGGGAGAAAACTACAGTACTAATATATATTTGAACTCTCTTACTCTTATGACTAGTGATATTAAATTACTATGTAAGTTTCAAGTACAGGAGTCAGTATAACCTTAAGCTTCATGACACAAGTGGGAGGAACACAGTAAGTGGGTCGATAATCTGGCTTTGCCCCTTCTTCATCTTTTTCATTGTGATGGCATGCCTGAGCCTTTGGAGATAATGTCTGGCTTTACTCAGGGGCTATCTGTATACCTTCTATTAAGATCAAGACACTTAACATACAGAGGCACTTTCGGCAAGGTGAAAACATAACCAAATGAATTTATTGAAAACAAGATGAATTAAGGGGTAACTCCAGCGGGTACTATTGTAAGATAGCTTAAAACAATACATTACAAAAGGAGATTTTGCTGGTTGCAGTCATCTCTCTGGAGTCTTTGAAAGTCATCTGTCTCTGGTGCAAACCAATGGCTCACAAGCTGGAGCCCAAAGGCTGTCTCACTCTTCTTTCTTTGTGAAGCCTAAGCTGGTCAAAGGCTTCTGTTGTCTCTGGGACTAGTGGTATACAAATACTGCTGAATACAGTGTTTAGTGCTAAGGATGTCCGTTTTGGATTGCTAGGGCTAGGATTTCCAGACAATACCCAAGCCTCTAAATACTGTAGCTCTGCTGCAGAAAAAAAAAGAGTATAGCAAGAGAACTCTGTGCAGGCAAATGGACTAAACCAACTAAGGCTGGCTTCTAGGAGTTTTTAAAGCTCCACCCAAAAACTAATACAAATGGAGGTATCTACACTGTTGGGAAAACCTAAACAAGGAGAACTAAAACAAATCAGAGGAAAGGCAGAGCCAAGACTTCACATTCATTGCTGCCAAACCTTCCTATCCTGCTGGGAATTTAAGCATAGGCGTGTACTGGTTTTCTTCAGGGGTTAGTAGGAATTTTGCTTCCCCTTTGACCTTCACAGAAGTGAATGTAATTTGCTTCCTCTGTATTCTCCATGGAACTTATGGGAATATTGCTCAGGGCAATAATGTAAATTAAATAGTTTAATTGGCTCAGAATAACCTATTGATTTGTGTTTGGGCTACTAGCATGATCATATTTGTTCACTTCATTATAAATGGCCTTTATTGATCACTTCTAAGCAGGCTAATAAGAAAAAGGGGTTTCTCTGGCTGTTGTAGGTAAGAACCCATAGGCACTTTTAGGTGAAAAGTTATTTGGGAACCTGAGAATCAGGCTAGAAAAAGGGGAACAACTTTTAAGTGGGACAAATAGGTGTCTTGGCATGGCTTTGTTGTCTGGGTTGATCACTTTAGACATTTTAAAGAACAAATACATATACACTGCCTTCACCATACACTACACCACCACCTCAGTTGTATAGGAAGTTTAAAATAGGTAATAATAATGTGATCTACATGCTCTTCCCTCTGTGAGGAAGCTCACACAAAGGTTTATGAATTCCCCACAATGTATCTTGTACATAAAACTGTTTTGAAAGCTTTTGTGGTTCCACTTCTTTGAACCTAAGCCCATGTCATTTAATAGCCAAGATTTGTTAGGGTAGAGGTCCCATAAAACACTGGTAAATTGAATTTTTAAGTAATGCAGGCTTTATACAACCTGATGGATGGTGAAAGGGTTAATGCTTCTGAGAACTTGCATTTTAGGAAACAGTTTCTCACATTCAAACATCTATTGTACTGTATGGTAATAGGCGCTTACTTCAAAACAGCTTGAAATCTGCACTCAAGAGCCAGTCTATGCATTAGAAATATAAGGATTGAAATAATACATAATTCAATGAATTGGAATCATGTTTTCCTCTTCCATAAAGCGACCTCTATTGAGAAGTGTTTCTATTTCCACCTCCACCCCAAAATCACATTGTATTGCTGCCTGAAGGCATGATATTTTCAAAGCAATTAGTACAAAAAACATTTTCTCTCGTTATGTGCTTCAACTGATGGTATTACAGCAGATTTATTGGAAATATACAAGAAGATATAAAATAATAATTCTAACCTATAAAACTGAATGAAAAAAGGAAGGGGGTTAGGGAGGGGAAAGGGTAGAATACACAAGGGCTTATTTACATGCCTGTATACCCACTGCAAGATAACTATGAACCAAATTTTACCCTGCGGTAATCAAAAACATTTAAAAATTGAAAAAGAGAGGATTTTTTCTTTGATGCGTATAAGCTACATAGGATGTATGCTTCTCCATGTAATGCTGGTAACATTTTCAGATAGTTCTTAAATAATCAGTTTTGAATTAGCCATCCATAAGGGAGACTGAGAAGGTCTGACATACTTTTAGTAATGCTGAACTAATTTTAGTTAAGATACACAAATCAAAGCTTGATTAGCTACCAAAAGTATAATTATGCATTATAAAATTTATCTTGCTGTTGAGTACAGAATATATGTGTGTGTGTGTGTGTGTGCGCGTGTGTGCGCCTGCGCACATGTGTACATACATTCTTTTTTTAAAAAAAACCCTTTGTCAATGATTACTGCAGAAGCAAAGACAAGCAACTGATTTTGTTTTAATATGTAAAAAAAACTAGCAAAGGAATAGATTCTTAATAAATTAACAAGCCTTTAGAAAAGATATCAGATGAAATCCCAGACAGGAATGAAGGTGACCCACAGTTCCTTTTACCTGATGGTTGTTCGAACGAAATCCAGGGGAATTTTTTTTTTAGCAAAAACAACCAAAGATTCACTGATACTTTAAAGAGCAATAATTGTGCCATATGATTTTATAAATAAAGATTACTTCACCGGATTAATAATTTCAGTTATGAAGTGTGGGCATGTATGTACATTCGTGCATTTATCTCTATAGCAATCTGTTTTCTACCAATATACATACAGAAATATACAGTCAACAGAATCCCATATGACCATTACATACTACAGAGCACAGCAACTACAAAGCTGTGTACTGATTAGACCAGTGGTTCTCAACCTGTGGGTCCCCAGATGTTTTGGCCTTCAACTCCCAGCTGGTAAACTGGTTGGGATTTCTGGGAGTTGTAGGCCAAAACACCTGGGGAGCCACAGGTTGAGAACCACTGGATTAGACCTTCCCCAAACTCCACCAGTAAGCAGCCATCTGTCCCTCTGTTGATCAAGATGTGGCTGCCTGATGTTCTCCCATCTGTGATCTCTATCTCAACAGACATAAAAAGACCCCAGCATCACTTGCATGAGAGGCAGCTGCTTCTTTTAACTCGACCATTTTAACTCGCAAGTATTGTTTTGTTTTATTATTTATTTAAATTAATTGGAGTTTTTGTACATTTTTAGGTAAATTGTTTTATGTAAATTGATATTGTTACTGTTTTGTAAATGTCTATGTATTTTACCGTATTCTACTTGTCCTGCAGCACTATTATGTGCTTTTGTAAGCTACCCTGAGTCCCTATTGGGAGATAGTGGCAGGGTATAAATAAAGTTGTTTATTATTATTATTATTATTATTATTATTATTATTATTATTATTCTTGACTGACAGGGAAACAGACTGACAACACAGAGGCTCCATGCCTGTAAATACAGTTGGGGGAACTTTCACAATCCCTACATAGCTCCCAATCAGGGTACTATGTAGGGAATGTGAATATACAAAGCAGTTATAAATGTGTAACTGTAGGCTAT
Source organism: Anolis carolinensis (assembly GCF_035594765.1). Lineage (NCBI taxonomy): Eukaryota > Metazoa > Chordata > Lepidosauria > Squamata > Anolidae > Anolis > Anolis carolinensis. Next base: position 54,380,385 of record NC_085845.1, read on the forward strand.
ATATTTGTAACTACTACCCTACATGATTCTATCCCAAGTCTGCAAATGTTGAGGTCAAAAAGCATTGAAATGCATTTGCATTAGTTTATCATTTCCTATTTAAGATAAATCCAGAGTTGGTAATATCAGGCATTTGTTGATGAACACATAATAGGAAACTCTTATATATACATTGTTTCAATTTTTAACTCTTTGAACTCTTTTAACCTTTTAAAAACTTCTTAAATTATATAATATATTTTGTGACATATAACTATCTTTGAACAGAATAAATGAATGATGACTGGACAAACAAACCATAGAAACTTCCTGATTGAGGGTGAAGGCAGTATGAACTTACAAAAAAACCCTAACTTGGTAGATTTCAGAATGGTGGGAAATTGCGCTTATTCTATTCATCAACTGAAACAAAAGTACTAATCTACTGCCGGCTTGGATTTCTCTTCCCTCTTACTCTTGAAGTTTCTATTTTGCCTAAACCACATCTTTAAAAGATATATGTACAATGCATTGAAAATATATTGATTATGTGTAATCATCATCATCCTGTCAACAAAAAACTGGGATTGCACTTTTTCTAAAACCTCAGCCTTTCCTGATGATCTGGATTCACAGGTGCCTTTATGCTAGGTGTGTTTCTAACTTGGACCATCATATGGGAATGTAACTCCAAATCCAGAGATGTTCTTCCAATTGCAGTAGTTGTTGTGCATGAAGTTTCATAGCTCTTTCTGAAGAAAGTTTTCTGATCTACAAGTGTTCATATGGCATAACCTGTATCTTCTTTATACACACGGCTCTTATACTTTAACACAATATATTGTGGCACAAAACTGTAGAAATTTTTCTACAAGTATTTGAGAAAGAGAAATAGAAATAGCACTGCTACATTTTCTCCTTGTTCACAGTTCTTTGATCCATGCCAAAGTCTCCTTTTAGAGTGGAGGCCCATTGAAAGAAAGAAATGTTAATTTCTTCATAAGGATGTATAACATCTATAAAAACGTTTTGGCTTATATCAAAAATCAAGCATTGAGGAAAAGACATAACTGGGTTATTTGGAACACTTGCCTGAAATCCAAGGAGCTTTTCAGTAGGCTTAATATGTCTCTGGAATTCACATTCTACCGGTTGTATCACTTTGATTCCATCTTCATAAAATACATAGAACATATTCCCAATTCCCAGACCTTAGGAATAAAAAAACATATTTAAAAGTACAAAATTAAACCACTCAGAACAATAAAGAGTTATTTAACAAAAGCCTTGGATATTTTAGGCCTCAGAGCAATCTGGTAATGTGCATGAAGGTAATAAAATCAAACCTATGAGATTTTTCCCCCTTTCAACCTAAAACAAAACTTTATTGTGATTCAAGATTTCACATTACAGCACTCATGAGAAACAAAAATGGCTTTTTGAATGCAAGTTTGGAAACAGGTTAGATTTTGAAAGTAGCCTTTGATTTTCACATCAAATGGATGCAAATTCCTTGTATGTTTTTTGATGCATCTTTTGTGAGGGTTGAAAGAGGTGAAATAACATTTTATAATGGCAGGAACAAATTCTAGATTTTTAAAAAATGTCTTACTGCACATTATGCATATATATTGCATCCAGTGACGGCTTACTGAAGGGCTGCTCATGCAAGTCATAGCATCTAATTTTTACCCCTTGCTAACTTAACCCCCTTGCTAACTTAACCAACATTGCCACAAACTATGATTTTAGATTGAATAATTATCTGTTATAGAACAGGAGAGAGGGATAATAATAATAATAATCATAATAATAATAATAATCATCATCATCAATATTAAAGGGTGCTCACAAAAGTCAAAGCATTTAAGTTCTGCAAGAAAATGCACCTTTCCCTAAAGAAAAGCCGAAACTGAATACTATCTATTCTAACACTGCATAAATAATATTCTGACATAGTTTTCAGGCAGTGATGGTTAACTTGGTCCCCCACTATATTATTAATACGGACTATCAGAAATGTTCATAGACCCATACATTATATCTACCATTGTCTAATGTGCATTAGAAACACTCCTACAGAACCCATAGTATAGATTGTCTTCCTTTTTATTTTTACTGTGTAACATATTAATTTTATATTCCAATTTTATACATATGGTTGGGATGAAATCTCCCTCATCCACCATAAAATAGTAGGTAAGGCCTGCTGTAATAATGCATCCTACATGGTACAAAATGTAGAACATAGGTACAAAATGGTATGTTACAAAAATGCAGAAAATAGAAAAACATCCTCTGGATGTGATACACTGATGTAGTGAGCAATTTAGTGGGACCCAAACATTTCAATGCATTTCCATATCCTTTGAGAAAATTTATTGCAGAAACAAATTAATTAAGGGTAGAAATAACATTTAATGGGATCCCATTGGAAATGCAACAACTTTTAGCACTGAAGAATGCCTCACAGTAGTAATAAGCTTAGATAGTTTGAGTCACCTAAAGTGTTCTCCCACTAATCCTGAGCTCTTTATGTTGTAAACAGATACTCTTAGGGATGTTTCTCCACCTCTTCTTCTTCTCATGAATCAGTGGTGAAGAGCAGTGGTTCTCAACCTGTGGGTCCCAGATGTTTTGGCCTTCAACTCCCAAAAATCTTAGCAGCTGGTAAACTGGCTGGGATTTTTGGGAGTTGTAGGCCAAAACACTTGGAGACCCACAGGTTGAGAACCACTGCCTAAGAGTATCGGTTTACAACACAGAGAGCTCAGGATGTTGCTTGGTTAGATCAACACCCTGAGTAGCATTCTTAGAATAGAGTCCTACAATGAAGTTTAGTTTTTTTTCTCCAAACCATTGGTGTGTTTTCTCCTCAAATCAATATTTCCAACCACTGGATGCACTTTAGCCCCTCTCAGTTCATTCCTAAGGTCATTAAGAAACACAGCTGGCTGGGAGGCAATTTTGGAGGAAAGAACCTATATGAAAGCAGTTTTGTGATCGTTTGAAATGGTCAGATCTTCCACATTTATATTCTACTTTTCAGCTTCAGGAATGGAATCATCTGACATGCCTTATCAAAATAAATTGGAACCTGTGTTCACCATCACCACCAAACATCACTAAAACACAAGATAAACCCTTAAGTAGATGAAATAGCACATTGATTAAAAGAAACAAAAACTATCAAGCAAAAATCTTGCCAACAAAAATGTCTTCTAATATAATTCCAATGCCACATTGATGTTACAGTAGCAGAACAATGGAGATTCCTTTCTCCACTCTTCTCCTTACAGTCCTAAAGCAGGTTTTAAGCTATATATTGTGGGGATGAAGTTAATCCCCATTGCTATGGTTTGATTCAATTTTGCTTTGCCAGTTTAAGCCCAGCATGGAAACATCCCCAGAGATCAGGGTGGAGCACCTTTAATCCTCTTCCTCAGTAGCTACTTGAAGGCTATTGTTTGTCCTTGGAGTATTCAAGCTTCCAACTGTGTATTTCAGTTATCCTTGTTAACCTGAACACACAAGAGAACTGAAGAGATTACAATCATTTCAAGATCTAGTATGAAGTGTTGGTTTGAAAAAAAAGGTCCATGTTATGTTTAGCTACTCCCAGGAATTATAAGTTACAATGTACTAACATGTTGGCTCATTCACAGCAAGGTGCATTCATAATATATATTCATATATCACTACATGCCAGAAAGAATTCTTGCTTTGTTTGACATTTGAATGCACATTTTGTGTGTAGCTTTATATTAAATGCAATAAAACATGACATTTTGAAATTACAATTCTCCCTAAATAAAAGTCATTTGCAAAAATGTATACAATAAAATAACCTATTTGTTATATACATGTTCTGTTAGCATATCAATTCCATCTGTTTATATTTTACCTTCTTCCCTACTTCCCATTATTAATCTGATTTCTGAAATATGGTCAAAAATCCACCTACTTTGCTTCTACAGTTATTCACACTGAAGTATGAATTCTAATTCACAAGACACACTCTGAACCTATCTAAACAATAGTTTGTCAATCATCAACTGAGGATCAAACATAGGTCATATAAATATTTATTTTGGAAGTCTAGATAATTAAAACGTTAGCATACATGTGTATGTGTTATGGAAGGAGTTAATGATAAATATGGCATTTCAATACCTGCATATTTTACATAGTTTATAATTTATATAATTGAAGATATATCACATTTAAATTACTAGCTGGGCTCAATTTTCACTTCCATTACTCATGTAACACATACTATTCAATAAGTTTTACTTTTGTATTGACAGTGATCTCAACTTGGACATGATATTCTACCTGCTTTTTTGGGGGAAAAGTAAATATAAGTTGTTGTTAAACCACATGTAATCAAAGTATATTGCCATATCTTCTTTGACCCCCAGTACATTCTCAATTCTCCATAAAGCTTATTGGGGTTCATCTTTTTAAAATTTTAGACTGCTCTATTTTTATTAAATAGGTATACAATGAGTTCTGTTCTTATTAAATCAGTACTCTAAACCAGGGTTTCTCAAACGTTTTCAGCTATGGAGTGGTTTTGGAAGCAAATGTTTCTAGTGGAGCCACAACAAATATTTATATATTGCATGAACAAACTTTTGGACACAGGGATCACATTGTTTCCAACCCCCTTCTGCCATGCAGTAGAAACACAATCAATGCACCTCAACACATGGCTGTCCAACCTTTATAATAATAATAGCAATAGGAGCAAGCCCTGGGGTTGTCCAGTCAACCAATATATGCCATGCAGAAAAAGCACAAAGCACACCTGACAAATGGCAATCCAGCCTCCGCAGTAATAGTATCAGTAGTAGTAGTAGTAATAGGAGCAACCCTAGGAGCTATCAAATTCAAACTCTTCTGCCATGCAGGAAAAGCACAATCAAATCACTCTCTGAGCAGTGTGTGTGTGTGTGTGGGGGGGGGGGGATAGGGTTTTTTAAGCAAAGAAGATGAGGGGGGTATTTGGATGGCAAGGAAAAGAGTCTGGGCAACAAGTGAGCCAGGGAGAAAAGGTCTAGGAAGTGAGGAAAGGAGTGTGGGCAGCAAGGGAGGTGGGGGAGAAAGGGTCTGTGTCCCAGGAGGATGTTGCAGCTGCTGTTTTGGTAGCTCCAAACTTTAATTTCCCTGCATTTCTCAGGGGAAGGAGGAAACAGGAGGAGGCAGAAAGCAGCATGGCACCGCGAAGCCCCTCCCTATCATTTGTGGGTTTGATAACCCCTGCTCTAAACTAACACATTTTGTTAAATAATCACATACCCTCCACCGTTTCCCAAAGGAAAGTGAGGATATATGTGACCAAGCAAAATCAGAGTGCAGTTGAGATGACAAAAGTTATTAATGAGAACTCTAGGAGACTTCAGCACTTTGCTTTCATCGATGCCAACTGCAAAGGACAATATTCCAAATCTATTCTTCCTTCAACGGAACTCAGTCCAAATTACTTTTATAATTATGCTCAAGGCAAATCTACATGGGCATTATAACTTGAAGTGGGCAAGAATCAGCTGCATCACTTTTACACTTTTACATTTTTACAAAGCCATTTTAACACATTTGTTCCCAGGGTTAGGCAAAGTTGGGGTGCTGCAGAACATTCCAACTCCGAAGCAGAACCACACTCCAGGGTGTCTGCAAACAGCAAGGCTGATTTGAAACCTGCTCTGCTGTGAACAGGGGTCAGTGCCACAGTCCTGTTTTCCCTGCACTCTGCATCATAGGGAAACAGAGGTGGCACTTACCTGTGCCATTGCTTATCACCATAGAGGTTGCCTTGGAGCTCCATAGAGCTTGGCACTTTTGCTCATGTAAGCCAAACATGTTTTGGACACATAATGAGAAGACAGGAAAGCTTGGAGAAGACAATGATGCTGGAGAAAATGGAAAGAAGAGAGGTCAACCAAGGGCAACCTGGTCGGATGGTATCCTTGAAGTGACTGGCCTGACCTTGAAGGAGGTGGGGGTGACGACAACCAACAGGGAGCTCTGGCATGGACTGGTCCATGAAGAGTCGGAAGTGACTGAACAAAGAAACAACAAAGCCAAACAACCCATGCAACTCTGCAAGGGCATCAAGCAAGGGCTCTGGAGCTCCAAAGGGGCCGATTACAGTGATGAACAATAACGCAGGTGTGTGTTACTGTCCAGTGGGACTGAAATGGGTTTGGTTACACTAGACTCCTGCTGCCAACTGCATTTGGAGCAGCCCTGAATTTGATTGCCCATCTAGATGCACGCTTAGGTTGCAATCCTAAACTGAGAAGTAAAGAGGAAAGAAAAGAGAGAAAACTGGAATGTTTTAAAGCAGTGAAAAAGTGGGAGCATACAGGAAAAAAAAATCAAGACTGCTCCTAACAAAAGAAGATTTCACTTTAAACAATCTCCTTAGTTATCAAGCCCTTGCCTGCCATCAGTATGCCAGGTTGGAAGTATGGCATATTATGAATGGGCAGCCATACATTAGTTATTTGTTATTGCTATTCTTACTGCTAGTGATGGGGAGAGAAGCTTTGACATTTTCTGTTTTATGAAATAAAATAGTTCAACTGGTTTTAAATACCATTCATTCGACCTCATCAGAAGGGCCATTAGAATCTGGCAGGATCCTTCCCTTCTAGGGTTCAGAAAAAAACTAAAGACATGGCTATGTGCTCAAGCATTCAATGAATGAACTTTCAAGCTTGACACGGTCGGTTTTTAAGATTCTGGATTAACAAGGTCTAGTGAATTAAAGGACATTACCTCGGTGCATGGTAATGTTTTATTATTGTATATTGGTTTTTATGATGTTTTAAATGTTTTTAGTTTTTAATGCCTTTTGTATTGTATTGTTGATGTGATGACACTGTGTTGCCAATTTGTAAGCCGCCCTGAGTCCCCCAGGGGAGAAGGGCGGGGTAGAAATACCGGAAATAAATAAATAAATAAATCACCATGCATCGTGGTGAATCCGGTGATGCCCATCGGGAGCATGAAGAACCCATCACTGCACGCCCCTCATTGTCTGACTCACTCTAGTCCCCATCCCACGGGGGAGAAGCATTGGCCACCTGGCTTCCCCTGTTGACTTCTGTTCAATACTAGAAGCCTCCTGTGTTGCTGACATTACAGCATGCAGCAGTTAGTTTATAATTTTATGATGGAGCCCTGCTGGAAGTTGCTCTGTGTCATGGAATGGGAGCTGGCTGGCTCCATCCTAAAAGTATAGGCGAACCAGCACATGCAACTGAAAAGTGCCTCATGTGATGAGGTCCTATAGTTATTGGGGACACAATTTACTGCTCCCCTTAAGGAGTAAAATATTGTTTTTGGCTATAGGCCACAATAAGAAAAAATAGTGAGCTATAATATGAGCCAGTGCTTTGAAACTCCTTGCTTCAAATCCAAACTTTTCAACTTTTAAATCTCTAAAACTTTGACTCACATAGTAATCAGACTTCAACAATTCTTTCTTACTCTGGAAATTTCACAAGACTGCATGCTTGGCAAAATAAGAATGATTCACATCCTTAGGTCAACATTCTGAGTGAAGATAAGCTGATTGGCTGAATGATTTATGGCAGCAACAGCACAAGTTAAGAAAGAAGTCTCCAAAGGGAATTTTAGCTGTAACTCAGATATTGCTGCAAGCATTTTCCAAATTTAGGTTTATAGATACTATTACCATGGGTTCCCCCCCCCCTTTGCACTAAAATAATTAGAAGATCTTTAATTATTGACAATGAAAAGCTATACAACAGAATTAAAATTAAAGGACAGTTGATGAAAAATGAGAATGAACATATAATTAAAACATAATTACTATAGCTACTGTCTGCTAACAAGAAATTTAATATGTGCATGAAACAAGTACATTATTACAGAATGGGAAAAAATGATATTAGTACCTTCCTCTCTCCACAATATGTTTGCAACTGCAGCATGTAAGAAGGAAAGAGAAGACATAAATGATTATGAAAATCACATGCACAGCATATCAGTTCTCAAAATAATGAAGCTGATACAAGTTTGATTTGCAAAATATCTTCCAAGGCACATCATTTTATTCTTTTTGATTGTCTAGCCTGACTCCTAGCCCTATGCATACTTAATATTTACTGCTGGAATTTATTAGGTCTTCTCATCTTCCAGTGAAAAAAGGGTTTTAGCTAATGTCAACATTGTAGCATTTATTTAGAATTTTAACAGAAACACAATTGATACACCCTGGCTGCTTTTCCTATAGAGTTACAGTGTTTAGAATGAACAATGGGTTTGGGAGAGAAACGATTTCATTGCAGTAATATAAAAAATACATCAATGGAAGATGCATTGAAATGACACTTCAGAAGTGCTCTATGTGTTCACGAATCCTTTGAAGCTTCTGAGCTCTTTCGTAGTGACTTCAAACAGTAAATCTGAAGAAAATAATTTTCTGAAGTAAAAACCAAGAAAACCCCCCATGTACTAGCACTTTTCTATGAAATTATTATTAAGATTTGAACTCTAATGCATGGACTCCAGTTTTGACTTTTAACTAAATGAAATGATATCCAAAACTTTGCATTACATTTCTAGACTAAAAAAGATTGCTAAACAGACTCAGGCAATCATGGAATAACAGATATAATTCAGAACACAAATGCAGTAATAAAAGGAACATGGCTACTAATTAAACACACGTATCTCTAAATAATCACAGAACTAATTTATCATTTCAGGAGATTCACTGGGCCTCAGGTTTGAGGCTGGAAATTTGCCACCTGGGGATGGATCCCAGTGATGTTATTGTATATAATATGTTAAATATCAACCACAGTTGCTCTAAATATATCATTTAAATACAAAACACAAAGTCTAAGAAATCAGATAATCTTTCTGGTTAGAAATTGTACAGAAAGAATGGTAAAAACATCCCTAGTTTTGATAGTCCAACCAAATAAAGTATGCCAAGCTCTGCTTTGAGCAGAAAAAAAGCTTTTGCAAGGATTGGTTTCTAACATATTGTGGTCAAAAATATAAGTTTTTCCAACCAGTAGTACTAGGACCTATGAACTCTACATTGGCTCAGATAAAACATTTATCCAGACATTTCTAGGTCCCCCAGGATAATTCTATGGTTTGCTGGAAGATTACCTAGAAATGTCTAGAGAAGTGTTCTCTCAGGTAAAAAAGAGGGCCTATATTAACAGTTTTTCTCCTTTTTGAGGATACTAAACACTAGCTCTCAGAAACGTTTAGGCATGTAGCCGGGGGGGGGGGGGTGTTGAGGGGCTTCAGCCCCCCCCCCCCGCCGAAATTCTCAGGTTGGTCCACGAGAAGGCCTTACTGGTATTATTTAAACTGTTATGTTTATTCATATCATGATCTGATCACCATGCTCAATATATCCCATATGTATGGAGGTATTGTGATAATGATACAAAAGGTTTGCTAGGGTAGATCCTCTCTCACTCAGACTCAGCACCCCCTCCCCCGAATCAAAATCCCAGCCCTGCCGAATCAAAATCCTGGCTACAGGCCTGGGGCTGGCTGTAAATCCATTTAAATTCAATAAAGATTTTTTAAATAGAAATATATGACAGTGTTACATAAAAAGATATCTGTACTGAGTTCATACACAAACTTTGAATAAAGTATTAAGACATAACTCTCTTTCAAAGAAGCATTGACAATTTCCACCACCCAACTGCTCCATCCTCTTATTGAATTGCCAATGCTTTCATGCAAAAGTGGTTGGCAAGGCATTGCTCCTCCAAACCACATGTTCAAAAACCCAAACTGAGGAACATTCGTGAAAACTAGACAACTAGTTGCCTCATTTATAGTATGAGAATATATCTTCCAGAATACATCCTCAAAAATTCATTTTGAAAAAAACATAAGCATATTTATTTGGTGACCAATGATCCATGATCCATTTTTGTCAGCCATTAACCTTTTATTATTACTGTTGTCAGGCATTAGCTAATGTTTTCTTTATTTACTTTTTCTGTTTTAATATATTTCAGAATGTTGAGATATAGCTTATTTGACAAGAGGATAATACTTGAGAGTGCTGAAGACAGCAGAAAAATAGGAAGACACATACTCAGGTCCCTTCTACACTGCCATATAAAATCCAGATTATCTGCTTTGAACTGGATTATCTGGCAGTGTAGACTCATTTAATCCTGTTCAAAGCAGATAATGTGAATTATCTGCTTTAATAACCTGGATTCTATAGCAGTGTATAAAGGGCCTCAGTCAAAGAAGCCAGAGCCCTGAGTTTTCAAGACTGGGGCACACTGAGATCTCTCATTCATAGGGTTATCATAGGTCAACTAGATGACAATTAGCAACAAAATATTAATTGAACTGCAGCATGCTTAATATAGGAATGTTGCAGTCAAATGGACATTATAAAGTTATATAAACCTGCAGAACTCATTGAAAGCTACCGTGAAAATTGTTTGGATGACAATAATGCAGCATCAAAATATAAAGACAACAAAGCAAACAACCCAAATCTAGGCATAAATGCAATTGCAAACCCCAAGAAGAATATGCCCACTGGATAAGTGAAGCATGTATAAATACTATACTAAGTAAGTTCAAAAATTCCAGTTGATTCATGGTATCTATTTACTCCCTAGATTAATAATTTGATGTTATGATCTGATTGTTATCTCTAGACAAGAAGCAAAACAAGGCGCTTCTAACAAGATACCACTGCTGGAACTGGGGATCCATTGTTCTCCATACCATTATTCTATACATTGAGACAGGCTGGAGCAGTACTCAGATACTGAGAAATACTGCACATTCCAGGTGACCCTGGTTTATATCAGTAGGTACTGTTAGGCTAGGACCTTGAGCAAAACTCAAGAGAAAAAGGGGATGAAAATTGGGAGGGTGAAGCAGCCGCTCTAACACCCAAGCAACCCTGGATATGTACACTAGTTTACTAATAAGGAGTGCCTCGCAAAGATTTTGAATATTTTAATTTTCTTTTGCAGGTGCCATAAAATGTGCAAAGTGGAAAGAGAGAACAATATTTCTTTTCTTGCATTAACTAATAAAAATAGTAGCACTGGAACGATAGTTTGCGTGTTTGTGATTAATCAGTCTGCATTTTGTTGTATGTGTGTTTATGTTTTTACTAAGCTTTACAAAGGTTTGCACAACACATGGATACAAGCTGCTTGGTGTCACAATATTTGCAGGGTGGAAGGATTGAAGAATCCCTGGCAGCCTATTTCCCAATGTCCTGACATCATCTCTCAACCAAAATAGAGATTCATATTCTGTTTCAGAAACATGTACATTCATAAGACTTGCAGTATGTTTTACATTAAATCATGCATACTTTTTAAAAATACAAATAGCTTAAAATGCATAACATTAAAAAAAGGTAAAATCCGACATGATTTACTCAACAGAGAAAAATGGGAGAAAATGTGAACTTTAGTAAAAGTAGGAAATACATAGCAATTTCACATTAGAAAGATTTTAAAGAAACTTGCAGCATGATGTGAACAAAAGATGGGAAAGAAATGCTCGTGGGATTCAGAGAAACACAATGAAATTGAGACTAATAAGTATCCCCTCCATCTCTAGTTTTGACATTTTCAGTGTTCAGCTCTGCATACCTATAAAAAACCAGCCAAATTACTCCCAAAGAAATAAGGTAGAGAGATATTGTCACATAAGAGATGCAACAGGGAGTTTTCATTAAAAGTTTTGTATCATCTTATGGGAAAAAACTTAGGTAAGAAATCAGAGGATTGTTGTTTATGAAAGTTTTAAGCTTTGTGCTGCAGTATAAACAAATGATGTGCCTGGTTGCAAAGGATGGCTATGTATTCAGAGCACATAAACTCTTTTTAGGTGATGAAACTGACATCCAAAAAAAAAAAAAAAGCTCTGCTAGTAGAAATTGATCTGTTTAATAGTACTGAAAAGGCATATTATTTTTTAAACACGGCCTCTAGACACAAAATGCAGGAAGCAGATAATTTTCAACTTGCTGTTATTGAACAGATGAAAGGATTTATAGAAGCTGGTTCTCATAATGTGACAGAGTCACAGCTGCAGAGCCGGGTAACATGAGGGACTGAAATTGATGTCAAAGAATTAAAAAATGCAGAATTAAATATTAATTTGGCCTCATCTGTAAATTATTGTGAAATCATTGGGTGACAAACTTTTTCTCACTAGATTAACAACACAGATTATCTATAGCAGAATAATATTCTATTGAGATGTTCTGGAGAAAATTTTAATTTGGAGACAAAATAATATTGATTGTTTAAAACAACCTTTTGAAATGATCTCAGCCATAAAATACCCACAGATTTTTTTTAAAGGGAAGCAATTTCTGCTTATTTACACAAAAGTCATTTATAGAATAGATGAAAGAGTATTCTTTTTCTTCCAGAATCAGGGAAATGACTGTGCAACTAACATGGAAGATGTACAAGCAGTTCTTTTATTAAACTGTACACCGTAAAAAAAATAATAACTCTGTTCATTCATAATAATAAACACACTGTTCATTCATATGTGTGTTGTTCTTTGTGCCTTGAAGTCATTTCTGACTTCTGGCCACAGTAAGGCAGATTGGTCATGAGTTTTTCAGAGGCTAAGAGTAGGTTTTAATGGCTGAACAGAGATTTGAATGTTGTTCCCAAATGCTCAAACAGCATGATATGCCTGCCATAGATGTGGGCGAAACATCAGGAGAGAATACTTCTGGAACATGGCCACACAGCCCGAAAGACATACAACAACCCTGTGATCCCGGCCATGAAAGCCTTCGACAACAGCATGATATTAAAAAATGAATGTTGTTGTTATTTGTGTCCTGCTTTTATGTCTTGATTGAGATGAAAAGAGCTTCCAGGAAGGTCCAGATCTTTGAAGGTATGGGGTCTGTGGAGATTGCTCCTGAGATTGCCATTTACAATTTCAGGAACAGTTTACTCAAAAGTGCCATCCTCCTGTCCCTCACCCCCTTTTCTGGATTTACATTTTTTTAAAAAAGGCTCCTGGAGACATCTAAAGGCTCAGTTGAAGCAGTTGAGTTTTTGAGAGGGAGTGGGGAATTCTTCATTGAAAGTTCTGGCAACACAGAGCCCGTAGAAGTCTCTAAGTTTGGTAAGAAGCCTTTTAAAATGTTCTCAAGTCAGAAAAGGTGATGAGGAGGGCTAGAGACAAGGTGGTCATGGCCACTGATACTGGCACTGATTTGGCACAGGTGGATCTTTGGCCACCCACTCACCAAAAAGGTTTCAGTTCCCTGTTTGCCCACCAAAGTCACAAGAAATCAGCATTTAAATGCCAATTTCACGCAAATTTGGACCACTGTAGAAAGGTCCTTAGAGACATTAGTATAGTCCTTTTTTCAGTGAAATGTCATCACTATTCACATTGTCTGAGAAAAAAATAGAATAGTGTATCTTCTACATCTTTCTATTAAATCTAACATGGTCAAAGTTTTAGAGACAAGGCTAGCATAAGAGAATGTGGAAGGGATGGAGCCAATGTCCTCATTCATTTTTTACACCATGTTAGACATTATGTTTATATCTTGCACATTCTACATTAAAAGTCCCATTTCCCTAACAAACAGTTTCATAACAAATTTGACCTTAAGGCTCTAGATATGGCATCTGTCAAAACATTAATGGAGACCTCAAATGATCAATTTAGTGATGTGTTTTTCTGCATTCCTCTTTCTGGGACACCTGATACTTTTAAGGTTGACCAATACATCATGGTAGCACAGTAATTCAACTAATGTCATTAGTACGCTTAGCCTTGTATGTCAGTATGTCAGGCTAACAGCTCAGGTAAACTTTCTTTAGAACAGGGTTTCTCAAACTTTTTCAGTCACCAAGCCCTTTTTTGTGGAGCCCCAAGAAATGTTTATATACATATTATATTATACATTATATCATATATAATGTGTATATATAACAGGCATGGGCAAACTTTTTGAGCAACATAAAATTAACAGTATTTCAGTGAAAGACCCCAGGAGCCATGCATTTCAAAACCCTTCTGCCATGTAGGAAAAGCACAATCAAAGCACTCCCAACAGATGGCCTTTGTAATAATGATATGAATAGGAGCAACCCCATGGGCAATCCAGTCCAACCCCTTCATGCCATGAAGGAAAGCACTATCAAAGCACCCCTGCACAGTGGGAGGGAAATAGGGGTTTGGAAACAAGCAAGGCGAGGGAAAAGGATATGGGTGGCAAGGAAAGTGAGGAAAAAAGGTTTTTGAGGACAAGGGAAGCGAGGAAAAAATGTCTTTGGGGTTGAGAGAATGAAGGAAAAGAGCTTTTGGTGGCAAGGAAGGCAAGGGTAGGGGGAGGAGCAAGAAAAAGCACTTTAATGGAAACGTTTCCCTCGTTCTTCCCCTACTCACCCTGATTTTACCTACGGACCCTCTTGGAGTTGTGCAGTAGTCACCCTCTGTTGTATGTGGTGATGTTGCTCAGGTTTTAAAGCTACTGTTATGTTTACTGTTTATATTTTACTGTTATACTGTTTTAAATTACTGTTTTTAAATTACTGTTTCTATGTAAAGTTATGCTGTTGTTGTTGTTTGGGTTCGTCCCTGTATAAGCCGTCCCGAGTCCCTTCGGGGAGATGGAGGCAGGATACAAGAATAAAGTTATTATTATTATTATAAAAAAGAGGGAAAGCTTGTAGGGGAAGGAGGAAGGAAGAGGAGGGGAGCACGGAGCGCCCCAGTATGCTGCATGGAGCCCCAAGGGCTCTGTGGAGCACACTTTGAGAACTGCTGCTTTAGATAATATGATTACATAATTATCACCACGTGTTTATGCCACATTTTTCTTGTTTACTTTACATAAATTAACAAAAATGGGCAATTACCTCTAAAAACAAAGTGTTCATCAATGGTTGCACACATTACAAACTATTCAACAAATATAATTCACATATCATAAAAGGCAAATGATTTACCACTTTTGTTTCTTATTGGTTGAATCTCACATACCTTGTGAGGATACAAATCCTACACAGTCTCGTAGCTGCTCTGAAAGGAAGCCTTGAGAATAGATGGGATAGTTCCCTCAAGTTTTACGAAGTCTATGAGACACTCTCACCAGAAGTAGTAGGTCAACATATGCCTCCAGGTGACAGATCCACAAATCAGAAACACTTTTTTGACACTGATATACTTTCTCATTTTCTGTGCACTAAACACAAGCTGTGTCTATTCATTTAACAGGTTGTGGTAAAGAATGATTTATGTTAGAATAGAAAGAGTACTAGCACTGTCATTTTGTTCAACCTTCTTTGGATAACGTTTCTGGATAATGTTCTTAGTTGCCCTGAGGTCAACTGTCTGTGGTTATATGAACCAGGTCCTTCCACCTATGCCTCTCAGGACATCAGTCAGTTTCTCTTCAGGGTGTAATGCTTTGCTAATTTCATTCTCAAAGCAAGCAACAAGAAATTTCATGCTGTGAGAAAATTCTTGAAAACTGACACTTTTAAAGACTATTTACTGTTCAGAATATATTCTGCACAAATTTCACATATATTTCTGTAACAGAAAATGCCACTTTATGTGCAGGAAACAGGATTAATCATATTATCTGTGGAAAATACTGTTTATTGTGCAGAAAATGCTGTACTTGTGAACCTATTCTGTATAGAAAATGCTGTTTTCTATTATAAAACCTGTTTTAAATGCATTTCCTCTTTCAAACATTTCCCCACTACATTCCCATATTGGGACATTTAAGGTTTCATATTTTCTACACAAATTGCACTACTTTACCTGTGAGGTTACACTGTTCAGTTGCTTATGTTCTGAAGGTCTGATTCTTAAATTTTAGATTTAAAATAAAAACAGCCCTGCTCATTTAGTTTAAATTTGCACCCTTTGCACCCACAGTTATGGGTAAACATTAGGATAGGATAGTGACTGAGCTTATTCACTCAGATCCCAGAATAGAACTTACATTTGGTTGGTATTCTTTTAGTCAAGTCCACCATATTCCTATGTGTTTTTTTGTTTAGTTTTTTGGTTTTTGCAGAGATTGGTTTCCTCCCCCAGTAATAACCAAAGCCAACTAAGACTCACAATTTCACTAAATAGCAGTATTTGTCACCCCTGTTAGTGATGAACAGTACAGAAGACTGGAAAAACATCTGGCTATATCCTCATAGCCACATATAAAAAAATGATATCATTCAATAAGATCTCCAGGGGGTCCTAGCAGAACTCTGTGGATAATGTCATCAGTTTTAATGGATACACAGCTAGCTGCTTTCCCAATCTCTCCATGTTCTACAACAGCCACCAGATAGCTGTGGGAAATTGCAATTACACTACAGGTACATCTACATGTGGAATTAATGCAGCTTGGCACTACTTTAATTGTCACAACTCATTGCTATTGCAATATGATATGGTGTGGCTGGACAGGTTACAAGGAGAGATCTTGGGTGGATCCACTCTGTAGAATTAATGCAACTTGACAGTAATGTAATTGTCATGGCTCAATGCTATGGAATCATGGGAGTTGTAGTTTCACAAGGTCTTTAGCCTTTTCTGCCGAGGAATGCTGGTGCCTTACCAAATGACAACTCTCTGGATTCTATAGCATTGAGCCATGACAATTACATTACTGTCAAGTTGCATTAATTCTACAGAGTGGATCCACCCAAGATCTCTCCTTGTAACCTGTCCAGCCACACCATATCATATTGCAATAGCAATGAGTTGTGACAATTAAAGTAGTGCCAAGCTGCATTAATTCCACATGTAGATGTACCTGTAGTGTAATTGCAATTTCCCACAGCTATCTGGTGGCTGTTGTAGAACATGGAGAGATTGGGAAAGCAGCTAGCTGTGTATCCATTAAAACTGATGACATTATCCACAGAGTTCTGCTAGGACCCCCTGGAGATCTTATTGAATGATATCATTTTTTTATATGTGGCTATGAGGATATAGCCAGATGTTTTTCCAGTCTTCTGTACTGTTCATCACTAACAGGGGTGACAAATACTGCTATTTAGTGAAATTGTGAGTCTTAGTTGGCTTTGGTTATTACTGGGGGAGGAAACCAATCTCTGCAAAAACCAAAAAACTAAACAAAAAAACACATAGGAATATGGTGGACTTGACTAAAAGAATACCAACCAAATGTAAGTTCTATTCTGGGATCTGAGTGAATAAGCTCAGTCACTATCCTATCCTAATGTTTACCCATAACTGTGGGTGCAAAGGGTGCAAATTTAAACTAAATGAGCAGGGCTGTTTTTATTTTAAATCTAAAATTTAAGAATCAGACCTTCAGAACATAAGCAACTGAACAGTGTAACCTCACAGGTAAAGTAGTGCAATTTGTGTAGAAAATATGAAACCTTAAATGTCCCAATATGGGAATGTAGTGGGGAAATGTTTGAAAGAGGAAATGCATTTAAAACAGGTTTTATAATAGAAAACAGCATTTTCTATACAGAATAGGTTCACAAGTACAGCATTTTCTGCACAATAAACAGTATTTTCCACAGATAATATGATTAATCCTGTTTCCTGCACATAAAGTGGCATTTTCTGTTACAGAAATATATGTGAAATTTGTGCAGAATATATTCTGAACAGTAAATAGTCTTTAAAAGTGTCAGTTTTCAAGAATTTTCTCACAGCATGAAATTTCTTGTTGCTTGCTTTGAGAATGAAATTAGCAAAGCATTACACCCTGAAGAGAAACTGACTGATGTCCTGAGAGGCATAGGTGGAAGGACCTGGTTCATATAACCACAGACAGTTGACCTCAGGGCAACTAAGAACATTATCCAGAAACGTTATCCAAAGAAGGTTGAACAAAATGACAGTGCTAGTACTCTTTCTATTCTAACATAAATCATTCTTTACCACAACCTGTTAAATGAATAGACACAGCTTGTGTTTAGTGCACAGAAAATGAGAAAGTATATCAGTGTCAAAAAAGTGTTTCTGATTTGTGGATCTGTCACCTGGAGGCATATGTTGACCTACTACTTCTGGTGAGAGTGTCTCATAGACTTCGTAAAACTTGAGGGAACTATCCCATCTATTCTCAAGGCTTCCTTTCAGAGCAGCTACGAGACTGTGTAGGATTTGTATCCTCACAAGGTATGTGAGATTCAACCAATAAGAAACAAAAGTGGTAAATCATTTGCCTTTTATGATATGTGAATTATATTTGTTGAATAGTTTGTAATGTGTGCAACCATTGATGAACACTTTGTTTTTAGAGGTAATTGCCCATTTTTGTTAATTTATGTAAAGTAAACAAGAAAAATGTGGCATAAACACGTGGTGATAATTATGTAATCATATTATCTAAAGCAGCAGTTCTCAAAGTGTGCTCCACAGAGCCCTTGGGGCTCCATGCAGCATACTGGGGCGCTCCGTGCTCCCCTCCTCTTCCTTCCTCCTTCCCCTACAAGCTTTCCCTCTTTTTTATAATAATAATAATAACTTTATTCTTGTATCCTGCCTCCATCTCCCCGAAGGGACTCGGGACGGCTTATACAGGGACGAACCCAAACAACAACAACAGCATAACTTTACATAGAAACAGTAATTTAAAAACAGTAATTTAAAACAGTATAACAGTAAAATATAAACAGTAAACATAACAGTAGCTTTAAAACCTGAGCAACATCACCACATACAACAGAGGGTGACTACTGCACAACTCCAAGAGGGTCCGTAGGTAAAATCAGGGTGAGTAGGGGAAGAACGAGGGAAACGTTTCCATTAAAGTGCTTTTTCTTGCTCCTCCCCCTACCCTTGCCTTCCTTGCCACCAAAAGCTCTTTTCCTTCATTCTCTCAACCCCAAAGACATTTTTTCCTCGCTTCCCTTGTCCTCAAAAACCTTTTTTCCTCACTTTCCTTGCCACCCATATCCTTTTCCCTCGCCTTGCTTGTTTCCAAACCCCTATTTCCCTCCCACTGTGCAGGGGTGCTTTGATAGTGCTTTCCTTCATGGCATGAAGGGGTTGGACTGGATTGCCCATGGGGTTGCTCCTATTCATATCATTATTACAAAGGCCATCTGTTGGGAGTGCTTTGATTGTGCTTTTCCTACATGGCAGAAGGGTTTTGAAATGCATGGCTCCTGGGGTCTTTCACTGAAATACTGTTAATTTTATGTTGCTCAAAAAGTTTGCCCATGCCTGTTATATATACACATTATATATGATATAATGTATAATATAATATGTATATAAACATTTCTTGGGGCTCCACAAAAAAGGGCTTGGTGACTGAAAAAGTTTGAGAAACCCTGTTCTAAAGAAAGTTTACCTGAGCTGTTAGCCTGACATACTGACATACAAGGCTAAGCGTACAGTTAAATCATTGTCAAACTCTATTTATATCCTACAGAGTGGATTCACCCACTCACTGCAACCTCTCTAGTGACACCATTCCATATTGCAATAGCATTGAGTCATGACAATTAAAGTAGTGTCATGCTGCATTAATTCTACATGTAGATGTACCTGTAGTGTAATTCTGCTTGCTGGGCTATGTTATGCAATACAGGAGTCCACAAACTAAGGCCCATGGGCTGAATGCGGCCCTCCAAGGTCATTTACCCACCCTGACCTAAACTTTAGACTTAGAGTTGCCCTAGGTATGAAACAACTTAAAGGCACACAACAACAACAACCCTAATGAACTTGACTATCTCATCAGCCAAAAGAAGGCCTATTGAAATATTAGTAAATTTATGCTGGTTAAAATTGTTCTTCATTTTAAATACTGTACTGTTCTTTCTTGTTTGTTATTATTTGCACTACAAGTAAGATATTTGCAGTGTGAATAGGAATTTATTCATTTCCTTTCAAACTATAGTCGTCACCCCCGCCCCCCAGTCTGAGGGGCTGAGAACCAGCCCTTTGCTTAAACTGTTTGAGGACTCCTGCAATACACGATCTCAACCATTGCCTCCTTAAATTTATGAGGGCAAAGCTGTACCCTCTTTTCTTTACAGAGAATATAGAAGGAAATGCCTTGTAGAAGAAACAAAGCTCACCACAAGACTTACAAACAGGCAGATTTCAGAAGCAATCTCTCCTGCTCAATATAGCCAATACAGGGTGGTGTAAAATAGCTTTTTTTTTTAACTGAGGTCAAAGCCATTGTTTTCTATCTCTTCTAAAACTTCTGTGATAATGCACAGAGAGACCACACAGGATATCATACAGCAGAATCCTGGGAGAACAGAAGTGGGTGAATATGCCTTATGGAGGTTTCACTGACAACTTGCTGCTTTAAGAACAAAATCCAAATAATGAAAACAATATGGTTGATGGTCTCTCTATGGTCATTTTATTGCTTAATTCATAATATTTATGCCTCTAGTCCTAGATAGTAAACACAGCCTTAACCTTTAGTTTATGAACTGAAAATAAAATCACATTATTTGTGGGCTAAATTGTTAGTTCCGAACCTAATCTCAGTTTTCCGGCTTTGAATTGAAGATCTTGAAGAATGCTTTGATTCCTCAGAAATCACCCATTATTATGCTTGCTAGCAGTGGTGTAGTGAGCTCATATGATTGAAGCTAGGGGACTTTTCGATCAGCAGGGATTATGACATCATCCGTCATTCACTTTAATCTTCTCTTTTTGCCTCTATATATTGCTGCAATCCACTCAGTGTCTGAGAGTAAAATGAAGCCTCACAGCAACAATACATTTCCACCCTTATTAGTATTTATAGTATATATTTGGGGGGGGGGGGGGGTGCCTTGGACTTGAAGAACCAAGTAACAGGCCAAAACAGAGTTTGTACAACCTTTAGAAAATTTCTTCCGATATCTCCTAGCCAGCAAGCTAGGAGATTCCAGAAGTTGTAGTTCATTTTTTTCCTATCCCTGGTCATGGCAGAAATTGTTTTAATAGTTGGTTGATCTGGATCAACACAGTTCCTTTTATTCTGGGCTTTCCTTGGAAATGTGGCTATTTGGATGCCATGATTAGCAACTATATTTCAAAATTTATCACCACACTTAGGAAGTAACCCCACAGTGCATTAGGGAGGCCATGCACATGCACATACATGCACTACTGGTCACCAGGCAAGCAGACACATTACAGGACTGTTAGATATATTGGATCTGAGAGATATATTAGGTTCTTCCAGTACTAATAGGGGTGTCAAGAGGGTTTATCAGATTACCATCTTTTGTTAAAATTGTACCAAGCTGTTAAAGAAGCTTAACTCATTGCTTTACATAGACAGAAATGTAACAACTGCATGACAAAATGGTTTCATGGTGTTTTTCATTTACTTTAATCTTGAATTTCCATTTTGATGATGAATCATTATCATCAGGGGAGTACTAGATTCTGTCGGGAACAGGAATGTGTCAAGTGCATGCTATCTGTGAAAAACTTTAAAATAAATCATATCCCCCATCGTCTCCCAAAGCCACAGCTCAAGACTATTTATTTCCTTTTATTCTTTCTAACAGCAACAGGCATCACATAGACTACTAAAGGTCGTATCCATCACTCCATTTTCCTGCCTGCTATGAAACATGGTATATTAATCTCCCAACAAGCAACACTGTAAGTTATTAAATCATAGAAATCTAATCTGGAATTTAAAGTGTAAATGTTAATGTAAATGTTTTAAAGATTTCTTCTATGTTAACAGCTTCATGTCAATAAATTTCATTTTCTGATTTTTGTCATTGCTGTTGGAAAAAATCCTGGGGAAGAGAAATTGATGTTTTATATCTTTTACTTCAGTAGACCCCCGTGAGATATAAGAACTGTTATCACGCTAAACAAAATCCAGCCCTCCCAAGACTCTCTTTAGGGGCAAGTCATTGATGTATGTACTTCAGACAGATATCTACAGAATTGTGGTGGAGATTTCTTGGAAACATTTTCAGACCATACTATTGCTCTACTAAATATAATTACATTCTGAAGCAATCCATCATAGAGTAATGATAAGATGATGCTCTGGGAATGAGAGAATCATCCTATGGCTGCTCAGTGATGGATGGCTTTAGAGTATCATTGTATTTGTTTGTCTTAAAAGTAATTTTCTAAGCTCTCTTTTCAGGCAAGAGAGAGCTTCCAAAAACAATTACCTTATTATTTCTGAGGTTAGCAAATGGTGGCCTTCGAGATATTGTAGGACTACAACTCCAATCAGTTGTGCCCAGAAAAGACAGTGATGAGGAATCATGAAAGATCCTATCTAGCAACTTCTGGAAAGCTACAATCCTGATATATTTAATTCCTATCAGCCATTAACAATTCTAGAAATATATAAAAAGGTCCATAAAAATAAAAATCTCTGTAGGATTGAGAGGGTCCTTACCAAAGGGCCATTTAATAAACAACTCGCCATATACTGGAAACATTAATGGGATTTAAACATGGCTGCAGTGCTTACAACCCAAGGGTGGTGATCAGTGCTAAAAGACTCTGCTGGGATGTTGATGCCTAGCAGTTTCTTTGATAGCATCAGTATCTCTGATTGCATTTATTCATGAAAGCTTTAAATAGGAAATCAATGCAGAGTGTTGGTGGCCCTACTAAATGAGGATAGGCCATGGTATAGAAGGAAAGGAAGGTCCCCAAAACTTGATGGATTATCCACTTCATCAGGCAGCTGGTGGCAGAAGGAAGCGGCAGTCCACTTTACCGCGAGGCCTGGGGAATCCGGTGCCCCAGCCTTGCATCGCCCGTCTCACCGGGAGGGCGATCACATGGGCAGAAGCGTGGATCACGTGTGGAACACATGGCTTTCCCCGATAGATTGGGCAACATGGGAAGCTTCCCATGTTGCCCAATGTTCTGCCCCTCTGCATCCATGAAGCCAGCACAACGTTGTTTGATGGGAGCCAGCCGGCTCTGTGAATGACTAGGGCTAGATCAATGTTTGCCACCGAATCTCACACTGTATGATGAGGTCATATGCCTCTATTCACTGACAGGAAATATTCCTATTTCTTCTTAGTCTCCCATACCAACACCAAGCTAACTCTGTTCTGCCTGATGCCATAATCTTTTATGTAGCTGTAACAGCTGTTGGTGACACCATGGGGAAAAGGGAGCAGCCAAGTCCATTTCTGATAATGCAATTGTACAAACCTTAATCTGGGATCTGGTGTATTCCCAGCAACATATGAGATAGCAATTAATGCATCTGAGGCTGGATCTACACTGTCATATATCTCAAGATCTGATTCCAGATTATCTGTATGTTCCAAATTATCTGACAGCATAGACTCATTTAATCCAGTTCAAAGAAAATAATCTGAGATCAAATCCTGGAATATAGGTCAGTGTAGATCCAGCCTGATCCATCAATGCATTCAAATGTGGAGCATAAATCAATGTAGACTTCATAAAGGAAATGTGTATTTAGGACTGTGAGTATCAGATGCTTTTATTTGTAGGGAAAATTTGTAGCCTTAGTTAGGCATTTTTGCACAAGCATGTGAGAAAGAGAAATGTGACAGTCATATCCCTTTTATTATCATTTCTATCACTTTCTATGCACAGAGGACAACTTACAGATCTGCTGGCACTCGCTGTATGACATAGAACCCTAAACAAAGGAAAACTGCATACCACACAAAGAGCTTCCAAGTATAGTAAAGGCTCATCCTGTTCAGACTTTGAAACTCCTCACAAAGAGTTCAACGGGAATGACAACAGAGTCAGAGAGGGCTACTCCACCCATTGCATATTTATGCAAATACTTTAATAATGCCTCTGAAGAGCTCTTACTGTTCACCATGAGAATGATCTAGTACAAGTTAAAGACTTTGAAATCACATTGATTTCACTGGGGGAGAATTAAACACACATCTCTGTTTACTCACTGAAATCAATGGAGGTAAGTTCAAAGTGCGTAAGAGAAACTGAACTGTTTGTCTCATATTTGCAATAAAATCTGAATGTTTCTGAGCTGAATAAACAAGAAAGAGGAAATAAACTACTAATAGCCCTGGCACAATTTATGGACATGCTCTGCTAAATGGTAGCTTAAATCAGTTTCACCTTTTAGATTTATAATTCTTATTCGAATCCTTTTGCCATACCACTCATTTCACTTCTGATTTCCACACGAGTTGTAGAAATCAATCAAACCTGAAGTTCACAGCAAATGTCTGCTCTGTTCTTCTGCAAACTAAACCACAGTGACAAGAAAAATGCTAGAATTACCAGGACTGAGCTTTATACTAAAAGAGACCTACCATAGGGAGGTTCTTACAGGTGATTTATGTTCTTGTGTGCTGGCTGGTGATGTTCCAAATTAGCTTGATAGATGGGAAGAAAGGGACTTAGAGATGGAAGTAAAAAATTTCCTGGTGTTTTGTGCTGTGTTTGCTTGGCTTGGGTAAAAACATTTCATCTGCTTCCCTTGTTTGGTTTGTACTTGTTGAATGCCTTCTATGTTCAGATTTAATGTTCCTTTCATAATAAGAATACAAGAATGTAATGATCTCACTACCTATGATATCAATTTCTATGAACAGGTTTATGGAATCAGTTCCTAAAAGAATAATATTTTAGTACAACCCAGATATAGTTGTTACTTACCACATATATGGGCCAAGATCTTATATAATTATAGCATACTGGACATAGTTATGATGAATCCTGCCATCATGCAACTGATTTCATAAAAGGCACCATGACCTTGAGTTCATCCATGGCAGTCAATTTTTCATTTTCAAGCAGAAAGTGAGAGGACTTTCTGTGGATGCTTGCAATATGAGTGGCTTCACAAGATTCAATACTTGCACAAGCATTTTTCATTAGCTTATTGCTCCAGCAGGATCCCAGCCATGGTATTTTGTAATAAGAAATGTATTTCACTATTTATTGTTTCATCTAGTTAGTATTTATTTCTTTTGGCTAGAAATGCCATGGGAGATAGGAGATAATAATTCTTATATACAGGCTAAGTAATCCTTTTCTGAAATGATTGATACCAGAAGTGTTCTGATTTTTTGGATTATGGAATACCTGTATTTGCATAGACATATATAGAGAGAGAGGAGGGAGAGAGAGATTGTGAAAATGGACCTCACACAAGATAATGAATCATGTCTTTATCTACTTTTCCCCATTGTTTCAGTATTCTGACTATTGATAATGAGAAAACAAAAAGCACACATAGAGACTAGTCTCCATAGGACTTGCAGAAGAAACTGGCAAGCAGTATTTAAATAAATTTTCATTCTCCACTAAAATATTTTTACCAAAATCAATTTGAAATAAAATGATTGAAAACACAATGGAATGTCTGTTTGGAACAGGCACTAACGTTAGAACATGCACTTTGCAAGTTGAGAGTCCTGGGATCCAATTATAATTGCTCTCTTAGGTTTCATCTATACCAGGTCTGCACAACCTGCATTCATCCAGATGTTAAACTCTTTCAGCCCTGTTTAATCCATTTTAAGGGCCTGAGGTCCCTGGACTTCATCTGAACATCCAGGTTTGATTTCTGGTCCACTTCTGGCTCACTTCAGAATACAGGGCTGGTGTAACAAGCCCTTAGTCAGAGACCAGAAAAGATGCTTCCAAGAAAAATCAACACTGGAGTAAAAAGGATTTGATATAAGGCAATGTCATATGTTCTCAGCATTTTATTTTAGAATGCACATTGGATGTAAATCTTTACTTATATTATCATTAGTATTATTAGTATTAGTATTATCCACACATTCAAAAACAAGGAATTTCATTTTTTTTCCTTGAAGTGGAAAATATTACTAGAGTCTTTGCATATTTTTCTTAATTTTTCACATTTGGAGACTGCACAGAATGTAGTTGTTTTGTGCAAAACACTTCATTCTATGCAAAGTTTTGGGCTTTCCATGAAGACCCAATTTTTGTCACCCTCCTAAAAAAAATCCAGTATTTTTCCCATAGGTTGCCTTGATGTGTTGAGATCTAACCTTATCAGAGACAAAACATTGTGGGTATCCTCCACATCTATAGATATAAAAGAGTAATGAAATCGCCCACGGCCGCTAAACAACAAAGGCCCAGAACCTAGAAATTTGGCAGCACAATTCACCATCCTTGCCTACCATGTTTTGGTACTAAGTTTGCAAGGTTTGGGACCTACATTCCTAAATACAGTCATTTCAACATAACATTATTCTGTATTGAACTACTTTTTCTATAGTTCCACTGCTATTCCACTACAACCTCAGCAAAGCATGGCCAGGCACAGCTAGTGTCCATATATAAGGGGAGTGTAGTGCCCATCATCTGGAGTGTAGTGCCCATTATCATTCACCATCGGTTATTTGGGCTAGGGTTTAGAAGAATTATGGTCCTGTAATATGTGGGAGGTCATACCTTATCTACTTTTGATAAAAATTGATGGAGTATGTGTGAATTTGAACAGCAACACAATAAATAAAAATCAATCCCTAACTCTTCTTCAAACTATGCTTTTCTACATAGAAATTAGGCTACCTATTTACAGATATTTACCAAAGAACTTCCCAAAATGTATATCTTTTTTCTTACATTTAATGGAAAAAACTTGAGCAAGAGAAAAACAAAAATAAATATGGAAAAACAAAACTGACAGTTTTATTAATTCCTGTTCCTAAAAGATGAGCTGCTGCCATAAACACTCTCACACACATATACACATAGACACACTTGGCGTGAAGATGCTAATTTGTTTTAATGAGTCAAAGAGATATATACTATACTAGCTGTGCCCGGCCACACGTTGCTGTGGCAAATTATGGTGATATGGGAAATAAAGTATTGAGGAATTGCTGGTAGTTAAAGTAAAAGGTAAAGGTTTTCCCCTGGCATTACGTCCATTATAAATGGGTTATATAGCTATGTGGAAGGGCCTTGAGTCTACACTGCCATATAATCCAGTGCAAATTAGATAATCTGTGGAAGAGGCCTAAGTGAGGCCTAACTCGGCCTGTCCCCTGGGCTGAGTGGCTTGCTAGGAGACCAAGTGGGTGGAGCTTAGCCTTCTAACTGGCAGCAATTGGATAAAAACAATTCTTCCTCTCCCTCTAATTAGGACTTTATTTTTGTTTTCTTTTTATTGTATGAACGTAGAGGCATGGATGACGGGTTGTGCTGCCAAGTTTATTGTTTCTGGGATGTGTAGTTTTGTTGTTTTGTCCTAGGCCGAAATTTCATTACCCTTTTATATATATAGATAAGTAAATGACCCCAAGTAAAGATACCAGGGACACTCTGGAGATACAGGTTTTGCGGTTGGGGTATACATATAGGGTTCCAGAAGGAGAGAGGAACTGGTCTAATATCTCAGAATTAATCAGAAGCCTTTTTGCATTTTAATCTCAAGATCAGATAAGATGTGATACAGGGGGGTTAATCATCAGTATATCCCACAATTATTTTAAATAAAATCTCATATGGATGAGGAGAAGGTTGCCCATGTGTAGTGTTTGCCCCCCTACTTTTTATCCTTTTTCAATCTTCAAAGCACCCATATGAGATTTCTAGTTAGCAATAACAAAGATCTGATACATTATTAGCTCACACATTTATGTATAGCTTTGCTTGAATTATCAGTTCATTGGGTTCACTATGTAGTTCACACTGTTATTGATTACCTTCTATCAACAATAGAACTGGCAAATATTTAATTTACACATCTATTTGGAAGATGAGTGATTTCAATGGGAATGATAACACTACATGTACAAGGCCTGTCTGAAAGGCTATTTATTTATTTCTAAATATTTCTAAACAACTGAGATCAAAAATGCCAAATGGTGTGGAAGTCCCTCATGGCAGAAGTATAAATAAAGTTTAGCGTAATAATAAAAATAATAAGCCAAATGTATCTGCTTTTGAGCTCCAAGGTGGATGGTGATGGTATATTTTTACAGTGCAAAACCTAATCTCATTAAAGACTATTTATTCAATTTATTTAATTCTTATGGAGCCCCGGTGGCAAAGTGCGTTAAAGCACTGAGCTGGAGACCGAAAGGTCCCAGGTTTAAACCCCGGGAGTGGCGTGAGCGGCTGCTGTTAGCTCCAGCTCCTGCCAACCTAGCAGTTCGAAAACATGTCAATGTGAGTAGATCAATAGGTACCGCTCCGGCGGGAAGGTAATGACTCTCCATGCAGTCATGCCGGCCACATGACCTTGGAGGTGTCTACGGACAACGCCGGCTCTTCAGCTTACAAATGGAGATGAGCACCTACTCCCAGAGTCAGACATAACTGGACTTAACGTCAGGGAAAACCTTTACCTTTTTATTTAATTCTTAATTTCTTGAAGAAAGATGGCATTTATGATCTATGATATTTACTTTTAAGAGACCACTATAGACATCTAATGAACTTTTGCTGTTCTGCTAGGTAACATTTTTTGTTACTGAGTAGACTTGTAATGCTATGAAATATATATTTAGAAATGTGTATGAATTTGGTATACCAGATATGATATGTTGAAAGTCTATCAATAATCAGAACATATAGAAGAGCTAGTATCATACAAAACATATGCAAAAGAATTAACTGAACATATTATGAGATAATACACTTTTTCCATATATTGCAATATACTATGACTTCATAGCAATTATATTTTTCCTTTTATTGTGAGATGACATATGAAATAATACATACGTGTCTTTCGTGCAGAATCCTCCACAAAAAGTGAAGAAATGTCTTCATCCACTCCCGCTTCATTCTTTGCAATACAAGTGTATGCTCCAGTATCTTCATAACGTACATTGCTTATGTGGACTTCACTCCCATTTGCTGTGCAGAGAATACGAAAATGATATATGAGTTAAATTTTCATTGTGTTTAATGTGTTAAGTAAGGAGTTCTTTACCCTAGTTAAACTGCTTGTCGCTCCTGATAGTTCCCCTTGGGAAACATTACTTTTTTTCTACAAATATATAGCTAGTTACTGAAACACACCTTTCCCCTTGCTGCTAGGATCTTAAAATGGCCCATGACCTATGGTGCTTGGCTATGGATTGGGATTACTGTCTATGTTTTAAGTTATTTTAACTTTTGTAATAACTTTTGTTATTATATTGTGATTTTATTGTGTTGCTGTTTTTATTGATGTAATACTGTTTTTGGTCTTGTCCCAGTGTAAGCCACCCCAAGTCCTTCGGGAAATGGAGCGGGGTATAAATAAAGTTGTTTATTATTATTATTATTATTAATATTATTATTATTATTATTATTATTATTATTATTATTATTATTATTATTATTATTATTTATTGTATGACACAGAAAACTAGATAGATATGCTGGATTATTACTATTATTATTATTATTATTAAAAGTAAAATAGATTTGGGCTTCAGTATGAACAAAAAAAAATTCATTATAGCTCAACTAATCCATTTTAGGGATATACATATGAGATATGGCTGGATACTATAATATAGTGTATGTAAGTGCTTATGCAAAAATAAAATTAGTATAGTTTTTAAGGGAGAAAATAGTCTCTGGTTCCTAGTCATATGCAGATATGGGAGATTTACTTATATTTATAGTATTCTAGAAATACTAGCTCTTTCCCACTAACATTTCACTTCAGCTTTTAAAGTTTAAGTAGCTGAAGATCTGTCTTTGCTACTTTTTATCGGTACTGTAGTACTGTCATAAACCCTCATGATTATGAAATGAGTTTAATTACTGAATGAAAGGGAAGGATGCACTATGGTAGGTGGTCAACCAAATAAGACTATTCTGTCACTTGCAGTTTCAGCAAAGCACATTTCACCACTGAATAGATTATGGATTCTTGAAGCCATTATGTGCTCAATCACTTCTATATGCCAATATTGCATTCTTAAAAAAAATTACAACCATATAAGGCAGTGATGGTGAACCTTTTGGAGAAACCAGGGGATAGAGTCGTCATGGTGTTAGGCACTCAGGGAGTTGCAAGCAAGGGGGGAGGGGTGTTGAAGTGGGAACGATTGTATATAGAGTTGTTTAAATGTAATTGAGTTATAGTGTTGCAATGTGAACTGGAGATTGCATCATGCTGTCTGCTGTCCACTATGCGAGTGTGTAAAGAGTTAACTGTGTATTGCATCAGACAGCAGGGGTGGTTATAAATAGCTTGCTGTGTTATCTGTTCTTCCCTCTGTCCTCTGCCTATTTGCACTCTGTATGTATATGTCGTCTTGAGAGTTTTCTGTTTGTCAGTAAATCTTTTGTAGAAAGCCAAACAGGCTTCAGCCTATTTATTGGTGCCAGTGATTCTTCGTTGATCTTCTGCTGCATGTGTGTTTATCCAAACCGCGCGCTCTGACAAGGGGTGGCGAGCCAGGGATCGTGAGCAGGGGGGCATGTCCAGGGTGTGAGTGGGGGGAGACCACAGGGGGAAGTCAAGAGGGGGCAAGCGAGTGAGTGGGGGGCCGACAGACAGGCAAGTGGGTGCAGATGGGGGGCAAGTGAGTGAATGGGTGAGCAGCTGGTGATCAGGCAAGGGGGCAGGCAAGTGGGCAAGCAAGTAAGCAGGGGCATAGGTGAATGAGCAGGTAAGTGAGGGGCTCAATGGTGATTGGTGATTGCCAGGAAAGAGGGCACTATGTACCCCTTCCGGCACATGTGTCATAGGTTTGTCACCACTGACCTAAGGCTTTGAATATGCAGTTCTTTCAAGAATCCCATATATGCAAGAATCTTTGCTGTCATTCTACCCAATCAATTCTACTGGTGAAGTGCTGGAGTCATTAAAAAACAAGAGAGAGAAATAAAGGTACTCCAATGTATGCATTGATGTGAAATATTTATTCAATTTATGTGCATAGTTCATAATGGTATTTGTTTTCATCATTTAAAAATGCTGTACTTTCCACTTTTTCAAAATGTTTCCAGATGGGGGAGTTATGTTAATCTGTTGTAAGAAAATAAACATATTGTCTTGTGATACCTTAAAGCAGACCTTTCCAAACTTTTCATGTTGGTGAAAATTTTTTAGGCATGCATCATTTTGTGACACAGTAATTCAGTTTTACTAGCACACAGGAGGTTAGACCAACTTCTTATGAGCAATATAGATACATACATAAATTGGTAATAACAAAATGTTTGGTGACACAACATATCTCATGAAAATATTTCATATATATATTTAAAATTATATGATTTATTGCTTATTTTACATTGACTCGGATCTTTCACATTACATTTGCATGACATGCTTACACACTATAGCTGACACACTTATATGACACACAGTTTGGAAATCCCTGCCTTGAAGACTAACAAAGGTTACTTGTCCGAATTTATGACTGTAGCCCACTTCATTAAATGAAAAGTTGTTGGATGTAGATACTTGGTATGATAATAAGAATTGAAAACAGTGATGCACACTGGAATAAGGGGGAAATATAAGATCTGCTGAAGACCTCAGAACTGCCAGCTTCATTACTGTGGTGGGGAAGTTAACACATCACATTTGTTGCTTCAGGCTCTGCCCAAAGGCATGATAAATAAATTACATTAGTAGAAAAGTTCACATTGCTCTCAGAAGTCTTGGTGTAAAGATAAAAAAGATATGCCTAAACTGTCAGAAAATTATTGAAGCGTGTTCCTTTACCTTGAAGAGTTAACTGTTTGGATAACTTTGGTGTTATGTCAATTCCATTTTTCAACCAACCAAGCACTGGATTGGGAATGCCCTCCGCATGGCATCGAAGGCTAGCCGTCACACCTGGCTCCCTGGCTTGGCTTTCAGGAAAGACTCGTATGACCGGTGGAACTGCAGAAACAAAATAATAATGTATCAAATATAATGCAAATAATTAAAAATAGAAATACACTTCAAAGTAATCTAGAGTTTCAGCAACTGGCTCATATATCATAGCAAAACAGAGGAACAAGGCAATATTTCACTCACATGTTTATTAGCACCAGACATTTAGCACTGCCACATAATCAAATTTATAGAAGACAAGCAATATCAAGGGAAGTTGAATGAACAGGGCCATTTGCCACCTGGCTGAATTTGCAGGGATAGTGCTATATATCTGTCATGGGGGGCAGCTGTCTTTGTTTTCCACAAGTATTCTTGGCAAACATTATCATCTATAGCTTTGCTGTAAAATATATGTAAAATACCATTTTTAAAATGTAGGGTCACCATGATTTGACAAAACAGACTATATGCTGATGCCATGGATGCAGTAAGAA
This sequence comes from Anolis carolinensis, assembly GCF_035594765.1. Taxonomy (NCBI): domain Eukaryota; kingdom Metazoa; phylum Chordata; class Lepidosauria; order Squamata; family Anolidae; genus Anolis; species Anolis carolinensis. Next base: position 54,412,593 of record NC_085845.1, read on the forward strand.
GAAGGAAATGTTAAAAAGGATTTCTTTTTTAATTTTTGTATTGTTTTATTGTGTATATAGGAAATAAAACAAACAATCCAAAAAGTGGGGAAAGAAAAAAAGATATACAAAAGAATAATCAGGTTTGCAAAATAGTATACAGCCAGTGCTCATTAAACGTGTGAAAAAAATCAAAATTGGCTGTACAGTTATAATAACTTAATATATGTTATCCCTCTAACCTCACACCCATGGGCCCAACCCCCATGACCTCTGACGCCCTTCAATATGGATCACAAAACTAACCAAGAACTACCCATATATCTTCTTTCACTAAATCCCCTTTGTAACAATCATCAAATCTACCTTTGTCTTCTTTCCCAAATATCCAAGTGCTAGCCTCCATTTGTTTGTGAATTCTTCATTATTTTCTCCTCTGCTACCATTTTTGTCAGTTTGGCCATTAGGATATAATCTAAATTATCTCTCCAATCTTTAATAGTTAATTCTTTTTCTCCCTTCCATGTTTTAACTATTATTAGTCTTGCTGCAACAGCGCAATATTAATAATAATAATATTAGCAATATTGACAAATTTCTTCATCTCCTGAGCTAATACACTTTCTAAATAGTCCTAATAGATACATTTCCGGGGTTTTCTTGACCTTTTTGTTGACCATATTGTTTGTTTCTTTCACCAGTTTTTTCCAGAATTCTTGAACTATACTACAGGTCCACCATACATGGAAAAAGATCCTTTCGCCTTCTTACATCTCCAGTAAGCCTCTAGCCCTGTTTGGCCAATAATTATGGAGTTATGTAAGTTCTATAAAACATTTATTTATTATTATTTATTACAGCATTTCTATCCTGCCCTTCTCACAGCCGAGGGGGGGGGGGGACACAGGGCAGCTTACAATCAAATATAAAAACAGAATATATAAAACAGTTTCAATACAACAATAAAATACATTAAATTAATTAAAGTTAAAACATCCATATAAAAGTATTCAAAGGCACATTCCAAGTCACGATCCAAGTCTGTCGATTCTTTTTCATAAGTTCATAATTATTATTAGTCCTGCATCTATCTCTCAAAGGCCTCATCCCACAACCAAGTTTTCAGTTTTTTACAAAAGGACAAGAGAGAGGGAGCCTGCATGATCTCATTAGGGAGGGTGTTCCACAGACGGGGGACACCACTGAAAAGGCCCTGTCTCTCATCCCCACCAAGAGCAGGGACTCCCCTGAAGATCTTAAATTGCAAGGCAGGTCATAGAGGGAGATAAGTTCAGACAAGTAAACTGGGCTGGAACCAATTAGCATTTATAGGCTAAAGCCAGCACTTTGAATTGTGCTTGGTAGCAAATCGGCAGCCAGTGCAGCTGGCATAACAAAGGAGTGGTGTGCTCCCTGTATGCTGCTCCAGTTAGCAACCTGGCTGCCACCCGTTGGACTAATTGGAGCTTCTGAACAGTTTTCAGAGGCAGCCCCACATAGAGTGCGTTGCAGTAATCTATTCGGGATGTAACAAGACCGTGGACCACTGTGGCCAAGTCAGGCTTCCCAAGGCATGGGTGCAGCTGGCACACACGTTTTAACCGTGCAAAGGCTCCCCTAGCCACCACTGAGACCTGGGGTTCCAGGCTCAATTATGAATCTAGGATCACCCCCAAGCTGCGAACCTGTGCCTTCAGGGGGAGTGTGACCCCATCCAGCAAAGGCTATAACCCTACACCCTGTTTGGCCTTGCAACTCACTAGGAAGACCTCTGTCTTGTCTGAATTCGGTTTCAATTTCCTTAGTGATAGGTGGGAAGGTGTGATGACTCATGGGCCTTGTAGTCCTGTTCCTAGTACTATTGTGGCAGACGAAGAGGAAAACATGGGGTTTTCGCCGGTTCAGCAAGAGCCGGAGTCTCTTCACCTGCAGGATGTTGATGTTTGCCCTCAAGAATTCAGCCAAACAGGCCTTGGGCAGAACTCCCCTCCGTTTCCCAGGAAGGAATCTTATGCTAGAGAAAGGGGAGTCAGGGAGGCCCAACGAAGGAGTTTACGCATCACTGCCAAAAATCAAGCCGATTAGGCCTGCTTCCCTTGGGAAATTCTAAGGAGTCACACATCTGGACAGAGTTGGGTTTCGTTTCCCGTTCTCTAGGGAAAGAGTTCTGTTGGCAGGAAAACGAGACCCAATATAGGTGTTTGGCGCGAGGGATTCTTTGCGGAGTCAATTGATCAGCTTGAGGAGAGAGATCGTGTGTGGACTTCGTAATCCCAGTTCCTTGCTTCCCGGATCAAGCTTCAAGCCTTGCCCTGTCTCACGGTTTTACCACAGACTCTGCTTCATGCTTCATGTTTGCCTTGTCTCCAGTCACGGATCTAGCCAAGAATCGAGTTTATTTCCAGCCTTGTTGTCAAGCTTCATTGGACTCTAAGACTCTGTTATTTCCCCACACTATTGCTTGGCAAAGTGTGTGTTTCGGTCAAGTGGATTAAAACTTTGAACTCTAATATCATTTATTGGACAATATATTTTTGGACTATATTTGACCTCATTTGAAAGGTCTGTTTCTGAACTATATTCTTCACTAGTTTTTATTGATTTTATATATTTCTTTAATAAAGATATTAGATAGAGACTGGCCTCTGTGTAAGGTTATTGGTGCTCTGCTGCCAGGGTTCTGACAGAAGGAGTCTTTGGCCCACGTAATCATAACAGTTTTTATCTGGTTGTCTACTAAGTTATATTCTAAAATATATTTATAAAGCCTGGAGATTAGGCCTTTGCCTTCTAAAGGATGCATTCTAATTCTGATTTTTTAGAACCAAATTCTACCTTCGCATCCTTCCTAAATCTATCATGCAGTTGCAAGAAGCTGAACTAATCTTTTATCCCAGATTCTTCTTTGCCCGTAAGTGTCCATTGCCCTTTTTCTTTGTTCAAATATTCCTTGTATGTTCCAGATTCAGTGCAGCTGATCTTAGGACTGCTTCCAGTTGACGCAGCCATAAGGGTTCTTTTTTGGCTCTATCCCTTCTTGTGCCTTTTCCACATTGCTAAAAGGCTGGTTCTCATTGAATGTCCATTAAAATCTTTATTCACCCTGCCCTTTTCATCCCTTAGATAGGCATGCCATCCATATCTTAAATTATGGCACTCTAGCTTAAGCAAGGTTCCTGTAAGCAATTCTGGCTTCTTCTTTTTTTTTTTTTTGCGTTTCCAAATAAATTTGACCAGATCTAACACAGTGCTAAATTGTCCTGTTTTGTCTTTCAAGAACAACCTTAAGACACTGTGGTACATAAATGAAAACTAGTTTACTTCAGCAAACATAAAGTACAGTACACTCAGTGAAATAATGCAAAAGAAAGCCAGAAAGTCTTACTTCAGACCAAGAAACAGGCATAAATCCAAATGCAGACTTGGAGCAGGCAGGCAGAGAGTGAAGGCATTAGAGTCAGTTTGTTACCAGCAAGAGCTGGCTGCACCTGCGTCTACTTTTATAGCCCTGTGTCTCCACACAGCTGCTAGGGCAGTTCCTAATTACTCAGCTGCATTTTTGGCAGCTAATCTAGCTGAACGACATCTCTGCTCTGTTTCCTTTTGCCTCTCCTGGAATGAGGGTAGTAGCAAAGTCTCCTCCTCAGGCTCCAACTCACCTTCAGATTCATAAACACTTGCCTGCTCCCCTTCCTTTTCTGAAGAAGAGGAATCCCTGACATAAATTCATTGATAATCTCTAATAAAGTGTGTGTGCTTCTTAAAGGGTCCCTTAAGAAGCAGTCCAAGTCATCCTCATATGCCTGCAAGAGCAAATTTCCCTTCCAAAAGGCAGATTTCTCTCACTTCTTGTTGTCTCATCCCCAATTGAAACTATGAGTAATTTTTAAGTCAGATGTTTGTAACTCGGGGACTGCCGGTAATCCTAAATATCATGCAATTGATTTTTCATGATATGTAGGTTAATTCTTTGTTTCTAGAAATAGGGTTTTGTGCAAGCATTTTGAAGGTGGGAGAGCAGTGGAAAAGGCTGATTGACAGGTTCACCTTGTTTTTCCACGGTATATTTTACTAGGTACTAGAGGAATACCATGGTAGAGGGGTTGTGACTTTTCATTTGCTTCCACCTCAACTGCTGAATTGTTCTGTAAAAAAAAGGTGATTCTGTACATGGGTAGTTTCAAGTTGTAGTGGTTGATGGCTGAAAACCCCTTTGTTTCATCTGTAAGATATATTTTAATCAATATTTTTCAGAATTTTCCACACACAGTTTATTCATGATAATAACTTTCTCCTTTCTTTGTCCCTGTGAGCTATCTGTATGTTTTCATTATATATAATTTAGCCAGTAAATCCATCCCCTTGTCCCCTAGCTGGTAAAAGGAAATCATTATTTCACTTCTGTTCTGTGGATGCATGGGTGTTTGTGCTTCGTTAAACATCCTTTTAAAAAAGAGACAATATTAAATCAGATATAGAAACATCAGCAAAGGCAAGCTCCCTTTATTGTTCCTTTGCATAGCAAATCAATTATAAGAAAACAGACAGGACCAAAAGAAAAGAAGAAACCCATGCATGTCCACTCCAAATTAAATTGGAATTTATTGACAGGTATGCCAATATAAGACTGCAGCTCACAAAATATAATGGAAAATGCAGATTTGAATATAACAATAATGATAAGAATAACTACATGTTCAGTGAAATGAAGTTTCCATTGAAAGCACCCACACACACGCATTTCAAATGGAGAATGAATAAAAGTTTAAAACATTTAAATGGTTCAAAAACAGGTTTCTCATGTGTCAGAAGACTTTTAGGAGAAAACATCTGATTGGGTAAGAATGCAGCTCTGCACTTATTCAATGCAAATTTCATCCACAGGTATTTTTGTGTTGGAAACTATATTTTTATGCAGAAAATAATATTTTTTTAAAAAATGTATTATTATTTCTCAGAAAACCACAGGAAATGCTGTTCCTTAAACAAGCATAGACATGTTGTTTTTGTACAGAATAAGTTCTCAACTACAGAAATTTCTACACTTAAGACATTTCTTATAGAGCGAATGGTATTTCCATCAAAGAACATACAGCCTTCTGCACAAAAGTATATATGCAAAATTTCTACATAATAAATTATCTTTAAGACCTTTTCCCTACAAGAAGAAAATTGCTAAATCATTCTTGATTCCTTTAACAATATGATTCGGAAGGAATTGTACGCATACAAGTAATACCAACAGGATTTAGCAGAGCGCTCTTTCCCTTCTCAATTCTGCACATGTACTAGGATAATTTAAAATTCAGAGTCTAATGCTGACTTCCCATCTCCATCACTTCCCCCTAGTTAAGTTGCTTGAGCCCTGGGGCTCTATACAAAAGAGGATTTGTACAGATAGAAATAGGGGGAAATCATGATTTTTGTATAACTAAATTAAACAGGAAGAGTAAAATTCAATACATAATTAGTGAGTGAGAATATCACATTCCATGACTGAGTGGCAATCAAAGCAGTATATTTAGTCATTTATGACTGTACTGTTGCATCAGTTGGGATTTACTGTAAGGTAAAGCTACCACATGATGTAATTGCAAAATATGAGATGTAATTTAGACATATATATTAACAATAAAACTCTCTAATTAAAATATATTGCTTACTCACACCTTTTCAGATTATTTGCTCCCACTGTGATTGTAATGGATTCTTATTAATTAATTTTTAATACTTTGCTCCTCTGATGCAGTGTTAGCATCTTCCAGAGATAAATACAAATAACAAATGAAATTTAGCCAGCTACTTCACAAGGCAACTGTCAGGGTTATAATAAATATTCTAAAACAGGATTAAATATCATGCCGCAAGCAGTGTGCACTGCAAGCCACAACCAGTCCCATCCAATGTGCTTCCCAACCACATTTCCATCATCAACCAACTGGTAAACTGTACCACATGAAGATTTTGAAAGGTGTGATACATAAACACACATACATAGAAACACACACACAAACACAATTGGCTTTCTGAAATAATTAATTACATGGTGGTGGTCACTTCCAGTTTCTGGGGGAAAAGACCCTTGAATGTCCCAAAATATGGTATTCTAGAATGCAGACGTTTAAAATATGAGGATATGGCAATTGGAAAACACACTAAAAATCTGGAACATGCACACCAATATGTGGACAAATGTAGAATGCCCATGAGCAAGATTGAGGAGAAAATATAATTTAATAACAAATACTGAAGACTAAAGGTTTAACCAAGTAAGGAAAATTACTTCGAATTAAAACTCTAAGAATTCTTCATGACCATTGACTAGAGGGATTCTGAGTGTTGTTGTCCACAAAGTAATGTTTCTAAGCATTGATTATCCCACAAATGACTTGCATACATCATGATATATTCACCTTCCCACCATGACAATACTGTTCTGCGGTGGTGGGATTGTATGATGTAAAGAGCTATTCTGAACATAGCTGTGCAGTTTCCATGTCAGACGGGTTTTCCCTGTCAAACTGGATTTTTTTTGATGAGCCAAAATAATTGATCCAAACAGCAGTATTGAGAGCATGGAACTGCTGGATATATTTCATCATTGGGTAGTAATATTCTAGCCAGGGTTGTAGCCATAGGAGAGATTCAAGGGTTCAACACCTCCCCCCCCCTGAAATGTGTCAGGTTAAAAAAAAACCCTGGTTTACTAATGAATTTTAACTAGTTATCCAATCCATGAGTAAACCAGGGTTTTATTTTACCTGACACATTTTGGGGGGAGGGTGAACCCTTAACCACCACCCCTCGCTACAACCCTGATTATAGCTAACATTTGTTACTACTATGCATAAGGCGGCATAGTAGATTTACCATGAAAAATCTATGATGAGACAATCCAAAATGAAACAAGAGATAGTGCCAGAAGATGAGAAGCCCAGATCAGAAGGTACTCAAAGAGCTACTGAAGTACAGCAGAGAACAACAAAACAGTGCTATGACTAGTGACACATCTGAACTCAAGCTAAAAGGATTTCAGTTATTCTTAGAGGTGAAAGGAAAGTCCAAAGTTATGCAGCACATATTATAGCAACATGGACTTAGCAAAGCATGAGGCAGGGGAAACTAGACATAAAAAAAAGAAATAGAACGGATGAAGATTTCATTACTTGGGGCAAGCAAGATAAATTACACAGGAATTGGACATTTTGAGTCAGATAATTATCCACACTGTTTTACTCAGGAAATGAAAATATAAGAAGAAATGGGGTGGCAATAATAGAATCAAGAGATATAGCAAAAGCAATCAAAAGATATACCACAAATATCTGTATGAATTATATTAATAAGACTTTAGGGAAAACCCATGACGATAACCATAATTCATGCTTTTGCTCAAATTAAAGAGGCAGAAGTAGAAGAAATTCTACATTGGGGTCTATGAGGAAGTTGATCACACCAGAACAAGACTGCACCAAAATTCTACAACAGACTTTTATCATAAATATCCAAATGTCCAAAATATCTTGGACACCTACAATTTTTGCTTTTAATGCCTTTTAGTTTAACCTTTTAAAAGTCTGTCATGTTGCAAATTTATTTATTTATTTATTTACAGTATTTCTACCCCTCCTTTCTCACCCGAGGGGACTCAAGGCGGCTTACAATAAATAGGCAAAAATTCAATGCCTGAGAACAATACACTAAAACAACAGTTCATATAAAACAAATAACATGGCAGAATAAAAACACATTATACAAAATTTAAAACATATCCAAATTAAAATCCATTCATCCAAAATCCTCATACGTAAGTCTGAAGTCTAAATGTGTGTGATGTGCTATGTCATGTTTACTGATGTTACATTTTTGGTTATTAGAGCAAAGCGTTGAAAAAGTATTGGAAGAATGATAATTGGACTTGACCCTTTTATCTAATAATTTGAGATAAAGCATACTTCATTGTTGAAAGAAGACTATCTTCCTCTCCATGAGATAATTATCATCCTTGGATGCAATTTGTTCTGAAATATATGTCATTCTATATACAATGTTTTTGTAGTTGGATTTGATTCTGCTTGTCCTAGATCTTTCTAACTTAAATTTCAATAAACTTTATTTATTTGATACAATATATTTTGATTGCACTGCAACACTCTTTTTCAAAGAATTAGCACAGTTGCATATTAATATGACTCCTCATTTGGAAGTTCCTGCATTCCAGCTGATTTATATAAAATAGTATTCTGCATCTTTTTCTAGCTATAAAAAGTGCCAAATCCCTTTGTGAGATGTTGGCATCCCTGAAGAAATAACCAGTTGTAGCGCGTTCAACACTAAAGGTAAATTTGTAGAAATATTTTAACATAACATTACTGCCAAGATATATTAATCATGTTATCATATACAGATCTTGCTTTAGTGCCTGAAATGTTCATTATAGTTGTTTTATGTTAACTCTTCCACATTAGCAGTAATGCAAATAACTAATATTTCATTTCTGTCCATGGAATTATATATACCAGTGCTATTTTATTTCATTCTCTATATTTAATTTCATTCATTCTGACCTTGCTATCTTTAATTTCTATCCAATTATTTAACAAAAGTTTAAATAGTTCAATAAATCTAGTAGATATCTATGTTCTTTTTAAACAGTCAGTTAACTCATCTGCATATCAATTAACCGTATGTATTTCTTGCTTACTTATATTAATTTTAGATTTAAGTTAGCTCTTATTACATGTACCAGAGTTTCTGCAGACACAGCAAACAGCAATGGAAATACTTATGAATATCCTTATATACCTTCATGCAGCTTAAATAAATCAGATTTTGGACATTTAGTATTTCTGAAATGCTTATATTTTTATATAGACTTCTTTGGTACAAATAGTTTTCAGTGTATCTATACAAATTAATGGATATTAGTCGTATTTTTAAAAAACCAATAAACTAGCAGAAGTGTTTTAACACATAAATAAAGTTTATCATATCTAAAATGGGCATAGGTTCATAAAATGTTTGAAGAAGTCCTTAAAAAGTTATCATTAGTTCCATGTAGGCTACTTAGGGAAAAACTACTGCTAAACTGATTTTTCCAAGCTGAAAAATTAACTTCAGAGTTCGTTCCAATCTCTCTTCTGAAGGAAGGAGCATCCTGAGAAAGGTTGATATGGGAATTGGTGCTCATTCAAGTTTTTTTTTTTTAAGTACAAAATGTGTTCATATCGGCAGACAGGGCATAAGGTAGCAAAATAGCATATTCTAAAATAATAATTGAAGAAGCAAGATTTCTCATACCTACTAATTAGTTATGAGATTTTAGATTAATAACCTGTTTGCTTTTTCATTTATTATGCATGGACAGAAGTGAGTGTCATGGGAGGAGTGTGTGAAAAAAGAGAAATAAATTGCAGAAAGAACAAACTACCCTTTTATTAGTCTACTTTAAAAAGAAATTGTCTTCACATCCACTTCAAGGCCATCTTGACACACAGTTGTTGATGTATGAAGATATGAATTATAAATGATAAACAATTTATTCTGATGACTATGAAATGGGATTATGTATTTCCAATGTTACCCCAACTGCTTATACAAACGGTCTCAGCATGATTCTCCACTATAATTATGTTAGTAACAAAAAATGACTTTGATGTATTCTATGTCTTAGCATTAATCATTTGCAAAACAAAAGAAAAAAATTGAGGACAATAAAGTTTCATTTTGATTTTTGTCATGCACTGCAGCTGCTTGTACTTACTGAGAATGGTCCCAGATTTTCTTGCTGCAATCATAACTTTTAGCATTAACCACATTAAGCATACCTGTGAAAGCAGGTATGCTTTTTTGGCACATACAGTGCCTACTTTGTTATTATCAATTGCAATGATAATGCACTGGTGGCAATCTATGGTAGGACAATTTTGTATTTTCTGTTATACCATTGCTTCATGCCTCATCAGTTTTTCAGTTATTTGTTTTTCAGTTATTTGACAGCTGATATAAAAAGTAAAGCCTTCCACAATGTCTAGCTAAGTATCTCCAGAGCTGGGAGTATGCTGGGGTGCAGTTCAGAAGATTCTGGCATATTTGCCATCTTTGGCCCTTTTATCTTCTTAAAATGCCAGTGTAACCCATTTGCTGACTTAATGAGACAAAGAGATTCACGAGTGTCTCCAGTATGTCCTTTCTGAGCAGAATACGGTAACCAGTCACCCACAGGGATTCATGAATGAGATAAATTATCTAAATCCACTTCAATCCTGTTTCAGACTAGGTTATGAGATGAGATTGCTCACCCTGATGGACAATGTATTTGAAGGACCAGACTGAGGAAATGTGTCATTTTTTTGGTTCTGCTGGAATTCTTGGTGGCTTTTGATACCATAAACCAGTTTTGATACTATTAACCATGGGATTCTGAGTCAATCAACTGTGATGGCATCTGGAGACACTGTTTGGAAGTCTGTCTATTTCCTCCTGAAAATATGAGCACAGAAAATGGTGTTGGGATATTCCTTATTGACACACTAGTTACAGGCTTTTGGAGTTCTTGGGAATTTAATTTTGCCTCCTATGCTAGTATTTAACATAAGCATGAATTTACTGAAAGAGGCTGACTAAAATTCACTGAAGCATTAGTTCATTTACTTTGGCTACAAGATGGGCATGATTCAAAGTGCTTATTTCAATCTATAAAGCCCTACCCAGCCTATCTGAGATACTTTTATCTTCTACATAGAATCCAAGAAACATGAAAACTATAGCGCTGGAAAAGAGACCAAGAACCACTGACTGAATCCCTTTCCAGGGCAGGAAACCATTGCTAAAGTATTCCTGGGAGATGGCCATTCTACTTTTGTTTAAAAAACTTCCAATAAAGGAAAGTCAATCACCTTCTAAGGAATACTATTACATAAGAGTATGTCTTAGCTCAGATATCTATGGAACACACTCTGATATCTATGTCTCAGTCCCAAACCTTCAGAGAAACATGTGATAAGGAGTTGAGGCAGGGTATTCATGTTGACTGCTCTTAGACTCTGAAATGCTGTTTCAATTCTGTAAGTTATCTGTATAAATGACACCGGAAGCTTGTGAGAACTCTCCATTCAGGGATCAAAAGCCAAACCTCCAAATCTCCAAATGACCAATTATTTCTTCCAGCATTATTCATATCATTACTTTGTCTGTGGTTAGAGGGATATGGCAGGGGAAGAATATTTTGGCAGCATACGCATAAGGATAAACACACAGACAGTAGTGTTTTCATTCAGTTGTCATTGGAAACAACTGGAAATCAATTTTCTAGTGCTTTCCAGTGTGAATTAGTCCTGTCATGAGCATATTCAAAGCCCAATCTTCAGTTCTAGGTTTCTTCAGTCTATCACATCACAATATGATAGTTTGGGGAGCTCAAATGGTTTGATAAGGTAGGAAAGTAAAGAAGTTGCATGGATTCATTCAGCCTGCTTGACTTTTTTCTGCTCAAATGAATACGTTATCAGACATATTTCAAACTGAGCAAAGTAACTCATCACTGTCGAAAATAATAAGAAGCAAAAATAAATCCTATAAATTTTATACATGCATAGATAGTCCCCAAGTTATGAACAAGAGATTTGTTCTGTAGGTTTGTTCTTAAATTGAATTTGTATATGTCGGAACAGGTACATTTTAAGTGTAACTCCAGTCATATGTGTATGTGTGTGTGTATATACATACACACACACACATTCCATTTGGATAGCATAGGGAAGGTTTAACACCCCTGTGGTGTTTGTTTTGCTGTGTGTGCCCTGTTCAGAAGATTTCACCTCACTTTCTGTCCCAGTGAGAATTTGAGTTTGAAAAAATTGTCTTGATGTTGAAACCAGGGTTAGTGCTAAAGCTTCAGTGGATGCACACTTTCCTCATGATAATTCTTTCAGAAGTGAATTTCCCTTCCTAGGGATAGATGTCACTCACTTCTTGTTGTCTCATCCCCATTTTTAACTTGGAGTAATTTGTAAATTGAATGTTTGTAACTCTGGATTGCTTGTATTCTCTGACATTACATTAACTTAGGACACATCCAGGCAAGAAATCATAAGATTGCTGCCTTCTTGTTATTTAACTTACTGTGAATCAAATAATAATCTTACAAGTAGTATCCCTTGTTTGAACCTTCATTATGGAAGGTCTTTCTTTACTTTTTCCTTTTCTTTTTGCATTATCACTTGCAATCATCCCTTTAGTTCAAACTGTTATTTTTTTTAAAAAAAAAAATCCTGAACCAATAAAGCCTAAAGCAAAGAATGACAAGTCTCTCTAGAACATGAAAGTCTGGTATTGGCTTTGTGTTTTTTATTCACTCTTTGTGCTTCTTTGACAATAAAAGGAGATTTAAATAAAAATTGTAGGTTAAATTCTATAAATTATGTACAACCCTGTAAAATAACAAATGTCTCTTGCCGTCTGTGACATTATTAAAAATATCAATTGCTCCCTGCCACTGTCCTACCTCAGTCATTCTACTTCTACATTGTTTCAGATCAAAATCAAAATGCCTACCAATAACTAAACATGTTGGAAACAAGAAAAAAGGCAGATCAAAACAGTTGTAACTGCAACATGACATACAACCTGGTTTTGTTCAAACCCTCATTCATCCACAAAGCTTCCTGGGTAATCTCAGGTGATTCACTTTCTCTCTCTGAGGTGAACCTATCTCACAGCTTTGATGTGAGGATCAGAGTGTTTTGAATGAAGGAATTGTTGAACAAAGGGTTAAATAAATAAATAAATGCCTTTATTTCTAACAGAAGGTACAGTTGTTTGTAGCCAGAGATCCTCCTTCATGCTGTCATTATGTCCAATGTCCCTGAAAAAGAGTACCTCCCTCCAACTCTGAACAATTGTTTACACAATAGCTCCCAAATTTTCATTTTTAGCAAGAACAAGTACTGTTTCTTTTTGTAACCACTTTCCTACACAGAAGAAAAAAATGATGTTAAATATAGTAGCATAGTGTTCTGAAGGCATCAAATTTCTTTTGCCTTTGGACTAGCCAATAGGGATGTCCTTAAGATTCACATGAATTGTGACTCCAAATCTGAGAGGCTGCAAGACTCCTTCAAAATAGAACAAATAAGAATCTAAACAATCTAGTTTTGTTGGAATATGAATTCACAGAGACATGGATATAAACACAATGTATAGTGTAGAAGAGTGTTGTTGACAGGGAAACATATATTACACTAGCTGTGCCCTGCCATGCATTGCTATGGCCAATTGGAATTGCACTAAATAACCTCACTGTTTCAAAATCTGGCCACTTTCTATATAGGGGCCTGCTTCGTTGGGCTGGTTGAATGGGACGGAGTGGCCTGATGGTTTCCAAACATGAGGGTGTTCTATCTAGGGGAAATCTTGGTTGGCCAGGTTGAAGAGCAGTGAATAGTCTCAGTGCAGCAGGTATGAATGTTGGAATTAGTTACCTTGATTAGCATTGAATGGCCTTACAGTTCCCAAGCCTGGCTGCTTCCTGCTTGAGGGAATCCTTTGTTGGGAGGTGTTAGCTGGGCTTGATGTTTTCCTGTCTGGAATTCCCCTGTCTTCTGAGTGTTATTTAATGTCCCGATTTTAGAAATTATATCGTTCTGTATCCTTATTAGACCACAGTAATTATTACATATTATATGTATATTCTTATATTATTCTTATATTATCTGCTTAGAACCGGAGGTAGGAAAGCTGCGGCCCCCAAAGGCGGTGAAGGCAAGGTGAGGGCCAGTGGGGGGGGGGAGGCAGGAAAGCCATGCCCCCTAAAAGCAATGAAGGCAAGGCAGGGGCTGGTAGGGTGTGTGTGAGAGGAAAGCTGTGGTCCCCAAAAGCTCCCTTCCCTCCCTCAAAGTTTGGTGTGGTCTGCAGTTTGTAAGGGGATGTTGTTCTCCTGTGCCGTCCTGTTTCCCCTGGTAAAGACCGTGAGGGCCTTGCTCCTGAAGTGTGATGTCCCCTGTCCAGGTGCGGCGGTTTCCCTGTTGTTATTCCTTCTTCAGCAGCGGGGAGGGAGGGAAAGCTGTGGAGCACAAAAGCGGTGAGGAGAGGAGAGAAGAGGAGGAGAGCCTGGAGAGGTGCCTGGGAGGCTTGAGCCCATGTCGTTGAGGGCTGCTGGGTGAGAATAGTGCACGTTGTGTCGGGGATGGTGGACAAAATGGCGGTGTTCTCTGGGGAATGGGTACCGCGTGGGAGCAAGCATAGAGGGGAGGGGTGGGGGATGTTCTGTCCACATGAGGAGTCCATTTTGGCACAGGCGCACATGGAGCGTGCTGGTTTTTTGGGTTTTTTAGGCCTCGTGGAGGTTCATGATGTGTAGTTTTGTTGTATGAACCTAGAGGCATGGATGAGGGGTTGTGCTGCCAAATTTCGAGGTTGTGGGACATTTAGTTTTGTTGTTTTGTCCGAGGTGGCAATTCCATTACTCTTTTATATAGATAGATAGATTGGAGGATGAACAAGGCAAAACACCTGATATTGTGAGTAATGCTATTGAGAACTGTAATGTTATTGCCATATTTAATATCTTGCCACCCCAATCTCACCTATGTATCTGTGCTTAAGAAATGGGCTGAAGTCCATGAAAGTTCATGCTAAAATAAATCAGTTGTATCCAGAGCCGGCCCTAGGTATTTTTCAAGTGTAGGCGAACAGAATTTTGGCGCCCCCCCAAACCAATCACTGAAAAATAAAAGCGTTGGATAAGCGAAAATGTTGGATAATAAGGAAGTATAAAGGAAAAGCCTATAAAACATCAAATTACATTATGATTTTAAAAATTAAGCACCAAAACATCATGTTTTACAACAAATCAATAGAAAAAGCAGTTCAATACATGGTAATGTTATGTAGGAATTACTATATTTGCAAATTTAGCACTAAACATTGAACAGGGATATAGGGCAGTGTGGACTTAGATAACCCAGATAGCCCTCAGTATTAAAAAAAAAAACCTCTAAAATCAGGACAATAAATAAAGAACAACACTCTGAAAACAGAAGAAATCCAGACAGTAAACAATCAGGGACAGCTAACTCCTCCCAAAAAAAGATTCTCCCAGGCAAGAAGAAGCCAGGCCTTGAAGCCACAGGGCCATTAAATGCTAATCAAGGTGATTAATTGCAACATTCACACCTGCTTCAAAGAAAAGTTCTTTCTCCCACCCTGGACCTTCTACAGATATATAAACCCCACATACCTAGCTTCCAAGTTCCTACAGACCTCACAATCTCTGAAGGCCCCAAAGGTGGGCTTGCGTGGTGCGAAGGTGGGTCTGCGCTGGCCGGAAGGCCCAGCGCGGCCGCTGGAAGGCCCGAAAGAGAAGGAGGTGGAGAGTGGTGCCCTCCTCCCAGGACGATGGTGCCCCCGGGACGATGGCGCCACAGGCAAATGCCTATTTCGCCTTATGGTTGGACCGCCTCTGGTTGTATCCCATGCTTTCTGACTCTCAGTAGTATAACAGAATAACGTTTCTTTTTCTTTGAAAATGTTTATATTTCTATCTGTTAACACTAACAGAAAATCATTTTAGTAGTGTTTGGAATTCTCTCCACATGGATATTATGGTTCAAATCAATACTAAAATTTAAAGAAATGTATGTCTTTAGAACAATGTATAAACAATTTATATATTGAGGAAATAATAATGGAGGGAGAAAAATAAACAAAGAGAAATTAAGCATAAAATAAATGATAAAAACCCCAAGAAAATAAAGGATAAAAATTGCTTCTGCTTCATATGAACAGAATACAAATATATTGTAAAAGTACTTAAAATCTAATTAAACCATTTTCAAAGTGGTCTCACATAAGAACCCAAAGATCAACTAAGCCTTATTATCTCATTAACCTTCCCCTGATTCTTATGTTATACAAGTACCATTACATTAATTAATCATTTTCATGTCTTTAAGTTCAGCCTTCATCGCCTGCATTTAGGAATTGAATGGATAGATCTACAAACATAATTGTTGAACTTGCTGTTTCATCTGACTGATTCATTAAGTTTCACAATTTGACCCAGTTTAGCCCAAGTGTACAAATCCCGATAGATTCATCAATGAGCTATCTTATTAAGAAGAGAACAGATTTTAAAAATCATTTTAGAAATACTATAAATTTATAGACACTTTGTGATTGACTGTACATGTGTGCATCCTTACAGTAATGTTTTTAAAGTGTGTAGAAACTGAAGTTTTTTGTAGTCAGGGAGCAATCATCTTCAGAGTTCCAAATTTCTACAGAAACAGCTAAAGGTACTAAATTTGTACAGAAACAGCTAAAGGTACCGGGCTGTGGCGCAGGCTGGAGAGCAAGCCAGCTGCAACCAGCTGCAATGAATCACTCTGACCAGGAGGTCTTGAGTTCGAGGCCCGCTCGGAGCCTATGTTTGTCTTGTCTTTGTTCTATGTTAAATGGCATTGAATGTTTGCCTATATGTGTAATGTGATCCGCCCTGAGTCCCCTTCGGGGTGAGAAGGGCAGAATATAAATGCTGTAAATAATAAATAAATAAATAAATAAATAATTTTAATGTGGGATGGGAAGGATCAGAGTTCCCCATCTTAGATCATTGTAGTGACATCAAAGTGTGGGCATCCCTGTGGGCAGTCTCAAAATTTGCCTCAATGCTACTTTTCTCAGCATTAATCCTCTTCCTTGAAACCTTTACAGTAATTAAAAAATATTATTCAGGAATTGCACAATTTCAATAAATTACCAATTGTTGTAGCTATATTTTCTCCTTTTAGAAGACCTGGGATTTACCTATTTTGATATAGCATGTTAATTTTGAGTACTCCTGTTCAAATTAAAAATAATTGAATATACCAGAAATGGTCTTCCTTAAAGCTGTGGAAGAATTTACAAGTACTGTATGTAATTGGGCTGTAATTTTTAATGGGTTATTTAAGTGCACATGTCAAATATCTGACAAATATAATCATAACTAGATGTGCCAAGCCATGCATTGCTGTGTCTTATGGGAATCATTTGTTGGCCAGGTGGAATAGCAGTGAATAGCCTTGCAGCATCAAAGCCTGGCCATTTTCTTCTTATAAGAATCCTTGTTTGGTGGGCTGGAATACAAAGGAATAGGCTTGCTGCTTGGATGCCTGGGTACTTGCGTTCTAGAGAAATATTTTTTTGGGCTAGTAGAATTGCACTGAATAGCCTTGCTGCTTCAAAGCCTGGCTGCTTTCTACATAGGGGCATCCTTCGTTAGGAGTAGTCTCGGTGCAGCAAGTAGGAATGCTGTAATGAGTCAACTTGATTAGCATTTAATGGCCTTGCAGCTTCAAAGCCTGGCTGCTTCCTGCCTGGGGGAATCCTTTGTTGGGAGGTGTTAGCTGGCCCTGGTTGTTTCCTTTCTGGAACTCCCCTGTTTTCAGAGTGTTGCTCTTTATTTACTGTCCTGATTTTAGAGATTATATTTTTCTGTATTATTATTCCACAGCAATTTTATATATTGAGTTTATAATCTTATATTATCTGCTTAGAACTGGATTATATGAGGCCCCTTCTACACAGCTGTATAAATTCCAGACTGAACTGGATTATATCGCAGTGTGGACTCAAGATAATCCAATTCAAAGCAGATACTGTGGATTAAGTGCCTTGGCATTCTGGGTTATATAGCTGTGTGAAAGGGCCTTGAGTCTACACTGCCATATAATCCAGTTCAAATCAGATAATCTGTATTTTATAGGCAATGTGGAAGAGGCCTGAGTGAGGAAGCCCTGGGCGCCATTTTGGCTGGGTGGGTTGCTAGGAGATGAAGTGGGTGGAATCTACCCTTCTAACTGTCAGCAAGGGGGGAAACAGTTCTTCCTCTAATTTAGACTTTATTTTTCTAGGTTTTTTGTTTGAAAGACATATTTTGGATGACTATGTATTTTGTGGCCAAATTTGGTATGATTTAGTTCAGTGGTTTTGTTTTACTCCATTGTAAAATGCACATTACATTTATATATATATATATATGATGATGATGATGATGATGATGATGATGATGATGATGATGATGATAATAATAATAATAATAATAATAATAGCCAAAGCAGAATACAAAGGCACCATGACTTCCCTCGATGTAGACACTATACACCTTTGGATGCAGCCCAAAATACCATTGACCTTTTTAGCTGTTGCATCACACTGTTGGCTCATGTGCAACTTGTTGTCCTTGAAGACTCCAAGATCTTTCTCACATGGACTGTTGACAAAGCAGGCATCACCCATCCTGTATCTTTACATTTAATATTTTCTGTCTAAATGCAATATCTTACATTTGTCCTTGTTGAAATTCATTTTGTTAGTTTTGGTCCAGCTCTCTAATATGTTAAGGTCATGTTGAATTCTGATCTTGTCCTCTGGAGGATTAGCTATCCCTTCTAATTTGGTGTCATCTGCATACTTGATATATATGCCCTCTAAACCTTCATCCAAGTCATTAATAAAGATGTTGGACAGAACTGGACCCAGAACTGAATCCTGCAGCATTCAGTATTGCATTCTTTCAAACCATTGCTTTGGTTTTCTTCACAGCAGGAAGACCCCAACCACCACTACATGTCTCCTCTGAGGATTGGTAGGGACCAATCTATGTGCTAAACCTCTCCAAGGTTATTTACATGTTCTCTGAGGACTTGCATTCTTGATTGTAATTGTATCTGTTTATTTTATGGACTTACATGTTTTGGCATCAAATCGCTGCCTGTTGTAAGGCCGCCCTGAGTCCCCTTCGGGGTGAGAAGGACGGGGTACAAATGTGGGAAATAGATACATAAATGCAGTTACTGTTACTAGTTACTCATTACTGATAAGTGAGAGAGCTTTGAATCATTTTGCACCCCCAAACTCACAAAATGTTCCCTGGTTGTTCTACTTCTTTTATCACGTTCCTCCAGATGCCTACCTTTTGTGCTTGGTAACTGATCTCTTCCTCAGTAACATCCCCTGTTTGTTTCTCATCCAGGACAGTCTGCTCTGTCCTAAAAAACCACATGCTACCTAATATATGAAGAGTAGACGTATGGGGCCTCAGGTTGTTGGGCATCAAGTTGTACTTGCTGCAGGTATAGTTATCTACATCCTCCACCAAGAATAAAAACATACCACAGCTGTTGCAAGTGACTGCAGCAGCTCTCTTGCTATTCATATTCAATAATCACACATAGGACACTGAAACAGAACTCCAGGGTGCCTCTATACTGTATAATTAAACAGTTTGGCCCCACCTTCGCTGCCAATGCAGTAGAATAATCTGAGTGAATTGTAGTTTTAGAAGTTCTTTTGCCTTTTTTTGCTGAAGAGTGCTGCTGCCTCATTAAACTGTAACTCCCATGATACCATAGCGTTAAACCATGGTAGTTAAACTGTGGTCAAACTATATTCTATAGTGTAGATGCTCCCCTGTTGGCCTTGTCTGTTAGCAGAACTTTGCTGATCGCAAAGGACTGGGGCTACAATTACAGCTAAATATAGTGAATTAATAGTTGCTAACTCCTCCCCCAACCAATTCTCTTACTCCCTCTAGCACAGTAGTTCTCAACCTGTGGGTCCCCAGGTGTTTTGGCCTACAACTCCCAGAAATCCCAGCCAGTTTACCAGCTGTTAGGATTTCTAGGAACTGAAGGCCAAAACATCTGGTGACCCACAGGTTGATTACCATCTCTCTAACAGATGACCCACCTTTCTGAGACCAAGTGCTCAGGAAGCCCTCAAGCCTCCTCTCAAATGTCCACAGCTGCATGATAAATACAGAATATATATACTCTTTCAGATTTGTTTTTTTCTGTCAGTACCTTTCCTCCTCAATATAAAATGGTATATTGATTTCATTTGATCCCTTGATTACAAGAAAAATGACATTGCTTCTTGTGTTTGTATTCCTGTGGAGATGACTTTTACCTTTTCCATACCTTTATATAGGAAATGGTTATGATTGGCTGGTGTGCGGACAATGAATATTTTGATGAATGTCTGGCAATTTTTATCCAATGCAAAGAAATACACATTATTGAATTTTCTGTGAAAGATCATAAAAATACTGACAAAACCTTAATGTTTTAAGCTGTTCCACAAAGAAAATATGGCATTCCATAGCTTTATGAAAGTTTATTGGAAGCATAAGGTTGAACATTGTGATTGTGATTTAATATGAAGACAGTTTTCTATTTGGAAAGTATACCATGCTGCCGAAAACCAATAGAGCTACAAATGGATTGTTGCAGCCTGTTATTCAAGGCCACCATTTCCATAACTGCTTATTATCCTGCAGATAGAATCTTAAGAATGCACATTGTTTAACATTATTAAGAGCATAGAGTAGAGAGTAAATAAACTCTGTTGTCTTTCATCTTTTTCATTAAGAATTAATTATTTAGGATTGCTACATATGGTGATTAAATTGCATTTTCCTACAAGTTTGTTTACAGAGGAGAAGATGCTAATGAAAAAGTATTATCCATGTCTGTTTGGTTTTCATATAACAATTAAGGGATGAAAACAATTCACTGAATTAAATCTAGAGATAACATGGTTATTAGAACCACTTTTCTTACCGTTCACTTGAAGAATATGAATCTGATAGAGTTTATCATAACCATCTGCATAGCAGCTGTAATTTCCCATGTGACTTGTAGTAATCTTAGTAATATATAAGGACCCGTCATCACCGAAATCCTAGAGGGAAAGATTAATAACAATGTGATCACAATTACTTGTACAACACTAAGGCAGCTCAATTCACCTTAGATTGTCAATTAGGATAACATTAACCAATTATTATTAAATATATTACATTGGTATTTGGCATTAAAACCAGATTTACAGTGTCTAACATCACTTAAAATAAACTGACTAATAAAACCATTTAACCTATCAATAAAAACAAATTAGACAATAAAAACATTAAATAAAAAAATCAGGAATCAACAAACATCAAAACAGTAAGCGTCCCAGTGCATTTATATGAATAATAAATATTAAAAGACTGCAGGTGCACAACCTATTCAGCACTGAAGCTGCAAATAAAAATATTTCACGACTCTGAAGACAGCAACTAATTTTGAGATCAATTTGCACATGCCAAAATCTACTTCAACAAATGAGCCAGCTAAAGTGACTATAGGTGCTTCATGGGAGACAGCTCTTGCAACTAGCAGTCATACAATAGTGTGTAGCTGTTCCACCTATTTTCTTTTTAACAATTGTGTGTGTGCAATGCAGGGGGGATGCAGCAGCAGTGCAAAAACATGGTGTTAGATCCAACAACCCTAAAATTCCATGTTAGAATCACTGTTATTGAACATTAACAAACTCATTTAAATGCATCCTAAAAGTATAGCTTTCTTCCATACCTTAAAATCTGAATATACCTTTTACCCATTTTCCTGGTTTGTACTTACCACATCTCACTCAACACTCGCCAGCCATGATTATTGCCCTGCCTTCCTAACATTCTATTTGCTTATGTGGTCAATAAAACAAAGGGTTGGTTCATTTATTACTCTCTCATCACAAATGACTGATATTCAACAGTGTTCATTTTGGTAGGTCACAATTGTTCAGGCCTGCTGTTCCTAGTCTATTATTTTTAGATAAACTCCTATAAACTTCAGAGAATAGTGATAAGGCAATATGCAAGAAACAGAATAAACATAATCAGGACGTGTAATATATAATCTATCAAATGCTTTAGTTTTAAAGATGTGAATTATAATCCCCCCGGGTTCTTCAAGACTTTGCAACATTGAAAAGAGAGGGAGGGTGGGCGAGAGACAGGGGGGAGATATCTTTATTTCAATCTGGGTAAGGTCAAAACAAAGAATCTGCAGCTTATATTGTCGAAGGCTTTCATGGCCGGGATCACAGGGTTGTTGTATGTTTTCTGGGCTGTATGGCCATGTTCTAGAAGTATTCTCTCCTGACGTTTCACCCACATCTATGGCAGGTGTCCTCAAAGGATGCCTGCCATAGATGTGGGCAAAACGTCAGGAGAGAATACTTCTAGAACATGGCCATACAGCCTGGAAAACATACAACAACCCTCAATCTGCAGCTTACTTCACCTAACATTTTATGACAGAAGTCCAGCTCTCTTGTCAAAATGTCCCTTTACAGGAATAAGCCACCTGTCGTGCCCAAATTTAAAGAGTTTTATATGACTGCTACGGTAGGTTTGTTTTAATTAGCTTACTTTGTTTCTTTTTTGCTTCTTATTCCAGCTTTGTATTATAACACTATTATTGTGATTAGGCAGCAAGTGGGTATTGTATTTATATAGAAGTGTTGCATTGTTTTATTGAATTAGATTGTGTTAATTAAAACAACCTGCTAGCTAGCAGCATATGGTATCCCACCGAAAGCGTATTATGATACAAGATAATATCTCTTGTACAATGTTTAATGCAGATATAAAATATAGCACATAATAAATGTAAAACTATACATCAATTGAGCTTCTGAGCAGCATGATTTAAGATGCTGAATAGAGAAGAGATCCTTTTGATTTCACCCTAGTTTAAAGACCAGAGGGTCTAGTGATTCGGCACTTAGTGCCAAAAGGGTGCACACAAAGGAGGAGAAGAGAACAGGCTAGTTAAGGCTGGATTTCTCCTTGATTTGCATCTTCAGTTCTGAACTTGACTCACCTTCCCACCCCCAGTCCAGTGTGAGTTTCTCTGGATGCTTCAGGAATATGGAACAATTTTCTTCCCTTTTACTCTTTTGGTCAACCCCATACTATATCTGGGGAACTTAGACAGTGGCTATAATCTATCAGGTGATGGAGGAGAATTTAAGACTTCAGGGTTTAATAAAAAGAACTTTTGCCACATACTTCTTTGAAACAACAAGAAGAAAAAAGAGTCTGCAATTCAAAGTTTTAACTGGAATCATACTTGAATTGCAGACACAGTTATTAGTTGAGAGCCTATATGCCCCAAGCCACAAACACAGGTTAAATGAACTTCCAAACATTTTATGCAAAAACACTCCTACATGTCATAGATACAAGCCTGATCACTTCACTGTATCTTACCCATAAACTGAATCTACCCTCCCCCTTGCCATTGGACAAAGGAATTTGTTCTATGCTAATCTCAATATTAAAACAAGTATAGTTTCCTTTTCCATTTCTTTAGAATGAAAGGGTGAAAGATTTTTGCCCTTTGTCAGCTAATATATATGTGTTCAAAGAGCCCTCTCATCACCTTCTGGTTGCCTTGGTTGCCATCTCATGGTATATAGTAAGACCTCTTTGTTGTGGGATGGATTCGAAAACTCTCCATGGATACCTGAAACTCTGGACAATTCTGAACCTTATATTTTCAGACTGTGGCTAACTAATAATACTTAATCAACAAAGTTGATGTAGAATTAAAAGCACTTTCCATAGCCAGGAGGACTCCGGATCCCTTGAGGAAGACCATAGCCTTTTCAAATCTCTTCATCATTTGTAGGGATTTTTCACTAAGCTATATCTTGAAGACAGCAATAAGTAATTTCAGCACTCAACCACACAGTTTTCGAAATCTATTTGCAATTTTGGATTTACTCTGAGCCAAATGAACAGAAGGTTGTCTGGGTGCAGAAAACAGCATATTTATTAGCAGAAAACAATGTGTGAAAATTAATATTTCCTGTGAAAAACATGTTTTCTATGCAAATCATCAGTATGTGAATATGGTGCAGGATAAATCCTTTTTACAACTTTTTTTTCTGTGCATACAATTTTGTTTTATGTGCAGGTATTAATATTTATGTATGGAAATTTTAATTTCCATGCAAAGAAAATGTTGTTTCATGTATAGAAAATACTGGTCAAATTTTGCACAGGGTAAAATCCTAAAGTGTGAAGATCATCATTAGTTCAGCATTCTCTTAGGGTTTCTTGGCACTTGAAAAAAAGTCCACATTTTAATATATATATATATATATATATATATATATATATATATATATATATGTTCATATATTCTTTCTGTCCCTATTATTTACAAAAGCAGACATTTGGGTTTGCATTCATAAGGAATTACCATCTTATAAAACACTATAACATTATGTGAATCAACTGACATTTATGTTTATTCACAGTGGAACTTAAACAATCTATATGTCACCTGTGAATAGAACACACATGTATTGCAATAGTTGCAGCATCCATTGTACATACCAGTCATTATCTTAAAAAAAAAAATCAAAAACATCCGGGCGTCCCCTGGGCAACGTCCTTGCAGACGGCCAATTCTATCACTCCAGAAGAGACTCAAGTTGCTCCTGACACACACAAAAAAATCTTTTTAAAATGTAGCCTATTCAAAAGCAAATCTTCTCTGTTCCTCTCTCTTACTAGCATTTTATGGCTGTCTATCAGCCAAGAGCAATATGATTCGCACCAGTTTTCTTAGGCAAAGAATACTCTGAGGTGGTTTGGCCAGTTTCCTCCTCTGAAATATAGCCAACAGCACCTGATATTTATTATGAAGTACAAACCACGGATTACCCTGCTTAGCTTTCAATATCAGAGAAGATCTGAGTACTTTAGGGTATGCAGCGTAATTGGCCTTTTGTTTAGCCTATCTTTATAAGGCTACTTTATTCTTATATCTCTTTTAAATAGTTTATGCCTGTCTTCATGCCTGAAATTAGCTGGTAGTCTTCTCTCTTATTATTATCCTGCCTTATACACAAACATCCTACTTTTTACAAACACGTATTTCTATAAGATTCAGAATTCAACAGTTTGAAGCTAGCAAAATATATATCAAATTAGTATAAAAATATGTATCTTCCAAGCAAGTCAGTGTTACCCCCCTTTGTACCATTTCTAAGGATACCACTATAAATGTGTTGTGGGTTGCTTATTTGTGACAAGTAATCATCTATAGTCATTCTGTGAGCTCTCCAATTCTGTTGTTATTTTCTCTAGCATTTGAGATATATTATCTGATGTGATGAGTTTGTCTTCCTTACACACTATAGCAGAGATCTTTATGAAATTGTCAGTTTCATATGGTTCATTCAGCTCTGATTGGCAGAAATCAAGACATTAGATGGGCATGAACTCTATTCCTTCCACTCAGAAAGCTGCCGTGCTTGCAGTGTGATTTAGTGACAGCTGAGATTGAGATCTGGCCACAGGAAGCTAAAACAAATAACAAGCATCCTAAGATATCAGCTTTTTCTTTTCAGATAGGAAAAGATTGAACAGCCATACTCACAGGAGAATACTGATATCATTATTGTCCTCTCAAGGCTACACTGTGGAGTGGCACTAAAAGCAAACTTAAAATACAAGGAAGTTATCCACAGACCCTTAGAGAAATCAAAATGAGACAACAGAAGAGAAGCAAATCCCAGGAAAACTAATCAAAGGCAAACATTACCTTTTATGTGCACAGACCAAGGAGAGATAATCATATATCACAGAGTCTGGTGTTGCTACTGATATTAATTACTATTGTCATGATATGTTTGACTGGGGGATGGGATCAAAGATCAAATGAGTACATGTGACAACCAGGGGAGGGGGCTGTCCCATTCACTGTCCTCATCCATTCACCCTTTAGGTGACACAGCAAGAGAATTGGTACAAATGATGTAAAGTTATGTTACAACATATTTTTTATTTTCCAGGAAGTCATCCAAACAGAATATGTGGCTATCCAGATCAACTGCAACTTCTATCAGTCCTCACCATTTGTTGTTCTGGCTAGGCTATGGATGACCAAATTTGCAGTTCAATAAACACTCCTCACTCATGGGCTAAAGCTTTGTCCTTTATGTGCCTTTGATGCAGTGCATGTATTATGGTTACAGGGAGAAACAGTGGGGGATCAGATAGAGACAGAGTCAGGATGGCACATTGGTGATCTTTTTCCTTCTTTTTGTCGAGTCTCTGGATGCTCTGCTAGCCTGCTCTGGGCTGTGCTCTCAGGTTTGTTTCTATTGTTGCTGAAATAAATAACACTTAAATGAAAGTATCCACAAATTGAAGATGCATGACAATTTGTATCATAAAGATCTGATCTAGCTTGTGTCACCAAACCTGGATGGATTTTTGAATGTAAAAACCTTTCTGTCTTACTTTGACTGTACTTTCCCACTTTCCATTTTTCAATCACCTTGTTTCACTCATTTTTTAAAAATCTACGGTGCACTTTTTGGCTACTTCCTTTTTAAATGTGTGCATTATTTTTGTGTATTTTATTTATTTGTACTGTTCCACAAACTTTGCTTGTGTATGAATTCTCAGTTAACTATCTTTTTATTGCAATGTATCTTGAGAGACTCACTGCAAATGATCTCTGGAGAGACTCACTGCAATTTGCAAATGCTCTACTTTTATCAAGATTTTTTCATTCAGCCAAATTCTTTTCCATTTCTTGGCAGCTATGTCTACCCAAGTACCCAGCTCAACATTCTCATAGGTACGGTAAATATCTATCTCAGCTGTATAGGTACTGGAAGATCTGTCAAATTTGTCATACAAATTTCATTTTCTCACCACAACATCTATTTTTTCTCAGTCTCATGGAATATAGGGATATCTCAGTGGAAGTTGTACCAACATGTTCAGAAAGGGTAACATTAATACTAAGACTATCTACTTTGCTAGAACTATCACCATACTACTTAGATAGCTCCAATGAAATAATTCCATCAATTAAATATAGATATATACATATATACACACACATACATATTATACATACTCAAGCACACAAAACATACCATATATACAATTGGATATAGTAGGTTCAGTATTGGACTACAACTATGGAGACCAGAGTTTCAATCTGCTCAGTGGTGAAAACTCACTGGATGATCCTAGGAAAATCATTCCCTTTCAGTCACAAAGGCAGGTAATAGAGTTGTGTGTGGAATTCATTTCTCCTGAAGCCCCCTCCGGCTATGGAAATCAGCTTGACACAAAAGCAAAGCAGGAGCGGGTCCTGGCTCCTGGCCTGCTTTTTGGCATCACAGAGTAAGCGGCACTCAGCTACAGGCACTGGCAGGTGTGGACGCTCTGGGCCTGCACACCACACACACACTCTCTTTCTGAAGAGTGTGTGTGTGGAGTGCAGGCGCACCCATGCCTGCCAGGGCCTGCTGAGTGACTCTAGAATTCTAGAATAAGAGGTGCTCAGCTGCAGGCCCTGGCAGGTGTGGGCACTCTGAGCCTGCACACCACACACACACATACTTTCCCACCGAAAGCCTTCTAAACAGATTTTGCCAAGAAAATCTTGTAATAGAGTCACCACAGAGTTGTCATAAATTTGAAGACTTGAAAGCACACAACAAAAAAGTCAAAATGGCCATTGAAGAATTCTATGCTTATACTACTATTTTCAGTAAAGTATTTTCTTTTCTGGTTATGAATAGTTAAGTTGCAGGGGAGCTACAAAACACTAAGATGGTGTGGCATGAAAATAAAAAGCTCTACATGTGAGTGTCTACATTAGAAAGACAACCACTTATTGTTGATATCTAGTTTTCTATAGATAGACATAATCCACCTACTCCCCTGTAGAAAATAGGTAGTCCTACGTGCAATCCAAAGCAGTACTTCCAAGTCTAAACCTAACTTTCCCACACCAATGTCTCACACCTATTTCTTGGCTTCCAGAAGAACAAAGTGTATAGAAGAAATGCAGTTATAATGCATTTAAATGTCACATTGTGGGCTTCTAAAAAGGACTGACTGTAGAACACCAAAGTTAGGACAGAGGTAGTTGCCAAAGCTGTGATCTGCAACTACATCAGGTGATTTTCTGCAAGTCGTTCTTGACTGCAACGCTCATTCCTGTTTTGTATGCATTATCACTTACAAGCTAGAGCAAAAGTGATGCTTCTACAATGCCTTCTGCAGGCAACCACATCTCATATGCTTGCTGAAAGTGAGACCTAGAGGATGGAAAATCCTCCAGAGTTATGCAAGTACACATTTCCAACTGTGTTTAAGAGATAATGTGGAGTTTGCTTGTTTTGTTTCCTAAAGGGCATTTCTGAAGGGTCGTTTTTAAGTGTGCTTTTGAATGGTGTTCTGTCTATAATGCTTGCTATTGTATGTGTTTTAAAGCTGTTTTTAATGCTGCTTTTCAACATGTTTATAGTCACCTTATTTATTGTTTTTATTAAATGCTTTCAATATCAGTGGAAAAAAATAGTGTAAGAGTTGAGATAACCGAAAGAGAGTATTTTTCCTGCAGGAACAATACATATTGAGCTTATTTTTCTTTGGACCAGCTAATCTATTCCTTGGAATTCCTTGGAAGGATAGCATTTTCCCCAAAATTACAAGCTTGTTCATGTTCACAATAGGGATTAGTTAATAGTTTTTTTAAAAACAAGGTTACTGCATGTTTTGTCTCATTGTCTTGGCTTCTAGAAACACATTTTCTTTTTATATGTGGCTTGATTAGAATCCAAGTACAGCTTTCTTAGCCATTGATTTGATTCCTTCTAGCATCACTCCATAACTTAGTCAGCCTTTCTCTCTTTTCATTCTCTAACTTTCACCCCAAAACAGCAGGAATTCTATTTTATCCTCCATACAAATATATAATTGGAAAAACTAAGTTATGGTCAGATAGGATTCATTAATGATACAATAGCAATCAAAATAAAAAGGTTGAAACAACTTGTTTCAAAACATTTTAATTTTGAGGGTCATAGCCCTTTTAATATCACCATGTTTCCATCAGAAAACCCTCTTGATCCAACTGTGCTTGGAAAAAAGAGGGAATCTCTGGATCGACAAATTCAAGTCTTGTGAGCACCATCCTCTGAATTCTATGCTGAGCTCCTGAAAATTCTCCAACAGGATGTTATCACTTTCCTTCCAATTGACATTACTAAGGAAGGCAGAAGTGGGACAGCTGATCATATCACAATGTAAACACTTGCTTTTTATGATTTTATTAAAATCTATTTCAGTTTTATAATCTACTAGCTGTGCCCAGCCACGCGTTGCTGTGGCGTTGTCTGGTGGTGTTGGTGAGAACTTGTTGAGGCTGGATGGCCATCTGTCAGGAGTGCTTGGATTGTGTCCTCCTGCGTGGTAGAAGGAAGTTGATCTGGATGATCCTTAGGGGTCACTCCAAACCTTAGGATTGTATGATGTTGTTGTTATTATTATTATTATTATTAGTAGTAGTAGTAGTAGTAGTAGTAGTATTGAGAGGCTGGGTGGCCATCTGTTGGGAGTGCTTGGATTGTGTTGGACTGTGTTGGATTGTGCATGGCAGAATTGGGTTGGACTGGATGGCCTTTAGGGTATCTCCTAACTGTCTGATGCTATGATTCGATGTGTATTATTATTGTGCAGATATTGGATGGCCAACTGTGAGGAGTGGTTGGATTGTGTCCTCCTGCATGATATAAGGAAGTTAAACTGGATGATCCTTGGGGGTATCTGCTAATTATTATTATTATTATTATTATTATTATTATTATTATTATGACACAGCAAACAAGATAGATATGCTGGATTTCATATCACAAAATCACAAGTCGAACACTTCCCAAGTGCTTAGGACTGTGTGATTTATTATTATTATTATTATTATTATTATTATTATTATTATTATTATTATTATTATTATTATTATGAGGCTGGGTGGCCATCTGTTGGGCTGAGTAGGTTGCTAGGAGACCAAGTTGGTGGAGCTTAGCCTTCTAACGGGCAGCAATTGGATAAAAACAATTATTCATCTCCCTCTAATTAGGACTTTATTTTTCTTTTCTTTTTGTTGTATGAATGTAGAGGCATGGATGAGGGGTTGTGCTGCCAAGTTTAGTGTTTCTGGGATGTGTAGTTTTGTTGTTTTGTCCTAGGCCGAAATTTCATTACCCTTTTATATATATATAGATAGGTTCAATTTGAAAATAGTGCGTCTTGTTTACTCTAATCAATTATTTTACACCTTCACAAAGACACAGGTTGCTAGGTAGCCAACTTACACAAAGTAGGATCTGAATAGTTCCAGCAATAAATAGCCCAGAGATCGGTTCTAGGACCATCATTACCAACTGCAAGGATCTGTAGCAGCAGCAGCAGTAGTAATAGTAATAAATTTTATTTCTTGCCCGTCTCTCCTCACAGCTTGAGGTGGGTAATAATACTGTAAAACACACATTCACCTAAAAACATTCTTTAAAGCAAACATATTAAAACATATTCCCACAAAATATTAAAATACACAAAGCAGAGATTAAACATAAGATGCAAGTTTAAAATTCGTCATTAAAATTTCTGGGTAGGCCTGCCAGAAGAGATAGGTCTTCACTTGTCTTAAATTGTGACAGCTAATGTAGCTGTCAGTGCTCTTCTGGCAGGTCATTTCAGAGTCATGGGGTGGCCGATGAAAAAGTCCTCTGGGTGACGGTGACCTCTTGGGATCTAGCAGGATGGAGTAACTGCCCCCCCCCCCAGTGTTCTGAGTGGCTCTTGTACAGAAGAAGGCAATCCTGTTAGTAACCTGGACCCAAACCATGTAGGGCTTTAAAGGTCAAAACTAACACTTTGTACTTTGCCCAGATACTTGGAAGCCAGTTAAGTGACTTTAGGATAGGTGTGATATGTTCACTCCTGGATGTTTCCATAACCAATCTGGATGCTGTATTTTGAATCAACGGAGGTTTCCAAACTTGGTACAAAGGTAGCCCAATGTAAAGCACATTGCAGAAGTCCAACCTTGAGGTTACCGGTGCATGCACTACCATCTTAAGGAATATAGGAAGGGGCACAGCTGGCAGATCAGCCAAAGGTGAGGATAAGCACTCCTGACCATTTCATCTACCTGGACTGACATTTAGAGAGATGGATCCAGGAGCACTCCCAAGCTGCGAACTCAATCATTCAGGGGGAGTTGATGGTATCAAAGGCTGCTGAGAGGTCTAGAAGCACCAACAGGGATATAAACCTCTTGTCAGTGTTGAGACGGCGATCATTTACTAAGGCAACCATAACAGTCTCAGCTCCATATCCTGCTCTGAGGCTGGTTTGAAATAGGTCAAGAAAGTATATGCCATCCAAGACTGTAGTTTGAGGGCACCAAAGCTTCCTGCTCTTGAAAAAAAATCTCTTCTTTAGGGGCTTTGTTATATCCTAGGAATGGGGTGCCTAGCACCTAAGGACTCAGCAGATTATTGAACACTGCAGATATTTCTATTTTTTAAGAAAAACGTTACAAGAACCTGAGATGAATACTCCTTGTGTACGTTTAGCATCCATGTCATGTTCCTTAGAGCTTTGACAGAAATAGATAGGAGACATACAGACACACATGCACACACAAAAATTATTATTATGCATTACAGTCAAAAACCATCACACCCCATCAACATCCACATGACCACCCAATCAGTCTAAGATACCTCAATGTAATTTCCTCCAACTTAAGACATTCAATCTCATCCCTAGAAAAATTAAAGCATTTTAGATATTTCTAACAAGTTATCCATCAAAATGACATATTCAGTTGTATTTGAATGCCTAAATTATAAAATACTTTGTATAATCTATTTCAACAGAGAAATGGTCAAATTATCCAGAAAATGATGCTGGTAGACACAAGCCCCTGGCCTAACATATATGGACATCTGATAAAATTATTGTTGTTAGAACCAATAATATCAAATTATTGATTGGATCTTTTTTAAATTCATTCATTTTTCATGAGAAAAAATATAGAATTTTCCCTGTGCAAACTTCTTTCTTTCATAACTTACCCATAC
Source organism: Anolis carolinensis (assembly GCF_035594765.1). NCBI lineage: Eukaryota > Metazoa > Chordata > Lepidosauria > Squamata > Anolidae > Anolis > Anolis carolinensis. The sequence continues at coordinate 54,444,360 of NC_085845.1, forward strand.
AACGTATGCAGTATGAGTAAGTTGATGTGTGCTAGAACATTTTTTCATATTTGATGGTTTTATTCTTAGCTTTGCATTGTTTCGACATTACTCTATGCTAATTATGCCATTTCCATAACGTTTCGGAAAACACCTTGGAATGTGAAGACATACTCAATATGCATTCTGGAAATGAATTGTAAGAAAAATGGAGAAAGAAATCATCCCTGGATGCATTTTGGAAGAAATCTAGTGGGTTTGAAATGTTTTTGTTCACTCATGCAAGTCTCCCTGAATCTATCAGCATTTGTTTCATATTATTTTTGCTTTGGATATCAAAGTTTCTGTTAAAGAAGCAATGCCTAGGGACACATCTACTTAGTTAACTGAGGGCCCATACAATGGACCATATCCCAGGACTTGTCTTGGTTTTTACTGGAGGCATCCAAAGACGCCTCCGGTAAAAACAAATTAATTCGGAATAAGCCAAGGTTTCCCTGGTTTGCTCCAATTGATTTGATACCCCATTAAATCCGAGTCTTCCTAAAAGGACCGGATCTAATATGGTATTGGGTCTGTAGGGACGCACTTCCAGTTAGTCCTGAGACTCCCCAGCTGTGAGTCTCCATTGCCATCTTGCACTTTTTGTGTTCCTGGAGCCCAAAGGTGTGGAATGGTGCCCACCATCTCCCCCCTCAAGCCCCAAATGCACCCCTAAAAGTTAAAGAAAATGTACCTGGACACCATAAGTTCCCTCCTCAAGCCCTCCTGGCACAAGGAAATGACACATCCAGAGACCAGGTGGTGGTGATGGTAGTGAAGAGGGATTTTCCTGCTGCCCTTCCCCCATGGTTTCCTGGTGCATCATTTCCTCATGCCAGAAGGGCATGAGAAGGGAACTTATGGTGGTCAGGTATATTTTCTTTTAGGAGTAAATTGGGGGCTTTGGGGTGGCTGCATGACATCCAGGTTTTAATGAGGATGGCATGTAGCCACTTCCCCCCCCCCCACCCCAGGAAAGCCCTTTTTTGGGGCAGAGAGGGGACTAAAATCTGTGCCAAAGCATAGTTTTTAAACCCCTTTTGGTGAGGATTTTAGTCCTGTCTGGAAGCACCCTGAGTTAAACCTGTATCAGGAGCACACCCTATCAGTATTTACTTAAATTTATTGATTTTTTTCCCCATAATTTCATCTCATAACAGCACAGGCACTTAACTAAGGCATCCTTCTTAGAATACCTTAACCCCAATGACTGACTCAGAAGCTAGGTATTGTGGAAATGGGCTTTTGAGCACCAGTAAACTTTTTTTGATAAAACAGAGATGGATTTGCCTGCCTGTCCTCATGACCACTATGCAGCCACAAAAAGGTGGACTCTGAAAGGATTGTGGCCAAATACACCCACCCCCTGCCCCAAACTTACTGCCATAGTTGGATGTATAGCAAATCCATTCAAAATGAAATATTTTTTTAAAGCTAGCTACTGAAGTTATTAGAAATGGAAAATCAGCTTGATGTGATTTTCCTATTAAATGATATTAATTATATTTGGAATTAAATGAGAACTGTTGGAAGCTGAGAACATATGGAAGGTCATATCATTCCCATTCCTAAGTGCATATCAAATGATGGAAAAATTAGTTCACTTCAGTCACCAAAATCTTTTTAGGTCTAAAATTACATTTCTTTCAGTAAAGACTAATGGCTGAAGTATATTAGCACTATAATTTTTAAAATAAAATTGGCCACTTCAGCTAAATACTGGAATTACGATATGAGCATTTACTGCCCAGTTCTTTTTTACCTAGTGATCCTATTTTCCCCTGTATCTTGTATTTTTTATATTTGTAGAAGAGTATGTGCTTTTAAACTATAGCCTTTCAGCCTCAAACTGCACTGGTGGTCAACATGTTTGGCTTCTGTATGCATTTACTGGAACTAAAAAGCTTACACTCTAAGGTTAGATGCACAAATATTCATTATCTGTAATCATTCAATGGTCATTTTAACTCCTCTTCCCCTGTCCCTCCCCTCACATTCTATTGGCAACTTCAAGTATTTTTAAATGATACAGTCGCTTTTATTAGGCCCTATCGAGACTGTCATATAATGTGGTTTCATAATGCAGTTTAATTGCCATATAAGTCAAGACTGCCAGTTCAATGTAGTCAAACTGCATTATGAAACAGCATTACATGACAGCATAGATGGGTTCTCAATGGACATGCATAGTCCATGACCATAACTCCTCCCACATTTCCTTTATTTTTTTTCCTGACATCTTTTTTATTTCCATATATATATATATATATATATATATATATATACACACACACTAACATGTTTTTAAAAGATCTTGCTGAAAAATGTTATATAAAAGTCACTAATGTTGGCATCAATCATACATACATGCTGAAAAATTAAAATAAAACCCATAGTTTTCATCATCATTATGGCCTTATTCTTGGTGTGTGTGTGGGGGGGGGGAGGGGGGGAGTGCTCAGAAATTTACTTTTAATATGTGCAGTTGCCTTAACTACTTAATAACTATCAAGGCTTATCCAAACCTGACATTCATCATAACTTTGTTCTTAGCAAAGACTAAACAGCTTGAGCAAACAGCTTAACATTATTTGATGTGAATTAAGTAATTGACATTAGTGATAAGGAGAGTCTAGCTGTAATATCCATGCAAAATGCAAAGTAAACTATGAATTTTACCAATTGCAATGTAAGGAAGCTGAAAACATATGCTCAACACTAATCTTTAGATTAAGACAATACAAATGCTACAACCATTCAGTTTACTTGCACAATACCCTGTCTATCCATCCAACTGAATGTATGCAATGGTATATGTCCTATAAATCTTTGTGTACAAGCTAGTACACTACATTGAATGTATATTTAATAACTCATTAAGACAACTGTAGTTTTAGATGCTTTTCATACACCTCTCACTACACCATATCTTATTCATCTATCATAGAGTTTATGAATAGCATATGACAAGATAAAGATTTCTAGAATATCTGATATACTAAAGAAAATTTTGCAAATGATGCTCTAGATCGGGGTCCCCAAACTTTTTAAACAGGGGGCCAGTTCACGATCCTTCGGACCGTTGGAGGGCCGAACTATAGTTGGCCACCGAGCAATAATAATCAACAACAACAACAACAATAATAAAAAAGAGGGTTGGAAGAAACCCTTTGGTCCATTGAGTCCAATCCCCCTCTGCCTTTGTGCACCGAAAGCACAAACAAAGCACCCTTGACAGATGGCCACCCAGAATCAATGTTAATAATAATAATAATAATAATAATAATAATAATAATAATAATAATAATAATAATGGTTGTCAGTACAAGAAAACTGCACTACAAACTAGAGCTGACAGCTGGCACAACAAAACACTGCATGGAAAGTTCCTTGACAAAATTGAAGGAAAAGCTGATAAGGAGAAGACCTGGCTCTGGCTCACGAATGGGACCCTGAAGAAGGAGACAGAAGGCCTGATCCTTGCAGCCCAGGAGCAAGCCATCAGAACAAATGCAATTAAGGCCAAGATTGAAAAATCAGCTGATGACCCAAAATGCAGACTGTGCAAGGAAACCGATGAAACCATTGATCATATCCTCAGCTGCTGTAAGAAAATTGCACAGACAGACTACAAACAGAGGCACAACCATGTGGCCCAAATGATCCATTGGAACTTATGCCTCAAGTACCACCTGCCAGCAGCAAAGAACTGGTGGGATCACAAACCAGCAAAGATCGTGGAAAATGAACACGCAAAGATACTGTGGGACTTCCGAATCCAGACTGACAAAGTTCTGGAACACAACATACCAGACATCACAGTTGTGGAAAAGAAAAAGGTTTGGATAATTGATGTTGCCATCCCAGGTGACAGTCGCATTGACGAAAAACAACAGGAAAAACTCAGCCGCTATCAGGACCTCAAGATTGAACTTCAAAGACTCTGGCAGAAACCAGTGCAGGTGGTCCCGGTGGTGATGGGCACACTGGGTGCCATGCCAAAAGATCTCAGCTGGCATTTGGAAACAATAGACATTGACAAAATTACGATCTGCCAACTGCAAAAGGCCACCCTGCTGGGATCTGCATGCGTCATCCAAAAATACATCATACAGTCCTAGACACTTGGGAAGTGTTCGACTTGTGGTTTTGTGAAACGAAATCCAGCATGTTTATCTTGTTTGCTGTGTCATACAACGTTGTTGTGTCAATAATAATAATGGTTGTAAGAGAAGAAGAAACCCCTTGGGTCATTTAGCCCAACCCCCTTCTGCCCTTGTGCTGTGGGGGCCAGATAAATGGCTTTGATGGGCCGCATCCGGCCCCCGGGCCTTAGTTTGGGGACCCCTGCTCTATGTCAATGGTTCCCAAACTATTTGGCCTACCACCCCCTTTCCTGAAAAAATATTACTCAGGGCCCCCTGGAAAGGGGTGTGTGGCTTAGAGGGGTGGGAGTGGCTCCTGCTCAAGAGGGTGGGGCTGAGCCTCTCCCCTAGTCCACCCCCTTGTTAAGCCAGCTGCACTGGCTGCTGATATGCTACCGAGCCCAATTCAAAGTGCTGGTTTTGACCTATAAAGCCCTAAACGGTTCCGACCCAATCTACTTGTCCAAACGTATCTTCTCCTATGAGCCAGCAAGACCCCTGAGATCATCTGAAGAGGCTCTGCTCTTGGTCCAACCTGCCTCGGAGGCGTGGCTGGTGGGTATGAGGGATAGGGCCATCTCAATAGTGGCTCCCCAGCTGTGGAACACCCTCCCAAGAGAGATGTGTCAAATTCCAACCCTGTTGGACTTCAGAAAAGCCCTAAAAACATGGCTGTGTGCCCAGGCTTTTAATCAATAAATGGTGAAAATGACACGGGCTGAACTATGGACAAAGCATGAGGAAGAACGGATCTGATTTTATATTTTAATTCATAATGTATTTTAATAGTTTTAACTGTTTTATGTGCTGTTTTATATTGGTTTGTATGGGCATCTAATTGTTGCCACTGTTGTAAGCCGCCCTGAGTCCCTTCGGGTGAGAAGGGCGGGATATAAATGTGAGAAATAAATAAATAAATAATTGTAATTTACAATAAATCCTGATATTTGGGAAGTTTTCTTTTCATCCAGTTTTCTTCTGGAGAAAAATCAAGAAAACTTTGACACAATCTTACTGTAGCCATTAGAGAGTTGAACAAGGACATTGCTCTCAAATAAGGACTGTGTTCCACAATACATCACCATTATTATTATTATTATTATTATTATTATTATTATTATTATTATTATTATTACCCGCTTTCTCTCTCCATACAGAGACTCAAAGCAATTCACAACTAAATGCATTCAATACAATTTAAAATATACAAATATTTAAACAGTATTAAACAATATTTAATGGCTGCAAGAGCTGGACCATAAGGAAGGCTGAGCGAAGGAAGATAGATGCATTTGAACTGTGGTGTTGGAGGAAAATTCTGAGACTGCCTTGGGCCACAAGAAGATGAAACCAGTCCATACTCCAGGAAATAAAGCCCGGCTGCTCACTAGAGGGAAGGATATTAGAAGCAAAGCTGAAGTGCTTTGGCCATATAATAAGACAGGAAAGCTTAGAGAAGAGAATGATGCTAGGGGAAATAGAAGGAAAAAGGAAGAGGGGGCCGACCAAGGGCAAAATGGTATCCTTGAAGTGATTGTCTTGACCTTGAAGGAGCTGGCGGTGGTGACAGCCGACAGGGAGATCTGGTGTGGGCTGGTCTATAGGCCATGAAAAGTCGGAAGAGATTAAATGAATAAACAATAAAACAACATTAATATTAAAAACTTGTTCCCTTCTGTATCCAAATTTCTATCTTTACAAAAAATAATTCAAACCTAGAATTCTCAATATTTGCTGTGTTCCCATTCCCTTGGTAAATCTACCAATCTCATTTATTTGGATGCCAAAATTTTAGTTCTAAATGCTCAACTAAATGTACCAGGAAATATACAGCAGTGTCAGTGTTTGGGGAAGGCATTTATATCAGACAACGCTGTATTCTTCACACATATGCATTGTTAGATGTAAAGAGAGGATCTCTTCTCTGAAGATGAAAAGGTGCCTTTCCATTATCAGAGTGTGGCGGGATGGTGAGCTCTTAGTATTGTTTTTTTGCTCCAAATAAATTATAATTTAGTGAGCCCTGTCCACTTGGGATGCACAAATTGTTGGAAATTAAGCTGTAACACCCCAAGGCAGCTCAAACACTGGAAACCAGACAAAGACCAATAATCATATAATATCTTTATTAAAACAATAATAAATTCAGGAAAGAATAAGTGGAAGGGATGGGTGAGCAATAGTCCTATAAGGAATGATATGAAATAGTCCAAAGCATTGAAGAGATATGCCCAATGTTATTGTCCAAAGTCCAGAAACTGAAACACGCACAAAACTGCTGAAAAGTTCTTGAGCGGGGAAAGCAACAAGGAAGCAGGAATAAACAACAAAATCCAAAGTCACTGAAAAGTCTTGGGTTACAAGGCAGGCAAAAGATGAGGCTAAAAGCAAACTGGATTCAGGAACAAGGCAAGGACGTGAATTCACTCCGGATTAACAATGGGAGTCACAGCTCGGCTTGGCTGCCAGGAAACAGCAAACTCGGCTTGGAGAAATCAAGGAACTGGAAACGATGAAGTCGCTACGTTGACACCACAAGAAGTTCCCAATGCAAGACACTTTTATAGAAGTTAGATCTAATAACAGCAAAGGGAACCAAACTCCCCAAATGTTCCCAAAGCAATCTGCTATCCAGTATCTGCTTTAGCAGCCAATCGTTGACTCCCGCGAAGCTGCTGTGTCTCGGATCTTTGTTGCTGAAAAGACTATCTCCTGTTAAACGATGCATTCCCTGGGGAGCTTGAAACATCTGGTTCTTCCACGGGAGTAGTGTTATCAGTATCTCTTCCAATTAAGGAAGCCTCGGAGCTATCCACAGCTGGGATCTGTAATTGGAAGGAACTTGAAAGAGAACTGGGTGAAATGTCAGAATAAGCTTCATCCTGGTCAAAGTTCATTTCTGAACCAGATTCAGCACCCAAAGGCGGCTGGGATATAACAATAGCTTACAGTAATGCTACATCTTGTTCTTTCCTACAATTCTTCAATATATTATTTTCTTTACAAGGTCTTTTCTTCTTAGCAAAGTAGTATGTATTTACATATTACTTAATAGTGAAAGAAGTAAACCCCCTTCTATAGTTCAAAACAGACTTTTCCTTTTAGAAATGCTTTCTTTAAAGCAGGGCTGATGCATTTGAGACTGGCGAGGGAACTGATCAACTTTGTTTTTTATTTTCAATACAAACTTTCAAGATACTAATCCTATTTTCCAAATTAGATTTTGGTACTCTGGCTTCTTCCTTTAAAGTTCAGAGCAAAATCTGGAATAGATTCATAACTCAATTGACACAAAGTCATCAGTTTCTAGTGTAAGTTTAACACTTCCTTGCTCCTCTGGAGCAATGTCTTTATTGGCTTTCTAAAACCCAGGGAGAGAGGACTCTATTATGGTAATTTATTTCAAACAACTCCGCCCCAGGAGACAGAATCCTATGCTGTTCTCAATAACAAGGAGACTTTGTTTTAAATAAAAGAGTAAACCCAGGGTAAGCAACACTGACAGATGTGGTAAAAGTAATGACAATGTAATTAATTAATAATCAAAGAATAATGAGTCCCTACTTTAGGGAAATAATGTCATGGTGTGTAAGAACAGCACAGCAAAAACCCCTTTCCCCAAACTATTATGCTATTATTTATTTTTTTAAAGTAACATGCTATGACAAATATTGTCAGATGTAGTCTGAACCTGTGCTGCAGTGGAGGAACGTTGGCAAAGAGCTCACTAATTTTTTTCTTCTCATCTTTTCTAGATTTTTATCTTTTTCCTTGACTTTCTACCCCATTTCTATGAGGTTGCATACTGCTCCTGTTTTTCTCAGCTATAGTGAGGCAAGCAACATGTTGTTGTTGGTTTTTTTTTTGTTTTGTTCAATTGCTTCCGACTCTTTGTGACCTCACGGACCAGCCCACGCCAGACCTCCCTGTCGGCAGTCGCCACCCCAGTTCCTTCAAGGTCAAGACAGTCACTTCAAGGATAACATCCATCTATCTTGCCTTTGGTTAGCCCCTCTTCCTTTTTCCTTACATTTTCCCCAGCATCATTATCTTCTCCAAGTTTTCCTGTCTTTTCATTATGTGGCCAAAATACTTCATCTTTGCCTCTAATATCCTTCCCTCCCGTGAACAGTCGGGCATTATTTCCAGGAGTATGGACTGCTTTGATCTTCTTGTGGTCCAAGGCACTCTCAGAATTTTCCTTCAACACCACAGTCCAAAAGTGTCTATCTTCCTTCGCTTAGCCCTCCTTATTGTCCCAAAAAGGAAACATCTTCTGATTTCCTGGCTGCAGTCTGCATCTGCAGTAATCCTCGCACCTAGAAATGCAAAGTGTGTCACTGCCTCCATGTTTTCTGTCTCTGTTTGCCAGTTATCAGTCAGTCTGGTTGCCATAATCTTGGTTTTTTAATGTTTAACCACAACCCAGCTTTCGCACTTTTTTCTTTCACCTTGGCAATAAGGCTCCTCAGCTCCTCCTCACTTTCAGCCATCAAAGTGGTATCATCTGCATATCCAAGTTTGTTAATGTTTCTTCCAGAAAACAGCATATGGGACCTCTAGAATAGATGCCTGAGCAAAATTTGTATATGAAAAAGTCATATTTGGGAGCTTTTATAATCAAATGTAGAGATCTTTATCCTGTGATGAGTTTGAATTGATTTCCTGAAACAATTAATATACTTTACAATGAGCATTAAGAGTATTCACTCCAGGTTAACAGAAATGTGTTAGGAACACTTATCCATTGTCAGTACAGGTACTTAACATACACAAACAAGGCAGAATTTTGACTGATCATGTTCCAGAATGATACTGGAACAGGTTCAATTAGTATTACATCATTTTTATTTTTGTGTTGTTAGTGGACTCCCCTGATTCCACACCACCAAGTACAGAGAAACATTACTACTGAAAACAAATTGCAGTTTCTTGACATAATATAGGTTTGTATTACTAAAACACAGGATTAGTAACATTGTAGTCCGCAACTTCTGCCCAGTCTTCACTTGTAAGATGATATGCACGCATTTCATTTCTATTCCCAATGCCATTTGCTAACCTCTCATTTCAATTACATCTAACTCTAATTACACTTCTATCTTGAACACTTTCTGACAGGTCACATAACTCATTACAGCAACAAGACCTTTGGTAACATGAAATCATACAGTAAGAGAATTGGTTTCAAGAGCCTACTTTTTAATCCCACAAATTTTAAAACATTGATACTTAAATGCTAACAGCATTTGGCTTTCTGCCCCAATAGACCAGCAAATGCATAGACCTGCAGATGCACTTGTAAATCATTTTGGGACTGGAGTCTTAAAGTGATTCAGCTAGATGAAAATTACAATCTTGCAAAAAGCTAGTGACAAAAAAGGAAATTGAGAGAAGGTGGACAGTGGAAGCAGAAGGTTAGAAGAGTATGTATGAAAGGTGATGGTTCTGGAATTAAAGAAGGAAATGAAAAATGGAATATAGAATTGGTATTAAGTACAACTGGGACAGGTTGAGGTTGTTGATAAAAATGTTCCGTAATGGACAACTGACAACTGAAAACAAATGTGTTAAAAGTAGCATGGATTATATATTCAGTGTCCTTAACCGGAAAGACAAATCGTCTGGAAGAACCTTAATAATGAACAAATGAATTGGGGCATTAACCTTCAAGGATTTCCTATCGTAAGATGTATCTACAAACAAAAGAACCCCATCTGGATAGGACCAAAATGTCCTTCTTGTCTAGCAACATATTTCACAGTGATGAATTAGATCCCACTGAGAATTTCAAAATGGGGTCCTAATTTGGGAAGTATGCTAAGAGTTAAGTGATGTTCTTCAGCATGTCACAGAAAGAAAATATATACATATGGTCAAGCAACAGTAAAGCAAAGATGGGAAATATTTATTTATTTATTTATTTATATACCACTTTTCTCACCCCTAGGGGGACTCAAAGCAGTTTAACAACATAGTAAATGGCAAAGTTTCAATGTCTCACAACCATATAAAAGAAAACATTAAAAGTCTAAAATCAATACATATAATCATATAATCATATAATTCATTGAATGCCTGCTTGCACAGCCAGGTTTTAAGCTGTTTTCTGAATATCAGGAGGGAGGGGACTGATCTAATCTCACTGGACAGGGAGTTCCACAGCTGAGGGGTACCACCAAGAAGGCCCTGTCTCTTATTCCCACCAATCACACCTGCGAAGTTGGCGGGACCGAGAGGAGGACCTCCCTGGCTGATCTCAAAAGCTCTAACTGCCTCATAAAGGGAGATACGTTTGGACAGGTAAGCTGGGCCAGAATTGTTTAGGGCTTTATAGGCTAATGCCAGCACTTTGAATTCTGCTCGGTAGCAGACTGGCAGCCAGTGGAGCTGATGCAACAGGGAGGCTGTGTGTGCCCTGTACACCGCTCCAGTAAGGAACCTGGCTGCCACTCGTTGGACTATCTGAAGTTTAAGAACAGTCTTCAAAGGCAACACCAAATAGAGTGTGTTGCAGTAGTCTATTTGAGCTATAACAAGAGCGTTGACCACCATGGCCAAGTCAGATTTCCCAAGATACAGGCACAACAAGTTTGCTTTTTGCTGATGAAGAGTATGCAAGCAAGGCGAGACTACAGCATGCTGGTACATTTTAAAGGCAGCTGCAAATTGGAATGGCAGAGTATTAATATGACTATCCAAGAAGGGTATTAAGTTGTCATCATCCTTGTTATCATCATCATATCTTATAGTAAAAATGTTTTAATTGCAAGTAACAATTATTTGTAGCTAGTTACTTCCAACCTCTGACTAGAACATGAGGCAACAGCCCCTTGTTGTTTTACAGAAAGAAGCAGATTTCAGTCCACATTATTTTTAAAGATTATATAGGTTTTTAATGCTGTTAAATATTTGAAAGTTTTTGAGGACAGAATATTGTTTTCAAGCAAACTCATGGCAGATTCATATGAAGGAACATGGGATGTTAAAAACATGCATTATTAACAAGGCAACATCATCATAAAGAGAAATAAACGCCAAGGTAACATTGCTCACAGGGGCACCAAAAAGCAAAGGAATGAGGATGAGAAATGGTTGTAGGAATCCTGTCAGCTCTGCCATGTCACTCAGGGAAGAAGAATAAAAATGACAGAAACAAGTCAATTTCAAAATGCATCTTATGCATATGGAATACAAGGATGGACTCCAGAATGGAAGGAAAGGAGATCCAATGTTCTTTGAGCATCTCTTTGTGTCATTTAACACAGCTATAAAAATCAAAAGAGCCTTTTATAATAAGGCTCTTGAAGAGGCATTTTTAGTGAAAGACATCAACCAGGCCTCAAAAGAGTGAAAGCTTCATAATATATCAGAATACTTATTTTAAAAATCTTTCTAAGATCTTTATAAAGGATCATGAGCAAAGAAACTCATCAATTAAAGAATTCAGCAGAACAAACCAGTGGAAAGGGCTCTGACTACCTCAATGACAGTCTATTAAAGTCATGGAGAAACTTTAGTCTTCCTTCATAAATATTTCTACAAAGAGCAACTTTCATGTTTATACAATCTGTTGTTTCCTCATCTCTGTTTAATTGGGGGGGGGGGGGGGGGTTAAACGTTTCACCTTAGATATTGTCTAAATCCAATTACCAGTCTCAATGGGAGTAGACACATTCCATAAATGGTATTTCTATAAATGTTAACTTACCATTCAAAAGACGGTTTTAATTTAGATGTATATTATTTTTCAAATGCTGCCATTCATAAATTATTTTTTCAAACATTTGATTTTAATTCATATTTCAAAACATTTTTTCTTCAAAATATAGGTTTAAATTCCAGTTTTGAAAGCTTTAAGCAAAGTTGATTACATTTGTGGGATATAAGTTTTTTGCAAGATTCCTGAGAAGTATGCACAACATTAAACCTAGGTGTATGCAAAATTAATGCAACAGAGACCTGCAAATAAAGAAAGATGAGTCCAGGATATTTTTAATAACTTGATTGGAGAAGAGCTCAAAGTCCTCCCCTGAAAAACCCATCCCCCCTTAAAAAATAAACACACTCGGTTGTTGTATGTCTTTCGGGCTGTGTGGCCATGTTCCAGAAGCATTCTTTCCTGACGTTTCGCCCACATCTATGGCAGGCATCCTCAGAGGTTGTGAGGTATGGAGAAAACTAAGCAAAGAGGTTAATATATATCCTGGAAAGTTAATATATATCCTGGAAATATATATGGAAAGTCTAGGGTGAGAGAGGTCAGTGTGAATGTTTAGTTTTCTCCATACCTCACAACCTCTGAGGATGCCTGCCATAGATGTGGGCGAAACGTCAGGAGAGAATGCTTCTGGAACATGGCCACACAGCCCGAAAGACATACAACAACCCTGTGATCCTGGCCATGAAAGCCTTCGACAACACATAAACACACTCACTTGCAGTCCAAGGCTATAACTGAATTTCTCACTGACAGAGTAAAAAGAGCAGTTCAGCAATTGAATAAATTGCCTAGAGTGGTGGTGGAGTCTCCTTCTCTGCATGTCTTTCAAACATTTTTTCTCACTCCCTTCCTTGCCCCTGGAGCTGAATGGAGATGCCATTCACTCTCGGTCCGAATCAATGCTGGGGGCAGGAAAGGCTCCACACTGGTTTCTTCAATTTAGCATGCTAATGACATTTTGCCTAGGGACTTCTTCACATGGGCTGAAATTCAGTGCATGCAAAGAAGTCCTTTGGAAAGCAGGGGGAGAAAAGCACCCAAAGGAAGAAGGGAAAGTGAAGGGAAAAACAGACAGGTCTTCCTTAATGTTTAAAGCCTGAACTCATCTGGCTTACTGAGGCTTCCCCCATGTGATGAGTGGAAGATGAGATGGTGCTGGACATGAGGCAACAGGTTCCTACGCCTCCTGGGCAGGCACTGCCGGGATCGCTTCAATCTGGCAAATGTGAAAGAGGTCCCTATTCTTAGCCAATGCCTCACTTAGAATTTCTTGGCTGATTCCAGTTTTTTTTCTCCATTAGTCATATTTTCCTTAGGTTTGTCTTACTTTTTGGCCACCTCCCGCTCACTCATGGCAAGTAAAACTCCTTGAACAAGTCACATGGCAAGTGCAACTCTATGGCAAGGACTGAATATCCTCTGATCTATACAAAAACAACTTTCTGCCAATCATGAAACAGAAAAACTGCTAGCACAAGGAAGTATAGGTTTTTGTCCTTTTTTCTAAAATGCACACCCCTATCTGCAACAAAGGTTGACTGAGTGAACTAACATGATTCAGGTCACTTTTTCAGTTTAAAGATGTGATTCAGATACCTGGGGAAGAAATTCATTTATTACTGTAATATTTGCTAGGACATAGGAAGTCTAAAATACTTCACAATCAACTACAAATTGCTCAGAAACTTATTAGTAGATTCCAACTACCTAACATCTATTACTTGTTTAAGCTGAAGATAATCATATTACTATGCTCAAGAAATTTGTGTGTGTGTGTGTGTGTCAGGAGCAACCGGAGTTGCTTCTGGAGTGAGAGAATTGGCCGTCTGCAAGGACGTTGCCCAGGGGACGCCCGGATGTTTTGATGTTTTACCATCCTTGTGGGAGGCTTCTCTCATGTCCCCGCATGGAGCTGGAGCTGATAGAGGGAGCTCATCCACGCTCTCCCCGGGTGGGATTCGAACCTGGCAGCTTTCAGGTCAGCAACCCAACCTTCAAGTCGCTAGGCTTTTATCCCCTAGGCCACCGGGGGCTCCGCTCAAGAAATGAAAAAAGTGGTTGACTTGCCAAGTTCTAAAGGTGCCACTAGATTGAGAAATACTAATCTTGTTATTTGATCTAGGAAATGACTCCATTAAGCCATCAAAGATGTGGAATGCAAAGTTCAGGAGAAAATCTGAAATATAACAGGTTTGACTTTGGTCAGTACTGAAACTGATTATCATGTAGCCCACACTCTTTCCACGATGGCACAAAATTCCTTAGGTGAGCTAGTAGTCAGCAGCATAACCCATACTCTGCTGTTTCAGGAAAAAATATGTCATATGCAACAATAAAATAAACCAAATAAAACACATCAGCAAAGAACTTAGAAGCATTAAAACAGAGAAGAGAGCATAAAATCAGTGCAAATCAAACATTACATGCCGGGTGGAATAAAAAGGTTTTCATCATTGTCTTAAAAGATGGAGCTTGGCAGACCTCCCACATTACATGTGGTAGTGTTTCTTTGCCCAAATGTATTGTGTTGTCTTAAAAAAAAAAAAAAGAGTGATGATTATCACTACCAACTGATCAATAATAATAATAAAAAACTATGAAGCTAAATTCAGGCTGACCATGCTGCTTTTGTTGTTATATCATTTATAAAGCTCCTAAGGTGAAAACAGTAGAGAGATTATTGTCAGCGGATGGCTGTTCCACAGTAAACATTATGACAGCTGAAGACTGAACAAAAAAACAGCTTCATGGACGCTTAGAGTAAAGCAAAGAACTGTCATACAAAATCCTGAGATGTTAAGAAGGCCACAAGCAGAAAGCAGTATTTTAGTTGACATTGCCAGCCTCTACCTCATAATACTATGTGGGAGTGTAATGACACATTTTCCGTGGGAAGCAGAATCTTCTGATGTAGTTGTCTTTTTTCTCTCGTGTTTCTTACTATAAACATGTTGGGTACACAAGTTGCTATGCTATGAATTATAGTATGCCATCACAACCTATAGTGCTGGCCATTTTTGGATAGCATGCACAATCCTTGTGCAGCATAACAGCACGTCCCTGCATCTTTGGATTATTTTGACTGGCATATGAGCCACTTCAAAGAAGTAGGTTACAAGAAAATATCCAGGTTTACTTCCTTGTAAAACAGAAATAGACAACATACAGAACACAATCTGCCCCAAGCCTCTGTTAACGAGCAAAGCTATACACTCCATGTGCACCATATTTTCCAGCACCATCACTGGTTTTTCTATAGTAAAAATGGTAGTGATGAAAACAGTGGCAGTGCCATGCTATTTTAGCAGGAACCTTTAATGAGTTGTTGCCATCAAACCCTTTCTTCAACCTCAATGTGTAATTTTTTATTAGTGTGTAAATGTAGATTCCCTAAAGGCACACAAAATGTATCAGAATACTGAAAATATGATTAAGGGGAATCAAAAAGTCAAAAATGTACAATAAACTAGACAACTACCAGAGCATGAAACTATGAAACATCTGAGCTGGAAGCCTTCTGAATATATGTGGCTTGATATTATTCTGAAATCAAACTCTGCTTATGAATGGAAATCCTTATGAATGTAAGGGATGGAAAAATGAGCACTATGGTATTTAGATAGATTTCAACTCAACATAAAAATGACAGCTGCGAAGGAATACAGACGAAGCTGATAAAATTTACATATGCTGTGGAACTAGGAATGATGGAAGAGAAATCAGTCAGACTAAAAGAGATCATCAATAAAGTTTGGAGTAACTCGGATATATGGTATTAACAGCATGGCTAGATAGATCAGTGAGCAGTTTAATTTAGAGAAATGTTAAGTGCCATTTCCTGAAAAGTGTGGCAGACATACTATCTTGAGCTGTAATCCTGTCACAGCTCACAAATTAAGCATGGGTTGATCTAGATAAGTAATTTGTTACATGTCAGTCCTGCTATGGCTGAGGCTGGTGATTTTATATGCAGCAGTATTCCTTCTAACTGAGTGCTGAATTAATGATAGGATCTCATGAAACACTTGTGTCATTGACCTCTATCAATAGCTAAATACTACATGGTGATTTTGAGGCATTTTGAAGGTGCTGCTCCTGCCTGCATTCCAAGCATTTGCTATCTCTGTAAACATCCTTCCACTGGCATCATGGTTCTCAACTGTACAGGCATACTAGAAGCTAGCAAATTCTTTTATGGTTCATAGTTTTATTCAAAAGCTTACACATTATTTATGATCAAAACAAGCAGTGTTCTGAACCATAATTCAGCTAAGATTCCACCTAAACATTAGGAATAACTTTGGAGCAGTAAGAGCTGTTCAGCAGGGGAATATTCTTATTTAATATGCTTGTGCATTTCGGCTGAACCTTGAACTGTTTCTGCTATCCAGATTTCGGGTGACCCGCATATCCGTTTTTGCGCATCTCCCGAAAATGGGCAGGCATCTGAAAGGACATTTTGGGTCTACAGCCAGAAAATGTGGCTAGATCTGACCCATGGCAGCAATGGGGAAACTTCACAGGCTCCCCTTTCCATCATTTTTAGGGCCATTGGGATAAAAATGGCCACACTTGGAGAACACATCTACCACTGCTGGCCCAACAATTTCATTACATTTTGGTCATCCCCTGTTTTTTAGGAATTTCTTTTCTTTCTAGAAATAAAATTTCCTTTAAAAAAATCCAAAAAGGTATCTGCCACTGGCCACACCCTGTATCTTCTCCTGGGGTAGAGAAACCCTATGTGAGCATGCGGCAGCCTCTCCGCATCTTGAAATTCAAATGTGTAACCCCAGTAGCAAGTTAGGGCCATGCTTATATGTATATTGAACAACTTACACAACTGCTCTTGGATTAAATCAAAGTCCTATTAATAAAATGAATGAATAAATTTAGTTCCTAAAAAAAATGGCACCTTTAACACAATGGATTCAGTTCCCCACAAATGAAATTTTACTGTACTCATCTACAGCATAATCATATGATAAAGAATGAAGTAATGAGTGCAAGCATGAACCAAAACCTGTGTACAGAGACAACATATCATGTTTATAATCAGTAGGGGAAAAGTACATAAAAGACAATTTTCTGGGAACTGGTGCTTTACTTTTTTTTTGAAAAAAAGGCATGGTGATATGTTGAACTAAAACACTACATTTTGTCTGATTTTGAAAGCTAAGCAGGCTCTGCCCTGGGTAGTATTTGGACGATAGACCATCAACAAAAAACCAGATGGCACAGGGGACGCTTCAGAGGAAGAAACTGGCAAAAACAGTATTCCTTGTAAAGAAAACTCTCTGAAATTCATTAGGCCACCATAAGTTGATAGGTGTCTTGAAGGGATATGTGCTCTCTCTCTCTCTCTTTCTCTCTCTCTCTCACACACACATGAAGCCTTGTATAAAAATTAAGGTCATATGTCCAGAGTAAGTTTTCCTGCACAAATGAGAGAGATGTTATAGAATCTCTGGGGAACAATACACAAAAAGATGCTGTGGTAATATAAATAATGAATGAATGCCTTTTTCCAAGGAATAATTTGAGGAAAGTGTAGCACTGGGAATACAAACTGTCATCAAAAAGAAGAAGAAACAAGCATTGATGGGTTCCCTAGCTTTTTTCTTGAAATGTCACAAATGTCTACAGAGGCAAGCACAGTCAATCATTATTGACTTTACGAGGCTTGAAAACAGAACAAAGAGAACCAATATTAAAGGAAGGCCTAATTGTGTAGAAGATTACCAACAACAAGTGTACAGAATCAAAATGCAGCTTTTACTATGTTTAAGAAAAGGACAAAAATTAGCTTTGCAGTTGCCTACAGTATCAAAAACTATTTTTAAAACAATGAAGTGGAAGGGGCAGTGAAACAAAAAGGAGCAGGTTGACATTTCAATTGAACAGAGTGCCTTTCTATTGAAAAACATTTTATATGGA
The DNA here is from genome assembly GCF_035594765.1 of Anolis carolinensis. Classification (NCBI taxonomy): domain Eukaryota; kingdom Metazoa; phylum Chordata; class Lepidosauria; order Squamata; family Anolidae; genus Anolis; species Anolis carolinensis. The sequence continues at coordinate 54,462,186 of NC_085845.1, forward strand.
ATGCTTTATTGGTATGAAAAGTACGAACTCTGGATAATATAGGCTATTGTCAGGGCATCTGAGATTTGTAGGCTAACATTTCAGAAGAAAGTTTGGAAACAATTATTTATTTGCTCTAAGAGGAGCCAATAGATGTGTCTGAGTGAGTGGCAAATCCATTCTTGAATTCTCCACAGTTTCTCTTAAAACTGCTCTAAGTTAAATGGAAGAAATCCTGTGCTTGGAGAACTGGGGGGGGGGGGGGAGAGATAGCGGTGGTAAAATTACAAACTAATTCAACTTTCCAATGTTTCCATCAGTAAGTGACCTAGGAACAAAGTGGCTAGATTGTAAGAGTTATTGAAAAGTTAATTCAGGATGGATTTACACTACCCTATATCCCAGGATCTGACCCTAGATTATCTGCTTTGAACTAGATTATATGAGTGTACACTTCCAGATAATCTGAGATAAGAAGATAATCTGGGATCAGATCCTGGAATAAAGAGCAGTGTAGATTCAGCTTCAGTCAAGGTCAATTACAGGGTATCCATCTGTTGAAGGAAGAAGTAATAAAGTGATCATCATTTTTTAGCAAGTCACCAATCGAAATAAAGAAAGCTAGCAGTAAGTAGAACAGAGTCATAACTTGTAGCCAGGTCAAGGTCAGAATAACATGCACATGAAAAACTATTAGTCCTCAAAAAGGAGGATAGAAGGCAATAAAACTGCCATGAAGTTGCTGGGGAATTTATTGACAGGTGCCTAATTAGATCAACATCTCCTATTTAATAACATGTTAGAATGACACAATCTTTCTTTGTCTTTTTGTTGCTCAAGAAATAATAGCAGCTTGCAGCATTCTGCTAGGGAGAAGGGGCTTCTTCTGACTCAGTGCTCCTCTGATTTAAAAATGTTTTTGTTATTAGACATTGTTTTTGCAAGCTCTGAGGGATTTAAGTTACACCAAGCAATGTTGGTCTGGAGTTGAGGTTGCCTGGTTGGCCTTGCTAGTACCATAGCTAAGGTGGCTGAGAGACTGTAATCCCAAAAAGTTGGATTTGATCCAATGTAAAGTCAGTTGGGAGCTGAGAAATGCCATGTGCCAGTCTGGGGGCTTGGTGATTCCCCCTCCTACAGAGTTTATTTTTAACAGCTGGAGTTGTACAGGGGCGGCAAGTGCACCTCACAGAGGAGGGGAATGTTTTATTTTTGGATGATCTGAAAGAGGGAATAAAGCGCATGTTGGACAGCCTAATGGGAAAAAGTGACTAGGCAAGCACCTGTCTGTTTTGGTGGCATAGTAAATGTTAAATAGTCCCGGTAGGCACCGTAGCACCCCCCTCTAGTGGGTAAGGGGTGGAGTTCCATAACAGTCACTATAAGTTTTTGTGGACTGGGGGACTGCAAAAGGGGACTCCCCTTTGGGTTGGAATTCCCTGATCTGTTTATTTATTTATTTTCTAGAATTTTTGTGAGAACTTGTGAACGAAAACACAGTTATGGCATATCAATCAGTCAGGAAATAAGTATGTTTTGGGGGTATTACGACACCTAGAGAGAACTGTCCCTGGACCCCGTGTCATTCCCTCTGACCACCTCCAAGGACATCCTTAACTGGAATGCCATCCTGATGGCATTCCCTCCCAAATCTAGCCCTCAAGCATTCTAACTGGAGGTCAGCTATTACCAACAGTGCTATGGATTTTGAAAAGGCATGAAAAGAGAGCGAAAGGGAGAAACATGTCAAGAGAAAGGTGCATCAAGCAAACCTTTGTTGTGATCACCTTCCATCTGGAAATCTATGTCCTCATTGTGAAAGATCATGCAGATCCACAATTCCCTTACAGACCCAACACCAAGACTCTATCCTTAGAAGACTGTCATACTCTGCCATGCAGGGCTGTAGCCGGAGGGGGGGGGATTAAAGGGTTCAACTCCCCAAAAGGCTTCAATCTCTCCCCCCCCCCAGCCCAAAACCTGTTTTACTCATGAATTTTAACTAGTTAACCAATTTATGAGTAAACCAGGTTTTTTAACCTAACACATTTTGAGGGGGGTGACATTTAAACCCCCCCCCCCCAACCTGGCTATGGCCCTGCTGCCATGAGTAATTACCTACAGTACAAGATGAAGTCTCATGCTTTCTTTGTTCCATCCTTGAAAAGGTTCACAATCCCATACAGACAATCAGAAAATCAAACAGTTGAAAGGAGCCTTGTGGGCAATTGAGTCCAACCCCTGTCCAATGTAAAATCTTCAACTAAAGCATCCCAAGCAGATAGCTGTTCAGCATCTCTTTGAAGAAAGCCAGAGATAGAGACCTCACCACATCTATAGGCAACTTATTTATTTACCATATTTATATCCTGCCCTTCTCATCCCAAAGGAGACTCAGAGCAGCCTTACAGATAGGCAACAATTCGATGCCATATAAAACAAACAATCAATTAAAAATAAACAGTTACATTAAAATCATAGAATTAAAACATCTTTGCAACAACATTTAAAAACCACACAATCCAAACTGTAGTCCAGAGCCATTCCAGTTGTCAACTGAACATATTCCATATCTATTTCTAGCACTGCATTACTTTACTGACCGAAAGCTCAGCCCCATAGTTATGTCCTTTCTTTATGAAGGCCAAGAGGGAGGGTGCTGATCTGATTTCACTGGAGAGGGAGCTCCATAGCTGAGGGGCCACTATGGCTCCACTGTCAAACCATTCTTTCTTCCAGATGTTCATTCAAAATCTACTCTTCTATATCTTTAAAATATCAGTCCTACTATTATCCTGTGTGACAACTTTGTGGTTCTTATAGAACACAATCATGTAACCTCTTCAGTTATCTCTGTACCAATGCCTTTTAGATTGTCCTCATTTCCCCCCTCCATACCTCCTATCATCCTTATTTTTAAGATGTCAGACAAATTCTGGTTTGGAATTTAGCCTGTAGTAGATGGAGAGGAGAAGCCCTGAACCCCCAGATGTTGCCCTATACTACATTGTTCCATTGATTGATGTTTAACATCAGAGTAGCTGTATATAGCAACCTTTAAATAGCAACAGATCTGCATGGTGCAAACTCAGATAAGACTTTTCAGAGAAGTAAATAATACTTCTTTACCTCCGATCTATGGAGGCATGAAAATATTGCTTGTTTGTTTTTGATAATATAATTTTTTTTCTGAAATGAGGTAGGGTTTTAAAAATAAAACATTCAAATGTATAAAAACATATGCAATCAGCAGTCCATGTTCATTTATGAGTGTTTGACACATAAACGTTTGGATTAGAATCTCTGTGTATTCAACAATATTTTGAGCTTAAAGGTTCCTCATGTTTAGTTTCTACATGACAATCAATTTCCATCCTGAAAAGTATTCTGCCTACTGGGTTTATCCACTAAAAATGGGATGAATGTTGCTGTTGCTTATTTTTGAACAACAAAATGTGAAAATGTGCTTATCTTTGAACTCATGAATTTTAAAAATTAAAATTCAAAAGAAAGCAAAATAGAGTTTCTTTGTTTCTATTAGAGGTTGAACCCAGAATGTACTCCAGCAATTATTTTTTAACAGGGAATGAATGTTGCACACTGTTTCTATTTCTATATTTGAAAAAAAACCATTAAAATGCAACCATCCTTCTCTATTATGTGTGGATTCATCAGGATGATGTAGAACCATTTTCATGTAACCACAGTGTTACCACTATCATCCATGTTAACATGTTCTACTGGATTAATTGTGATGACTTGATTATGGTGAATATGCCATTCTCTTCTTTAAAAGGCAAAACATTGTTTTTTCTTCTTCTGTATATTGTGATTTAAAGTCAGCTCTCACTGCTAAACAAATGTGGCACAGCTCATAAAATAGCTAGAGGTGAAAACAAAGAACACCACCTCTAGAAACAGAAGACATTGTACTAGTGCTGAGTCTTTTTGAGTGCTGAAATTGCCTTAGAAAGTACAACAAATGAATTTGTAGGTAAAGTGCTGCATAAACCACAGTGTACCACATTCTCCCTGAAATAATTTATTTGAACTTCCAAATCTTTAAGTGTTACATTCATGTTCTACGGTGCAATTGAGAAACATAGTTCTTCTCAGTGGACTTTTCTAATTACTTTGTTTTCTCTTAGGTCTCAATTTCTATTTAGGCAAAAAATTAATAAAGTAATGACTTCATCAAAACTCTGTGTGTATTCATCTGAAACTAGAAAATTTTAATAGGTGTAAAAACTGAGCAGAGTATTTAATTTACTACTAAACAGCAGTAATGGTAGCAACTGTATGTAAAAAAACATCTCAACTGCACACTTTAATAACATCATAAAACCATATTCAGACCTTTATTCCTGCTTTCTTTGTTCAATGTTTTCTTCACAAACTCAACTTCATAGAAAAATAATAATAAATCCATCATTTCTACTTCATAAGTATTCCGCTTGTAATTATAAATAAGGGACTAAAATGACATATTTAACCGAGGACCCTTCTACACTGTCAAAACCCAGTTCCTCTTGAGATTTTGTCCACACTCCCTGATCCAAACCCCAGGCTTTCACTTGGGGAGTGGCATCCAGCCTGCCCAAGCCCCCCATTTTTTTCCTCCAAAACTTACCTGAGGGGCCTCTAGAGAGTTCTCCTGGTGTGCAAAAATGACATGCTAGGGGGGGGGGGAGGGAATTCCCTCCCCTCTACCCCACTCTCCCCACATTTTCAGACACATCATTTTCATGAGTCAGGAGTACTCTTCAAAGGGACCTGCACTGCTAGGAGGGAGACATGGGGGGCTGGGGGGGGGGACAGGGGGCATCATCCCACCTTTGGGCTCCAGGAGCCTGAAGAACAGGATGGCTGTGAAAGTTGACCTCCAGGACTGAGGGAAAAGTCCCAGAAATCAGTCCCCACAGGCTCGGCACAAACAAAGTAATGTCTGGATATTTTCAGATGTCACATTAATCCAGGTTAACCTGAGGTGTCATTTGGATGCCTCGGTTAGCCTTTGATGGGTCATGGAATATCAGGAAGTCATGGATTAATCACAATCATGAGAATAAATGTAAAATTTTCAAACAAATGGGTATCTATGTTAAATATATCAAATTTCGTTGCATAATAGTTGCATTTTATGCTCTTTTTTTAACCGAAGAAGGGGACTGAGATTGTTATGCAATGAAAAAACATACAGACAATTTGAATACAGTGTTATCAATAAGGAAGACAGCCTCCGTGCTGTAAATAGACTAGCTAGCATGAGAAAGTTTCCAGGCTTCCCTTTCCATGTGTCTTGCTGGACTGTACAAACAACAGATTTTCTCACCCCCTTTCAGCTATGCTGCTTCTCTCAGCTGAGTTTGAAAGCACTGGGTTGAAGAGTGCTAGTATTGTTATTCTCTCCAATCAGGTGCATTTGGAGTCAGCTGAGTGAAGCACCATAGCTGGGAGGTGTAAGCAAGACTGTTGTTTGTATAATGTAGCAAGACACATGAAGAGGGAAACCTGAAGTCTTCCCCACACTAGCTAGGAAGCATTCTTGCCACACTGTATGCTCCCTATGCTAAGATAATAAAAAAATGAAACAAGAGATAAATGCCAGATGATGAGAGTCACAGGTCAGATGGCACTCAATGTACTTTCTGCAGTAGAGCAAGGACAACCAAAGGCAGTGCTGTGTCTAATGATGACTCTGGACTCAAACTGAAAGGACATCAACTCTTGAACTTCTCAGAGCCGAAACAGAAGTTTGAAGAGCCATAACACATATTATAGAAACATGGAATGGGAAAGCACAAATTAGGGGAAGCTAGATATAGTGGAACAAGAAATGAAACATAGAACATCAAAATATTTGGGGTGAACTAAAATGGACAGGACTGGGTCATTTTAAATCAGATAATTATACAATACTTTATGCAGAAAATGAGAATCTGAGAAAAATTGAGTGACATTAATAATGAGGAGAGATGTAACAAAAACAGTCAAAGTATATAATGAAAATCATGGCACAATGGTTTAAATCCTTGTGTCAACAGGACTGCTGACGAGGTTGAGTTGCTGATCTGAAGGTTGCTGGTTCAAATCCATGGAGAGTGCAGATGAGCTCCCTCTGTCAGCTCCAGCTCTTTATGTGGGGACATGAGAGAAATCTCCCACAAGGATGGTAAAACATCGAAAAACATCCAGGCATCCCCTGGGCAACATCCTTGAAGACGGCCAATTCTCTCACACTAGAAGCGACTTGCAGTCTGTCAAGTCACTCCTGACACACACAAAAATAATGCATCCAGGTGAAATTGAGAGCATGGATCTTAATTTGACAATAAACATCTGTAAGTCTGAAAACAGAAGGCACTCCAATTCTAATCACTATTCAGGCATGAAAACCCACTGGAGAGCATCAGGCAACACACACACACACACACACACACACACTCATACTCAGCCTATGAGGAAGACAATGAGAAGCCTCATCTGGATGAAAAAAAATAGCCAGAAAACCCCATGATAAGTGCAATTGAAGGCAATTAACAGCTCTCTTTCTGTACGCATATAGCAATAGAATTACATGCAAGTGGTAATTCAGTTTGAGAAGCACTGCAACATGGCCTCTGGACAAAAATGAAATGGTCAACCCTGCATCAGGAGACAAACAACAATGAAAAGCAGCTGTCAGCTTGTCAAATAGCACTGTTCGTTTTTATAATGATTCCATTAAGTAGCTGGGAAGTCTACTTACATTGATGTCTTCCAAATCTAAAGTGTTCAGAGCAACATTGTTCCTTTTCCAGATGATAGGAGGTCTCAAGGTTCCCTGAATGGCACAACTTAGTACTGCACTTTGTCCTACTGTTGCTGTAGTGATGCTTATTTTCTGATCTTCTGGCAGACTCAGTTGAATTACTTCTGTAAAAGATATGTTGTATTTAATGTTAATTATCACCCAGATATTTAAGGTTGCAATTTGAATCAAAGGCAAAATGATTTCCAGATGAAAGCAGGAAACAGAATTGTTTCAAATAAAAGGTCAGCATGACATTCCACTTCTGACTGACAGACATGTCTAGCAAAAAGAGCAGTTTTTAACATGAAATTATTTCAAAAGAAAAACAAATGGTATGCTGGCTTCAAAAGATCATATAATATTGGCAAATATTTGTTGTCCTTACCAGTGCCTACATTCCTTCCTGGAGGGGTGAATCCAGAAGGTGGTGCTGAGGGACTATTGTTCAATTGTTTGGTTATTGGCATCATTGTTTTTAACATATACAAGAAACCACTGAAATAAGTTGTCTGAAGTGCTAAAATATGTGGTTTGAAAACACAAAAGCATAAGCATCTTTCCACCATAAGCCAAGGCTGTCCTGGTTTTTAAAACCAGCATCTGTCATCAGTAATGGACTGGATTAGGGTAAATAGAAGGACCTGATCAATCAGAAGGTAGATCAGGGAATGGGAATTCAGTTTGTCTTAGATAGCATTATACTTTTCTGAAGGCATAAGCTCACAGTTTGACTATAGTTTTAGGACCTCATCACATTCACCACACATTGTAGTTAATCCAACAGGGCCAGGCAGCAGGAACATGTTGCCCCATGCCCCACATTGCCTGCCTTGCTCCTCACCCCATCCCATGCGGGGAAGCATCCACCACCCAGCTTCCCCCCATTGTTACCTATGCAACATGAGAAGCCTCCTGTGTTACCACCACAGTAGCGTAAACCGGAAGAAGATTAACGTCATGGGATGGGAGCCAGCAGGCTCTGTGCTACTAGTGAAATGAAAGTGTCATACTGTGGCAATGTTGCCCTTCTGGTGAGGCTTCTAGACACAGCTTTGAACCTGAAGGCCAATGTTTCCCAGTGGACCAGAAGTGCTTTCACACATTTAAAATGTGTGCACCAACTGTACTTGTTACTTGTGACACTGGATCAGACCACAGTGGCACATGCTTTAGTTACATCGTGTTAGGACTACTGTAGCATGCTTTACTTGGGGTTGTCTCTGAAGATTTTTTGGAAACTTCAGCTCGTCCAAAGAGCTTCAACCAGATGGTTAACTGAGGTGGCTATAGGGATCACACAACTCTGAAAATTACCTCTCCCCTCCATTTCTGTCCAGTGCTCACTTAAGTTTATGCACACACATCCCCTCAACATTTCACAGGTGAAAACCAGACACACATGGCAAAACATCATTAGTGTGTGGTCAATATGGCAAATGATTTCAGTGTGGAAAAAAACACACTAGAAAAGGCTTCAGTAGTGTCTTTTCATCTGAGTCCACACTGCCATATAATCCAGTTCAATGTGGATTTTATACTGATGTGTGGAAGGGACCTCAGTTTGTGGTAGTTATATTAAGTGAGAATAAAAAGAAATGTGGGAGGAATAGAAAGAAACTGGGACATTTTAAAAGCAGCTTAACCACTGGGATGGCAGAATATTAGTTGGAACTGCCTTCACAGAATTGGTACAGTTGGATGATATGTTTACATTTGTATGTCTAAAACCTCCATCATCTTGATATTATGGTTACAAGGGAAACTCATCCACCATACTAAACATATCTACAATTAAATAAAACTATCTGAGAGGGGAGCCTTCATTTATTCAAAGCCTGGCTTGCAAGTTGGCCTCTTAGGACCTACATCCAATTTCTATTTCCAACAGGAGTAGATATGTTGAATAAATGAAATGTACCATATTGTGCCATTTCTGCCCATTCTTTCTCTTGTTGTTGTTTTTGAAAAATGTTTTAATATCAATAGTTTATTTATTTGCTTTTGCATGATGTGAGTTGTCTACATATCCGGGTCTCATAGAGTCTGCTGCAGACTCTGCAGCTGAGCACCATGTAAGGAGCTCTCTTTACTCGGCACTCAGCTGCAGAGTCTGCATCAGACCCTGTGAGGTCTTGGTGTGTAGGCCCAAAGCCTCACCCATAGACCCAAAGCTCCCAGGCCTACAGGTGAAGGCGTTGGGCTTATGCACCCAGGCCTCACAGGACTTGCAGCTGATTGCCAAGTAAGGAGTGCTCCTTACTCAGGAACTTTGGGACTACAGGTGGAGCCTCCCCATCCAATAGTGGGCCGAAAAAAAATGGATCTTTTGGCCCAGAAAAACAAAAATGAAATGTCCAACCTCCTGATTTCAGGAGGCTCAGATGAAAATGGATCAGGTCCCCAATGGAAAACGGGACACAAAACGGAACAAGGTAAGTTCCGAATGCACACCACTAGTAGACATACCATTTAGCAATTTATTTGATGAGTCTCCTCTAGCAATTACATTTAAGATTAGGTTTCCTTTCTCTATAATGAAACTAAATAGTGCTTATATTTGGGTGCATTGATCCCACTGTTTAAAATTGAGCTGAAGTAACAAAAACTGCAAACTTAGTATACTTAAGGGAATGCTCTATTTTAATTGTTTTGTGACAAGTGTCCTAAAGGAGCCAAAGGAGCTTTGAGTCACTTCATTACTGCTCAAACAACAAATTAGATTCAAGTAAGGCAGACATTAATCTTTCAATTGGGTATACAATATCTATCTGTGAATGTACAGAGATCCTTAACTGACTCTCTTTATCCAAATTAAGAGAGCACTTTGTAATTAGTACAATTAAAGAGATAGCACATTTGTCTAGTGTCTTTCCAGGAAGAAGCATCAAACATTTCAGGGGAGAAAAAAGACTCCCCTGCAGCACGGATAGCTAAAACAAGTATAGGTGCGGGTTTTAAGTTATTTCTGTCACATATATGTGAATAAAAATATATACAATCATCTGCTGTCATTGGGCAAGATTATAAAAGTATTTTAAAATTATTTTTCACCTTGTCCAAAAAACAAGTTTTGTGCAAAATGCACAAAATATTGTAGTTTGCAGATGTGCGTATACATTAATAGACATACACACAATGCTCATATGCAAGGGCAAAAATGATAACCTAGTAGCAGTTAACAGGGTTTTTGTAGTTTGATGGGATATTTCTAGATATTGAGATGAGATTTTTTAATTGTTGTTGAAGATGAGAACTTTTAGAGACACCATTAACATTATTACAATTACACCAATGTCCTCTCTTTACATATTATTGTTACATAGTACAGTAGAGTCTCACTTATCCAACATAAACGGGCCGGCAGAACGTTGGATAAGCGAATATGTTGGATAATAAGGAGAGATTAAGAAAAAGCCTATTAAACATCAAAATAGGTTATGATTTTACAAATTAAGCACCAAAACATCATGTTATACAACAAATTTGACAGAAAAAGTAGTTCATTACACATTAATGCTATGTAGTAATTACTGTATTTACGAATTTAGCACCAAAATATCACAATGCATTGAAAACTTGACTACAAAAATGCGTTGGATAATCCAGAATGTTGGATAAGTGAGACTCTACTGTAATTTCATATTGGGTGTTGGCATAACATGCAATATTTTTGATGATTTTAATCCAATTCATTTCTTTTTGTCCCCTGAGGGCATAAATCCTAGGCATACAGACATAATATGGATATATGTATAGCAGCATGCATGGGCAGGGATAATTGGGGGTGGGGACTGCTTTGTGGACAGAAATAAAACGTGATAGTTGCAGGATTGTCATTTCAACACCAAAGTGAGCTTGCATAGGGGAAAACATGGCTGGCTCTAATTTAATCGAGATGTGTGCAGTGTTAACGCAATCAGTACAAACCAGGTAAAAGCAAGCTGTAGTAGAATTCACCTGTGTAAACAACATCTATGCAAGCTTTTGCTACCAACGTCTTTCTTTTGCTTATTCCAAATGAGACAGTATTGCTTTGCAAAGAAAGTGGTGGTTGTTTACCACCGGGAATCCGTTTTCATTTTACCTACCCTTCTCATTTCTCTGTTTCTTCCAATTGCCTGTCTTTGAGACATCTCCATACATTAAGCAACACACTTATTTAACGCCCACACTTACCTGCAGTTACAAGCATCCACTTTAGAATCTGTTAATAAAGCATTTACTCCCGTACTTCTCTTTTTTACCGTATAGAGCCAGAGTAGGCAGATGGCCTCCTGTCATATCACTGAGCAATTTAAGGTAGTCTGATTAAGATTTCTTACTTGCACACAGAGGATGCCTTGCAAGATCCCCAATGAACCTAAGACTGCAGATAAAAGTCCTAAATTTTGACTACACATGGATTGAAAGCACACCATAGAATAGCTCTGGATGGACTAGAGCAGGCATGGGCAAACTTCAGCCCCCCAGGCTTTTTGGACTTCAACTCCTACAATTCCCAACAGCCTGTTAGGAATTGTGGGAGTTGAAGTCCAAAACTCCTGGAGGGCTGAAGTTTGCCCATGCTTGCTCTAGAGCAGGGGTCCCCAAACTAAGGCCCGGGGGCCGGATGCAGCCATTTATCTGGCCCCCGTCCTCAGTTTTATAATCTAATATTTTTGTATTAGTTTTAATAATATAATATATTGTATATACATATAATATTGATAATAATATTATGTTATACAATATAATACTAATAATAATACAATATAATAATATGAATTATATGTTATATCTATATATATAAATGAGTGATGGCATCACAGCGACCAACAAAACAACAAAACTACAGGCCCCCCAACCTCGAAATTTGACAACACAACCCATCATCCACGCCTCTAGGTTGATACAACAAAAAGAAAAGAAAAATAAAGTCCTAATTAGAGGGAGAGCAATAATTGTTTTTATCCAATTGCTGCCAGTTAGAAGACTAATCTCTGCCCACTTGGTCTCCTAGCAACCAACTCAGCCCAGGGAAAAGGCAGACTTAGCCTCAGCCTGTTCCACAGATTATCTAATTTGCACTGGATTATATGGCAGCGTAGATTCAAGGTCCTTCCACACAGCTATATAATCCATTTATAATCTTATATTATCTGCTTTGCACTGGATTATCTGGACTCCACACTGCCATATACAGTAGAGTCTCATTTATCCAACATAAACGGGCCGGCAGAATGTTGGATAAGCAAATATGTTGGATAATAAGGAGGCATTAAGGAAAAGCCTCTTAAACATCAAATTATGTTATGATTTTACAAATGAAGCACCAAAACATCATGTTAGACAACAAATTTGGCAGAAAAAGTACAGTAGAGTCTCACTTATCCAACGTAAACGGGCCGGCAGAACGTTGGATAAGCGAATATGTTGGATAATAAGGAGGGGTTAAATAAAAGCCTATTAAACATCAAATTACATTATGATTTTACAAATTAAGCACCAAAACATCATGTTAGACAACAAATCCTCAGAAAAAGCAGTTCAATACATGGTAATGTTATGTAGTAATTACTGTATTTATTAATTTAGCACCAAAACATCATGTTTTATAACAAATCCACAGAAAAAGCAGTTCAATAAATAGGGCCTCTGGAAGTGTAAGGAGTCAGATATGGAGAAATAAAGCAGCATTAACTCAACAGTTTTTCTTCAGGTTCAGTCCTACTTTGTGAGCATACTGTCGTTTTAATCTCATCTGCTTTCCCACTGCCCTGGAGTACTTGAGTGCTTAGGATATGAATGCCTGACCATAAACCAAAATAAAGGGCAGGTATTATTTCTCTAAAAGGGAAAGAAGCAATATTATGTGAACACTAGAGTGAAAACAGCCATCCCTTCCTATAAGATGAATGCAAGAATGTTTTGTAGCTCATTCAGGGCTCTCACCATTTCCTGTTCAGCGCCTGGCAAATGGAGCAGCCGACTAAGTGTTGCTGCTTAGAGAAGTTTCTCTATGCAGTAACATGCAGAGCCCCCCCCCCCCGCCCCCCTCCTCCTCCTGGCGAGTGGAGTAGCTGGCTGCGTGTTGCTTGGCAACTACATGCAGATGGCCTTCCACTCCTCCCAGCGACTGGTGTTGCTGTTTAGAGAAGTTTCTCTATGCAGTAACATGCAGGGAGCCCTCCGCTCCCAGCGACTGGAAAATCCGAAAGTGTTGCTGCTTAGAGAAGTTTCTCTATGCAGTAACATGCAGATCCCCCCCCCCCTGCGCCTCCCGGGGAGTGGAGCAGGTGACTGCGTGTTGCTAGGCAGCAACATGCAGACAGCCTTCCACTCCTCCTGGCGACTGGTGAAGCCGAAAGTGTTGCTGCTTAGAGAAGTTTCTCTAAGCAGCAACATGCAGAAGGCCCCCCGCTCCCCCCAGCGAGCAGAGCAGCTGATTGAGTATCAGCAACATGCAGAGGTCCTCCCGCCCTTCCCGACGAGTGGAGAAGCCCGCTGCATTTTGCCAGGAAGGGCGAGACGCGGCAGTGCAGGCTGGATGCTCCGATGGGAGAGGCCTGCTGTGCTAGAGCAACCACTGAGCTGACTTGCGTCGGATAATACGGTACGTCGGATAAGCGGAAGTCGGATAAGCGGGACTCTACTGTATATCAAAATTAATTATTATATAAAGCGAAGGATTTATATTTCAAGCCTGCACTTACTTTGGTCCTCATATTATGGGGTTAAACATGGGGACTCATAGATTTACAGCCTAGTCTTGTGAATCATGTTCTATATAGACAGATAAATAAATTTAGCTTTCTGGAAATGGCAAAATCAAGAAATAATATGTATCTGTAGTGGCTCTGAATAGGCTGTGGGACTAATTAAATATACTGTAGAACTTCTTTGGTAAGTATAAAGTAAGCCTTAGAACAGAACCATTGTGAATGTCTATCTACGTAGATCTAGTTTGCATTATCTAGACCAAAACTGGGCAACTGTTAGGATATGGAGGTACACTGGCAATTCGAGGAGAACTGGAAAAGCCACATACCCTTCTAGATCCCCACAAATCTTTTTTTATCTAAATAGGCAACAAGAATCATTTCTTGTTTTTGACTTTTTGCCGCAAAATACTGAAACATTCCTAGTGTATAAGAGGCATGTTTCAACATATTTTTAGCCTCCTCTACATAGAAAGTGGCCTTCAGGGTCACTTTCTGTTTGGATAATGTTTTCACCTGAACCTAGAAAGGCTGAGAGAGAGAAACCAAACATGGCAAAATTGCCACACATCAACAGAATTGGAGGGAGAAGCCTGCAGAAATAATATGACAATTATACTCGTAATGATATAGATAGAAAAATAAACTCTGTGAGTTGGAAGGAACGACAAATGCCACATAGTCTGCATTCTTCCATGCAATTAAAGCATCCCTTTTTAAAATCATGTCAGAAGTAAATTGAGAATACACTGCATGTTGCTTCTGGTGTAAGAGAATCGGCCGTCTACAAAAACATTGCCCAGGAGGCACCCAGAGGTGCTACCATCTTGTGAGAGGCTTCTAGAGCTGACAGATGGCAGCTCATCCTGTCTCTCGGATTCGAACTGCCAACCTTCAAGATCTTCAGGTCAGCGGTTCAGCCTGCACAAGAGTTTAAGCCATTGCACTACTGCGGCTCCTAAGCACCCCTGAAAAATGTACACCCAATCTCCTTAGATGTCCAAAGATAGATAGTCCATTACTCTTGGAAGCAATCTATTTCACTCAAACTAAAGAAAGGTTTTCAAAATATTTAGGTGGAAGTTTATGGGGCTGGGTTGTGGCGCAGCTGGTTAGTAGCCAGCAGCAATAAATCACAACTGGCCGATAGGTTGTTGGTTCGAAGCCCGGGTCGGGGATGAGCTCCCGACCATTAATAACCCAAGCTCGTGGTCCACTTGAGCAGCTTGAAAACAGCTGTGTCCGTGATTAAAGAATTCTAGGTACCATTTAATGCAGAGAGGCTAATTTAACTTAATTTGTGACACCACAAAACTGCCAGTGGTGTGCAGAACTTGAGGAAGTACTACCATCAAGAAGGACTCAGTGTTACAGTGGATGATGACAGCTCCCCCTGTGGCCAGAATCGAGCATACCCTCATGAAGCCAGAAGCTGGAGAATATTAATAGCCTCTACGTGTCTGTTTCTCTGTATATGTGATATGTGATATGTCTGACAATAGCATTGAGTGCTGTTCTGTTCTGTCCTGTCTGTCAAAACGGCATTGAATGTTTACCGTGTATGTGTACTGTGACCCGCCCTGAGTCCTCTTGGGGAGATAGAGAGGAATATAAATAAAGTGTTGTTGTTGTTGTTGTTGTTGTTGTTGTTGTTGTTATTATTATTATTATTATTATGAATACATTGATTCATGTTCTAGTCTCTGGAGCAGCAGAAAGCAAGGTTGCTCAGACAGTGAAGTTATCTTGAGATGTATTTAATGCACTTTTAAAAACTAGTTTTATTGTTGGCATATATATTAAATTTCCCATACAAGTACTATAAAAATCATCATTTATTCAGTGGGTCCATCACTATGGTCTGTTCATTAGTGCACTAGACCAATAGGTGGAAGAAATGAACCTGGCTTAGAAATTCTAGTATATTTGACATATTATCACCAGTTCTGTATGGGTTTTTCATAGTTATATTTCTGTTATGTCCCAACATTATGAAACAAATCAAGCAATCCACACAAACATTATGAAAACAGTTTGTGGTGTGAATAAGTTGTATGAATTCACTCAGCATGAATGAACAAACACGGTAATAAAAGTTGGGAAAGCCAGTTCCAGTTCTTCTTCCACCACCAACTTCACACATAGTTAAAGAAAAAGCCCGCAAAATTAAAAACAAAGCAAAAGTGAAAATGAACAACTCATTTCCACTAACAAAAAAATTAAATAGTAACATATTCCACACAACACAAAATGGCAAATACACATTTTAATTAACAAGTGCACATTTTCAGTCTTTACAGTTTTATTTTTTTTATTCATTTACAACCACAAAACACCCCTTTGAGTCGGACCTAATGAACATTATCCAGACTCAAGTTTACTAGATAGAATTAAGACCACATTAAGCCTGTACTAATTTTGTTTGTCTATTTAGAATGTAATTTAAAAGCAATCACCTCCTCAAATGACATAGAATTGTTCTTTGCACATAATCTACAGCAAGTTTCAAACTCTTAATGGGAAGATCATAAAATTCTAGAATAAAAACAGAAAGCACTGTGATGGGATAATTTTTACCGTTCGCTCTTATGCGGTTTAGTGTCATTTTATATATTTGTGATAAAGGCACAGTGTTATTGCATATGATTTTTATTTCCTTTTATGGCCCCTTCAGTAAGGTGTGATGTCAGTTTCACTTTCATATCCCATTTTGTTCAGATTCTGTTAGGTGAAACTTAACACATTTTTAAGCACATGGAGAAGTGAACAGATGAAACTTCATATTCTGTCATCAGCTAAACCCAAATATAAATAAAAGTTTTTGGTGAATAAAGCCATAAGAAAACTTTTCTAATTGCATTTTATATAATTTTACAGCACAAACATTTTTTAACAATACTGTCAAAACATGAAACAAAGTCCAAAAAAGAAGTAGGCTGTAAAAAATTATTTTCTGCATGATGATCATAAATCTAGTTTATTTTTGGAGATTCTACCCACATTTCTGTGCACAATTGATGCAGAAAGTGAAACTTGCTGTTCATTAAATTTCTATTTGTCCACCATGAAGAAGACATAAGATATTTTGGACACACAATTATTACAGAACGCTGCCTGCTCCATTTTTGATCTTTACTGCAATTGCCTTTGTTATGGGTGTTTCCATTAGAGTAGAGTCTCACTTATCCAAGCCTCGCTTATCCAAGCCTCTGGATAATCCAAGCCATTTTTGTAGTCAATGTTTTCAATACATCATGATATTTTGGTGCTAAATTCGTAAATACAGTAATTACAACATAACATTACTGCGTATTGAATTACTTTTTCTGTCAAATTTGTTGTATAACATGATGTTTTGGTGCTTAATTTGTAAAATCATAACCTAATTTGATGTTTAATGGGTTTTTCCTTAATCCCTCCTTAATATCCAAGATATTCACTTATCCAAGCTTCTGCCGGCCCGTTTAGCTTGGATAAGTGAGGCTTATAAATTCTTCCACAGCTTTGAGGAAGACCATTTCTGGTATATTCAATTATTTATAATTTGAACAGGAATACTCAAAATTAACATGCTATATCAAAATAGGTACATTCAATATTCATTATAGCTATGCAGGGGTGAACTACACGTATTGAGCTCTATATGGATTTGGTCCAATGTGCTAGCCCTGGGGTGATTCAAATCTTTCAAATATGTGCAAAAAATATACAGTAGAGTCTCACTTATGCAACATAAATGGGCCAGCAGAACGTTGGATATGAGAATATGTTGGATAATCAGGAGAGATTAAGGAGAAGCCTATTAAACATCAAATTAGGTTATGATTTTACAAATTAAGCACCAAAACATCATGTTATACAACAAATTTGACAGAAAAAGTAGTTCAATATGCAGTAATGCTACGTAGTAATTACTGTATTTACAAATTTAGCACCAAAATATCATGATGTATTGAAAACATTGACTACAAAAATGCATTGGATAATCCAGAACGTTGGATAAGCGAATGTTGGATAAGTGAGACTCTACTGTATTGGCAAATGATATATGCATTGCTGGGCCTGCTCTTTTGTAGGATTACCTTTACCTGGCCCTTTCATTTTGTTGTTATTGTTGCATACTTGCGTTCACACCCAGTGATGCAGGTTGGAAATTATTCCTGTGTCTTATTTTTCCAGGAGTTTTCACTGTCTACTCTTCATTCTTAACAATTTGTAATTCATGTTTTTCAGAGAGTCATCCTTGCAAACTATCTGCATAAATGCATATATGGTATATTCCGTAAATGTGTAAATTTGTGGATCTGCAGGACATAATCTAAAACAACCACAACCACAAAAACATTGCAAATTCAAGGGCCTTTCCTATTACAAAGTAAGAAATATTTCTATTTCCATTTAAAAATAGCAAACCACAGTTTTCAAGGATCTAAATTTAAGTCTAGTTCATTTTTGGTCACTATCTTACTATAGTCCCACTAGTCTTAAAAATGTTGTGAACACGAATGTGTTATTCTTGAGTGAGTGGAGATTTTGTTCCAAGTTCTGCCATGGATTACTTAAATCTGTGGATGCATAGCAAAATGTTGTCCCTTACATAAAATACCAAAATCAAAGTTGGCTTTTGTGAATTTTGTTGTTATTGTTTGAATTGAATATGTTCCAGTTGTGGATGGTGGAAACCATAGATGTAGATGGTCAACTGTATTCCTCTATCTTTACAGCCTACAATTTTCTGTTTTCTAAGCACAGATCACTTCTATGTTCCTTTTATCCTCTTTTCCATGTATATGATATTGTCCTCCTTTAATTGTTAATTGTTTATTCTCCTTTCACAAACGTCTGCCTCCACAACTGGTCCTTTCTCTGTCATTTCCTCCTGACATTCAATCACCACCACAATTCCAAGAGAATTTCTACACAGTAGACCCTTCTCTCTTTGTAAACCTTAAGAGTAGACTTCTTGGCAGTCTTTTCCAAAATGGACAGATAAGTACAATTAATGGCAAAGCAATAAGCAATGAGTTGATTTATTATCACCATAATGAAAATATTGATAATAATTTTGATTTTACAGTAGAAATATTTTGCACTTTCATGGTTTTGTATATCTTGTGTATATGAAGTTGGGAACAATACCAGTTAAATCCATTTCAGCTCCATCTTGTAATCCAACTAAATGTGGAAATGCTAGAGTGCGGTTGAGTATCTGCATGGAAGGGTAAATTAGTATCAAGCTTGAATGACTGCCCTAATAATGTGGATCAACAAGGACAACATAGCCTGGATGGATAAATAAAGTACAAGGACTGTAAAAAGAGTAATTCATAAAAATGTTCAAGGGTCTGTTTTCAACATAAACTCTTAGCTACAAAAGTAGGCTGATAAGAGCTGAAAAAACATTTGTACAGGATATCAGATGTGTAAATCAGACACATATTTACCAGATATTCACAGGGAGCTTTGCACATGTAAATATAAGTGTTGATGAACACAATGCCTATCTAACTTACAAAGTAAATGTGCATGTGTATTTGCTATTTGTATAAATAAGCTGCCTTCATGTTCAATGCTAGCACAGAAGCCGGCAGACTTAACTTTCAGAATGATTGCTATTTTCTAGGCATCCAGCCAAAACAGATACATTTTTTAAAGTTAAACTCTATTCTTCTTGGAAAAATAGGCAACTTGGGAACAGTTGTGTGAAGGAAAGAGCCAATAACATTGGTTGTAGTTAGAGGCTTTAACTCCTATTTTCTGCAGGAGTTATAAAAAATTAAGCGAATACAGAACAGGATAAGAAATAACATGCTGTAACACATTTCCAAATTACACCTACTCTTATGAGATGGAGAAAGACATTTTTATCAATGTTGTTTAGCAGACAATAGGAGTTTGCAAAGTTTCAGAGCTCCATTTCATAATTCAGAGATTCGGAAGATAGGTAAATACAAATCTCCAAATAACTAATAGGAAAGGACGCATCCAAAGCATTTACAAATTGAAACACAAGCCTTTGACATTTTTGGAGCTAATGGAACAAATCTGAATGAAGCAATTATTAAACTTCAGAGATTCAGATGTATGTATATGTGTATATATATAACGGTCCATGGACCCACAGCTGTTAAGTGAATAGCATACAAGAGTTTACAGAACAGTATAACTGGGGAAATTGCTAAACAAACACAAACTACACAGATTCAGATTATGAATCGGAATGGGTTATGAATTGGAGTAGGGACCACCCAAATCTCCAAAATGAATTACTAATCAGATTTCAGCCATTTCACACACCTCTAGTAGACAAGTCATAAGTCATCATTCAGCAGCAAAGCAGTCTGTCAGCGCACAAGCAATAGTGATGTCAAAAGTTGGAAAGCCTTGTTTTGAATGAACAGAAAATAAGTTTCAATAGGATTGACTTAAGAATCAATAGATTCAACTTTCAACAGTAAGACACTTTGAACTTGCCATGAGAGGTTCGTCCATTTTTCCCATTTTAGAGTTGTTCATATACTGCTATTTTTTCAGTGAGGTAAAAGAGTAGAACAAAGGTTGGATAAATCTGCTTCAAAGATATAGCCAGGAACTAGATAGATAGATCCCAAAATACCCAATACAAATGGGGTCTTGGCATTATGGTGTAAGGGCTGTTTTATTCTTTGAAAACAGAAGTTGCATTTTTTCAAGCTTTGGCCAATAGTAGTAAGGGAGGACAGACACAATCTGGTAACTCCAAGAAGGCTATTTCTTCTTTGCCTGCTTTATTTCCTGGTGGTGCTCAAGTTTTCTTTCTTGTTACCAACACCACCACCTACTATGTTGTGTTAATATAATAACTAAAAGAATTCTGGTCAGGGTTTTCAATTTTTATTCCTCTACCATCCACTCTCCAAGGATGTATTGATTCATTTTTGGATATTGTTTTGGCGATGTAGGGAGAAGGCAGCTTTAGCTTGTGGAGACATGAGAGAAGCCTCCCAGTAACACATCTGGGCATCCCCTGGGCAACATCTTTGTAGACAGCCAATTCTCTCACACTTGCAGTATGTTCTCTAGTTGACTTCTGACATGATAAAAATTTTAATCCATATGCACTATTTAGATTCTTGTGTTGGATGAAAGGATTTTTATAGAGTACCCCCTGCTCTCTTTTCAGAAATGAAAAGACGAAGTAGCAGCTGGATATATCTCTAAATTGTGTCCATTATATAAAATGGAAAAAAAATCAAGGTTTGCTTTATACTTTTAAAAATATTTTCAAGTCACGGATCGTGGAATCCGTGGATGTAGACTCCATGAATGTAAAGCTATTTTTAATCTGCTCATTCTGGATCACAAGGTATGATCAATCCAAGTATATGTTAGTACGTTAGTAGCTTTTCTTCCATTCAACAAACAATGCTTGGTTAAATAGTTTACCATATTAATAGGATTTCCTGTTAAGCTGTGTATTTGAACCAAGAACAATACTGAAAAAAATATGTGAGATTATCCTGTGTTGCTTAATCTGCAACACAGTTTAGGTTTTGTTTTGCTATGTAGCTTGTGTTCCTCGGAATGTTAAAAAATAGGAAAACTGAAGAAGCAATGAATTTCAGCCACTGACAAAACAAGAACTGCCTCCCATCAATCAATACTGAACTTCTGACTTATGAAAGAACTACAAAGATCCACGCTTAAGAGAGACTTGTCCAGGCAGCAGACTCCAGACAGAAGGTTGATGGTAAAGCAGTCATTCTTTCAGCAGGATGTCAATAGGGAGAAGTGAAAGTCTTAAGAGTCCTGTCAGATATATAGCGGATACAGTTGGAGAGAAATCAATGTGCATAACATCTACAAAGACTCTCATTCATGAGGAGCCTATATAGCTTGTCAATCCCAAAACCTATGGTGCCAAAGTCCTTCACCTAACATTAGCTCTTGCAATTTTAGCTAACTACTTCATTTTAAGGTTTAGTACAGATTGTTGTGTGCTTTCAAGTCATTTTCAAGTTACAATGACCTGAAGACAGTGGTTCTCAACCTGTGGGCCCCCAGATGTTTGGTCTTCAACTCCCAGCAAACCTAACAGCTGATAAAGTGGCTGGGATTTCTGGGAGTTGTAGGCCAAAACACCTGGGGACCCACCAGTTGAGAACCACTGCTCTAGGACAAACTTATAATGGAGGTTCTTGGCAAAATTTATGCAAAGGGTTTTCCCACCACTGTCACTCCGAGGCCCCTTTCACACAACTGAATAAAATTCTACATTATCTGCTTTGAACTGTGGACACAGATAACCCAGTTCAAAGCAGATATTGTGGATTTTTTTGCCTTGATATTCTGGGTTATATGGCTGTGTGGAAGGGCCCAACACTGGTAAATGTGAGCCTTCACACTGAAATCCATTCATGAGAGTTTTCTGGGACTTTTCAAGCATTCACAGGGTGGTTCAAATAAGATAAGCCATTTATTTATTTTATCATGTCATAAGCAAACCGAGGGTACAAGTTTCAATGTATTTGAAAACACAAATAAAGTTAAAAAGCTTGGCATTATACTAAATGTCTTTTGACCAGTAGCTGGCCACTTGGAGTGCCTCTGGTGTTGCTGTAAGAAGGTCCTCCATTGTGCATGTGGCAGGGCTCAGACTGCATTGTAATAGGTGATCTGTGGTTTACTCTTCTCCACACTCACATGCCGTAGGCTTCATTTTGTAGCCCCATTTCTTAAGGTTGGCTCTGCATCTCATGGTGCCAGACACAGTCTGTTCAGCATCTTCCAAGTTGCCCAATCTTCTGTGTGCCCAAGAGGGAGTCTCTAATCTGGCGTCAGCCACTGATTGAGGTTCCAGGTTTTAGCCTGCCACTTTTGAGCTCTTGCTTGCTGAGGTTTTTCTGCAAGAATCTTTGTAGATCTTTTTTAAAAAAACTATTTCTTGATTTAAGGCATTGGCGTGCTGGCTGATACCCGAACAGAAGATAGGCCGGAGATCAACAACAACAACAAATTTTTTTTATTTATATTCCGCTCTATCTCCCATGGGGACTCAGTGCGGTTTACACATGGTAAACATTCAATACCAACATACAGCATACAACAGTCCAATGATAAAACAACAGCTTAAGCATAATAAAAATGTAAAATAATGTGTTCTTTAAGTATAAAAACAGTTTCAGATTACTCCATTGGGTGATTTAACAACCAATGGGCTTAATATCTGAATAGAACAAGATAGCTGTAAGAGCTAGGATAAGAGCCAAACAGTAAAAATAACATAAAGCCAGGGGTAAAGTGTGAATGGATAGCAGGGAGCATAGGCCAGGATTACACCACTTCAGATCTGCTGAGTAGCTAACAAGGGTTAAACTAGTTAAAATAGCACCCATAAACAAAATCAAAGGAAGTGGATAAAGTACAGAACAGGGACCGTATGGTGGCCATGCGGCGTCTAGGGCTTCAGGTTAGATGTCACTGCCTTGGTCCTTTCATTATTGATAGATAGTAGTTTGGCCATCAGGGACTTCCCTCATTAAGGTAGAAGACTAATTAACATTTGGTTCTTTGTTGTTGTTGTCATTGCTTTTTAACTTCAAACTGCATTATATGGCAGTGCAGATGGGGCCCCAGATTGCTTTATGAAGCCAAACAGGATAAAGCCTTTTTTTTTTTTGAACTGAACACGCCTACCTGTATTTTATAATGTGTTTTATGAATACTGATGTACGTTAATAATTTTTAACTGATTTATATTGCACTGTATAATTTTTATATATGCATTTTATTGTAAGCCGCCCTGAGTCCCCTGTTGGGTGAGAAGGGCGGGATATAAATATTGTAATAAATAAATAAATAAATAAAGCCTGGTTAATCTTGAATAGGACATTAAAAGGTTGTACCAACAATATCCAACTAAATGAAGGACGGGGAAATCTTGATTTAAACTACGTAGAGCCACTGCTAGTTAGAGATGATAATTTACTGGATTAAGTAGCGATAGGTCGTGCATCCTTTATCTGAAAATCCTCCAAATCCAAAATTGTCCACATGGATGGCTGAGGTAGTGACACTTTAGATTTATTTAAAATACTGTATAAGATTAAAAAGGTAAAGGTAAAGGTTTCCCTTGACGTTAAGTCCAGTCGTGACCGACTCTGGGGGTTGGTGCTCATCTCCATTTATAGGTCGAAGAGCCGGCATTGTCCATAGACATCTCCAAGGTCATGTGGCCAGCATGACTGCATGGAGCGCCGTTACCTTCCCGCCGGAGCGGTACTTACTGATCTACTCACATTTGCATGTTTTTGAACTGCTAGGTTGGCAGGAGCTGGGGCTAACAGCGGGCGCTCATTCCGCTCCTGGGATTTGAACCTGGGACCTTTTGGTCCACAAGTTCAGCAGCTCAGCGCTTTAACACACTGTGCCACCAGGAGTCCCTTCAGGTTATTCATATAAGGCATATATGAAACAGAAATGTACTTAGTGTTTAGACTTATATCTCATGTCCAAGATATATTATAATGCACACATATGCAAGCATAGGTATTCAAATCTGTAACTACTTTGCATATATGTTTCCTGCAGTACATTAGCAGAAACCGGCTGAACAAAAATGTCTCTAAGATATTGCTGGGGAAAATAGCAACACTCACTTTTATAAGCATGAGGGAAGGAGAAAAATCTCATTTGAATGCATTAAATCTACCTTATGATTATTGGAAATCCAAATTGCTCCACTGCTAGAGGCCGATGCAATTCTTTGACTCACTAACTGCTAGCAAATGTTTATTTCAAATCAGGAAAGTCAGTAACTTATTGTCATATTATAAGAGATTCAAAATTCAAGTGCATATCCAATGATGTATTGTAGGTAATAACTGATTTTTCGAAAGGAAAAACAAAAACTCAGTCATACATGAAGGTGACAAACAACTCCAATCAAACAATGAACATTATGACTGTGTTCCAGAACATCAGAATTTTTCCATTTTTCTAAGCTAATATTCTTTTCAGAGCATTCACTATTTGTGTGCATATTCATTTAAACAAATTTCTTCTCTTCCTGCCACCAATAAATTTGAATGGGTTGTTGTGAGTTTTCTGGGCTGTATGGTCATGTTCCAGAAGCATTCTCCTACAACCATGGCAGGCATCCTCAGAGGTTGTGAAGTATATTGGAAACTAAGCAAGGGAGGTTTATATATCTGTGGAAAGTTCAGGATGGGAGAAGGAACTCTTGCCTATTGGAGGCCAGTGAGAATGTTGCAATTAATCAACTTGATTAGCATTAATGGACTTGACAGCTTCAAGGCCTGGCTTCTTCCTGCCTGGGGAAATCCTTTGTTCGGAGGTGATAGCTGGCCCTGATTCATGTCTGGAATTCCTCTGTTTTCAGAGTGTTGTTTCTCATTTACTGTTCTGATTTTAGAGTTTTTTAAATACTGGTAGCTAGATTTTGTTCATTTTCATAGTTTCCTGTGTTGTCTGACATGGTAGTTGTTAGAGTGGTAATATGCTGTGTCCAGGTTGGTTCATCAAGTGCTCTGCTATGGCTGACTTCTCTGGCTGAGTTAGTCTGCAGTGCCTTTCATGTTTCTTGATTCATGTTTGGGCACTGTGTTTTGTATGTAATTCCTATGTAGACTTGTCCACAACTGCATGGTATACAGTAAATTTGATTAATTGAACTTTGACATTTTAAAATATTTTAATTTGCTCTGAACAATGTTCAGATCTCCAGAAAGGAAGGGAAACTCCACCCTCCAACACTCTTGACCTTAAAAAAACATTTGGCATTATTTCCTCCCAACACATATTACATGACTGAGATTAAAATCAAAATTTCAAAAATAAAATATACACTTCTGCAGATGTTTTAACAGTAAAAGCATAGAATTAAGACTGTTTATTGTCAGCTCCATTAATCATAATTTATCATTTACTAAAAAAAATCAATGAATTGAGTAATAAAATTCAAAAATAGAAACGATTAACACTGGAAAAAAGAAAAGTCTGGTCTATCAAATTTATATTAGAGCACCTTGAACCATAAAATAACATACAGATATACCACCCTCCATTAAATAGGTATTATAAAATGCCTGTTAAAAATGAAAACTGGGTTTTGCTTAATCCAATTAATTGAATACAACAAAATGAAACAAAAAGCGAGAACAAGACAAATTAGCATAAGTGATAGAAAACCTGAAGACATTATTAAGTTGGTATAATTCTGTGACATTTAGAATGTCAATGCATAATATGCTTGTATTTTTAAAAGAGACAAACACAAAGAGGATTCATGGAAGAAGGGCTACGCTACAGCAATCCCCATGTCATTGTTAATTAAACAGAATAAAGTCAATTTTAATTGGTTTGTGTTGAAACAGAAATTGTATGTTAATAATGTTGTCTTGCTGCTACATCCATTGTTGTGTTAATTTCCTGTTCATTAAAAAATATTTTACTTACTTTTTATTTTTATTGATGGGGGCCAGTTAGGCCTATGGGTATTTATCCATCCACCAATCCATCAATAAATAAAAGAGGAAAAACAACCTTTCCCTGTATGTTAAACATATACTGACGGTGCTATACAATCCAATAACAATTTAAGTCAAGAAGTGGGTCAATAATCAACCAAAGGTAAACAGTAGAGCTAATGACACAGATAAATTTCCCTATCAAATAGCTCCATAAAACACCTAAGAGAAATCACTGATTATGAATGTACCTGAAAGATTACTGATGTGATATATCCCAACTGGTAACAAATTAAATTAGCATGGTGCCTCATTTTTTTAAAGGCTTATATTTTGTTCTCATTTTCTAATTCTTAAAGTTCAACAAATAGGAACAACTTTACCTGATGCCTACAAAGTGTGAGTGCAGGTTGGTAAAACAGAAGCAAACTTTCAGATCAACAAAAATATGGATGCCTTTTCATGCTATTTGCCGTATAGAATGATAATCCATGTCAATACTACGGTTTTGAACAATGATTTTATTAAAATGCAAGGAAGTCAATAACTCTAACAGACCACATCAAATGATTACAATATTGTGGCAAACAAAAATGTTTTGGGAGCAGGTACATATCATCAAAAACTTTGTTACGTATCATCCAAATAGGACATTGTAACTGCATAGCCATAACAGAAAACGCTCTGTCCTTTTCAATATAATAAAATCATTTTCTATTAGAGCAGGTAATACAATACAAAGGTACTAGGAAAAGAGACACTCGGGAAATATAGGGTCTGCCTACACTATAGAATTAATGCAGCTTGAGACTACTTTAACTCCTATGGCTCAAGGCTATGGAGTCGTGGGAGTTGTAGTTTTGCAGGGTCTTTAATCTTTTCTGCCAAAGAGTGCTGGTGCCTCACCAAACTAAAAAAATCCCAGGATTTCATACTATTGAGCTATGTCAATAAAGGGATGTCAAACCTCATTAATTTTACAGTGTAAATGCACCCATAGACAATTTCTGTGGCCCCAATTAATGGGTAATAGTAACATTACAGGAATTCTATTTTTCACAGTGTTCTCAATAGAAAGGGTGTTATAAAATTCCATGGCTTCTGAACAACTCTGATAGATTCTTTTGTGAGACTGTTGCAAATTTTATTCTTGAGATGAGTAACTTTTAAGTATGCTTTCCACTTATATGTAACTTCCACTTGTTGTATATACCTGTGTTGTGAT
The DNA here is from genome assembly GCF_035594765.1 of Anolis carolinensis. Classification (NCBI taxonomy): domain Eukaryota; kingdom Metazoa; phylum Chordata; class Lepidosauria; order Squamata; family Anolidae; genus Anolis; species Anolis carolinensis. The sequence goes on from NC_085845.1 coordinate 54,489,348, forward strand.
ATTGTTATTGTATGTCAATAAAGGCTGTGTGTGTGTGTGTGTGTGGGGGGGGGGTGTAACATCTGAAATGAAAATAAAGTTTAAGTTGTATGATAACATGGGTGAAATTCTAAGCAGAAGTTGGTGATCCTCGACATAAAGTATATACAGAAGTACAAGTCCATTAAATTATAAGTAATGTACAGACTCCCACAAAGAAGAGTTTTAAAGGGAAAGGATGTGTTTTTATAGACGTTTTTTTAGGCAGATAGTTGAGGGTACTGCTGGCTGGACAATAACAAATGGTTCAAGAGCTCTTTAAGTGTTATGCTGGTGTGAAACTGGATACAATAAGGTCAAGGTGAAAGTCCTACAGTAAAAACTAGCAGGTATTTAGGCCACAAGAAATAGCCTTTGAATGACCCTTCAAAGCAGGAATTTGGCAGAAGGAGCAAAATTGCTATTGCAAAGGGCAAAAGCATTCTTCCTCTGGGAAATGTTTTGAAAATACACATAATTTGATGCAATCTGTTCCACTTTCAAACAGCAAAAAGATTTATCTGCAGAACTTTCTACAAAGGATGCTTCTCCTCAAAAATACATTCATAGCTAGGATGCTTTAGACATATAAAACTCAGAAGATGAATTTCACCAATTCATCAGGGATTTTCTTTTCTATTCTATTCTAACCCCTTCCAGGTATCACACTATGCAATTCATAGGAGGCTTTCCCCCTTAATGTGTCTCAGGATTCCTGTTCATGAATCTCACCTGAATGCACATTCTTTGGGGATTTTGATAGCTTGAAAAGGAGATAAGAAGAAAATCAAGAAGGACATGACTATTAATGAGAAATATATGAATCTGTTAATTATGTCTATCAGTTTGCTATTCCTGCAGGGGGTGAGTTGACTATTTGAGAATATTCCAATGTAGCTCTCATTTGCAAAGTCTGAAGCATTTACTGTAAATGCTGACAAAGTGGCACTTGATCCTTTCACTAGATCTAAGTCATCCTCTCTACACATAAACACAAACACACAGCCCAATTTACTCCATGGCTTTGGGTCACAAGATTTTAGATGGTGTGAGCAAATCCAATTGGAGGATTTTCTATTAATAGGAATTTAGAACTGGTATTCCTGTCTCTGGGGGAATGTCTCTTTAATGGACTCCACCAATCACTGTCCATGTCTCAATATAAACTTTAAGGTTTGAGAGAGGAGTAATATAGAGTAGAATCTAAGGTTGCATCTATACTGCCATATAATCCAGTTTCAGAATGCGGATTAACTGCTGTGAACTGGTTTATATGAGTCTATACTGTCATTTAATCCAGTTCAATGAAATTAATATGCATTCAGAAACTGAAATATATGGCAGTGTAAATGAGACCTAAAAGTGTGCTTATCTCAGTCCTGACTGAAAAAGTCTGACAGCCTTACTATTGTTAGGTATGATAACTATAGGGAGTTTCTATATTCAAAGGCAGTAAATAAAGGCATGTCAGTTGTGGGACAATAACAATGGCAGATAGCTACTCTCCTTATGTCCTGCTTGAGTTAGTTCTGGGGACAACCCCTTGTCTCCTATTAGAAACAAGCGATTGGGGTAGATATCTGATGCAGAGTGAATGAATTACTTTTTACACTTACGCTAAATGCCATATCCCAGTTTATCATTCCCCAAATTGTCATACCCCAAATTGTTGTTATAGAGCCATTAATGCTTTCCATTTGCATTTTAATTGATTAATGACTTATGGGAAAAGATATTGATTTAATAAAGTAGAAGGAGGCAGTGTAAAAGAACGAAGATTCTCACAGTCCACCCCATAGAGGAATCAAGGAAATAATCAAGGCTTTGAGTTTGCAAGAACAAATCAATGGATTTGATAAGGTCTTTAATTCAGAGGGCCTCCATAAGTTGAATTCAACTTGATGCGAAATGTGAAAAAAAATGTGTTAAGGATAGTTCTTGGAAGGGAAGCCTTTTTCGCCTGCTGTCCACACATTAATCACCTATAGACTTCCTTGCAGCAATATTCAGCCCCTTTCATGCTGACATTCTAGCAATTCAATAAACATTACATCAGGGTTATCAAACTCATTTTCATCGAGGGCCACATCAGCTTTACGGTCATCCTCAAATCCATGGATATAAAGGGCCAACTATAATTTTTTTACATAGTGGCTGGTTTTTTTTCATGTCAGGACTGACTTGAGAAACTGCAAGTTGCTTCGGATGTGAGAGAATTGACTGTCTGCAAGGACATTGCCCAAGGGACGCCCGAATGTTTTGATATTTTTACCATCCTTGTGAGGGCTTCTCTCATGTCCCCGCAAGGAGCTGGAGCTGATAGAGGGAGCTCATCCACAGTCTGCCGAGGTTGGATTCGCACCAGCAACCTTCAGGTCAGCAACCAAACCTTCAAGTCATCAGTCCTGTCAGCACAAGGGTTTAACCCACTGCACCAACAGGGGCTCATTAGGTTTTACCCAGTTTGGGTCCCCAGATGTGATTGAACAGCAACTCCCATCACTTTTGATTATTTGCCATGCAGAGTGAGGATAATGGGAACTGCAATCCAACAGCATGTGTGTCTCTGGGGTTGGAGAAAGGTTAAAGGACATTTTAACACCAGATATATCCAGAAGCCTTACATCCAAATTCAAACCCCACTCTCCTGACAAAACAAAATGAACTGCAGTCTTTCAGATGTTACAGTATCACCATTCCCATCAGCTTTAGCCATGATGTCTAATGTTCAGGAATACAGGAGTTGTAGTCCAGTATCTGGAAGACCACATATAATGACTTGGGGGTTGGATTGGCCCGCACATGTGCTTTACAGGGTTCCCAATTGCCTTTGCTCTCCTCTTCTCTCTACATTCTGGAGTAGTACCAGACCTCCCCCCCCCCCTTCTCAAATGACACTTGAAATATAATGTTTGTTCTGGCAACCTAAAATTTGGAAAGATTAGTTTTATTTTAAATGAAAAATGAAATAATCAGGATTCTGTCTTCTGCCTCCTTAACAATTTCCATGCCTATGCAGTATGATCCAAAAGTCAAAACACAACTAGATCTAGGCAATTGTGATCTGTGATGGCCTTATGTTTTTGTTGGCAAAGAGAAGTATTTCTGTGGAAAGTATCCATACACCAATTAAATTTGGACTTTAAAATTTCTTCATGCACAGGAGACATCAGGAGAAAGGGAGATTTCCTTGGCATTACATTTCCTGCATACAGTTTCATATCTCGTAAGATACATGGCCATCTGTTGGGTATACTTTGTGTTTTCTTGCATGGAAGGGGATTGAACTGGATGGTCTTTGTGGTCTCTTCCAAATCTATGGTTCCATGGTTCTGTTATATAATGGGAAAGTATTGTGTTCAATTATATCCCCCTCCCTTTGCATTTTATTAATAACCCACAAAAATGAGGATTTATGCATCTCTCCTTTTGCATGGTATATTTTGTATGTACAATATGAAGATGAATTTGCCATATTTCTATCTACTTATGGTTATGAAAAATCCCTCTCAACTTTATTGTAATTGCTCACATTCCACCAACATGTTCTTCTCATCCCTATTTTGCATCAAGTTGCAAGACCTTGTGTCCCTTTGGCACTGAAATAATTGATTTCACACGTATGGCTAATTTATGCATTTATTTGTGCATAATCCCAAAAGTCTACTTTGTTGTTACTGTTTTTTCAATTAAGCCCAATTAAAGTTCAATTCAAAATGCATTTATAGCTTTACGTACCCTTTATTTTTCTGATGTTCCCTATAAGGTTTGCATGCCAACATGGAGATTTTGTAATAAGTCTTTCACGGAATCTGGGAACTCCACCAAAAATCCATTCATATATCTACTTCTCACTACTTCCCAAAAGATCTGCATTTGCCATGTCAACAAAACTGAAAGCCTAGTGTTCCTTCCAAAAGGCAATGCCTGTTTTGTTCTCAGTCTGCAACTTATCTGGTTTTTTGACAACATTATAAGTGGGTTGTAGGAGCATTGTCGCTCTGGTGCTTTGATGAAGCATTACACTTCTACTGTACTGAAGTCTTGAAATGCTGTTCCATTGCTCATTTTTTGAGCCTGTTTCTTCAGGGTCTGGCTAAATTGCTGATACTTACACTGATAAAACAAATTAGCAAATTGGGCCAGACAAAAGAATAGAAACTGTCTCCCAGAACCATCTGTACAAAGTGTTAAGCTAAAGAAATATCTTCAAGCAGAAGGAACAGGAAGCTCCAGGTTTAAATTACTATAGTATAAGTTAATACTGAAATGTTTATAGGTTCAATCACATAAATCCTTCCAAAGAGGGATTTGAACATGAAAGGTTGGGAGCCCTATTTGAGATTATGAAGTTCACAAAAATAGCTATGGGGGAAGCAGGATATTACCCTCAAACAAACAAAAATCCAGTTTCTCAACTTTCTAGCATTGCAGTAACTTTAAATATCAGCTGAGCATTAGGGTAAAAAACACTTTAAGCATCAAAAGAAAAGGAACAAAGTTACCAGGGAAATGAATGAATACACAAAATATTGGCATCCCAGGTTTTTATATCTCACCACCTATGATGCTAGAAATTTGGGAACCGAGGCAAAATTTCATTGGGTTCAATTCTTATGGAAGCAGTAAGGTTATTCTATTTTGAGAAAGATTTCAAAACCCTGTGGAGTTTTTGAAGAATATTCATAGTTTGAACTGATTTTGTGTAATGTTTACACCTTTTGTGCAATAAACATTCTTTTCTGTGAAGAAAACAGGATTTTCCTATGCACTAAATGATGTTTGTTGTACAGCAAATGATGTATCCCATAAAATTATAGATTTTGTGCAAAATAAAATACCATGTGCTCATTTAATTCAGAATAAGTCCCAAACTGCAAATATCTTAGTCAGCCTGGAATCTGTGAGCAACAGCTTCAGGGCAGCCTGGACCGCTAGATTTGGTGAGATCCAGCCCTGATCTGATGTTTAACTGGGTCACTGGTGCTTTCACCCTTTTACTATCACTCATCAGTGCAGGGAAATAGACTGGTTCATAGCCATGATAGTGCTTCTGCAACTCATAGCTACTCACAGAACTCCTGACCATCATGGACCACTCTGCTGAAGAAGATGAAGGGAGGTGATCCCCCTTCTTTTTCCTGATCCTATGGGTTTCTCTGTGGTGTCATCATCATCATCATCATTTACTTTATTTATATTTCGCCTTCCTCCCCGAGGGGACTTAAGGGAGCTAACAGTCACATACTTTGATTAATTTCAAACAAAGAAAATACAAAAATTTAAAACAAAACAGTACTGTGTGTGTCAAGTTAAAAATACAATTAAAATACATACAATAAATGCAATAAAATGCATTTAAAAACACCCAATTTCCCCAAAATCCCACTCGCCCTCTCTCCCCTTGGGAACTCAGGGTGGCTTCCAAAGTAAAGCGAAAATGGCAATGTTCAATGCCTGTATGAAACATAATAAACAATTTATAGATAGTTAAAGATAAATCAATCAAAATCAAGAGTCTGCCTGCAAAAAAAAAAAAAAGGCTAGACTTACTTGCAGTCATCATCATCATGAATATTATTTCTTACTTCTCATGGCTCAAGTAGGGCACTCGTGCGATCAGGAAGAAGCAGGAGGGTATCACATAACTCTGTTAAGGTGCATAACTTTGCTAAGACAGTCCTGTTTCCATGACAACCCTGGGTCTGTCCCAGTGCTGGGCACAATCTGGACCTTGTTTTCTGTATAGGATGGGATCATGAAGATTGTGATATGTAGGGAATTTCTACAGTTCCAATTTTACTGACCAATTATTACATGGTCATGTATAGATTCACTGAGACTCAGAACCTTTGCAAGGGTGGATTTATTGGATTTACTGCAACCATACCTTGAGAATCTGACTTGGCCATGATGGCCCATGCCTAAGTTACCTCCAGACTGGATTCTATGTGGGGCAGCTTTTGAAGATGGTCGTGAAAATATAACTGCTACAAAGGTCAGCAGCTGGGTTGCTAACTTGTGCAAATTATAGGGAGTGCGCAACCCCCCTATTAAAACTGTTTCGCTGGCTGCTAATAAGTTTCTGGTCCCAATTCAAGGAGCAGGTTATTACCTACAAAGCCCTAAACTTTGTCCAGCCTGTCTTCATAATAACATCTTCCCCTATGAACCTGCGTGAGCTTTAAGGTCTGTTAGTGAGGCCCTTCTCTTGCTCCCACCTTTGTCACAAGCGTGGTTGGTGAGGAAGAGGGAGAGGGCCTTCTTGGTGGTACCTCCCCAGCTCTGGAACTCCTTCCTCAGAGAGATTAGATTAGCGCCCATCCTGTCCACCTTCTGTAAAGACCTGAACATTTGGTTGTTCCAATGTGCCTTTGATTAATTGGTTCAACAATTGACTTGGACCTTCTAGCCCTAATCTAATATCTGGCTCTTGCACTTTACTACTAGTCCCACCCTTGCAGTATATTGCAGAAGTCCTTGCCCCACCCTCTCAGTTCTGAACATGCCGACTGTGCTCGGCTACTCGTTGTTGTTGTTGGTTGCTTATGTTTCTGTGTTTTATATGTTTTAAATTATTGCAATGCAATGTGTTTTATGGTGTTATATTTTAGTTTCATTTTACTGGGTTTGGTCCCCATGTAAGCCACCCCAAGTCCCTTCAGGGAGATGTGATGGGATATAAGAATAAAGTTGTTGTTGATATTATTATTATTATTATTATTATTATTATTATTATTATTATTATTATGTTTTTCCTTGGATTGAGGATGAAGTATCTCTTCATCCAGCATCAGTCAGGGGCAAATATAGATCAGCGGCATAAGCAGCCTGACACTGGGAAACTCTCCTCTGCAGAGCAGAACCATCAGCCCCAAAGCAATGGGGATAACAGAGTCAGCGCAGGATCAGGGGTTTCAGGAAGCAGACCAGGATCTAAGTATTCCAGCTAGGCTGCAATTAAGATCTGATGCTATTCAACTGAAGAGATCCAGTCAGTTGGCTGAGAGGAGGACCAACAGGTGGGATCACTTGGGAAAGTGGCATAAGTAGCTGGAATCTGGATCAGCTAGCTACTGGAAGCAATGCTGGTGAACTCTTGACCTGCTGATTGGAGTTTAATTTTGGTGTGTGGATTACAATTTAGCTTGCAGTCTTAGTGTTGAGGAGATTACTTGGCTTTGAGTATTTTGGAAAGGACTTTGGACTATTTTTGTATCTCACCCTTATTTTGGCTGACTGCTTTAGATGACCTCAGACTGTTCTGGACTATGATGTGGTGTGCATCTACTTAGCAGTATTCTGGTGGACAGAACATCAGCAAAGAAATTGTTTTGCTGTCATCATTGCACCTGCAAGAACCATTCAGCAGTGTTGCTCTGAGTGGTCAGAGGTCTATTGCACACTGGTCCTCAAGAGGAAAATGCTAACCACACAACAGTCCACTGTGAAGAAGTTGCATGGCAATTTGCAGATTAAACTCACTCCAATGCTATCTGTTTTCCTCCCCCCCCCCCTCACCCTTCATGCCTCCTGATGTACTGATGCACATCTCTCCCTAAAATGGAAAATTAAAAACTATTTTGTAGCCAGTTTCCATGGGAAATGTATACATCTTTCTGATCTCAAACCAATTCCAGGCAGGGCAATCTGATCATTTGAGCAGTAAAACCAGTTCCTCCCAAACAGGTTTCAAGTTGGATTATAATGTGAGTGTAACAGTGCTTATCATTTTCATCAGATCACAAATATTGATTCAATAATGCAATGTAATCTTAGTAAAGGTAAAGGTTTCCCCTGACATTAAGTCCAGTTGTGTCTGACTCTGGGGGTTGGTACTCATCTCCATTTCTAAGCCGAAGAGCTGGCGTTGCCTGTAGTACCTCCTAAGTCATGTGGCTAGCATAACTGCATGGAGCGTCATTACCTTCCTGCAGAAGCAGTACCTATTGATCTACTCACATTTGCATGTTTTCGAACTGCAAGGTTGGCAGTAGCTGGGGCTAATAGCAGGAGGTCACTCCGCTCCCCAGATTCGAACTGCTAACCTTTTGGTCAGTACATTCAGCAGCTCAGTGGTTTAATCCGCTGCGCCACTGTGGGCTCCAATGTAATTTTACATGTTTAAAAATTCAGTTAAATTTAAATTCAAATATGAAAGCTTAGCCCATGAACCTGGGTTCTAAAATAAGATAGCACAAAAATGTTTTCAGAAGAAAACTTCCATCATCACTTCCATAATGCAGAAACTTCTGGTAACTTTTGAACGAAGTTTATCCGGATTACTGGAAGAGAGGTTATTCTGAACAATGCAGATAGAATACAGGAGGCTGCTATGGGAATGAAAAATTCCCATTGGATCTTAAAATCCAAAATGAGGTTTGACTCAACGTAAGCTAATTTAAGAAAACTCATAGCAGGAAATTTACCCAGCTTTTCTTGGCTCCCTTCCAGCATCTTCTTCGGTTAATGTATTTCATAATCCAAGCCATAATAGGATGTTGCATGAGGCAGTATGGGATATTAGTAGAAGATGCAAATTCACATCAGTATTCTGCCAGAATGTTAAGACTCCTGATTAATTTCTGTTCAAACATTGATTTTAAAGGTCTTACAGAAAGCAAAGCCCTCTGTCTGTATTATATTTAAATGTCACTTCCCATAATAAATAGCAATAATTGGTTTCAAAGGCTAATAATCTCCAACCAAATGTATATTTTTCATGGATTTATCCAAGTGGAAAAGTGATTTTATGCAAAAATCAATTTCTGTATATATTTGTTGTTTTTGCACATGGATTGCTCAGGCAATATCATTACATTTAAATGTCAGAAATTTACCATACTCACCCTTCCTCGGTGCATTTAATGGCTATATAGATCCCAAACTAATGCCTATACAGTATTTTCAAATACTATCAAAATTGAACATGGCTAGTGTATACTTTCACTTATCTTCTATGAAACGTTTTAAAGGAAGCAGTTGAGCCTTGGAGGCATTTTTAGAACCAATCAATAATGAACTTGAAGAAGGCTGTTGACATACTTTGGCTCATGATTTTAAACACAGTAATGTATAATTACATATATTACAGGAAGGGATCAAACATAGTAACTATTTAACATCTTTAGTCTTTGAAGTTCTAATTGTCATTGTCGCAACTATTTCCATTTTCACTATTTGGCCATAACACATCTGAAAAAGGCTGCCCAAAGCATATATCATTTTCATCTTCAAACAATGTATTTCAAAACATTCTCTACTAGAGTCAGTTTGACTGTCTGTACCTGCCAACTGGCTGCCAATTAGTTTCCAGGCAAAGTACAAAATGTTTGTTGTTTCTGATAAAAACCATGGTTTGGATTCAGGTTACACATGGATTTTTCTTCTCCCCTATTGTCTATGTCATATACTAAGATACTCTGGGGAAAGGTACTACAGTTAGCCAGGACTAAACAAGAAAATGTTAACTTAAAAACTTCCAGTGCTATCAAATTGTGGAATAACCTGCTGGAAAATATTTGACACCTAGATTTACTGTTTGAGTTGAAAATAGAACCAAAGACCATTCCCTTCCAGCAAGCCTATCCAGGTGGTTTTTAAATTATGAATTTATAGTTTTTAATATGTATACTTTTTCACTGGTGTTATGCTCTTTTAAATGATTATGTATTTTTAAATGGTCATGTTTTTAACTGTTATGTGACTATTTATAGTTGTATTTTAATCTGTCATTCCTCCTTTGATTCATAGAGAATGGTAGGCAAGAAATAAATGTTATTATAACTATTGTAATATTACCACTAATTGAGCTTGGCATGTCTATCTGGAACAGTCTAAGACTGTAAATTTAACCAGATGGTATACAGGAAAAAAATCTTCTGTTCTCATGGGTTTATTGGAAAGTTTGACAGGAGTCACAAAAAAGGAAATGTGCAGCTAGCACAGCAGGGGAAGCGGCATAAATTGGACACAGCATCCTATTTAGGCAGCACCTCATCGTTACTTAGAGTTTGGAGGCAAAATCTGTGATTGGTCACTTCAGATGTCATGCAAGGTCAAAATATGCAAAAAAAAAATCCTGAGCAAAACTCAGATAAAGATACATATTTCCCAACAGAACTCAATCTTAACAACTATGCCAAGATTTAGAATTATTCTCTGATAAGTTTTCTATTGCTAGTGATTTACTTTTCAGAGGGATGGAATTATTTATTTAGTGGCCATAGGAGATCAGAATGTACTTGAACCCCCAAAATTGCACAGGTAACAGGAAAGTTAAACTTAATAAGAAAGCACGTGGCACTTGGGTTCCTTGCACAAATGACAATTACTTATTGATATGAATGGTATTTCACTTATTTATCCATCATAGTAGGCCTTGCGGCTTCTCAACATAAAGCACTTTTATGAGAAATCACTTATATATTAATTAGTTTTCAAATAATATTTGAGTAACATACATGGAGCCCTCTCATTGCAGGCTTATCACTTAAGCCCTATCTACTCTGCGATATGATTTTCAGGGTAAACTGTTCATATAATGCATTGCAGCAATGCAACTAGGGAGAATGGCCCATTGTAGTAATGTTCACAGCTGACCAACCTTTTAGAGTTGATAAAAAGGCACAACCCACAAAAGACACTGGTGCATCAAGATGTACTGTCCCAGCTCCGGGACACAAGAGTACCTATATAAAAGGCATTCAAGTTCTCATTTCTGCTTTCTAACTCTTTAGTATCGTTATATCCTTATAAAGAATTAAGCCTTTTCATCCACAATATTTTCCTCAGGATTTCTCTAAATGCCCACATTACATTTTTATTTCAATTGGTCACGAATAGTATATTCACCGGTCTTTGAAGTGAATGAAAAATGAACAAGGAAAATGACACACAATAGAAAGCAAATTATAGGAGCTCAGCTTGAAAGGCAGTATAAAAAACAGGTCAAGAGTTATGGAGAAATTCCATACTACTACTTAAATGTGCTTATTACTTTTGGAAATGAAATTTAAAGTGGAATCACCTAAAACCACATCTATTTTTTCCTCCTGAGAATAGTATTCTTTGAACTACAAAATGAAACCAACTTGATGTTCAAGTAATGCCCTGCATATGTAAGTCATTTATGTGTGGCATTGAACACACTGCATTTATTTGCATAATAATTGAAGTTCGAAGATTCAATGAGAACATTCAATGAAGTTTTTTCAATGTTTAAAATAAAGGTGAATTTCCCAAATACAGATCCTAAAACCTAAAACAAAAAGTGAAACACCTTTTGTTGAATACAACTGGTCACTTGTAACCTGGAGTGATGTCAGCCGGAGGGCCAGAGTAACACAGTTGGGGGGGGGGGGGGCGAAACTCCACTGGACATTGCTTCTCCACTTGCTTGTCACTCCTGGTGATAAATGACTAACAAGCCATGCCATACTCACTGGCTGCCATGATGAGGAAAATGGCACGGAGACAGTGAGTGCTATCCTGTATCTCCAAACCTCTGGAGCTTGGGGAACACAGGATGACTGTGTAAACAGTTGCAGACCAGCACAACTGTTTACATGGGTCCAAGGTCATAATTTGCTCCAAATTCTGTAGGAGCAACCCACAACTTTGGCTTAGGTGGTTCAAGGCTATGTTAAGGTGGACTTGGCCTGTATTGATTCAGATCAGTTCTGTGCATCATTTAGTCATACAGAGCTGATTCACCAGCCCTTCACCATATGTGGCCAGTGTAGATGTATCCTTAGTAAATAATTACTTCTGTAGTACAAAGAGATTTCTTCACCTTCAGATCTTCACTATTATGATAGTAGATTTCCATTACCATTTCATGATGTTTTCTTACTATGAATGATGGCCCTTCCACACAGCCATATAACCCACAATATCAAGGCAAATAATCCACAATATGTGCTTTGAACTGGGAGTATCTATGCAGAAAATCCCACAAAATCTGCTTTGAACTGGGTTATCTGAGTCCACACTCAGATAATGTGAGATTTTCTGCCTTGATATTCTGGGATATAGGGCTGTGTGAAATGGCCCTTGGTTATCTGAGTCCACACTGCCATATAACCCAGTGCAAAGCAGATAACATGTGGAAGGGGTCTGAGTTGTTGTCTGGTGCTCCTCTTCTATAGTAGTAATAATAATAATAATAATAATAATAATAATAATAATAATAATACTTTATTTATACCCCGCCACGATCTCCCCAACGGGGACTCGGGGCGGCTTACATGGGGCCATGCCCAGAACAATACAATATAACAAAATATAAAAAGAACACATCATAACACAATTAAACAATACAATAGATAATAATATACATTACAACACAAAATCAGAAAAGCAATAAAAACCAGGGCGGGCCACATGGACACTAAGTTAAAACTCGGGGTGAGAAAGAAATAAGAATAAAAACCACGGGGAACAGGGACATAAGATAGTGGTACAGTCTCGAGGATAGATGTTGGAGGGGAGCAACAAAAGGAAGAATATGACAGTTACTCTCCAAAAGCACAACGGAAGAGCCATGTTTTTAAGTCTTTCTTGAAGGCTAGTAATGTGGGTGCCACTACCCTTGTTCTAGGAACAAGGGTAGTGGCACCCCTCATAGGTTTGCCTGTATTGTACTAGTCCCCATATGGAAACTGTCAATACGAATGCTACCAATGTTTACAAATGAAAACAATTGATTTTATGTGAAGCAGATCTAAGACAAGTCAACTAAGACAAGTCAAACACGCATTCTGGACTTTAAGAGAGCTGACTTCCAAAAAATGAAGGAATTACTGAGCGGCATTCCATGGATGCCGATATTAAAAAACAAGGGAGTTAAGGATGGATGGGAGTTTTTCAAAAGTGAAATACTCAAGGCGCAAATGCAAACAGTGCCAACAAAGAAGAAAAATAAGACAAGTGCAAAGAAGCCAGAATGGATGTCCAAAGAACTTCTAACTGAGCTAAAGCTCAAAAGTGACATGCACAAGAAGTGGAAAAGGGGAGATATCACCAAAGAAGAATTCAAACGTATAGCCAACACCTGTAGGGAAAAGGTTCGCAAGGCTAAAGCACAAAATGAGCTCAGGCTTGCCAGGGACATAAAAAACAACAAAAAAGGCTTTTTTGCTTACGTTGGTAGAAAAAGGAAGAAAAAGGAGGCGACAGGGAAAAAGGAGGCGACAGGAGACAGGGAAAAGGCAGAACTACTTAATGCCTTCTTTGCCTCGGTCTTCTCACAAAAAGAAAGCCATCTTCAACCTCAGCAACATGGAATGGACGAAGGATTGGGGGAAATCCAACCCCAAATAGGGAAACAAGTTGTCCAGGAACACTTGGCCTCTCTAAACGAATTCAAGTCCCCAGGGCCAGATCAGCTACACCCAAGAGTACTGAAGGAACTAGCGGAAGTTATTTCAGAACCACTGACAATTATCTTCGAGAGTTCTTGGAGAACGGGAGAAGTCCCAGCAGATTGGAGGAGGGCGAATGTGGTCCCTATCTTCAAGAAGGGAAAAAAGAACGACCCAAACAATTACCGTCCGGTCAGCCTCACATCAATACCAGGCAAAATTCTGGAAAAGATCATTAAAGAAGTGGTCTGCGAACACTTAGAAACAAATGCGGTCATTGCTAACAGTCAACACGGATTTACCAAAAACAAGTCATGCCAGACTAATCTGATCTCTTTTTTCGATAGAGTTACGAGTTGGGTCGATACAGGGAATGCTGTGGATGTAGCGTACCTGGATTTCAGTAAGGCCTTCGACAAAGTCCCCCACGACCTTCTGGCAAACAAACTAGTAAAATGTGGGCTAGACAAAACTACGGTTAGGTGGATCTGTAATTGGCTAAGCGAACGAACCCAAAGGGTGCTCACCAATGCGTCGTCTTCATCATGGAAAGAAGTGACAAGTGGAGTGCCGCAGGGCTCTGTCCTGGGCCTGGTTCTGTTCAACATCTTTATTAACGACTTAGACGAAGGGTTAGAAGGCACGATCATCAAGTTTGCAGACGACACAAAACTGGGAGGGATAGCTAACACTCCAGAAGACAGGAGCAGAATTCAAAACGATCTTGACAGACTAGAGAGATGGGCCAAAACTAACAAAATGAAGTTCAACAGGGACAAATGCAAGATACTTCACTTCGGCAGAAAAAATGGAAATCAAAGATACAGAATGGGGGACGCCTGGCTTGACAGCAGTGCGTGCGAAAAAGACCTTGGAGTCCTTGTGGACAACAAGTTAAACATGAGCCAACAATGTGATGCGGCTGCTAAAAAAGCCAATGGGATTCTGGCCTGCATCAATAGGGGAATAGCGTCTAGATCCAGGGAAGTTATGCTCCCCCTCTATTCTGCCTTGGTCAGACCACACCTGGAATACTGTGTCCAATTTTGGGCACCACAGTTGAAGGGAGATGTTGACAAGCTGGAAAGCGTCCAGAGGAGGGCGACTAAAATGATTAAGGGTCTGGAGAACAAGCCCTATGAGGAGCGGCTTAAAGAGCTTGGCATGTTTAGCCTGCAGAAGAGAAGGCTGAGAGGAGACATGATAGCCATGTACAAATACGTGAAGGGAAGTCATAGGGAGGAGGGAGCAAGCTTGTTTTCTGCTGCCCTGCAGACTAGGACACGGAACAATGGCTTCAAACTACAGGAAAGGAGATTCCACCTGAACATCAGGAAGAACTTCCTCACTGTGAGAGCTGTTCGACAGTGGAACTCACTCCCCCAGACTGTGGTGGAGGCTCCTTCTTTGGAGGCTTTTAAGCAGAGGCTGGATGGCCATCTGTCGGGGGTGCTTTGAATGCGATTTCCTGCTTCCTAGCAGGGGGTTGGACTGGATGGCCCATGTGGTCTCTTCCAACTCTACTATTCTATGATTCTATGATTCTATGATTCTAAGGATTGGTCTAACAAAAGGGATAAACATCAGAACTCATAATAACTCACTTTCTGAAAGGGCATGTCCCCTCCCCTCCTATTTAAATCAATCAATTGGACATGCAATATCTATATTCATTAAAATATATGCCAGTACAGGCTTACTGGAAATTTAATAATGCAATTTATTATTGTTGCTTGTTATAATGTTAGACAGTCCTTGCCCATTACTTAAAAAGAAACTTTTGGTGAGTTAGAGAAAACTATAATCATAAAATGTGGAGCAAATCTGACAAAAAAAAATTACAAATGCCCAAGAACACCCCGAAATATAATTTTAACTTGGTAACACACTGTAGTTCCCACAAATTATAAATGACTCTATGCAACCTCTAGTGGACGCTGTTTCTCTGCTGAGTAATAAGGCACACTAATCTTTCAAAAAGAAGATATGGGGAAATTTGGGGGGAAATCACAGCTTTAAAGTTTCTTTTCTGGACTACATATCAAAGAAACATCAATGAGAAAGATGAATAATTACATCCTACATTTCACTGAATTCAATTAATTAAAATATTAATTCATTATTTCAATTTAATTTCACTGGATTCAAATAAAAATACACTTCATTGAATTCAATCCAATACATTCACTGAATTCTGAGTAGAAACAAGAAGGGTTTAAAATTAATCTCATGGTCTGTGTTGGTTTGTTTTGAGCTTAACAGATTTCTAAATTTGTCATTACCATTTCCCCTAAAATAAGACAGTGTCTTATATTAATTTTTGCTCCCAAAGATGTACTAGGTCTTATTTTCAGGGGATGTCTTATTTTTTCATGAAGAAGAATTCACATTTATTGTTGGACAAAAAAAAGAGAACATTTATTATATACTGTACAGAGTTGTCATCACAAAACAGCATGACCATATATCTGCTTTGAAGTGGATGATATGAGTCTAAACTGTCATAGAAAACAGGTTTCTGAATCCTGATTATTTGTTTTGAAGTGGGTGATATGAGTCTAAACTGTCACAAAATCCAGGTTTCTGAATCCAGATTATCTGCTTTGAAGCAGAGGAGGATATTTGCTTTGAAGTGGGTGATATGAGTCTAAACTGTCACAAAATCCAGGTTTCTGAATCCAGATTATCTGCTTTGAAGCAGAGGAGGATATTTGCTTTGAAGTGGATGATATGAGTCTAAACTGTCACAAAATCCAGGTTTCTTAATTCAGATTATATGCTTTGAAGTGGATGATATGAGTCTAAAACAGGGGTCCCCAAACTATTTAAACTGGGGGCCAGTTCAGTGTCCCTCAGACCATTGGAGGGCTGGACTATAGTTTAAAAAAACTATGAACAAATTCCTATGCACACTGCACATATCTTATGAGCCTGCTTTAGGCTAATGAGATGCTCAATGCCTGGTTCCATATTTGTTCCCCCAGGCAGGAAGCAGCCAGGCCTTGAAGTTGCAAAGCTTTTCAATACTAATCAAGGTGATTAATTGCAATATTCTCACTGGCCTCTAACAGACAAGAGTTATTTCTCCCACCCTGGACCTTCCACAGATATATAAACCTCCCTTGCCTAGTTTCCAGCAAACCTCACAGCCTCTGAGGATGCCTACCATAGATGTGGGTGAAATGTCAGGAGAGAGTGCTTCTGGAACATGGCCATACAGCCCAGAAAACTCACAGCAACCCAGTGATTCCAGGCATGAAAGCCTTCAGAAACAATGTTTGTCTTTATTACTGAAGCAGCAGGCAAGGGAGGGACTTTAGGATCCAGCTCGGCTGTTTCCTTCCTCTTCTATCAAAGCAGTGGGCGGGAGAGGGACTTTAGGAGCCCGCTCGCAGTTCTCCTGTTTTTCTTCTCTTTTCTTCTCTTCCAAATTGGCAACAGAGACAGCGCGGCTGTAGACTGCGCATCGTCTTCTTCTTCTCTTTCTTCCTCATCCAAAGCAGTGGAGACAGCACTGCTTTGGGAGAAAAGAAGGAAGGAGAGGAAAGAAGCAGCAGCAGCCATTCGGCAGGGAGCGTGTCCCCATTACCGCTGCCATTTCCCCCCGTCTGATACTGGAAGCGCACAGATGTACGAGCAGCAGGCAGGCAAACAAGCAAGCAAGAAGGAGCCCCACCGCGCCTTCCTTGATGATGGCGCCTCCATCGAAGAAGGCACGGAGGGCCCCTTCTTGCTTGCTTGCTTGCCTGCCTGCCCTTTGTACATCCAGGCATTTCCAGCACCAGAGGGGGAATATGGCAGCAGGGATGCGCTCTCTGCCGAGTGGATAAAGACTTGGGGGAAATCCAGCAAGGGCGAGTTGAGTGTGTGGGGCTAGGCCTCCCAGGGAGCCAGGGAGGGAGGGAGGGAGGGAGGAAGGGAAGGGGCCAGATGGTTGGGTCTTTCTCCTCCTTTGAGCCCCTCGGTGGCCGGCCCAGGCTAGAGGGTGCGAGCAAGAGGCAAGGGAAGGGGGGAGGGCTCCTTCCATGGCGGCGGCTCCTTCCTACTAGGTCTTACTTTTGGGGGAGGTCTTATATTTGGCCAGTCACCAAAATCTCTACTAGGTCTTATTTTATGGGGATGTCCTATTTTTGGGGAAACACGGTTTATTTATTTATTTATTTACATTACTTTTACCCCGCCTTTCTCTCCTAGGAGACTCAAAGCAGCTTACAGTAAATAGGCAAAAATTCAATGCCTAAAAACAATGTAAAAACAAAAATTCATATAAAACAATCTACAAAACAACAGTTTATATAAAACAGATACCATTACAAAATAAAAACACATTATATAAAATTTTAAGAATGTCCAAGATTAAAATCCATTCATCCAGAATCCTCAAGTCTTCGTACAGGTCATGTAAAGTCCATGTTCTCATTCATTAAAAGCTTGTGTGCACAACCATGTCTTTAAGGCTTTCCTGAAGCCTAGGAGAGTTGGTATCTGCCGTATGTTGCTGGGGAGGGTGTTCCACAGCCAAGGACATATATGTCCACAGCCATGTACATATATTATATGTGGTATAATAGCTGCTGTTGTTTTTCACCCCAAAGGTCATATTGTTAGCCTTTAGGCAAGAGAAGGGAAATGTGTGAGGCCTTCAAGATATAGTTAAACTGCAATTCTCATCACATCTACCCACCACAAACCATGGTTAGGGATGTTGGGAGTTGTCATCCAGCAACAGCTGGTTAAGCAA
Source organism: Anolis carolinensis (assembly GCF_035594765.1). Taxonomy (NCBI): domain Eukaryota; kingdom Metazoa; phylum Chordata; class Lepidosauria; order Squamata; family Anolidae; genus Anolis; species Anolis carolinensis. Next base: position 54,507,471 of record NC_085845.1, read on the forward strand.
ACACTCCCTCTCATGCTTTTCCCATTCACAATGTTCTCTTTCTTCCACTGAATAATCATGCAAATATCTCCATAATCGCACAGAGCTTTGCTCCCACATTCTGTCCTAAGGATGTAGTTAGGTTAATCAACAGCTGTATGGATGAATGCAAAGAAAACCAGGATTTACAGTTGAATATTTAACTTGTACTACCTTTCCTTGTTTAATGCTTTTTCAGTCAATACGCTTGCACCATTATGGCTTCATATACATATCGAAATAGCCAATTCTAAGCTTTATTTATTAAATATTCTAAAATTCTATAGCCTCAAAAGGTAATGACTACTGACTGTGCACTGAAATAAATATTCTTTTATTTTGTCTCAAAAACACATCATTTTTATTTATGATGTATGGCTCATAGTTTAAGTCATGTTAATTATTTTTTCCTCCACTTTACAGAGGACACAGGTAGAATCTTCAGTTATTTATTATCCTTGTCATGTGAATTCACTATATTGAATCATTTCTTATCTTGTTGACTCTCTATTCCCTGTTGATTCCAGAAATTTTATAGCATAAAGGCACTATACATGTATTTCCATCTGTTTAAGTGATGAAAAGAATGTGTTATTGCTACTTAGTTGTTTGTTGTAAGCATGGGACTTTTGTATACTACTCTAAAGGGCTACTGGAGATTGCTTGTCTTGATGTTTATTTCATAAAGGTATACTACTGGGAAGGTGAAATTACTTTTTATTTCAACTTACAAAGCAATGCACCTCCTCCCTCCAATGACTGCAATAAACACAGGAATACTGTTGCTATAAGAAGTATTCAAAGTAAGAGCATCCGCATAAATTAGAAATGCGTACACTACATTTCCACCCAAAGCAAGAGAGAAATACTATTATCACCTTCCCTTCCACGTGATGACTGAATGTGAGGAGAAGAAGAGGAGCAAGCTCATTCTTCTGAGAGTTCAGCAAAAGGCAACCAGGGTGTACATGCATAGAATTCATGTAACAAATTCTGTTTGTGCAGGGTTGTCAAGCATGTGGAAGTCTCTAGAAATGCAGAGCTATTTACACATTTGCTGACCACATGGAGGTTAGGGAGTCAACTAGGGGGAAAACATAGGTCAGAGAAGGCACTGTCTTTTTGCTCTTCCATTCTAGTTGAGACTTGAAACTGGAATTAGAGCCTAGTGTTTATCTGAATATGCAGTCTTCCCTTGTTCTAGGAATCAGAATCTAAAATCATGTGTTTTAATTATTCTGTAACCCATCTCAAGGAGAGGCGAATAAGAAATAAAATTATTATTATTATTATTATTATTATTATTATTATTGACAGAAAGATATAGTATCACACAGCAAACAAGATATATATGCTGGATTTCGTATCACAAAATCACAAGTTGAACACTTCCCAAGTGATTAGGACTGTGTGATGTGTTTTCATATGACGCGTGCAGATCCCAGTAAGGTGGCCTTTTGCAGTTGACAAATCGTAATTTTGTCAATGTTTCCTCTTCTTCATTCACACAGTCATTTCCAACTCTTTGTGACCTCATGGACCAGTTCACGCCAGAGCTCCCTGTTCGCCGTCGCCGCCCCCAGTTTCTTCAAGTTCATGCTAGTCACTTCAAGGATACCATCCATGCATCTTGCCTTTGGTTGGTCTCTCTTCCTTTTTCCTTCAATTTTCCCCAGCATCATGATCTTTTCCAAGCTTTCCTGTATTCTCACGATGTGGCCAAATACTTCATCTTTGCCTCTAGTATCTTTCCCTCCAGTGAGCAGCCGGGCATTATTTCCTAGAGGATGGACTGGTCAATGTTTATTGTTTCCAAATGCCAGCTGAGATCTTTTGGCACGGCACCCAGTGCACGGATTACCACTGGGACCACCTATACTGGTTTATGCCAGAGCCTTTGCAGTTCAATTTTGAGGTCCTGATAATGACTGAGTTTTTCCTGTTGTTTTTCATCAATTCGACTGTTGTTGTTATTATCATTATTATTAGAATCTGGCAACAAATAAGGAAATTGAACAATGTCCCAGAGGTTGGAAATGCTCAATTTGCATTCCACAGGGCAACTCCATTAATATGCCATACAGACAAAATGATGGTCAACATTGTACAGACTTTTACCTTTGTAAAAGTTTTGTAAAATGTTGAACTTTTACCTTCAAAAATCAGAAATGACTTTAGAAATGAAATGCCAGAATCCCCTACTTTTGAACACAGTTTAGAACCATTATTTTTTGTCGATTGCAGAAGCCTAGTAAACAGTGGAGAGTATTATTGATGTGTGGACAGTGGACTAAGATCCAGCCCGATCCACCTTTCCACACATCAAAACCACTGGTGGTTACTTGTTTCATGGAAGCTCCAGAGTAATCTGTGCTTCTTATTGTGATGTCTTAAATGCTTCTTATTGTGATGGCTTAAATGCTGCAAGCAATGCTTCTGCTGTGGAACAAACTGTACGTCGTATGGACTGTTTGCAGAAGGTTTCGTGTGAGTATGTTTTGTTTGGTCCGTCTAGTAACTTACAAAATCCTGAAACTACTATTGCCAGTGGTCATGGTGTCTGAGCACACACTGAAATGATAAGATTTCTAACCTAGGTGTAAATTTGTATTTGAAGAATTCTTTTTGTAAGTTCTCACCATCCTTCTTTGTAACTGAAAGTGTTCACTGGAAACTATGTAGCAGGGTCTTAAGTAAAACACTCCTTAAAAGAAAATTGATTTTTCAACTGTAGACTCTAAATCCCCATTGGTTTAGAGATGCCAAATCATAAAGCTCAAAAAGTAATTTTCAGTCATGTTTGATTCTGAACTTATCATCTTTAGATGACAGTCAAGCCCCTAATTAACTACATTGCTGAAAAATATATCTCCTGCTAAGAAATGCTGATGAAACAATAGTGATAATTAATCATGCCAGTTTCATACTCCTATTATGTCTGCATATTTAAACGGAATTTAATTGCCTAAGTCTTTGGGAAAGAAATTTAAATGCAAGCTTTAGACTCTATATTAATAAAAAATGCATTGAAATATAGTGCATATTATTTGTAGTAAGTACACTTCTTGATTTTTCTAGAAATGGTAAGCTGCAAGTATTTTTCATTTATTATTTTTCATCATATGATAGAAATTCTAACGCAATGTGCTACAGAAGGTTCTTAAAGTGAAAAAGGTGTAACATTAAATTAAGTCTTAGTAGAATCAAAATAATTCATGCAGTTCATGCAAACTGTAGTCTTTTAACAAATCCTAGCTTTATCATCTACACAGCAGTTCTCAAAGTGTGCTTCACAGAGCCCTTGGGGTTCTGTGAAGCATACTGAGAGGCTCCACAGTTCCCTTCTCTTTCTCCCTCATCCTCCTCCCCTCCAAGCATTCCCTCCTCTTTCCTGCTCCTCCCCCCCAACCTCCCTTGCCACCAAAAGTCTTTTTCCTTCACCTTGCTTCCAAAACGCTATTTCCCTCCTACCATTCAGGTAATAATAATAATATTATTATTACAAAGGCTAGGTGGCCATCTATTGGAAGTACTTTGATTGTGCTTTTCCTGCATGGCAGAAGGGAGTTGAACTGGATGGTCCCTGGAGTTTCTGTTGTTGTTGTTATTGTTGTTGTTGTTGTTGTTCCAAAGGCTGGGTGGCCATCTTTTGGGGATGCTTTGATTGTGCTTTTCCTGCATGGTAGAAGGTGGTTGGACTGGATCGTCCCTGGGGTCTTTCACTGAAATACTGTTAAGCTCATTTTAAATATTGAATTGTTCTTTCTTTCTTTCTTTTTTGCACTTTAAATGAGTCATGCACAGTTCATGTTTTTTCAAATTAGTTCACATAAACACTCTCCATCCATCTGCCACTGAATTGGCCCGTCTGTCAAATTGTAAATGACAATGCATCAAAGTATTTGCCCATGCCAGATATATATATAAGATATAATGTTAATATATAAACATTTACTTGGGTCTCCATGAAAAATGTTTGCTTCAAAAAGGGCTCCACAGCTGAAAAAGTTTGAGAACCTCTAATCTAGCACATTCTGAAAAATACAATTTCCAGAGGTTGATTTGACAATATAGTCATGATGTAGGACATTGAAAAATAGCAATTTGAAAAGTTCCTGTTATATCTGTAACTTCCAGAATCCCTAGAACTATCAATGGTTTTATGGGCGTAGATATTATAGGAGTTTTGCTCCTCAGAAATGTATTTTTAAAGAAGGGTAGATAAAATGAAGGAAGGCTTCTGCATAAAAGGTATTTTCTGTTGGTTTGTATGGGTTTACATGTTTTCAAGGAGAAAAGGAGGAATAAACAAAAGCCAGAAGATTTTCTGTAAAAGATTTTCATGTAAAAATATGCTATGGACTATGCACACAACTAATAAAGTCCTGGAGCAGGAATTCCTTGCCCTTTGGCCTCAACCTTAAACAGAAAGGAGCAACGGATAGATCAATGCTGATTGTTTCATGTTAAACTGTTATATGTCTTATCTAGTCTTTGTGACAGAAATGTCCAATCTTTCCAATTAAGATTTAAATAGCAGCTAAATCCTATAGCACTGAGGTTAAACTTCAACATTTGATGCAAAAACTGAATATTTGCTTTAAACTGGTATATCAGAATTCTTCAACAATAGATATTGTTTGGAATAAAACTAGGAAGTGTACTCACGAAATGCTCGATAGAATTCTTCTAGGCATAGGTGCTTGTCACTGTTATAATCATCATATTTCAACAGATCGAAAAGGGAACAGTCAGAGAGATCTTTGCCAAGTTCATCCTGTTTTATTACCTGACAAGAAAATTATAAGCATGAAATTACACTGGAGCTATAAGAGTTGAATGGTATAATTAAGTATTTCTAATATCATTTAATATATCATTTTAAAGAGGCTGCAAGGCAATGAACTGGAACTATGTAAAGTAAGAATGTGCAGTTGCTTTGTAATTATATATGTCATTCATGAAAATGTTAATGCATTTTTGACTAGGAATATTTAGATTTGGAACAATGCGAAGTGAAACAATAGATATGTAATGTATACCAGATTACTGAAAGGCAAACATTTCTGTCTGCAATCACTATTTCCTTCATTCATAGATATTTCTCCAGAAAGGAAGAAAGAGTCAAATATACCCAGGGCCATAGCCAGAAAAAAAATAAATTCAGGGGCGGTTTGAAACTTTTTTAAATGAATCATAAAGAGTAGATCCATAGCTCAAATTAATTTAGAAATCAGGCTCCATCGATAAACTTCAGTGGAAGCTCATGGGGATTTGGTCAACCAGTTAAAATTCATTAGTAAACCAGGTTTTTTCAACCTGAAAAATGGGGGGGGGAGGTTGAACCCCTACCCCCCCCCCCCTTGGCTACAGCTCTGAATATACCCCATCTTCATGAACCAAGAAACAATGTAAATGTCGATGTGGAAAATTGTGTGAAGTATGGATGTAATACCTGACTTAGGGCACATCTCCGCTGACCACTTAAGTTAGATGGGCTCTGAATCCATTATGTGGCAGCCAAACACTGCAGAGAGCTGATCTGAAGGTGTGACAAAGTTGGGGGTTACTCCAAATTCTGACCAAGACTTCAGAGTATCCAACAACTTTGGGCCATCCAGAATGGAACTAGACACAATTGATCATATTATCTTGTCCCATCCTCCATGTTATGGTGGTCTCCAGCTGTAGAATGATTGTATTTGTCTCCTTTGCTTGCAGTGATATCACCTGAGGAAATGGGGCAATCTGGAAAGAGAGAGGGATAAAAGAGGAATTCTTCCTCTCCCCCTCTTTTTCTCTCACTGCTGACATCAATGCAAGTGATGGTTGACAAGTAAGACTCATGCCATGGCTGGAGACTGTCATGATATGAGGGATGGAGAAAACAATAAGGTTCGTCGTCCAGTGGTACCAAACCATGTTTTTATTCACATTCTAAAGAGGACAACTTCTCCCTAACTTGACAACATCTTGGAAAAAATAGTAAGATTTTAGGGCATTAGTATTGGTTTCAAGAGAGGTCGGGTGTTTGTTTGTTTTTTCACTCTCCCACAAAATGCACAGACTAGAACAATACAGTTTCTGTTGGCTTATTGCATAAATTACTAAGAGTAGTAGTCCTAGATGAGTTATTTTTAATCTTTTTTAACAACAGTCAGTTAGCCGCTCCTTTCCTTGTTTGCTGTGTGCATGAACATAATTTCATGAAGAGTTTTGTAGAAAGATATTTTGCATTAATTATAAAACACTTGGTGTTTCACCCATAAAGTCTGTGTGGTAAAGTGGTTGGAGTGTTGGATCAGAAGACCAGAGTCTGAGGCATGAGAACTAGGCTTATGCAATCCAGGTAAACCGCTATCCATTTCAGCATCCTGGATTTCGGTGGGGGTCCCATCCTGTTTTTTTGGAGCCTCCCAAATTCAAGAGGAAGAAATCCATTTTCAATCTGGGAAGCCAAAAGATTTGTTTTATATCTGGCCCATTATGGGAAGGACTTCCCAGGCTCCCCTTCCTGTCATTTTAGGCATTGTTTGTCCTTATATCCTTCATTAAGACTTGAATTAAATGAATCAGAGTTAAGATACCATTCTTTCTGCGATCTTTTCCCTTCTGTCTGTAGAGAAGACCTGGGTTTAATGATTTGTTAAAGCTATTTCTGCTCTAGAGGAGACAGGAGCTGCAGGTGCGTGCACCTCACAAGCTCTCTCCCTTCAAGAGGCAGTTTTCCAAGGCATTTTAAGGGTCTTCTCATTTCAAAGGGAAGAAAGAGCAATCGACTTGGAGGTACCCTACTCTGGGCTTCCTTTAAAAAGCCCTCCCTTCTCTTGATTTGGAGCCACTAGAAAGGAGAATTTGGGGCACCTTAGAATGCTATTTTTTCCCCTAGGTGCTTCAATCTCCTTTCTGCTTTCACCTAAAGAGATAAGTGAGGCCTTAAGAAACCCTGCTTCCTGGGATCCTTTCCCTTCTAACCTTAGAGATGACCTGGGTTTAAAGCTTCATTAAAGATGTTTCTACCACGGCCCAAGGGAGCAATTGTTTCAAATGGCAGAGGAAGAGATCCAACTGAAAAGATTAGGAATAACTTTTTGAGAGTAAGAACTGTTGGAGAGTGGCCTGGGAGTGTAGTAGAGTCTCTGGAGCCTTCTCTGGAGGCTTTTCTGCAGAGGCTGTCTATTGGGAGTGCTTTGATTGTGCCTCCTTGCATGGCAGGGGGTTGGACTGCATGGCTTTTGGTGGTCTCTTCCAGCACTGCGATTCTAGGATTATACAGCAGGAGTAGGCAATACCGGGTCTGATGGATGCAATTTTTCCTATCCCATACACCATCTCATCCTGACAAAGGCTAACTTTCTTGAGATCCAAACATTTTCCATCTTTTCTTCACTTTCTGCCTCTGAAAGAGAAGAGGAAGGGGAGGAAAGGCAAGGAAGGGGGCTTGGGGAGAACCCCCTTCCTCCTGGCCAGCCCACTCTGCTCATGTTTGTTCTAGCAGCTGCGTCCCTCCCCACATTCCATGTGTAACAGAAAGAAACTGAAAGCAGATGGTTTTCGTGAACCACTGTTCTGTTGTGGCAGGAAAAATGCCTCAGAATCCATGATGTTACAGACTTCCAAACAAGCTGAACAAGCCGAAGACAAACATCCAAAACAAATCCATGCACAAGCCTAATGGAAACCAACTTTGTAACCTTGGATATCCTTTCTCAATATCAGAGAAAGGCAATTGCAAACCCAAAGAAAACTTTGTGATAGGTGCACCTTAGGGTCATCAAAAATTGAAAATGACTTGAAAGCACAAAGAGAAGTTTCATTCTTGCACCAGTAGTTTGGGAGTAAAAAATCCACAGCTGTCTCACCTTCTCATCTCATCAGTAGCAACATTTTTTCCAAATTCCAAGTATAAAATAATGGTCTTACTTGCAGTAGTATTGGTGTTATTCCAATAACCACTGCCACAATGACAGTATGACTTCATCTAGAGCTGTTTCCAAAGAAATTTACAGAGAAATTGAAGCTCTCTATGGGAAACCTTGCAAAAAAATAGCTTCTGCAAAAGCCACTGTGATTATAACTGAAAATTATTCTAGTTTGCAAGATGTTTTGGACTTAATTCCCATAGCCTAAACCAAAATGGCCAATAGTAAGACATTCTATTGAAATTCCAATCATCTGGATGATGAAAAGGTGAAAAGTACTTGTCTTCATGATAAATCTTGCTTCTACCACAATCCAACCTCAAAAATTGGTATGGAAGTTGCAAATGTTTAGCTGAGCAACACTAAACTAATACTGCCTTAATAACAGTACTACATATATAGTTCAAATTGGCAGTACGGAAAAGCTGAAGGATAAATTTTTTGTGAAAACAAGCAAAACAGATAATTTGGGGTGGGTTCTTTTGGGAAATCTCTATCACTTTTCTCACCATAAAATGTTTATAGGAGAATATGCAGATCCACCATACACGTTGTCACAATCTCTGAAATGATGGCAGCTGGTTATAAGCATAAAAACACCAACAAGATTATATAATTTACATTTTTCTGTTATAAAGAATAAATGCATTTCATTAAAAATAATCCTCTAAAGCATGTCATATGCCTTTAAAAAAAGGATTGACAAGAATTCTTTCATTATAGAATTTTTAAAAATTAACCTCAATACGTTTAACCTGTCAAGAGACAGATAATATTTACTTAATTATTCAAGAGGAAATGAGAAACCAGAAATTGCTGGTTCTGTTTCTGGAAATGCATGTTTTTTCATGGAATTCAAAAAGGCCAGTAAGGATGCAATTTTATGTCTATTGATTCTAAGCGTCTTACACATCACAAGAAGCCTGACTAAAAAATAGTATGAAACTCTCTTTGTAAACTATTTCCTATTTAAATTGGCTCTGCTAACATGAGTAAATGATTTTTCAATATGTGGGTTTCATTCCAGACATAGTTTTCACAATGTTGGTTGCACATACAAAAATTGTACTATTTTGATCAAAGCTGAAAAGAAGAAAAAGCAGTGAGAAAAACAGTCTGTGAACTTCAATCTGCCATTTTTTCTGGGTTTTTCCGTCTCAGAAACTACTTCTAAGAGAATTTTTATTGTACATTTGGGAGTAAAGGTTTGCTGGCAGTAGTGACTACCAAATATACTTCTGTATAAGCCAGCCTCACATAAAAGTCAAGGAATTTTCATATGACCCATTGATAGGTTGTGGATCATTCAATGCTGAAGGGAAAGCACCAGAGCCACTACAAGTGACCAGCCATTCCTGACTGCCACAATTTTCCTGCTCAGGCGTCGTTACCTTCCCGCCGGAGCGGTGCCTATTGATCTACTCACATTGGCATGTTTTCGAACTGCTAGGTTGGCAGAAGCTGGAGCTAACAGCAGTCACTCACGCCGCTCCCGGGGTTTGAACCTGGGACCTTTCGGTCTGCAAGTTCAGCAGCTCAGTGCTTTAACACATGTCGTCACCGGGGCTCCTATTATTATTATTACCTTTATCTATATCCCACCTTTCTCCCCATGGGGACTCAAGGTAGCTAACATCTATCTACACTAATCAGTTTAAAAGAACAATACAAAAGTTAAGAACAATTAAATAATAACAATATGGTAAAACAGAGTTAAATACAGCAAATATATTAACATGGTTTTGAAAACTCATTTTCCCCCAATCTTACTCATCCTCCCCATGTCTTCACTAGATTTAGCCTGAATAAAACCATACCATCTACATACACACAAGTCAGATGTTCACTATATCCAGTTCTATATCCCCTTCGAACTTGGTAGTGTGTTAATAATAATCTGTCAAAGGTTCAATGAAATAATGTGCTGAAATGGAGATACAGTAGAGTCTCACTTATCCAACACCTGCTTATCCAACGTTCTGGATTATCCAACACATTTTTGTAGTCAATGTTTTCAATACATAGTGATATTTTGGTGCTAAATTCGTAAATACAGTAATTACTACATAGCATTATTGTGTATTGAACTATTTTTTCTGTCAAATTTTGTTGCATAACATGTTTTGGTGCTTAATTTGTAAAATCATAACCTAATTTGATGTTTAATGGGCGCTTCCTTAATCTCTCCTTATTATACAACATATTCACTTATCCAACATTCTGCCGGCCCATTTATGTTGGATAAACAAGACTCTACTATAGTTGACATCTCTACTTAGTACCATGAAATATTGGTGGTGGTTGTGTTTTTTTTTTTAAGAATCTCAATAGTTAATTCTAACAGTAGATGTTAAAATATGACACAGAACCTTATCAGACACAAGTCCTCCCCTCTTTCTACACACTTCTAAGACATTTCAGGAATGAAGTGCAATGGATCCCTTCTTATGACATAAAAACTACTTCTGGTTATCATCCATTACACTTTTCCCTGAAATGTAGAAGTGTAGAAAAAAGAGGGTGGACAGGAAATGGGGAGAAACTGTCTTCTGAGCTCCCAATGTGCCTGAAAATGAGAGAAAATGATTAAAAATACATTTGCCTGTGTTAATGGATTTCAGTGATATGGGTTTTTTTATTTGCTGCATTTTTTCCTTCATAGAAATTGTGCTATTGTTAGCGTTTTAACACAGCACTGGTATAATGGAGTAAAACAAAGCCTCAGAAGAGGGGATCATGGTGAAATGATTTATAATAACTCTAGTATAATGAAGGGAGGCAAGGCCTAGCAGGAGGGGATCGTGGCAAAGTGGTTTACAATAACATTGGTATAATGGAGGGAAGGAAGGCATGGGAAAGACAGATCATGGCAAAGGGTTTTAAAATTCCCTCACTTCCCCCCCCCCCCCAAAAAAAATTGATGTGGGTGGTGACTGCACTTGCATGTGTGATGGTTCAGAACATGGGACAGAATGGGAGAACATAAAGCGTCTGATAGGATTTGTAAAATGAAACAATGTCTTTTAAAATGGAAGGGGATGATATGCTTTGCTAAGATTGCCCCTTACTTTCTGCAATGCATCTGATTAAGTTCATAGCCTCTGTATAGCTTTAAAAATGTTATCTGCATTGTATTTCTCAAAAACTGCCAACAGAAAAGCTCACTCCAGACAAACAAAACCTTTGTGGGCATGTAATGTATATATCCCAATGTGTTTTCTCTTAAGCTTATTATATAATGCTATATTAAGCATTTGCCTAATAGGGTCTGAATTATGGTGATAACAAACAAACTTTAATGAATCAGGATACATCAGATATAATATCATCCTATCTTCTAGTTAATACTGCACTGGACAACTTTGGTCCTGATTGAACAATGTGAGTCTTCTTCTGTACTAATTTCATGTTTAGGAATTACCCTGACAATTCACCATTAATCCAGAATGCTTTTAACCTTTAAAATGTTATCAAATGGTCTAGACAGTCTGGGTGTCTAGAACATCAGAACATTTCTTATAAAAGGCTGATGAAAAGCATTTGATTCTGGGACCTTTTTATTCTTTAACTGCCTAATTACTTGCTTCACCTCCTTCTCTTCAGTAGATTTAAATTTTCTCTATGCATAAATGAGAAATGTTTGATCTGAATTTTACAAAAAGAGTTTTTAATCTTGTCCATAATATGTTCTTTGAAGAATACAGTTCTTGATATTAGTATAAAATGTTTTAGCTATAACCTGCCCATTAGAGATTTTGTAACCTGTTTTTCCTTTAGTTCTTACATTGCCTTATCACCTTTTCTGGAGCATAATGCAATTGCCATCAGTACAAAACTGTCACTGCCACAACCAAAATATTTTTTTATTCTAAGGTGTCTAATCCATGATGCTTAGGCTGTAGTTGTTTATACACTTTTAAAGACCCAATTTGTCCATATTTTTGCTACATTTTCTATGACACATTCAAAGATTTTTCATATATGCCAATTTACAACAAAATTGTATGTCATGTTATTTTAATATCACATCTCTAGCAACAGGCTTCATAACAAACAATCCTATAATGCATATCAGAAGGTTCATTAACTTCAAAATACGATTGTAGCATCTTTTACTATATACATAAAGTACTTATTGTTTAACAACTGTCTATTAAAACACCAGATCAATGGGATTTAGATTTCTCCAATCTATGAATATAATACAAAAAATTCACTGTTCATGGTTCGGCATCTTTTTGCCTTTAGTAGATTGAATCATATGCAAGGTAGGTAAGCAAATGTTGCATATCCAGAGAAATCTAAATCTAGCTTACATTATGGGATTTAATGTTATAGCCAAGAATGTATAAGAGTTCAGACATACTTAATTTCTTGTAACTCAAGAATCATATCTCAACAGAAGTATATAGTGGAGCTGATTATATGACCAAATAATACCGTCTTTTCAATGTTTTGAAATGTAATCCCAAATAGAATTATTTCTATACTAAATTGTACCAATACCAAGTTTTACCCACACAATGAGTGTTAATAATAGAGAAGGACGGAAAGGAGACTGGCTTCATCTCGCAATATCTAAAGCAAGTTTACCTACATCATTTGGTAAATATCTTTTCCTCTTGACTCTCTGCACTACTATTCTAGTCCAATTCTGCTTACATAGACACTGGCAATCAAGTAGAAGGACATGTTGGATTTCTAGTGTACACACGTGGACTAAGGTGAGATGAGTAGTTATAATTTATTTGAGAAAATAAAAATGGATTTATTCAGCAGTTCCTGTGATGTACAAATAGAGTGAATTAATAATCTACAGGACCTCCTATTTCCGATGTCAAGTGAATATTTGTGTAGGTGGTGTTTGCCACAATCAAAGGCACAAGATGTATGATTAAATGCTGACAAAGCTAGGGTTTCCTGGGATAACTCTATATGGCATTTAAGAAACAGAATAGAAAAGATAGAACCAGATTCACATTTCTCCTTTCTATTATTCCATCTTTTTAAAAATTAGTATCTGAGATATTTTATCACAATGCCTGTGTCAAATGCTAACTAAATTGATAATACACAATTTATTATATACAGATCAGATATAAGATGAGGTCTAACCTTGGTTTTAGGTTCTGTTTTGTTATGATAGCTCATTCACATACCAGAAGACTGTGGTTTCTAGTTACAGTTAAATTAAAACTACATTCCCTTCATTAGGATTTACAGATTTATTTCTCAATTACATGTGTGTGTATGTATGTATGTGTGTGTGTGTGTGTGTGTGTGTGTGTGTATATATATATATATATATATATATATATATATATATATATATATGAGTGATGGAATTCGAGCACCGAGCAAAACAACAAAAGTAAAGAGCCCCCAACCTCGAAATTTGACAATACAACCCATCATCCACGCCTTAAGGTTGAAACAACACAAACTCACTTCACGCAGCTCCACATGGAGAGAACCCACAAAGCCCCATTGGGAGCCATGTCCGGGAGGGAGGAAAAGAGAAAACGTAATGGCCGCCGCCGCAAGAGGAAAGTCAGGCAAAGGGAAAAAGCTGTCCCCTGGGTCCTAGCGCCCGCCCATCATCCGAATTATTTCTCTCCATATACTCTCCCTTCTACACTATCCAACCCATTTTAACACTCAATATTTTAAATATATGCTATCAACCATGACAATCAACACAATCTGACTCCTAATATTTTAACAAGCTTAAAATCACAACACCAAATAAAAAACAACACTCTTAAAACACAGGAATGCCAGACACTAAACAATCACGGCCAGCTAACACCTCCCACCATCTGCCATGCAGGACACAATCCAAGCACTCCCAACAGATGGCCACCCAGCCTCTCAATAATAATAATAATAACAACAACAACAACATCATCATACAATCCTAACGTTTCTAATATACCCATGATAACGTACTCTATCCCCATTCACAACACCTACAACGTCTCTTATACAACTCTAATATACCGATGATAACGTACTCTATACCCATTCACAACACCTACAACATCTCTTATACAACTCTAATATACCCATGATAACGTACTCTATACCCATTCACAACACCTACAACATCTCTTATACAACTCTAATATACCGATGATAACGTACTCTATACCCATTCACAACACCTACAACATCTCTTATACAACTCTAATATACCGATGATAACGTACTCTATACCCATTCACAACACCTACAACATCTCTTATACACCATTCATACTTACCTCCAACAGACAAAAAACCCCAATAATCACAAATATTGTATATTCGCAACCTTTAGGAAATAATATCCCCTAATGACGCAGCGTCTTCAACCGCTAACCTACTCAACTTCTCCAATGAAACGTTGCACGTTTGAATTCGAAAAATGGAGTCAACCCCCACTATTACCCCACCTTCTCCCAACCCAACAGTTCCAAAACATCCAAAAATCACTACATCCAATATCATCCAAATAAACAACCAAATATTAGTACTCCTCTGACACAAAACTAACAGCGCTCCATACAGTCATACCACCCACATGACCTCCAAGGACTCTACAAACAATGCCACCTCTTCGACTTACAAATACACATGATCACCAACCCACACACTCACACATGACTGGACTTAATATCAGGAAAAAACCTTTACCCTTTACCTTAACTACCTCCAATTCCTCAATACTTTATTTCCCATACCACCAGACTTTGCCACAGCAACGCGTGGCCGGGCACAGCTAGTGTATATATATATATATATATATATATATATATATATATATATAATGAGTACTATCTATGAAAAATAAGCCATAAAATGGGGAAGTTCTGCACATGCATATATCATTCATTCACACTCAATCATTTCATTTCTTCCACAGAAATAAAATAGATGATCATAGATAAACATATTCATATATTTCCTGTCTTAGATATCATACAATATACTGAATGTAAGCAGAGATGTAAACGGGAAGTTCACTTTTTTCTCCTCACTGTGAGGAAATCATCAAAAATTGCAGTGTTCTTAAAAATTGCTTACAGTCCAGAACGTATTCTATGTTTTAAAAATTCACATTGCGTGTGTGTGTGCTGAAAATTGTATTACTTAACATTCTGCACGAGGAACCGGTTTTCTATTTTCTGTGTAGAATTACATATTTATTTTTGCAAAGTGATTGGTTTGTGTGTGCACACATGTCGAGAAAGTAAGATCTATTGGTAAAGAAACAAGATTGGATTTAACAATTCATATCTAGGTTTTAAATATATTGAAACTCTGCAATTTTAAAAAAATATGATCAAAATTTCCAGAAATGTAGCCATGTGAGACTATTGTGACTGAATCAACAGCCAATTCATGTAGCATAAGATTTGTGTACTAGTATCCATTTTATCAGAGGCATGAAGAATTAATTTTATTGGTAATTATACTCCCGCTCTCATGCACACATACTTGTTTGAGGACTGTGACAGTTGTACATAAAGCTATAACACATACAAGATGAGAACAGCTACTGTACCTTGAATCCCAATATAGAAAACAAGAAATACAAATAAAGATTGTGTTCACCATCAACATTATCATCATTATCACAAAAACAATAACAATTACTACTATTATTGCTATTCACAGTAACAGTAGAAAATTGTTTTAGTGCAACCATCCTGGTTTTGGTATGTGCAATCTAACATCTGTAGCGCAATAGAAACCCAAGGTCCCAACTATGACCTAAATGGTTAAAATGAAACATACTATAGTTCAGAGACATTCCAGTTCAGCTGATTAATATTGGTGTTTCTCTTTGATGTCCTTTTGTTCAAGAAACTATCAAACTATATATTTATGATAATGTTTTTTGCTCAGGTAGCTGTCCACAAAAACAGTGCTTCTGAGGCAGAGTGTGGGACACAACTTCTCTCTTTCCCCAAAGCTTTTTATACTACTCTCAAGTCAGGTACTTTCTGCCTACAAGAACAAGTAATGGGGACACTATGGGCTGCTGTAGGTAAAGGTAAAGATAAAGATTTCCCCTGACATTAAGTCTAGTCGTGTCCAACTCTGGAGGTTGGTGCTCATCTCCATTTCTAAACCAAAGAGCCGGTGTTGTCCGTAGACACGTCCAAGGTCATGTGGCCGGCATGACTGCATGGAGCACCGTTACCTTCCCACCAGAGTGGTACCTATTGATCTACTCACATTTGCATGTTTTCGAACTGCTAGGTTGGCAGAAACTGGGGCTAACAGCCGGCACTCACCCCGCTCCCCGGATTCGAACCGCTGACCTTTCGTCAGCAAGTTCAACAGGTCAACGGTTTAATCCGCTGCACCACCTGGGGCTCCCTGGGCTGCTGTAGAATGGGGGAATTGTCCCCCATCAAGGCTTTTTTATTCTACTATTCTGCAGTAGACATACACCTTTGGATCCTAACTGTGGTCAGTAGCTAATGGTTAAATGCATTCCGTAACTGAACTTTGTGACCAGATTAGAGCACAGATTAGAGTCAGTGTTTAGATACATCTCCAAACAAAAAGACCTGATAAGATCTATCATATGACTTAATGAAAATATAATTAAAACATTCACCTGTGCTAGTTCATTGCTATCCACAAGACCATTGTTGTCCGAGTCATAATATTTAAACATCTGATCCACCAGTAATTTCTTCAAAGCCATTTTGTCTTCAAAACTTCTTTCCCTTGTTTGTAGCATGTATCTTCGGTTTTGTAGATCCAGCAGAAGATTTTTCATCTTGTTGTAATCAACAGACTTACAGTTGTCCCCTGTCAAGATAATGTCATATTTAAGATTATATGAACATTAAAAAGGCATTTGTAGGAGCAAAACAGGTTAGTTTTTCTAGGTAGCACAAATGTTAGCATTTAATCCTGATCTTTAAGCATTTCTAAATACACAGAGACCTGGTCAGACACATCAGCAAAAGAAAAGGGGCCTTCAATGATGAATTTTATGAATGGGGCTGGAATCTTCAGGAGTGCACAATTTGAGAGGCCTGTTAGCAACCTAGTGAATCCTCAGACAGTTTGGAACACTTTGTTTTCTAGAACACTTTGGTCCAGGACACAAATACCAATAATACAGAAAAAAAACCTTGACAGTCAGAAGTCTAAGCAATATAATTGTGTGCATAAATACAAAACATTTTAAGTTAGTCTGTAAGACACACAACATATAAAAAGAAAATAACTTCAAAATCAGTTTGAGAGAAAAGTGAAACTTCCACTGAACTTATTGTTCAATTTTCTACTTAAAAATGCCAATACAATTACCTACCTAATCATTATGCATGCAAATTTTACTTACAGAATTCAATCACTCCCTAACGATGACATTTTTCATATGTCTCTGAAAATAATTTCAGTTCTAAAGTATGAAGAATGTGTCAATTACAGGAGCTAATAAGGCTCACAAACAGAAGTAGAAGGGAGATAGAGAGAACTGTCACCACTGACATGTCAAGCTACTTTGGCATAAATGATATTATATGGATGACGGGGGGGGCAATCTTAATTAAAATACATCTGTTACATCTATGATTTATTTAAAAGTAGTAATTAAGCTCATACTAGGATCTGTATGACAAAATAATTCTGGTATATAGACAACATCATTCATTAGATGAAAACTCTTGTGTTGATTAGTGAACAATCCTACATACTTAAGACCAGTAAATGGATGATAGATAGGCATATATTGCTGATATCTAGAACAGTTATGAAGAGAATTGGCATTTTTTTAAAGAAAAGAATGGAATCTGTTGCATGATTTTTTTCATAGTTACAATTCTAGTCTGATTTTTTTAGCTGCTGAAAAAGGACCTAGTCATGACAGATCATATAACGACATACTCATTTCTATTTAATGTTCCTGATATGCCATGTTCTGTCTATTGGCTCAATCACTGTCACCATGGAACCTATCTTTATTGCTAGCACTATCTCTGATTTCATGTCACTGTCTTATCTTCAGAGTGAAGCAATGTGAGAGGTGGTCTGAATTTTTTTCCCCTAGATGTCAGTTTGCCTCTTTCATTAATATATTAAAAAGGGTAAAGCCAGTCTCTTTGATTTTTTTCTCTAGCTCTCTTTCTAGCACAACCATATACTACAATAGTCCCCATGCCAATGGTTTTCTTGCAGGGATTCATTTTTAGAACAAGGGGCTCTTTCATCTCTGAAAGCACAGTGCCTTTTCATTCTCACTAGTCACTTTTCAGCAGTTAGAGCATACACATGTGTGTATGTATATTTTTATATTGTGTTGTTAGAAGACACACATTGGTAGCTCACTCAAATGAAGAAAAAGATACTAGATTGTTATTTCCCGATACACACATGTCAAATAAGAGAAGAGAAAGAGTTTTCGATAGCTGTCTCCTACTAAAAATGTGTCCCTAGGAGAAACATCTTATTTTTGTAGTGTTTTCTTTCAGGTGCCAGGCAAATTATGGGAACTAGCATTGCGAAGGATCCTTTGGAAAAGTTCCTCTTTGGACTGCAAGTTCCAGAATCCCTTAATTCAGCATGGCAACAGAAATTCTGTGAGCTATTATCCAGAAAATAGCTTTTGCAAGGTCTGGTTTTTGCCACTTCACTGTCCCCAATCTGTTTCTATTAGCTAAGCTATATATTAGACAAACTACCAACATTTACGCATACAATTCTGATGGCGATGTTTGGAGCACTGCAGTATGATAATAGCAGTAATTTACTTCAGCATGTACCTGCTCACTGAACTCTGAATATTATCCTGCTTTTGAATTGCAGTCGGAGCCATCCACAAAAAAAGAAAAAAAAATCCAACATGTTTTCCATTTCAGTCAGAAACTTCTACAAATCAGGTCAATATTTAAACAACTTGCCTGAAAGCCTATCATTATGACCATAATGCATAATAATAATGGTAATAATTTTGTGTAAAGGTGAAAAAGGTATGAACTAGATCATCTGCGGGTGATAAACATATAATGTTATGTTTCTTTTCTAAAGGTCAGGTTGCTATCTTAATTAAGATACTCTCCTTTTCTACTATTTCCCGCAGACATCTGTAAACTCGGTTGTCATTTATTTATTTATTTATTATCTTCTTCACTTCTTTAGTATAGCAATAAATTTTACCAGTTATACAGAAAATATACAATGCTAATTGTACCAATTCCTGAGGAAGAAATCGCCATAACATGTGTAGTGTTTTAGTCTTGGTCCACAAGACAAACCAACTGAGTGATAGAAGCAAAATTAATGCAGGGGAGAGGAAGGTTTTTTCCAATGATAATCCCCAGGCTTTTTTGTGTGTAGAATACAAGAAATGCAGCTCATAAGTTGTAAAGAATGCATGCATTTAATTACCAATATTAAGACTAAGATATATTGCAAGGACATTTCATGTGCTGTGATCTCCATACAAAGAGATATAATTTATTATTCTGCAGGCAATAGGACAACTTTTTTCTGACAAATTATTTCATAACATGTATTTATATCAAATTTTAGAGAATTAGTGATATTTCTCTTGGCTGGTGAGCTGCTTTGGTGCTTCCACAGGTCTTTCAGGGACTATACACTCACACTTACATCTTCTCTCATACACATGTCTGTGGAAAATAGTAGAAAATGAAAATATCTTAAATGATTATGGATGCCTGACCTTTAGAGATGAAAAATAAAATTGATATCAGCTATAGATGATCTAGCTCAAATACAGTACCCTCAAACAGACACAAGTACAGACACAATGACATAATGACTGGCTGAACACACACAAATGTTTCCCAACAACTGATTGAAGAAGGAGACTTTTTAGGTTCATATTTCATTCTGTGATGCTTTTGTCTTTGATGTTTTTGTCTGCTTCCTACAAAAAAACTTACCCATTAATGTGCTTATTTCCCCTGAAGCAAAAAAGAACATTGGTCTTTGGCAAAACTTGGTCAAATTAAGTCTGGCTGAGGCAATTCATTCATGCAGCCTTAGAACTGGGAAACATGTAAGCCTCCATATGCTGTTGGAACTCCAATTTCCGTGATCTCGGCCAGTCAGATGACACAGACATACTGGAAGAAGCAGCAAAAGGTGCCCTATGCTTTCTCATATATGCATGGAGAAGATATATAAATAAATATGGATACATTTTTCATATTTGATTTGGACCTGAGAGGTAATCATAACTAATTGAAACCAACAGAATGTATGAATGGACATTTAGATCACTAACATATGATGAACACACTGCCATTAGTCAATTAAGTCATAAATGGATGTGTGCTGCTGTACACTCAAGGTCCTGTTTATCCTAAATGTAAGAATAGAAAATTGTGAAAAGAGGAGACTACAATGATCAAGAATAATTTGTTTCTCAAAAAAGGTTAGATTACAATTCCTCTGCTCTTTAAAGGAAAAATGCAATATTTTGCATATACAGTAGCAACACAGAGTAGAATAATAGCCAAAGATTCAGGTCAGGAGAGTCAAAGAAAAAAATACTCTTTTATGCAATGCATAAAAATAATTTATGAAATTTGCTGCCAGAGAATATTATGATACTGAATTGGCCACTGGCTGAGATGACTTAAAAAGGAGATGAAACAAAAGGAGACTAATAAATGTGGATCTTACAGCCATATAGCACCTTTATGTCCAGAAGTATTACAACTCTACATAATAGTTTCTAATGGAAAATTTGTATAACCCAACATCTCTAAACCACTGCATGGGATATAAGAGATCTAAGTATTATTTTCTGCAAGGCTCTTTTTGTGGCAGCATGAATGGGACCGATAGAAAGCCAGTTCACCTTTTGTGGTTACTTATGCTTTCACTTACATCACCATCATAATGTTTTATCCCAGGCCTTGCTACAGTATTCAAACAGTTGTGTTGGTTGGTACCTTTGAGCAAGGTCTTCTTGGAATGTTTGCCCACAGTCTGTAGCCTGTTTGGGCAGAATAGGAACAACAAATTTTGCTTGTCTGCAGTCTAATCCTTGGCCATAAATTGGAGGCTTTGGCAGTGCTTTGGTTTTCTTTCTATTAAAAGAGGTTAGTCACTGGGAGATATGGTTCAAAAAGATTTTTATCTGCACTCAGAAAGGCATTCCTTAAAATGATGCAGGGCTTTTGCCTTCCTCATATCAATATTTGTTAGTTTGTCATTTAATTAGACTGCTCCACATTTCTGTCACAGTTTTTCTTTGTAGTGAAAATCAGAGCTGTGACATGCATTGAATGAGTTTCATGTTCCCTATTTGAAATTCTGAGCCAGCACTTCAAGTCTGAAAGCCATCTCTGGGACTCATCTTGCCCGCCAACGTCAAAGTTTACAGAATTCTTGCCACTTCCACCACAATGTTATGCCACCAAGGAGTACTATACCACTTTCTCCCATAACTCATGTTGCAGCATATTTAGAAAACAGATAATAGCTGGATATGTCTCAGCACATGCTCTTACTCCCCGGCAACACAGAAATGACTATGTTAGGGGCTCACACAAATTAAAAGGTAAGTTTTGAGCTGAAGTATTGGAAGACAAAGCTGCAGAGACATGAATACATACATCTCTGTGGCTTTGTCCCCTGATGCAAGATCTCATCCTAGAATTTCTGTGTTTCTGTGTAAATTGGAATGATGGCACCAATGAATAGTCAACCTGCTACATGTATTCCACAGCAAACTATGTAGCACAACTCACTTCAGTCTCTTTATAATACAAAAAAATAATAAAACTTTATTTGTATCCCACCCTATCTCCCCGTGAGGACTCAGGGCAGTTTCCAGCAAACAAGGCAGACATTCAATGCCAGTATCAAAGACAATAAACATACAAATTTAAACAGAAAAAAAACCAAAAATTAAATTTTGACACTAAACATGGTATGACAAGAATTTAAAATGAAGAAATTCATATCAGATTATAACAATTTAAAAGTCAGCCTAGCCAGGGTGAAATTTTGCTCATGCATTTTCCCCCACTTATTATTCTTATTCTTAAACATGTTTGAAAAGAAAATATTGCATGATTTTGTAATATTGCAGGTTCTGAATCTATGTTACATAATCTTTAAATTAAACCCAAGCTTATTGTACTATAGCTATTACTACAAAGTGAGGACTTAGTGTTTGTGTGCTCATGTGTGTATATGTGTGTGTGTAGAAAAAGTGGGCTGGGGCTGTGGCGCAGGCGGGAGAGAAAGCCAGTGCAATTAACTGCAATGAATCACTCTGACCATGACCACTCTGGTCATGAGTTCGAGCCCCACTCAGAGCCTATGTTTGTTTGTCTTTGTTCTATGTTAAAAGGCATTGAATGTTTGCCTATATGTGTAATGTGATCCGCCCTGAGTCCCCTTCGGGGTGAGAAGGGCAGAATATAAATGCTGTAAATAAATAAATAAATAAATAAATAAATAATATATTTAGAGTTAGAACATAACTTTTGCATTTGAACTATTTCTCCTATCTTTTCTAGTGCTTAGCAAAAAGAAAGGAAAAAATGTTAAAATTAATTTGTTAAATTATTAATTCATTAGTTTGCCTGCCAACATGGTTTAACATCATAGATTGCCCGATGGACACAACAATGAGTCACTTCGATGAATTAGGTATTACAAATTATTACCATTTGTTAGGAAAGGTTTTGATCTCTCTGTCCTAAAACCAATAAAGCAGTAGGGCTTTTGCAAAAGAAGGACCAGGACTGGAGTAAATGTACCACATGGCTCTTTCCAGCTTATCTTGTTCTAATCTACCTTCTGCCTCATGGGTTATAGAAGCAAGAGAATTGGAAAAAGAACAATGAACTCCTGCCTAGAATAAAAAAATGGAAAATCTTTGTATTGAAGAAATCTGTAGTTTACTTGCAGAAACTCCTCAGCTATGCCTCTTTCATAAAGTTAGGTCTCATTTGCTATGAAGGTTGATTCCCTTCCCTGATTGTTAGTCTGTACAGATGTTGCTGGAGTATTTCTGGGTGGTGAATAGGGGGACATGTTATCTGGCCTTTATTCTACCTATGACTTTTTAAAAAAGCGAACAAACTAATGTATCTATTCAGAAATACCATTGAAGTCAACAATAGTCCTGTGGCAAGAAAGAAGGAGGTTTTAGGGCTTTGTCAGCAATGCCCAAGTATTTGAGTAAATATTGTGGGCAGCTTTAATGAATTCATCAACATTGGACTACTTCGATCCTTTCCTGGACATTTGCTGCAAACACTTATGATGTGTCATTTGAATAGAGTCAGACAAATAAAAATGAATGAGAGCAAACATGTACATATTGACAATGGCTAGGGGAGATATGAGAAGACAACACTGATCAATGACAAAACTGAAATGAGCAGAGGACTGACTAGGTCCCTTCAGTTCACAGCATTTTAGAAATAAATGATGGGGAGAAAAGTAAAATATAATGTTGGCACTTGTCTGAATCTAAGATGCCCTATAGCTGTGCAGGAACTGTGTATCCATTCGGTGTCCATATATAGCTGTGAGAATGTTGAAATGACTGATTCATATGGATGGTAATATGTTATGAGCTCTTTCCATGGAAAATCATCATGCTATCTAGAAACAGCAAAATATTGGGGGAAAGGGGAATAAGGTTCCCTAAATCTAGTGGCTGGATGGGAGATTTTGGATGGGAGTTGTGTTATTTATTTCCAAGCTCTGATATTGTCATTTATTTGCCTCAAATATATATTTATCATTTCTGAGTGAACTGAAGGCAATTGCTAGAAAAATTGCTGACTCGGTTTAATGAAAACTCAATTAATTGACTACACTGCATTGTAGTATGTCTTATTATGAAATTCAGTACTGTTCCATTATCTGGGAGGAGGTCACAAGGGGGTGCTAGAGAGAGAAAGATAGTCCATTTTATTGGGGGCGGGGGGGGGGGGTGTTGTCAGATGCACTATGCCTGTTTCCTGAGTTTCAATTCATATTGCCCTGATGAAATTTCAAATTTTATATATTTTTCTTCAGAAATAAATAAATGAAGGCATCACCTACAATGCATAGTTCCCAAGGTGCCTTCTTTTGATCAAGGAAAGCAACTTGGGAGAGGAAAACATTTTGGATTTTTTGTATAGAATTTTAAGCAGAAAGAAAAGGTGATTCGTCTAGACTAGAGGTGAGCAATATAGCAACTGCAGTCTTGGTATTGTTGGGAGGAAGAGGTTTCCTTTGCCTACTTAGTGAGGGGTAACTTTCAGGGGCAGGAAGAAACTGGACTCTTGAAGTTTGAGTGAGATGGTAAGGAGTGTCCTCTCATAGGTTGGGATAAGCAACTGAAACCTGTTTTCATTTGATAATCTTGGTGGAGAGGGCACAGCAGATTATGCACTCTTTCTCTTTGTGTTTCTGCATGGCAGGGAGTAGGATTAGAAGGCCCTTGTGGTCTCCAACTCTAAGATTCTCCCTTTCTCTTCCTCCAGCTTCCCTTAAGACTTTTTCCATTTGGCAAATCTGCTTGAGAAGGAACAGCAGGAAAACATAGTTCTGAAAACTTTTTCTCTATTTGTGTGTTCCTCCAAGGAGCAATTGTCACCTCATGGAAAGTCAGCTTCTCCTGTCAAGTTCCCTTGGGATCAGCACATCCTCCTATTCCAGCTGCTGAACATCTGCCCATTTTTCTTGTCTACAACACTGACATTTTATACTTTAAACTTCTCTAAAATTGGTGGCGAGTTGTGCAAAATCACTAACTTTGTGGCTACCTCAGCTCTGTCAAAACACATGTTCATGATCTCCCTATGGAACTAGCTTCCCTGATTCACCTCAGTCTCAGTTTAAATCATGAGCCCAGGAAAGCAGCCCAAATATAAATCAGGGCTGACTTTTTATATCATTCAATCCCACTGATAAAACCAACCACTGTTTGGTTTGACATACTGAGTGATAAAAGAGCATTATTGATCAGTAATGGAATAGATGAGAATGGAAAATATACAAGTGAAATTGACTTTGATAAGGACTAGTATGGCTGTTTTTCTAGAAATGAAACAAAAATTTTGTGCATTGTATTCAGCCTATATGAATGCCATTATTTCAACATATTCCATTCTTCAGAAATAAAAGGTTATGCAAAAAATGTTTATTCTTAAAAAGTGGGACTATACTGAATAAAAGGCTAAATGATTGTGCAGTTAAATGAAACTTCTAATGAAAGATAATACAGCTAACCTTTCCATCCTGTGTGCTTTTTGCATAATTTTAAAGGTTTATTCAAATGATTCATGAGTTCAAGCAATTTGTGTTTTGTTTCTCACCCATCTCTGCCATAATTTGCTTTTCAGTACTTGTGATTTATGTCATCCGTTTTATTGGCTTCAAATAGTGGCTAAGGTAATAAATCCACCTTCTCCTCTCATACCCATGAAGAAAAAGTTATGACAATGAGCCAACAAAACTGTCATTTTTATCCCCATTCTGTATATGAAGCAATTATTCAGAACTGGTGCCTTTTTATCATAATATCAACTTGATGAAACATTTTGCCTCCTTATCTTCAACAATCCATTCCACTGGTGTGGTACTAGTTACTTTGGAAACAGCTATAGATCAAATATTCAAAGTGCTATAGTTTTTGCAGGTGAGCTTTAAGATGTTACACCTAAGAAAGTTGTATATTCTGTTTCAAGGATAGGAAATGATAAACGTCTCAGGGCCCGCCCACACACACACACACACACACACACACACACTGTACTGCATGTTGTACTCCTCAGCATGACAATGTAGACGCTCTCTCAGAAGGGTACCCTTATTGCCTCCATTATGGAAAGGGCTGAACTGATAACAAAGATATTGGTGTGGAATGGGCTGGGCAGGAGTGCTTTTGAACATTGGGAAGTTTCTATCTGGATTTCTGAGTGCCGCAGAGGGTGCGTTCCTTATGGGCTTAGTTTTGAGTACTCTTTATAATTTTTCAGTGGTAATAAGACAATTGTGGTTGCAGGGGATGCAGACCCTGGTGAGTGGTTAACAATAAAGCCCCCATCTCATGGAAGTTGTCCTCCTTTGCCTTACAGCTTGAAAGCTTGAAAGTGGACTAACCACAACACTACAGTAAAACCCTTATATCCATGGGACTCATATCCGAATTTTCATTTATCCGCATTTGACAAAATATGTACTCTCTAGACATTTTAAAGATCTTATATCAACAAACTATGATATTATTGTGCTAAAAACCCTTTATTTCACAAAGACTTGCTATTATCCAAGATTTCATATTATTCATATCATGTCCAGGACCATGTGTTCCACAAATGCAAATATCATACTGTACATACAATAGAACCTTTCACCAGTTAACAGATCACTCTTCATTCTCACTGTGTGCCTTCAAGTCATTTCTAACTTATGGTGACTCAAAGATGACCCTATACTGGGTTTGTTCATCGTTTGTTTTTCAAGATTTGTTCAGAAAAAGTTTGCCATTGCCTTTCTCTGAGGAAGAGAGTGTGCCATGCCTAAGGTCACCCAATAGGTTCCCATGGTATACATTTGAACTCTTGATTTCTACGTGAAAATATACAGGAGTTTTAAAAGCTCCAAATAGAAAAAATGAACAAAGACTATCAAATTCGTGGTTTACTCTGATGGATCATTCATTCCAAATTATGTGCATTACTAAAAGAGTCTGTTATGAAATCCAATTTACCACGTCAAAGCAATTACATATTCTTGGCCCAAAACAGTGAACAAGAATCACGCCTCAATTCCAATTTAAGCAGTTCATCAATAATATAAATTAATGACTGAGAAAATACAAAATGTAAAACAATCAATAAAACAGAATAAACTTCCAATTACTTAAACTGACATGTTTTGCCAAATAAATCAATTAGATGGCATGGATAGCTTTTTTTTTGCACTGTGTGGAAAAATAAATTGAATAGTTTTGAACATTTAAAGGAAATAATATATTGCTTTTATTCAATAGAAAACAATTTCAAAATTTGTTTAAATAGTTGTTTTTGTGACTTGGCTTTTCATTATCTTGCATAGCTGTTCAACATTGTGGTATAATTGGCAATAAAGAGATGATGTAGCAAATGTTGGAAGAGTGAATGTGCTATTTCTAAAATAGATTCAGATGATCATATTACCTCAGGTGCAGAGTGAAAATTATTGCATGCATATCTGGCTGTAGGAAGTTTTTATCACCGAGTGATCCACTGTTTTGTGAATGCTTTCAAATGGCACAACAGCAGGGGAATAATCTTCGCTTAATTTGCAAGGGGTTGCTGAGGTTTCAGAGTCTCTCTACCCTCCCTCTAGCCAACCTGATCAAGATTACTATTTCATAGGTCTTGATAGCAAAAGTGGAACAACAACCTGTTCCTTCTTGCTTAGGTGAGGGTAGATCCCCGGGCAGCAGGTTGCTCATCATTACACAACAAATATATGCACTTAGACAGTGGTTCTCAACCTGGGGTCCCCAGAAGTTTTTGGCCTACAACTCCCAGAAATCCCAGCCAGTTTACCAGCTGTTAGGATTACTGGGAGTTGAAGGCCAAAAACATCTGGTGACTCCAGGTTGAGAACCACTGCACAAAGGCTTATCACTCACCAGTTATTTAACCAGTAGAAAGATGCTGTCATGTTAGAAGTGATAAATTGTCTCATGGTGATGGGTGATTATTGATTCTTATTATTATTCATTTATATCCCATCTTTTACCCAATAATGGGACTCAAGGTGGCTAACAACATATTTAACAGCAATTCAGAGGACATAAATGCTATACAAAAATTTTGATAAAAGTTACAATAAAAACATCATTTAAAAAGCAACTAAACATTGTCTCATGTTAAAACATTAAACATTTGTACATTCCTTATGCTGGGTGAAAAAGCCATGTACTAAATACTGTGCTTTAAATCTAAACCAGTGGGAAAAAACATTATAAATTTAAAATAATAAACATTAAAGATAACATAAGCCAGAATTTTTATTGTCATCTGATAACGTATTACTTATTAATTATATTTCCTTTACATTGGCTTCTGTGCATTTATACTTAGAAGAAAGTCTAAAATGGAATTCAATTATATTTAATCTTAGTCAAATGTGAACAGGATTATAGCCTCCTTTTGAAGGAGGGATGTGAAATAGTTGTGGAGTGGGTTTGGATGTGTCTCCAGAACTGTACAGGATTCAACAATCTGTGTAGAAGAATATTAGTTTTCATTTAATTATATCAAAGCCCTGGTTTATTCCTTAATCTTTAACATTCACAATACTAAATTGGTATTAATCAGAGCTTGGAACATTAACTTAAAAATTAATTTGTTTCTCTAATAGTGAACTCAGAAATTAATTTGGCATTGATACCATTAATAGTGAAAATCCTTAATTCACTCTATTAATGATTATTTTAATCCCTGCTTTGAAAACACGGACAGTCTTTATACCAGAACCCCTGCTCTATGTAAAGCATCTGTAGTCTGCAAACCATAGCAAATTTCACTGCATACCCTTCCAGGCAGCCTCAAACTGTGGCCCTCCAGCTGTTTGGGCCTCCAGCTCCCACAAGCCCTAGCAGCTTGTTCAATGGTCAGGAACTCTGGGAGTTGGAGGCCTAAACAGCTGGAAGACTGCAGTTTGAAGATGTCTGCTTTAAGTAGTTCCTTGTTTCTAACACCAGAACCCACCCGGGGAGAGCACAGATGAGCTCCCTCTATCAACTCCAGCCCCATGTGGGGACATGAGAGAAGCCTCCCACAAGGATGGTAAAATATCAAAAACATCCGGGCGTCCCCTGGGCAACGTCCTTTCAGACAGCCAATTCTCTCACTCCAGAAGCAACTCCGGTTGCTCCTGACACGGAAAACAAACAAACAAACAAACAAAAAACTCCAGAACAAGGGATAAGGGCGGAAGAATAGGAAAGTGACATACCAAAACTCACTATTCATTATGCCAACAATTTTACAAAATGGCTTTGTTAAGTTAAAAACAAAAAAATGTTGCTCCTCATTTTTAAAACAACCCAACCAAAAAACAAAACCTAAGTTCTGATATTGGTATCACATCAAATGTACTGAAGTTGAATTAAGAGACATCAAATTAAAGAGAATGGCTACTTTCTGGACCCTGGAATAATTATGTTCTCAATCTGCCTTAGTTATGGATGCTTGACATGGATAGCAACATGGATAATTGTAGTGGAAGATACATTGAGAGGTATACAGAGATGATTCAAACATCTGCTGTTTAGGCAGAAGAGGCATATCCTCATTAAGATCATTTAGGGATTTTAAACATCTGAGGACATGGCTTTTTTTTTTTTTTTTAAAAAGAGAGATATATTATTGTACCTTTTAGAGCAACAAGAGTAATTACCAAAACGTTCAACTGCAAGTGGTAGCTTTCCATGGGATTTCTTTTAGGCACTGGACTAACTCTAGCTATGTGAGAGCCTCTGAAGTCTCTTGGACAGAAAGAATGATGAGAAAGTTTTCCTGCACCAGCTTACATTTGCCCTTCTTTTAGAAACCACAGCCCAGCCAAGCTGCAGAATTGTTGTTCTTGCTGTTTTTGTTGCAGTTCTGTATTTTCAAATAATTTCTGACTTATAGTAACTCTATGGGCAAACCTATCGGGGGGTTTCTAGGCAAGATTTATTCAAGGGCATTTTGCCTTTACCTTCCTCTGAGGCTCAAAGGTTGTGACTTGCCAAAGGTCACCCAGTGAGCTTCAAAGCCAAGTAGAATGCAAACCCTGGTCTCCAGAGTCATTGCTGAATGCCCAAACCACTATACCAGGTTAGCTACTGAATAATAGCATTATCATTCCACTTTAACTATTTTGGTTACATCCTGGGATAGGTCTTGGTGGATGGATTTAGAACTCTCAACCAGAGTACTACAAGGCTTCACCAAACTACAAATCACAGGATTCCATAGGTTGGAGCCATGGCAGCTAAACTAAAATGTTAGCACTGTTATGGTGTAGTATGAATGGGTCCCACTCTTTCTTCTGTGCTAGTGTGTCTCTTAATTCTTGGCCGGTCTTTGTCCTAACTTCCAGTTTTCTCCCCAATGCCACTTTTTCTCCTCTGGGTTTAGCTTGTTCCTTAGTCTTGTCTACTATCCAGTTCAGTCTTACTTTTGGTTTCCTCCTCCTCCCTCTAGAGCAGAGGGACTTTATAAATAACCCAATTTATTTGAGAATTGATTTTTTTCTTTCTGAGATGTTCATAACTCAGCAGTGATTCTCAGGCTGTCACATTGCCTTCTTTCCTTTGTTAGCCAAAAGACAGTCAGTTTCAAAAGATGAATCACCAAAAGTACAATAGAAAAAGTCCATTAAAGTTAATAGAACCTAAATGCTTTACTGTGTGCTAAAGTCCTATTAATTTCAATATAATCTCCTTTCCTCTAAGGGAAAAAATATCCTGTATTTTGCCTGAAATGACTTCATTTTTAGTTGAAAGAGGGGAGAGATGAGCAACACAGACAGAAAAACATATATGTTGAAATAGGATTGAGAAATGACTAGCTATTCTAAAGACAGTAGATCTCATCTAATCTTTCAAACTGTGCAGGGTCAGCCCTAGTTGATAACTGGATGGGAGACCCACTAAGGAATGCTGGGCCTATAGACGTTCATAGAAAGACAATGGCAAACCATTTCTAAATATTCCTTACCTAAGAAAACCTATGAAACTCACAGAGTCATACCCTACGTCTCCAAGATGCCTGAACACATATATGTACCCAATATAGAAAAGATAACCATGTTGATGAAATTCTTAGCTATCTGGATTGGAATTTAAAATTGGATCACTTATAATGCTTACAATTATTAGAATGTTATTATTCAAAGCAATGCTATGTCAGTCTACACTGTCAAAACAAAATGGTAAGAATGTTTCTTGAATTGGGTCCAAATTTAATTCCCATGTACTAAATTATAATTTTTTCAAAGCTTAATTACATTCTTCTTCCACACATTCATTAACTGATAGTATTCAAAATACATGAGTCATGAAATACAAAAGCAGAAACTTGTTTCAGATCAGCAGATTGTCAGAAAATACCATGTTATTTGGGGTGGGGGTGCCTCATTTTATGTCTTCTAGGCACCATTTCCAAATTTGAATGAGGTTTATGTAAACTCTCCTTTACATTCATTAATAATCAGTATAACGTACATTACTATGGCTTCCACTATCAGAATGCAGTCAGTCTCTGATGTCTTAAAGCACGCACGCACACCCGCACACACACACAGAGTTATTCATTTATTATTACTTGAATGATGACTTATACATGAAGACAAGCACTATCTAGTTGGAATTAAACTAATATTCAAAGACTGACTTTAGAATTTCAGAACATTTAGTTCACTTGTATTGTACCAGCAGTGCCCCTACTTCTTGTGTTCTTGAACAATACAGTCCTAAAACAGCTCAGCAGTTGTCATATTGTCAAGGAAGGATAAACAACATGAATAAAAAGACTGTCTTGGGAAACTGATAACTACAAATCGATACTTTGTTTTGCAAGTTTAATAGTGCTTCTGAAACCGAAAGACTTTGTAGATTAGAAACAATTAAGGAATATTACTGCTGGGATATTTCCTCTGCAGGAATGCAATAATTCCCCCCTATCTGTTATACATTTGAAATTAATTTAGTGTATTCTGATATAGAATATTTTTATTAACTGGGAACATGTTATGTCAACAGTTATGTAAGTTCAATTGATTTAATGTGTTTATTCTATTTAGGGCTAACAGTCTTTTATGTAGCAGCCCCCGGTGGCACAGTGGGTTAAACCCTCGTGCCGGCAGGACTGATGACTTGAAGACTGGGTTAATGACCTAAAGGTTGCCGGTTCGAATCCAACCTGGGGAGAGCGCAAATGAGCTCTCTCTGTCCTCTATCTATGTGGGGACATGAGAGAAGCCTCCCACAATGATGGTAAAAAAAATCAAAACATTCGGGTGTCCCCTGGGCAATGTCCTTGCAGACGGCCAATTATCTCACACCAGAACCGACTTGCAGTTTCTCAAGTTGCTCCTGACAAAAAAACCCCACTTCCATTGACCTACTAAGTTAAAATTGACTATTTTTGACACCCTCTGAGCTATTTAAGGCGTACAGGCCTTTTAAAAAAGAGTAAACCTGAAGTAAAACAGAAAGTGACTTCTGGACACTATCTGTTCGTTTGGGGTTTTTTTTTTTTTTTGGTTTTTTTAAAATTTACTTCTGCGTCTAAAATGGCCCATGGGGGCTAAAATATGTAATGTGTCTCTCATAGATGGCATTGTGGGGAATTTGGAATAATTTTTGTTTTAGTTTCAGGTGGTGGGTGCAGTGGGCATTGAAGCCCTCCAAAGTCTCCAGGCAGGTTTATGTATTTTACGTGTCACAGGACTAAATGATGTAGTATTACTGATATTGAGAGAATTCCTTTTTTCTTTTAAAATGCTTGCAAGAACAGAAGCAGAGCTTTCTGGATTAAGACCAAAATCCTATCCCAGCATTCTTTTTCTGAAATGGCCACTCTGATCTCTGTGGGGATTACACAAAACCGAACATGAAATCAATAGGCGTGTAATGCTGCTGATCATCAAAATATGTTATTTTGAAGGGATGCTTAGCAAGTGAATAAATCAACATTTACTTTCTAGATCAACAAGTTTGAGAAAACTGAATTGGGGGGGGGGCTTCGCGGGCAGGTTTTCCACTTATACTGAAAGATGTTTTGGATGCTTTCAAGTAATCACTTGAACAACTATAAAGTGTACAAAGTGTGATGCTCAATCATTAATCAGAGGAAGGAGAGAATCATCTTCAACCATGATCTGAATGCTATTGATAATTTCAACTAATCTACACCTGTTGAATCAATGGACAGGGCCGGCCCCACTCATGCGGCAGCTGACGCCGCCGCCTCGGGCGCAGGCCCGGGGGGGCGCCGTCAGGCTGGGCGGGAGGCGGGGCACCGCCCTGACGGTGCCCCGCCTCCCGCCCAGTGCGCCCTGGCCCGTCTGGCCTGCTAGAAAAGGCCAGACGGGCGAGCGGGAGTAGCGTGGGAGGCGGGGCCAGCTCTGACGCCGCTCCCCCCCCCGCCCAGCGTGCCTTGGCCCTGCCTCCCACGCAGCGTGGGAGGCGGGGCCAAGGCACGCTGGGCGGGGGGGGGGAGCGGCGTCAGAGCTGGCCCCGCCTCCCACGCTACTCCCGCTCGCCCGTCTGGCCTTTTGTAGCAGGCCAGACTCAGCGGAGGTTTCTCCAGGCCGCGATTGCGGCCTGGAGGAACCTCCGCTGAGTCTGGCCTGCTACACAAGGCCAGACGGGCGAGCGGGGGTAACGTGGGAGGCGGGGCCAGCTCTGACGCCGCCCCCCCCGCCCAGCGTGCCCTGGCCCCGCCTCCCACGTTGCGTGGGAGGCAGGGCCAAGGCACGCTGGGCGGGGGGGGGGGAGCGGCGTCAGAGCTGGCCCCGCCTCCCACGTTACCCCCGCTCGCCCGTCTGGCCTTGTGTAGCAGGCCAGACTCAGCGGAGGTTCCTCCAGGCCGCAATCGCGGCCTGGAGAAACCTCCGCTGAGTCTGGCCTGCTACACAAGGCCAGACGGGCGAGCGGGGGTAACGTGGGAGGCGGGGCCAGCTCTGACGCCGCCCCCCCGCCCAGCGTGCCCTGGCCCCGCCTCCCACGTTGCGTGGGAGGCAGGGCCAAGGCACGCTGGGCGGGGGGGGGGGGGAGCGGCGTCAGAGCTGGCCCCGCCTCCCACGTTACCCCCGCTCGCCCGTCTGGCCTTGTGTAGCAGGCCAGACTCAGCGGAGGTTCCTCCAGGCCGCAATCGCGGCCTGGAGAAACCTCCGCTGAGTCTGGCCTGCTACACAAGGCCAGACGGGCGAGCGGGGGTAACGTGGGAGGCGGGGCCAGCTCTGACGCCGCCCCCCCGCCCAGCGTGCCCTGGCCCCGCCTCCCACGTTGCGTGGGAGGCAGGGCCAAGGCACGCTGGGCGGGGGGGGGGGGAGCGGCGTCAGAGCTGGCCCCGCCTCCCACGTTACCCCCGCTCGCCCGTCTGGCCTTTTGTAGCAGGCCAGACTCAGCGGAGGTTCCTCCAGGCCGCAATCGCGGCCTGGAGAAACCTCCGCTGAGTCTGGCCTGCTACAAAAGGCCAGACGGGCGAGCGGGGGTAGCGTGGGAGGCGGGGCCAACTCTGGCCCCGCCCCCCGCCCAGCGTGCCCTGGCCCCGCCTCCCACGCTGCGTGGGAGGCGGGGCCAGGGCACGGGGGGCGGGGCCAACTCTGGCCCCGCCCCCTCACTATTCGCCCTGGCCCCGCCTCCCACGCAGCGTGGGAGGCGGGGCCAGGGCACGCTGGGCGGGGCCAGGGCGCCGGTGGCGGGGGCACTTTTCAGCACCCCCGCTTTACATCAAAAAATATCTCCGGCCGGCCCTGTCAATGGATATACATAGGTTTTGATTGACTGTTTAACAATGTGTCTATGCTGCTTGGGACTACCAAAAGGATTGAAATCATAATATTTATATCTTTATTTTATTTATTTATTTGCATTATTTTTATCCCTATATAGGGACGCAAGATGAAACACAATATGCAACACAATATTTATAATTTTTTGCTTTCTAGAAAAACTGGGAAATATATCTATATATCCAGGTCCATGAACATATTCTGTTGTCTTAATTTTCTAAACAATAAAGTTATTTATAGAAAGTTAAAGGACAATGTGCAGTGGGCCCTCAGTTTCTGCTGCGGTTTGTTTCCAGGATCCCACATGAATATCAACATGCATGGATGCTTAAGTCCAATTCTAAACATTGTTAGAGTCAAATTATGTTCCATATATAAAATGACAAACAACTCACACAAGTTCTAAAGAGAGTCTGAGGATCTGTGAAATGTCAGAAAGCTACAGTTTGGTATGCCTACTAGGGGTGTGCAAATCTTTGTTTTTAAATCATATGTTATATGTAATTAATAAATTTTGTATATATGAACAGATATTAAGAAACACCGGGAGAGGGGGTGCCCACACAAAAACTGAAGAATAAAATGTCGTCCAATACTTTTTCATTTTCATTCAGCACAAGTGAGGTGAAGCCAAAAAGGCTGCCATTCCTCTTTAAATTAAGAAGAAAGGCTTCTTCTTACCATGAAGAGAGGAAAGCAGAAAGGTGGGATGAGCTGAATGAGCTAGGAAAGAGATTGAGAGAGCAGAACACAGAATTCTGGGAAATGTAGTTTGGGAAGGCAAGGAGCCCTGCGACAGAGACTTTAAAAGGCCCTGCCCTAAACTACATTTCCCAGAATTCTGCTTAGCATCAGAAAGCCCCAATTAGGATAGGGAAGATATTTGTCTCTCCTAGCAATAACCAGAGTTCCAATAAATTGTTGAATTAGCAAAGAGGAGGACTGACACTTCAATACTAGTAAGAAAATCTGTGCTGGACAGGGAAGAAATCCCTAAATTGAAGGGATAAAGACATTGGTTAAAGACATCAAATGAAATAGCTGTTGTGGCTTTTCCCAAAAAAATCCCAAAAAATCTGTAGATGTTTGAATATTTCTGAAACTTGGAGGGAATGATCCCCTGTTATCTTGTGTCATTGTATAGAAACTTCAACATGATAGCTCTTTTTTTAAAAAAGAAATGTTTGTAAAAATGTTGTAAATTCCTAAAAAATCTGTGGATGAGTATAACATTCTGAAACTTGATAGGCCAACAGTGGTAAATATCTTCTATAATTGTAACAAGCCATTAGCTTTAACAATGAGAGAGAAAGGAGCCCCTGAAGTTTTCCCATTGGCACAATTACTTAACAAAAAGTAACGAAAAAGTAATTAACTCATTATAGTTACGATACAGACTCTGTCCAATTTGTAAACACTTTAAAATGTTTTTCTTTCAGCCCCTAATTTCACAATGAGTATTGGAACATTTTTTTCATTGATCACACCAGTCTATTGCCTACACTTCAGCATAGTGTTCCATGAGTAGCAAAATCAAGATTTACATTTTGGATTTCCCCACCCCACCCTACCCCTTCAATATTTTTGAGTTGTGTTTGGTAAAATCTGAGGGCCCAGAGCCTATGGATATATAGAGCTAACTGGAGATAAACACATCATGAGTGAGTCATGTGAATTTATTATTTCCATCCACCTTAAAATGTATGAGTTTTTACTAAAGACTTTGTCACATTGCAGGGGATAGCAAGGGGGCCTGTAGGTCAGTGGGGCAAATTGTGGGGTAGTGGGGCGAATCTGTCACTCAGCACCCCACATCGCCCACATCACCCACTTGCTCAACACACGCTGGAAAGTGTAGCTTTCCATCGTGTACCTGCATTGTTCCCATTATTCCTAACCTGAACACGGGCCGTCTGCCATGTTCAGTTTTTCCCCTCCTACCACGCTGCCTCCACACAGCCAACACAGATCTTCACCGGAAGAAGTTGTATGTTGTGGGATAAGATCCAGTGGCCTCCATGCCGGCTGTGTGGAGGAAGTGTGCTACGATGAGGATTTTTACTAATGTGATGAGATCCTTAGTATGAAAGACTGGAAAATCTGCCGTTTGTTCTTCTACTTAGATCTCTATTACATGCCACATATGCACAAACCGAATGAAACCTATTGGTCTGATGAAGATTAAATTAACTCCATTAATTCCTAATGAGCTACATTAATCACTAACAAGGCTACATTCACTTTGTTTTCTGTAAATTCAAATAAATTTAAATGGGATAACCTAACATGGCATTCACTTTCCTTACTATTAAAAATATCAAGATGGGATGAAATCAGAACTATACAAGGCAGTCTGTCCCCAAGGACATTGTTCTTGAAAGTGAAGGTTAAGACAAGAGTTCAAATCAGTTCTGCATTTTTCTCTGCCCAACCATTGCTGTCAGATCTTCTCCCATAAGACTCAGATAGTTTTTTTACCTGTCACTATTTATCCAAACAGACAACATGAAAGGGAGAAAAAGCAACAGTTATATATTTCAAGATACCGAATGGTTAAACAATCAAAACAAAAGCTGCCACTATTTTTTGGCTTTAGATTTCAGAAGTTTAAGGGAGCTTTTGGTTCACTCATTCACCTCAAAAAACCTATTTTGTTTTTGGAGCAGACATAATGTCCAAATCAGCTTTTGTATTCCCATCCTGTTGAAACTGCAACCAAATGGTATGTGAATATCAAAACACAATGATTACCGAATGGTCACAATCATTTTTTCTCTTTTCAGAGAGACAGGTCACTAAACTATTCTAAAAAAAAGAAAGAGGTTTCTTTGTGCAGATGCTTCACAGCTAAACTCAATATATTTTTACTCACCTTTCACCTCGCCTCATTACATCAGAATTCACTTCTACCGCACAAGGGGCAGAAAGCAAAAGAAATCTCAAATGGTACCAAGTTACTCATTCCTCTCTCTTTGTAGTTACCATGCAGGGCAATGGGATGCATTTCAGTGGGGAAAGTTGAGGAAAACGAGATATCATCTACCCATGTGTGAGTCCCAATCTGAATTGGGAAACTGCATACATAGTGCAATGTCTTAACAGAGGAGTTCCTGAACTCCATAATAACATTTGATTTTATCCTTAGCAGCAAGACTCACTTGTGAATATTTGGCTTGTTATATTTTCTTTTAAATAGAAGGTAATACAAAAATTGTACTTTGAGTGTACCTTAGGCTTTGAGTGTACCTTCTTCTACCTCCCCACCTTTCCTTCTACACTGCTAACACCTTTAATCAAATATTAATCTGCAGAATCTACTATAGATCCTATTGACCAGAGAAATTAATGCTATAACATGGCTTCTTCCATCTCTTATTTCTATTTGTCATTTGTGGTTCAATGCAAAAGTATATCATCCAAACAGATTTTAACCTATCACTAGTTCCATGATCAAGAGAAGAAGAGCAGATCAAAATGGGCTGCTTTTCATTTTTTATTTTCTGTTCAATATGTGGATCCTTCTCATCTTTTCACTGTATGCATGTCTGGTAATTCTAATGTTTTCTGGATTTAGGCCACTAATTGCACATGGGTTATTTGGGAGATTATACTAAACCTTTTTGAGTTGCAGTCACTATTAAAGAAAATACCAGCAAATGTGATGTCCCTAACTACGTCTAGCAGGCCAAACAAAATATTTTATCTCCTTGCTAAGAGATTAATTTTACATGTTTAGTTATAATCCATGTTTGAAATGGATGCTAACAAAAAATCCACTGTATTTCTGATAGGTAAGTCAATCCCATAATACCACTTTATTTGGATTGCAATCCATACATGACTTTCTGACTCATTCAATATTTTTTTTAAATCTATAATTATGCATTACCATACTCATTTAGAACTATTCAGTGTAACCAAGATCTCTTCATAGACAAAATGTTTCGTTCAAGCAATTGAGCAGATTACTTCACTCTTTCAAATAAGAATTAATGGAAATATAAAATTGGATTTATTGAGTGATGGCAGATGGCTAGGCGATTTTATAGAGGTGTGACTTGTCTAATTTGCAGCAAGAGTGAGCCCAACCTCTTGTTATGGACAAAAGGTTAGTTCTGCATTGCATTAAGAACTTTTTGCTTGATTAAATGTCAGAAGAGAGTCACACAATTTTCTTAGCTTCTCAGATATCAACATATCCAATTTAGATGATGCCTTGCTAATGAAAAAGCCACAGAACAGAAGCTCAGTTAACTTTTAAAACACTAGTATTTCATAATACTAAAAATAAATCAACATTTTATACCTATAGAAAGGGATATAAGTGTAATTTGAGATCTACAAAATGTCTTAATCATCCATACTTCATTATGTTCCTAATCAACTATTTAATCTGACCCTTTCTCTCCTTCATGCCTCTATGGATACAATAACTATCCTATTCACCAATGTTGTAAACTTGCACAGTGCTTTAAAATACAATAGGGAAATGCTTGGGACAATTATTGGGGATAAATATTTATGACTTCAGGCATATTTTAAAAATAAATAAGTGTTATAACATAAAAGAAGAAAGTTCAGGACAATGGTATAGGTCAGCGGTTCTCAAACTGTGCTCCAGGGAGCCCTTGGGGTTTCACGAGAGGTGCTCAGGAGCTCTACAGGTGCCCCACCTCCTCTGGGGTTTCTGCTATCATCATCATTATTATTATTATTATTATTATTATTATTATTATTATTATTATTATTATTATTATTCCAAAGGCTGGATGGCCATCTGTGGGGGTGCTTTGATTGTGTTTTCCTGCATGGCAGAAGGGGGTTGGTCTGGAGGGCCCTGGAGGTCTTCCACTGAAATATTGTTAAGTTTATGTTGGTTAAAATTGCTCTGAATTTTAATTACTGTATTTTTTGCACTGTGTGAAGTAGTCCACACAAATATTCTTAATCCATCTGCCACTGGCCCGGCCCATGCTTGATACATATACATTATATATCATATAATATATAATATAATGCAGAAACATTTCTTGGGGCTCCACAAGAAACTTCGGCTTCAAAAAGGGTTCCACAGCTGAAAAAGTTTGAGAATCCTGATATAGGGAATAAGAATGTGCTCATAATCTTTTGCTCATAATCCAAAGTAGGTCTGCCCATATTTGTTTTCATGAAGAAAAACAGATGTGTCTATGAATTTTATTTCCAGTGCCTGTCTCATGCTTTTAGGATATACTTATTTAACATTGTGGTGTTTGGATAAACTGAGTGACAACACTATTATTAACTCTGCCCAATATAAATTAATTCATACCTAAAATAAAGCAGATCTGAGTAAGATTTAAAAAACAAAAAACAAAAAAATACTCCAACTCATTTTATGCTATTTCCCCCTCCTAGAATTGTATTTTCTGGGTTCTTTAATATGTTTTCGGTGCTTTTTTTAACAAATCCTTTTCTAACAAAGCTAAACAAAGGACCAAATTATATGTGGTCTATAATAGCTTAATTGCCTTTGAAACCTATCAAGAAATACAACTAATAATTGATTGTATGTGGATATTGTAATTTCTACTTTTAGTACTCAAATAAAACACATTCTGTGTGCTAGGCTTGTTCTTCCACATAAATATATAACTGCCATGTTGAAAAGCAATTTGTTGAATATGTTTATACAAACTGTAGCTAGAGAATATATAATTGTAGTTCACCTCCAATATGATGGAAGACCTCTATTTCCCAACCAAGGCATTGGAAATTAAATAAATGAATTTCCCCTCTGTTTTGTAACACACGATTAAATAAGTGGCTTTGCTAAATGGTTCTAGATGGTATTTCCACAATTCATTTCCTGCTCAAATGAATCTAGGTCGTTTAGGCTCTATTAAGAATGGCATTCTTAATAATGTAGCAAAGGGAGTGAGTACAAGTGTTGATCAAACTTTTAATGAGTATCAGCATATCTTATGAACTTCCAAATGAGTACAATAGGTAATTTGGGAGGTAATTTGTAACCCCATATTTGCTTTCCCAAATATTTCAACACACCTAGGGGATGCTGATGACTCTGAGATCAGTCAAGCAGTGGTTCAATTCCAAGATTCAGTCCGAAATTAGAAGGCACTATCCAAGGTATTGACTACTATGTTGCAAATAAGCTTGGCACCTTGGATAGCTTCTTTGAAGTCTATACAATAAAACCTAGGGAAAATTCACTGCCTCAGTGACTTTGGAGTCACCGTCTCCACTGTATAATCCAAATGAACATGCTTCCAAGAACTCATGGAACTTAAAACTATTAATTAATCTCTCTAAGGTTTCTGAAAAT
This sequence comes from Anolis carolinensis, assembly GCF_035594765.1. Lineage (NCBI taxonomy): Eukaryota > Metazoa > Chordata > Lepidosauria > Squamata > Anolidae > Anolis > Anolis carolinensis. The sequence continues at coordinate 54,548,240 of NC_085845.1, forward strand.
AAAAATTTAATACAGTTTCTACATCCCCATTTAATATAGAAGCAAGGAAATATGAGTCCATGTGCTGTGTGTCCAAATAGATTTAAATAATATTCTGCCTATTATTGTATTATTATGAGCAGATTTTCAAATATGTGACAGAAAATAATAGCCCACAATACCTAGTGTTCATTGGAAACATTGAAATACTAACCAGGGTTGACACTACTTAAGTTCAAAAATCAGATGTGATCTTCATAAACCTTGCAAAGCTATATTTATAGTGTTGAGTTTCCCATGTAAACAGCAAGGGATGGAAACTTATAACCCAGGTCTTCCTATTAGCACTATACTGCTATTTATCCTTTTCCCACTCGAGATAAATGTGAAAGGAAAACTGGGGTGGTGCATGCCATGGAAAGGACAACTAGGATACTTTCAAGGAATGAGGTTTTTGAAAGTAATGATGCTTCTGATGATACCAGAAATATGATGGTTGATGATACCAGAAATATGATGGTTAACAGAATTTTAAAGGCCAACTATTTTGATTCCATTTCAAGGGTAGTAGCACAATGCAAGTCTCACATGTTCAATTCCAGAGCTTGCTCAAAGAACTTCACCCAACACTATATCATTTCTTTTTAATCAACTTCAAAGATTGTTCTTAATGTAAAACCTAAAGGAAAATGATTCATTATCTTTTTTTAAAATAAAAAATAGCAGTTGCATGTCAAGTTTCCTGATTATAATTGAATTCATCGTATGCTCTTCTGACATCTTTTTTTTTATTGTGGGTAAACAGTTTATTAATGAAACGTTACATAACAAAACAGCAAATTATCGCAAATATAGTCAGATAACAATCATTTTGAAATGTACATGCATATCTACATTAGTCAACCAGCCTGCCAATTCTCACACAGTACATATTATTATCTGTTACTCAACATTAACATTATCTGTTACTTAACATATTATCTGTTACTTAACATATAGAACTGCTCTTTCCACATGTCATCCACCACTCTCAATCCAGGTTTCTACTCATTTTTTTTTTTTAGAAATTAAATATAAGAGTTTACCCTAACATTCAAACAAAACAAAAACATACAACGTATTACACACAACAAACCTTGCACGCACCCAAAACCCCTATCCCACATAAAATAAAACCCCTTCCCCACACCCGTGCACCCTTCACCATGACTTCCAACCCTGAAATATAGATAATAGCCTTTTAAAATGAGTGAATACAAAGACCAGGAAATGTATTCTGATCTCGTTGTGATATTTGCATTTCAGGAATAATTAAATTTAGCACATGATTTCCAAATGACTGGAATTATATCTTAAAAGGATTTTTAAAACACATAAGATAAGCAATTTCTGTATTTATTTATTTATTTATTTACAGTATTTATATTCCGCCCTTCTCACCCTGAAGGGGACTCAGGGCAGATCACATTACACATATAAGGCAAACATTCAATGCCTTGACATAGAACAAAGACAAAGACAAATGCAGGCTCCAAGCTGGCCTTGAACTCATGACCTCTTGGTCAGAGTGATTGGTCTCAGCTGGCTGCAGCTCCTGGCTGCTGGCTGCAGCTGGCTGCAGCTGGCTGCTTACCAGCTTGCGCCACAGCCACATTGCGCCACATTTAAGTGATTAGGTTCCTTATTTAATCTGACTGCAGCCTAGTGACAATGGATTTTCTATTGAATTAGTTTTTGGGAAAGAAACTGTTAAAAGGTTAGGTTCTGAGATCCGTGGATTGACAGCAGGCATTGTCCCCTGTTAATTGAGTCTCTGGGAAAGCTTTATTTGCCAGTGTGAGTTTCTGCCAGAGCCTGATCCCAGAAGGGCAGTTGGTTCTCGCAGAAGCAGAGGCAGCAGGAGGACATTTTTGCTCCCTGGCTTCAGGTAGGATTTGGCTAAGATTTGGCTAAGATTTTAAACTGAGTGTGGGCTTGGCTCCTGTGGTCAAAGTCTAACTGTTGTGTGACTGTTGTGTTGAAAGAGAGCCAGGTACTTAAGTTGATTGACAGCAGGCATTGTCCCCTGTTAATTGAGTCTCTGGGAAAGCTTTATTTGCCAGTGTGAGTTTCTGCCAGAGCCTGATCCCAGAAGGGCAGTTGGTTCTCGCAGAAGCAGAGGCAGCAGGAGGACATTTTTGCTCCCTGGCTTCAGGTAGGATTTGGCTAAGATTTGGCTAAGATTTTAAACTGAGTGTGGGCTTGGCTCCTGTGGTCAAAGTCTAACTGTTGTGTTAGGCACCTTTACTAACTATCCTTTGCAGTACATACAGGAACAAAGCAACATAAACAAATACACAAAGAGGTGGTTTGTTGCAGTTTGCACATAAAGTGCGTGCATATTACTTAACTGTACAAAGATCCCACTTGGCCACCACGCTCACCAAGAGATGCAACAAAAGCAAAACATTCCCATCACATGCACCAGCTGTGGCATGTTCCGCTTTTTCACACAAAAACTAGACAACTACATCTGCTCCAAATGCAAACAGATGACTCTGATGGAGCAGAGGATCCAACAGCTCGAGCACCGTATTAAGACCCTTAAGGACATTCAGGCACTCGAGCTCTTCTTGGACACTGCACAACACGCTGCTGTAGATCAGCAGCCTGCATCACACCAACACCACCAAGACCATGATCAGGAACCTTATGGGGAGATCAACTCAAAGGTAGACAACCCTCAGGCTTGGAAGGAGGTCACCCATAGAAGGAGACGCAGGACCAGGCAGCCTCCGCAGAACTCCCCCGCTCAGCTGCATTTACACAACAGATTTGAAATTCTTACATCATTAACATACAATCAGGAAACACATCTTGTGGAGGACCACAGTTTCTTAGATACCACTCAGTGGACCACCCTGGATCAATGCGCAGGGGATAGCCCTGACGGGGACAGTGCATCACCACAGTCACACTTATGTAATCATGCAAATGCTCCATCCCCAATCATAGACCAGGAGCAACAGGAACATCCTTGGGAGAGTAATGGGCTCTCGGATGTATCTCAATGGATTGTCATTGATGAATGCACTGGGGATGTTGAGGAGGAGGACAACACTTTACACCTACATGATTCACTTCAACAGGAACACTCTTCAGGGGACATACACACTGTCTTGCACAAAAGGGACCCTGTCAATCCTCAAAGGAAACAGGTCTTGGTAGTAGGTGACTCCCTCCTTAGAGGAACGGAAGCCATCATTTCCAGACCGGATGGGATGGCTCGAGAAACATGCTGCCTCCCGGGGGCAAAAATACACCATATCACTCAGAGACTCAGCAGGCTCCTAAAGCCCCATCACCCTCCCCACCTTATGTTGATTCATGTAGATACCAATGACACCGCTAGGCATACTTTTCAAAAGATCACAAATGATTTTCGAGCTCTGGGAACAAAGCTAAAACTGTATAATGTACATGTGATCTTTTCATCCCTCCTCCCTGTTGTAGGACACGGCTCTACAAGGGCTGGAAAAATAGTACAGGTCAATAACTGGCTCAGAAAATGGTGTCAAGAGGAGCATTTTGGCTTCCTTGACCATGGTCTACTCTTCCAAGAGGATGGACTACTGGCAAGCGATGGGGTGCATCTCACACAAGTAGGAAAACATCTTTTTGCACACAGACTCACAAACCTCATCAGGCGCACTTTAAACTAGATCCACTGGGGGAGGGGAACAACAGCCTTGCGAACACTATATTACCCACGACCACAGGGAACCGCCGAAAGGCTAAACGGAGGGCTGCACAAACACAGCAAGGACCAAGTACAGAGAGCACAATAATCCCAAATAAACAGTTCGAGGGGAGGTCACAGGGGCTTACATGTCTTTACACTAATGCTCAGAGCATGGGAAATAAGCAAGACGAACTCCAACTCCTAGCACAGCACCACACATACGATGTCATAGGCATCACTGAAACCTGGTGGGATGACTCCCATCACTGGAATTTAACCATTGAGGGCTATAACCTCTTTCACAGAAATAGAACAAAGGGGAGAGGAGGGGGAGTAGCTTTATATGTCAAAAACAGTTACGTTGCAGAAGAAATGCAAGACTGTAATCCGGGAAACCAGCTTGAAAGCATCTGGATAAGAATCAAGGGAACCGGGACTCAAAAAGATCTTGTCGTGGGTGTCTACTACAGACCTCCGAGTCAGGATGAAGGACTTGATGAAGCCTTCTGTCAACAGCTGACCAAACAGGCACAAAGAAGAGATATAGTAGTCATGGGCGATTTCAATTATCCCGATATCTGCTGGAAAACAAACTCAGCCAAGAGTACAAAGTCCAACAAATTCCTCACTTGCCTTGCAGATAATTTTATGGTCCAGAAGGTAGAAGAGGCAACAAGGGGATCAGCAACTCTTGATCTAATCTTAACAAATGTGGAAGACCTGATCAATACAGTTGAAGTGGTTGGATCCTTAGGGGCAAGTGACCATGTGCTCCTGCAGTTTGCAATACAAAGGAATGCTGAAACTAAGACAAGTCAAACACGCATTCTGGACTTTAAGAGAGCTGACTTCCAAAAAATGAAGGAATTACTGAGCGGCATTCCATGGACGCCAATATTAAAAAACAAGGGAGTTAAGGATGGATGGGAGTTTTTCAAAAGTGAAATACTCAAGGCGCAAATGCAAACAGTGCCAACAAAGAAGAAAAATAAGACAAGTGCAAAGAAGCCAGAATGGATGTCCAAAGAACTTCTAACTGAGCTAAAGCTCAAAAGTGACATGCACAAGAAGTGGAAAAGGGGAGAAATCACCAAAGAAGAATTCAAACGTATAGCCAACACCTGTAGGGAAAAGGTTCGCAAGGCTAAAGCGCAAAATGAGCTCAGGCTTGCCAGGGACATAAAAAACAACAAAAAAGGCTTTTTTGCTTACGTTGGTAGAAAAAGGAAGAAAAAGGAGGCGATAGGGCCATTGCAAGGAGAAGATGGGGGTGATGGCGACAGGGGACAGGGAAAAGGCAGAACTGCTCAATGCCTTCTTTGCCTCGGTCTTCTCAGAAAAAGAAAGCCATCTTCAACCTCAGCAACACGGAATGGACGAAGGATTGGGGGAAATCCAACCCCAAATAGGGAAACAAGTTGTCCAGGAACACTTGGCCTCTCTAAACGAATTCAAGTCCCCAGGGCCAGATCAGCTACACCCAAGAGTACTGAAGGAACTAGCGGAAGTTATTTCAGAACCACTGGCAATTATCTTCGAGAGTTCTTGGAGAACGGGAGAAGTCCCAGCAGATTGGAGGAGGGCGAATGTGGTCCCTATCTTCAAGAAGGGAAAAAAGAACGACCCAAACAATTACCGTCCGGTCAGCCTCACATCAATACCAGGCAAAATTCTGGAAAAGATCATTAAGGAAGTGGTCTGCGAACACTTAGAAACAAATGCGGTCATTGCTAATAGTCAACACGGATTTACCAAAAACAAGTCATGCCAGACTAATCTGATCTCTTTTTTCGATAGAGTTACGAGTTGGGTCGATACAGGGAATGCTGTGGATGTAGCGTACCTGGATTTCAGTAAGGCCTTCGACAAAGTCCCCCACGACCTTCTGGCAAACAAACTAGTAAAATGTGGGATAGACAAAACTACGGTTAGGTGGATCTGTAATTGGCTAAGCGAACGAACCCAAAGGGTGCTCACCAATGCGTCGTCTTCATCATGGAAAGAAGTGACAAGTGGAGTGCCGCAGGGCTCCGTCCTGGGCCCGGTTCTGTTCAACATCTTTATTAACGACTTAGACAAAGGGTTAGAAGGCACGATCATCAAGTTTGCAGACGACACAAAACTGGGAGGGATAGCTAACACTCCAGAAGACAGGAGCAGAATTCAAAACGATCTTGACAGACTAGAGAGATGGGCCAAAACTAACAAAATGAAGTTCAACAGGGACAAATGCAAGATACTTCACTTCGGCAGAAAAAATGGAAATCAAAGATACAGAATGGGGGACGCCTGGCTTGACAGCAGTGTGTGCGAAAAAGACCTTGGAGTCCTCGTGGACAACAAGTTAAACATGAGCCAACAATGTGATGCGGCTGCTAAAAAAGCAAATGGGATTCTGGCCTGCATCAATAGGGGAATAGCGTCTAGATCCAGGGAAGTTATGCTCCCCCTCTATTCTGCCTTGGTCAGACCACACCTGGAATACTGTGTCCAATTTTGGGCACCACAGTTGAAGGGAGATGTTGACAAGCTGGAAAGCGTCCAGAGGAGGGCGACTAAAATGATTAAGGGTCTGGAGAACAAGCCCTATGAGGAGCGGCTTAAAGAGCTGGGCATGTTTAGCCTGCAGAAGAGAAGGCTGAGAGGAGACATGATAGCCATGTACAAATATGTGAAGGGAAGTCATAGGGAGGAGGGAGCAAGCTTGTTTTCTGCTGCCCTGCAGACTAGGACACGGAACAATGGCTTCAAACTACAGGAAAGGAGATTCCACCTGAACATCAGGAAGAACTTCCTCACTGTGAGAGCTGTTCGACAGTGGAACTCTCTCCCCGGGGCCGTGGTGGAGGCTCCTTCCTTGGAGGCTTTTAAGCAGAGGCTGGATGGCCATCTGTCGGGGGTGCTTTGAATGCGATTTCCTGCTTCTTAGCAGGGGGTTGGACTGGATGGCCCATGTGGTCTCTTCCAACTCTACTATTCTATGATTCTATGATTCTAGGCCAATTCTAGCAACTGCTAACTAGTTATAATGGAATGTGTGGACAGTCTAGATACAAATGAAACAACTATTTCAACTGCTTTTAAAAAAGCTATTTTTACATTGTTTTTGGGTAAGTCATCATCAGCAATTACACCCACACTACCTATACAGGAAGACAATAGAAAACTTCTAAGCAAAATATTATCTGTATTTCACAGATAGACTAAAAAGTGGCCTTTTTCTGACAACAAACTTTATTGCTTTCTTGCCAAATAAAGTACACAGGAGACAAGAGTAAGCTTACTAAATGTCAAGGTTACCTTTTCTATTTTAGGCAGTACTCTTCTTCAAACACCCTGGAAGTTTTAGTTCTTGTACTGCCAACAATCTTGAAATGAGTAAAATGTTTTTGTCTTTACAATTTTGCAGAATTAATCTGCAGATTCCTGTATTTTGCTTTTTACTTCATCAAGACTTTCCAAGTTATTATACATTTAGCGGGAATAGCATTATTAACATTTTGATGTAGATGCACTGATGTTTTGCAATGTTAGCAGAATCAAAAAGACTAATTTCTTTTCAAAGCATTGCAACTGACTTTTCTGCTTGTTTAGTGGGAGTGACTCTGTGCAAGTAGTTGATGTGATGCTATAAATTTAGAGGTGGATTTATTCCTCTTTGATCAGACTTTACAAAAACCCTGCAATTGCCTTCTCAGAAAATGAAGGATAAGAATTATGATTCAGAAATTTGCTTAGATTGTTCATCACACAAACCTAGCAAGGATTTTAACCCATTACATCATTCAAAAATTCTAATTTTGCAAGAAAATACAAAATAGACATACTTTACAGGAAGCGTTCTGCCCTACTTCCAAAGAAATGTCTGAAAACATTACACAGGGAGGCATAAGGGCCAAACCTAATGTGGCTTCAGCACTATAGTTCATCTTTCAATGTTATTTTATTTTCATAAATTACCAGCATGGAAAAGTCAATCTACACTGATACCGCAGTTGATTTCTTGTAAAACATGATGTTTTGGTGCTTAATTTGTAAAATCTTAATGTAATTTGATGTTTAATAGGCTTTTCCTTAATCCCTCCTTATTATCCAACATTTTCGCTTATCCAATGCTTTTATTTTTCAGTGATTGGTTTGGGGGGGGGGGGGGTGCCAATATTTTGTTCGCCTACACTTGAAAATTACCTAGGGCCGGCTCTGAATATGAATTGTGGGCACATAGTTCCCAGACAATTTTGGGACCATTCATCTTGGCAAGGTAGGGAGCCATGGTAGCGCAATGGGTTAAACCCTTGTACCAGCTGAACTGCTGACCTGAAGGCTGGCAGTTAGAATCTCTGAGACAGGGCAAGCTCCCATCTGTCAAACCTAGCTTCCCATGTGGGGACATGAGAGAAGCCCCCCACAGGATGGTAACACATCCGGGCATCCCCTGGACAACATCTTTGAAGATGGGTGATTCTCTCACACTGGAAGCGACTTGCCTCCACTTCTGACATGATAAAAAAAAATCTTGGCAAGATGCCTGTCTCTTATTTTTTCTATCTTTAAAAAAAATTAAATACATAAACCTGAAAAAACTGCTTCTGTATCTGAACAACCAAGAATTTATTTGTAATAGATTACTGAGGGAATTCTTGATGTGTGAATCCTAGGTATAGGAAATTTGCCTGTTCCCCACCCACCCCCCCAAATTTCTGGGCAAAAATCCTGCTGAAATGTGTATTCTTATAAAGCTGTGTCGGACATAACCCCTCCATGCAAAATATAGAATCAGTGTTGGCAAACATAAGCACATTCCTCCTGCGGACCATGTGTTACGCCCAACAACACATGGAGATCAAAACAGGTGTTGCTTAGCGTAAGCACGGTGGAGTGAAATCTAACTAGAAACATTTGGTGATAAATACACAGAACTTGTCATTCACACCTCTTAAATATGTATTTGCATTTTTTAAAGGATGATAAAACATCCTAGTCACACAGTTCTTTTCTGCATCATGAAGTCAGAATTATGTTGCACATGTTTAGCAGGAAGGGTTGAAAGCAGGCTACAGATTACAGACAAACATGTTGCTACATACCAGTATCATCTGTGGTTTTTGTATGGCAGAACAAATGAAATTAATGCTTACTGCCCTCAACTGGGATGTTATCACCTGCTTTTGCAGAATGGAATAGCAAAAGCAAACAAATAACATATTTTCATCTTTCCAGCTTCCCTTAACCATTTATGTATGTTTTTGTGAGCAGGATCAAGACACATCAGGAGGCAATGGAGGAATTTATACCACCAGCACCATCAAACATGCTGCATTATAGCAAAGCCAACAACAAATGCATTGCCAGACAGCTTGACCAGAGAGATAAAATAAGTCAGAAAAAATCCATATTTGTTTGCCAAAGTGACTTTGCATCCTCCAAACATGTCATCATTCCATTCATAGGTCCTATGGTAAAGGAATGCATGTAAATGGAGGTCTAATATAAAAAAAAGGAGAGAGTGAGTGAGTTTTCAAACTAGAACTTGCTACTGAATCATAGCTGTGAAGTTTCATGGAGATCAGTCATGATAAACTAGATGAAGAATACATATATCTACAAATATAAATAGCAATAATATCGCTATACTTTCAGGCACTAAAATTGTTTTAAATCTGTAGCATTGCCTTCCTTCTAATCTGAGGTTTTCTACTACCACGTTTCTCCGAAAATAAGACAGTGTCTTAATTGTTGCTCTCAAAGACACACTAGGTCTTATTTTCATGGAATGTCTTATTTTGCTCCCTCCTCCTCCACTGAGAAACCATACTGAGGCTGTTAGGAATTGTGGGAGTAGAAGTCCAAAACACCTGGAGGGCCCAAGTTGGTCCATGCCTATTTTAGCTGCTAGTCCTCCCTCCAGTCATGCCCATTTTAGCCTCAGAGTAGAGCCTTGGCCTCGGCAATGGAAAGAAACTACTCACGAAGGTGGAGGAGGTGAGGGCATGCCCACTTGCTCACTCACCTCAGGAAGTGGGCACCGCTGCCAGCAGCGCCGGCCTAGGTCCCACCAGGGATGTGCACACACCTGGGACCATAGGGCGAACCAGAGGCCTGGGCTAGAGCGCACGAGCCTGCCATTTTAAACACAGAGCCCTCCCCCCTTCCCTTTCTTTTCACTTGCATGCTCTATCTTGGGTGCCCCGAACTTGTACTCCCATAATTCCTAAAAGCCTCAGCATGCCTTCCACAGCAGGGGCGGTACCCTCCACCTAGGTCTTAGTTTTGGGGGATGTCTTATATTTGGCAAGTCACCAAAACGTCTAATAGGTCTTATTTTCAGGGAAAGACAGTAATTCTTTATTTAAGCTATTATTCCTTGAGAGCTCTGCCTATCTGTCTGTGAATTATGCTTTCTGTAATCCAAAACTACTACTACTACTACTACTACTATCATCATCATCACTATTATTATGTTTATTTATATCCCGCTTTATCTCTTCATATGGAGACTCAAAGCGGCTCACAATTAAAAACATTCCAATACAACTTAAAATATACAAATATACAAATATTAAAACAGTATTAAACAACATTAGTATTAAAACAATCCAGGTTTAAAACATAAAAGCATATAATATCACATCACAAAATCATAGCAGCCCTTGATGGTCTTAAACACCTTGATCTTTAAAAGCCTGCCTGAATAAAACAGTTTTAGCCTGCTTCCGAAAGGACAGCAGGAAGGGGAACAGCCTGGCTTCCCTGGGCAGGGAGTTCCAGAGTTGAGGAGCAGCCACCAAGAAGGCCTGCTCTCTTGTTCCACCAACCAAGTTTAAGATGGAGGTGGGACTGAAAGAAGGGTCTCTCCTGAAGATCTCAGGGCCTAGGCAGGTTCGTACAAGGGGTTGCAGTCAGCCAAATAGCCTGGAACTGAACCATCTAGGGCAGGCATGGGCACACTTCAGCCTTTCAGGTGCTTTGGACTTCAACTCCCACAATTACTAAAAGCAGCTATTAGAAATTGTGGGAGCTTAAGTCCAAAAACAGGAGGGCTGAAGTTTGCCCATGCCTGATCTAGGACTTTAAGGTCATAACCAGCACTTTGAATTGTGCCCGGTGACAGACTGGCAGCCAGTGGAGCTGCTGCAACAGTGGGGTTGTCTATTCCCTACAGTCAGCCCCAGTTAGCAACCTGGCTGCAGTTCTTTGGACTATCTGAAGTTTCCAAGCACTCTTCAGAGGAAGCCCCCGTAGACCGCAATACATTAATCTAGATCTGGTTTCTCAAGGAACAGACACAGTTGGTGCACACATTTAATTGTTGCCCTCCTGGCCACCTGGCCCTCCTGGCCACCTGGGTCTCCAGGTTCAGCACTGAGTCCAGGATGACCCCCAAACTTCAGATGTGTGTCTTCAGGTGGAGTGTGACCCCCATCCAGCACAGAAATAGGCCAGAGTTTTGACAGAATAACCTGCCGAGATGACAGGAAAATCCCCAAGAGCCATCAGGAATCCTTCTGGATCCATAAGCCTCCTGGGGCAGACTATCTTAATCAGTCCTTCACCCCTGTGGAAATTTGGAGTCCCAGCAAGTCTAAACCTGACCAGGTAGTGATCGGTTCATAACAATGGAACTGTGCCAAGTTCTTTCACACGACCATCACCATCATCCCATCCTGCACAGAAAACAAGGTCCAAAGTGTGTCTCACAGCATGGATAGGGCAGGGCACCACCTGGGACAGACCCATGGTTGTAATAGAGGCCATGAAGTTCTAAACCACAACTGACAGGGCAGTCTCAGCATGGATGTTGAAATCTCCCAGCACTATTAGCCACTGAGACTCCCAAAACCACTCCAGCTTGCTCAGGAAGGGAGACTGTTGAGCAGCGGGTTGGGTGGTTCACCAACAGAATCCTATTCTGTCCCAGTCACCCACCTTTAGGTAAATACACTCAAACGCTGTTGACTGTGGAATGGGGAACCTGGTCAGGGGGGGTGGAATCATGATAAACCACTGCAACTCTACCTCCCAGCATGGAGAAAGCCAATATAATGTATCAGGAAAATGAATTAACAATAATGATAGTGTAGAAACATTAGTAGTGCTAACAAACTGGTTGAGACTATGTGGGTTTTTTTCTAGGATAATTTAAGTGGAAATTAATTGTAATACAATTTTCAGTAAACCTATGTATTCCTACTCTCAATTCTGCTTTATTTCTGCTTTTCCTCTTGATCTGTTTCCATTCGCCTGAATCGCCAGATGGAAAAAAATGAAAACATACCGGTGTTTTTGGGACATGGTGACATGCATTGAATTCCTCAGTACAGGAGTACCACTCAACTGACAATGTGAATAGGTTGCCATAGTACCAGAATACAAACCCATGGCATTTGAAGTGTCAGACAGGAGGCTACACCAACAATTTGTGAAAACAGAAAATGTTACTCAATATGAACCTTAATTCTCAAGCACTTTTTTCACTCTTTTTAAAAAGCTGTGAGAGAATTCCCTGTATACTCTGGTGTTTCAGTGTAAGAACTGGGGCTTGAGCTTCATGCCATTATTTGTAAATGTTTATGACAATTCTTCAGAGAAAACTTCTGATGTTTCAATAGAATTTTGTAGTGAAGATTACTCAACTGAGGTGAAAAGTTGTCATTGGGTTCAGAAGCTTTGAGCCTGAGGAATTTTGAAATTACAAGGAATTTGGCAGTTTATTATTATTATTATTATTATTATTATTATTATTATTATTATTGCTGTCTACAAATGCATTTGTGTGGGTTAATGTATAAAAATAAGGTTAAACATACACACAACCCAAGCAGGAAAAGGCTTCAGTTCTGATGCCAAGGAACCTGCAAGAGATTCTCAAAGTATTCAGTGGGGAAATATTAAATAGATACATTACAATATTCTGAAAATAATAAACTCATATGTAAATATTTTCAAATTATGAAAACTATAAATTTGTCTTCAGATCTTCCAAATTACAATTGGGAACTGCTATCAGGCTGGACAATTTGTAAAACTTGCAACCTTTCATGTAACTGTGTGATCATCAGTCTTTTTCAAACAATTCTATAACTCCAAGAACATTATTTTCCTTCTCTATTCTATCAGTACAAATTGTGGTCCTCTTAAATAACCTCTGTCTTGTATTTCAATCATACTTTAAAATGACAGTCAACGGGAAAATCTCTAAGAACAGCAAATATCTTCTCAAATAAATTTAGAATCTTAACGATGTAAATTAAATTTATAGAGCAGGACTTTCTCTCCTCACTTTTCCTGAGGATTGGGAGACCCTCAAGGATTATTTGAAATGCCCACGAACATTTCAGCTGTCAAAGAGAAAGAGCAAAAATTGAAGAACTGTCCACCTTGTACAGGAAGGGATTCCTTCTATTTCTGCAAGCCATCCTTCGGGTCCAATTGGCTAAATGCAATTTGTACAATCTCCAATTGGTATTTCGTAACCTGTGTATATTGAGCATTAGGAATGCATGTCTTTAAATTATTGGTTCACTCAGGGAAGAATAAAAGATTTAATCAATTTCCCCTCTGCTATATGAGTGTTTCCAAAAACTGCATAGTTCTTGAAGACATTTCTGCAGAAAGGAGAAAATCTGTATCTTAGCTTAATTTTTACTGTCATAACTCACAGTCATCCAGGTAGTGGCTATCAGAAGGTAGGATTTGGTGATGTTGAGCAAGCATGATTGCCACCAGCTATCTTTTCCTGATATATGTAGCTCTTATCCTGTAAGACCATTACAGTATACAATATGGGGAGAAGGAGGGTCAAGTGAGGAAGATCATCACTTCCTATTTTGTGGTACCTAATGCAGGATGATGCAAGTATTCTGAAAAACCTTCTAGGGATTCTCCAGAGATCCTGGAAGATGACACTTTAATCATGCATCAAAATATAGGCAGTGAAAAGTTTCTTCATCACCTTCTGGCCAGTACATCACTGTGGTGGAGAGTCAGAAAAAAATGGCTAAAAATAAGAGTGCTTGAACTATTCAATCCTTAAAGGAAAAGAAAAAGAAAAAGGGAGACTCCAGGAAAATTCTCCTCATCAAACTTTCCTAACACTTGAGAAATACATTTGCATTTTTCTCAATTCTTCAAATACTCTTTCCATCCCTTTTGTACTTTCTAATTGCATATGTATATCACCAATATCAAAATCTTTCCAACAGCTGCCTTACAACTCCCAGGGAAATGTCAAGGAAGAATCTCAAAACACTTTTATTTTAACAATAACGCCCACCCGCTAGAATCTGTTCCTTGATTAGAAGTGAATATGATGTTAGAACATTAGCTAATTTTTAAAATAACAAATCTTTTGAAGAGATGGAGATCCAAATACTCACTGATGACACTGATTTTTAGCACAGGCAGATCAATCCGAGAATTGTTCATATAAAGAAGTCTGATAATTTATTCACTATAAAAAGATTTAAATTAAATGCATTGATTAATTTTCTAAGAAACAGCATTTATCATTAATTTCTTTAAAAAAGAAATGAATTGGAAACTTTAAAAATTGATACAGTTATCTTGGAGATTGATATTTCTCTAGCCATAGGTACAGCTTTGAATTCAGATCAATGCTACCTTATCACTTCATCACACAGGCTTTCTTGCCTGTCGTAGGACACAGAGACGTCTAGCAATTAGGTCAAATATTTTCTTGCCAAAAGTTATCCAAAATATTTTCCCATTGCTAGATCTGGACAATTTCCAAACCTTGCCCCATGATTTCTGTTTCTAAAATGAGTTTATTCTGAAACTCAGTAGTAACAGGCTTCACCATGTCATAGAAAACTCTGCTGCGGATGCTACTGGCTTTTTAGCCTCTCTGTTCCATTAGCCAATTGAGGCCAATGCAGTGGGACTCCAGATGCACAAGGAGTAAGAATATTTCATTTTGCCATTTTGAAGTTCACTCTCAGAACTTCCATTTTCACAGTTCCTTACTCTAGTCTCCAAGCAACATTGCAAAGAAGCTAATACACTGGAACATTACAAATCCATTCAGAACTCTAGAGAACATATAAAATCACTGCTACTGTATTACTAAGATAAAGACGTCCTTGGTTTCAGTTAGTTCTTTTCTTTTCTTTTTGGCCATATCACATAATTTAAGTCACAAGGCTCTAATAAGAAATAGGTTTGTGAAACAATGAATATTTCTGGTGACTTGGATTAGGAAGATTGCTGTTAGCAATGCCTGCTGCAAAAGAAATTCGTGAATACATGTTGGCAGTCATATACAGGAGCCACCCAGTGGCACAATGAGTTGAACGCTTGTGCCAGCAGGTTTGCTGATCGAAAGGTTGGCAGTTCAAATCTGGGGAGAGGGGTGAGCTCCCATTTGTCAGCTCCAGCTTCCGATCTGGGGACATTAGAGAAGTGGTGGGTGCAGTGGGCATTGAAGCCCTCCGAAGTCTCCAGGCAGGTTTATGTGCCTTTTTTGCCTCCCACAGTTGTTCAACCCTACTCTAAGTAATACAAGGATATCATTTATCCAAAATGTTTTGGACCAGAAGTTTTGGATTTTGCCCCCCCCCTTTTTTTTTTTTTTTTGCAATACCTATACATAATGAACAGATATAAATGAAGAAATATGTAATTGGCATGGATTAGAACTATATTGATATATCCATTCCTAGCTATTGTCCTAAAATTACCCTCAAAAAGCTTTGATCCATTCTGAGAAAAGCAAGTTAGAAGCTCAACATTCAATTACTAACTCCTGTCAAAGATTAACCTGAGTAGCTCAGCTCTTATTGAGCAGTTTCAAGTGGATGAAAAGAAAACTGGCCAGGATATTTCCCCTGTTAGTTCTCAAGGTACTTAAATAGCTTAAATGACAATGAGAAAAAGAGGGTGAGATAAATTCACTGTGAGATAAACTATCCTTCTGAAAGTAGATGCAAATTAACATTAGTCTTGCACAAGCTTTCATATCTTTTTAGTTTAGTATAGCTTTGTTCAAGGTTAGTGCACTTCAAGTAGCAGGCTGTTACAGCCTAAAATTTCCTTGGACATGCTAACGTTTTTCACAATCAATCCATACTATGAAACTAGTCAGTTCTCTCAATTCAATTTCTGGGAGACCAAAAATATTCTTTATTAACTGTATATTCCAGAGGAAACTTCTTGTGGAGAATAATTTTCTAGTTTTGCATGGATATGGGAGATTGAGGGCTCTTCCACACATCCACATAACCCAGAATATCAAGGCAGATAATCCACAATATGTACTTTGAACTGGACTATCTGGTTCCACACTGCCATATAAACCTTTTTCAATGTGGATTTTATACAGCTGTGTGGAAGGGGCCATACAGCTTACTAGAAAAATTATATTAAATTGTTGTACATTATGCTTATTCTGAAATATGAAAACTGCTTGAGAGCTAGGTACTAGCATTATACCACTTCAACTAGATGGCTGCTTTTAAAATCTAGTGTGGGACAATTACAGCCTCTAAAGGACTTCCCAGAATTATATTACAGGTTCAGTCACCATTGACATTTATGTAAAGTTGATAAATGCTTGCACTTTTGATTGCATGCTAATTTGCTTGTAGGAGTTCCGAATGTTCAGCTTCTCAGGCTGAAGTTCTTAATTCCCAGTGAATCTACCAAATTCATTCAATTTCATTTTGCTTCAATGTAGAATGATAGGTTATAGGTTGCAGTATCAGAGCTATGGAAACATGATAAATAGAAGGTCTATGTGAGCTTGAATATATACTTAGCCATTCATGTTGGTCAAGGTGACATTAATAATGAGTAGATATACAAAGGAGGAGGAGGAGGAGAAAAGAAAAAGCAACTTCTTGAAATAAAGTTATGCAATGCTTCTGGATTACATGTCTGAAGTTTTTCATGTTTGTGTTGGTACTATACACACTTCTTTGAAATAGAAAGCCCCATATACATTAAGAACAAAAATTCTCCAGTTGTGTATACATTGAAAATAATTAAAATATGAATTATAACATAACACCATTTCCCTATAGAATGATCCCAAAATTTCATTCAAACCTCTTTCTGTTTATGTCCACAGCACTAAAATATGGTTTTGTATCATATATGAAGTAGTACAATGGCTTTTAGAGGGTTTTGGTTTTTGTCCAGGACACTAAACAGAGATTCCCAAAAAAATGAACATTTTTTTGTGCATAAATCAGTAAACCTTTGGCTAATATCTAATTGCAGTGGGATCTAGGAAATATAATATACGGCACATTTAGTGTCTGCTGGGTGTTATAAATCCTACTTTACGAAACAGAAAACTAAATGAGTACCTTCCCAAACCACTATATCAGTTTCCTCTGCACACAGGAAATTCCCCAAGGAAATGTTATGAATATTAAAGGATTAGAATATATCATCGTTTGGATGATACAACCCAAGAGCAAGTATATTCTTTTTCCACTCTGTTTTTGCTGAGAAGAAGGTATGTTTAGAAATCAGAAATGGCTGAACAGCTGTTGCTGTAGAATGTAATTGATACATTTTATTAGCCCAAGATGCAAATACTTTGAAAAATATTGTCTTAGACTAGGGAGTAAAGGACAGTCACCAAGGAAGGGTGTCTCAACAGTGTGAGATCTCTTGTCAAAAGAGTGCAACTGTCATGATAGTTTTTGGAAAAGACAAAAACAGAGCACTTTATTCATCCTCAGGGCTCAGCAGTTTGTGCAAGAACCCTCTAAACAGAATCAGTGTCTTTCCCCCTTACTAAGCAAAACACTAATGTGCAAGTAGGGGAAGGCAAGATTATTGATTTAAAAAGACACAAACAATCTATCTAAATTTTTATGTTGATGCAACAACCCAGCATTAGGTTGCTGTTACAGTAGCATACAGTCCGAAAAACTCACAGCAACCCAGTGATTCTGGTCAAGAATGCCTTCAACAACAAACCCAGCATTCGTTTGCACAAAAACCCTACTTCAGTAATTAGCAATTGGTACAAAAATATTTTAAATATACAAAATCCCTTTGAAAGATTTATTAAAATCTGCAAATTTTATTCAGGTGAGAAGAGAAAAAATATTATATTTATTTCCTTAGACAAGAATGAAATATGAGGATTTATATACTTATTTTAGACCAGGCATGAGAAACTTCAGCCCTCCAGGTGTTTTGGAATTCAACTTCCAGAAATCCCAGTCTCCTGTTAGGAATTGTGAGCGCTAAAGTCCAGAACATGGAGGGCCAAAGATTGCCCATGCCTGCTTTAGATCCTGTTAAAAATCTTGCTCTTTTCCCTTTGTTTCAGTTATAATCCTATATTTATAAAACTCTCTTCCTTGAAGACTTGTAAAGGCTGGATTTATTTTTACATATGTAGGATCAGAATCACTTCAGAGGGAGAGGAGAAAGGATATGTATGCATGTGTGTGTGTGTGTGTGTGTGTGTGAGAGAGAGAGAGAGAGAGAGAGAGAGAGAGAAGGCAATGAGATTTTAGTGAAGAGTGGAAAGAGAAAATAAAGAAGATGAGAGACAAAGAAGTGAAATCAAGAATTAAAAGAGAAGGGAATCAAGTACTTAAGCAGAGCTGAAGAATCTGGCAACCCTACCAAATGCAGGAAATTTCTAGCTCTGATTTTTTTTTGGCACTGATGACCCCAGGTTAAATTTTACAAGAGGAGGAAGAAAACAGGAAATCATCAAGGACACACCCTGGATAATCTGCCTGAAGCATTAGAGTTAGCAGGACAAAACATAAAAACAAAATTTAAGACAACACTCTCCTTTTTGAATTTTGTCCCCTGCCCGAGGCTCAGGGGACGGAAACTAAGTCCTGTAATCTAAAAGCCCTGATAGAAATAATGACAAGTTCTAGGTTGGTGAGACAATTAACGTTGACTGGCATCTTGGAAAGATCTATTTTACTATCCTCATTTTCTTGAGGGAAGAGACTATGGCCTCCTTTTGAGCATGTAACATTCGACTTCTGTGTCCAATTCGCAATATAGGAGTCTATGGCAGGTCCCAACTCTGGGAATTAGGTAATTTACTTCTAGCTGGAAACATCTAATGCTCTAGCCCTAAAGGTTTCAGAATCAATCTTAGTCACAAACAAGTCAGCACTTGACACAAAAATAATCTCTACTAGAATTGCAATGCACTCTCAGAATGCTGAATCTTCCTTTTTATTGTGTTAACTCAAGATGCACACAGGATAAGAAGTACTCCTATGGGTAAAATACAAGAAAGAGTTGAATTTTAACTGCAGAATGTTGGAAACTGCCTGTGTAACATCAACAAGAAAATACTTCACCATGTCATACCTTTGGTTTTTGCCATACAAATATAATCTGCCTCATGAGACATTGTGGAGACATTCCTAATACCTCAGATAAAGCGTTCATGTGGCAGAAGTTACGAAATAAAATTCTGTAAGATAAGTTTTGTTAAAGAATAAAAATGAATGCATGAGCCTTTCAATCTTAATATAAACAAGAGGGTGAGGACATGGACCTTGATAATATCTTAAGGCCACTTTCTTCCATATCATTTCTGCATATAACTTATGGTAAATGCTTACATGACTCCTAGAAACTATGCCTAATAGTATATGTTGTGTGTCATAGATTTCAATAAACAGTTTTGGGTTCATTAGCATTTTCATAACCCTGTGTAGTATCAGATGGCATTGCAGCTCCAAACCCCAGGTACATTAATTAAATATGGACTTACAAAATTGACAAACAATTGAATTGCATTTGCTGCTCAAGAAATAGCATGTTCTGCCTGGAGAATAATTACTAATTCTTGTGAAGAAATTTCTGTTTTCGATTCAGAAAATGTTGGTTTCTATGCAATTCAACCATGTGCAGAACAAATCCCCAATTAAGTTCAGGAGTCTTATTGTTTATTTATTTTATTTTTATTTCCAGAATTTGTTAGAGTTCATTGACAATCAAGAATGTATTTTTAAATATTTTTCAAATATTGTTTCTATCCCTAATCAGAATGATTAAAAGGCAGTCTTTCTGGGAAAGTATTACTATTGGGTATACAAAACTTTTATATTGGGATTTTTAAAACCCATACCCCAACAGAACTAGGCAATAAACCTTTCCTTTGACATACTCATTTTCCATGAGTTAAAAGAGCACTTCTTAAGCTATATGGTGTGAAGGGCTGGCAGGATTTTCCCCATTCAATACATCAATAGCTACAACTGTGTCTTTATTTTCTGAAATTCACTACAGGCCAGCAGTCAACAGCCCTCTTTAAGTAAGGAAGGAAGGAAGGAAAGAAGGAAGGGGAGGGGAGGGGAGGGGAGGGGAGGGGAGGAAAGGAAAGGAAAGGAAAGGAAAGTGAAAGGAGGCTGCAAACAGCTACTAACATTCAATATTAAAAAAAAAAAAACATAAACCCTCAACTAATTCCATACATATTGGATTAGAAACAGACCTCATCTGTTCAGGCCAGCCAAAGTTCAAATAGCTTGAAAACTGAATTTAATCTAATAGATTACATTTTTCTCATGCCAAAATTAAACTTTACTCTTAAAGTGGATATTTATATGCAGAGAAAATGAAAAAAAAAACCGTGCTGATTTGATATTTTCAATCACAAATCCTTCATAATATCACATCATCAACCTGACTAACATTTTCATTTTCTGTATCTAGGATCCATATTCCATAAGTATCTTAAAGTATGACTCCTACTGATGAGTCACAGTTGGATATGTGAATTAATCAGATCAGAAGTGGGATTAGAGGGAGAACATGAGATGAGCCATGGGCAGAAAAGCTGGCAAACAGTAATTCCCACAAAGTCACCCCATAGGATTTCACACCAAGATTGGACTGTTAGCCTTTGTGGTAAAACTGTAATAGTACAAGAAATACGAACAAGAACCAGTGGTAACAAAAAGGAATAAAAAGACACATTAAGTAACTTAGAATAACATCTATATTTTGTTTCTGAATACAAGAATGTGAGTCTATAGGTGTGATTCAACTTTTCAGTAATTAATTGATTCAGAAGATCACAAGCAGCACATGCTAGAGTAAACATGAAACATTAGATGTGTTGTTTTTATGTGGAGGCACCAGTTATCAAGCAGAAAAGACAGAATTGGAAATGAATGTGATGTACCTCCAATATTTTTCCAAGCTAAAAAAGGTTGGAGAATGAAAGCCTGAAAAAGCTTTGCACTCTGTATTTTCACACAGGAAACATTGGGAAAGCCATGTAGGATCAGAACAAATGTCATAGTCACCCTATAAGGCCTGGTCAAATGACCACAACAAGCCCAAAAGCAATACAAAAGTTCAATGACATCTGCCTGATGATTTTTGTTGGCACTAACCATTGAGAGTCAGAAATAACATATCGATGTTATCCAAAATGATCATTAGTGGAGATAGCACTCATTGCTAATAAAATTAATTCTATCCAAAATGATCCTCAATAAATCCTGTATCAAATTCTACAACTCAGCCATGCACCAATCTTCCACCACCCCGCTTTAGGTTGCAATTGGTCATTTGTCATAACCCCACACATAATATCCTATATTTCTATCAAGTCTCTCCTTGGTCCAACAAGCAGCAGTCAGACTGCTAACTGGGGCTGGCTACAGGGAACATACAACTCCACTGTTGCAACAACTCTACTGACTGTGAAAACATTTCTGGGCACAATTCAAAGTGCTGGTTTTGTGCTTTGTTCTTCCTCACATTAAATCATATTGGTCATTTTACTAGGTATCAACCTAGTTATGAGAGATCCTTTTGAGGTTAATGAATACTGTTAACCCTTTGCATATGACAAACTAAATTTTCAAAAATTAAGAGTACAATTGAAATGATGAGGGGTGGGGATTGGCTCAGTTCATAATGAAATGGAATTTTAGCATGCCTATACACAGTTGTTGCTAGTTTGTTGGTCTAAGTCCTCATTGACACTGCCATATAATCCAGTTTCAGGGTGCAGATTAACTGCAGTGTAGGCTCATATAATCCAGTTCAATGTGCTTCAATCTGCATAATATGAGTCTATGCCTGGACCTACACTGCCCTATATCCCAGGATCTGATCCCAAATTATCTCCTTTGAACTGGATTTAAATCCACTGTGCCAGATAATTTGGTATAAAAAAGATCCCAGATCTGATCCCAGATCATCTTTTTTATACCAGATTATCTGGCACAGTGGATTTAAATCCAGTTCAAAGGAGATAATTTGGGATCAGATCCTGGGATACAGAGTAGTGTAAATTTATCATTATAATGCAGTTCAAACATTTTCTATTTTTTTGGTTTAGCCACTACCTCTCTCTTTCTGCATTCATGTGCAGTTTATCTGAGTTTGTTCCATGTTAGTAATTCCAGACTAATTCAACCAGAGAAATCAGCCATAGCAGAACACTTGATGAACCAGCCTGGACACAGTATATTATTTGAGAACACAGAAATGCTGGACCACTCCAACAACTATCATGTCAGATTACACAGAGGAGCCATTGAAATCCACAAGCATGTGGACAAATTCAACAGAAAGGAAGAAACCATGAAAATGAGCAAAATCTGGCTACCAGTATTAAAAAACTCTAAAATCAAAACAGTAGATGGGAACCAACACTCTGAGGGCAGAGGACAGATAATGACTGAACAAAGGATGACCCCAGGTAAGAGACAAAACCTTTCCAATGCTAATTAGGGTGATTAACTGAAACTTTAATACTGGCTTCCCAGTGACAAAGGACTCTTGCCACAACCTGGACTCTCCACAGATATATATTATTTCCTTTCCTTAATTAGTTTATCCATACCTCACAACCTCTGAGGATGCCTGCCATAGTGTGGGCGAAACGTCAGGAGAGAATACTTCTGGAACATGGCCACACAGCCCGAAAGACATACAACAACCCTGTGATCCCGGCCATGAAGGCCTTCGACAACACAATTCCATTTTTCTTCCATGTTTGAAAAGTACATATTGCACAAAAAGTAGATTTATAGACAAATACAAAAGATTGTATTGAATCTTTTATTACTCTATAAATCTGCTTCATATGTTTTTGAACAAAGATTAGACCTGTTTTACTTTTCTGATAGACCCCATATGTGTACAGGTAGTTCACAAGTTACAAACAAGATAGGGTCTGTATGTTTGTTCCTAAGTTGGATTTGTTTCTAAGTTGAACAGATACATTTTGTAAGTCTAACTCCAGCCAATCTATATATATAAAAGAGTGATGGAATCCTGGCGACCGCCAAAACAATAAAACTAAACACCCCACAACCTCGAAAATTGACAACACAACCCATCATCCACGCCTCTAGGTTGATACAACAAAAAGAAAAGAAAAATAAAGTCCTAATTAGAGGGAGAGGAAGAATTGTTTTTATCCAATTAATGCCAGTTAGAAGACTAAGCTCCGCCCACTTGGTCTCCTAGCAACCCACTCACCCAGGGGACAGGCAGAGTTAGGCCTCACTTAGGACTCTTCCACACTGCCTATAAAATACAGATTATCAGATTTTAACTGGATTAGATGGCAGTGTAGACTCAAGGCCCTTCCACACAGCTATATAACCCATTTATAATCTTATATTATCTGCTTTAACTGGATTATCTGGACTCAACCCCTTTACCCTTTACCTTAACTACCACCAATTCCTCAATACTTTATTTCCCATACCACCATACTTCGCCACAGCAATGCGTGGCCGGGCACAGCTATATATATATATATATATATATATATATATATATAGGGAGAGAGAGAGAGAGAGAGAGAGAGAGAGCGCTTTGGATAGCTTAGGGAAGGGTTAACACGTCTGTGGGGTTTGTTTTGCTGTCTGTGCCCCTCTTCAGAAGATTTCACCACACTTTTTGTCCATATGATAACTGGATTTAGAAAAAAAATTGGGTTGTTCTAGAAACAAGGATTAGTGATAAAGCTTCAGCTGAGACACTTTTCTCCGATGTTAACTCTTTCCAGAGTGAATTTCCCTTTCTAGGGGGATATTTCTTTCACTTCCTGTTGTTTCACCCTCATTCTTAACTATTAGTCATTTGTAAGTTGCATGTTTGTAATTTGGGGACTGCCTATATAAGTATAAGGACTTGATGTTGTTCAACTTCTGCTTGGAAAAATTGATTGTTATGCTTATGAGATATACTATAATTTCTCACATTTCTCAGCTGTTCCTACTCCCTCTCTTCAACTTCTCCAACATTCATTCCCACATACAATCAAATTGTGTTCTTGAAATTTTCTTTCTTTTTTTTTTTTACAAATGCTCCCTGACATTCAGCTCACAATATAGCTTTCATGCAATGCTTTGTGATGTAAACACAATAATAAATCTCGATGTTCTTTCGTGTATTGACCTTTTTATGCCAGTTAGTTATTCCTTTAAGGAATCTCAATGTTCTGTTTTCTTCAAAATATCAGGCAATTACCACAACTACCTCAAG
Organism: Anolis carolinensis; assembly: GCF_035594765.1. Taxonomy (NCBI): domain Eukaryota; kingdom Metazoa; phylum Chordata; class Lepidosauria; order Squamata; family Anolidae; genus Anolis; species Anolis carolinensis. The sequence continues at coordinate 54,572,418 of NC_085845.1, forward strand.
CATTTTTCATTATAATGAGTTTAAACTTTAATGACTATGTTAGTAAATGCAAAATATATGGAAGTCAAAACTTTTCAAATAAGGGAGAGGAACAAAAAGTATTGTTCCTTAAGTCAATCTTTGCAGGCAGTGAAATTCGTTTGCTGACTCAGTGGCTGTGGCATGATGTTACTGTCATAACAGCAAAGAATGTATCTGAAAAATGATACTGCTTGTCAGCCCAGGAAATTGAAAATAGTGCAATTGATGGGTGTCTCCTTTTAACAGGTTTGTACTCATTTTTAAAGAAGTTGAGACAGCAGTGTTGTTATTTGAAAATGGAGTTTTAAAATACTATTCATTGCATGTACTTTGGGGAAATAAGGTCAAAGCTAAATCCTATTAATACAGGCAATACAGTTTAGATATACCAAACATAGAGAAGACCTTTTCACACTATTTTCTGCCTAGAGATTGCTTCTATATGTCTTATGAGCCTTTATACTTGTCTTTCTTTTTAAGTCATTAGGTGCATATTGATGTTTTACTTCCCGGGTTATGGATCCTGGATTCTTTGGAATCAAACATCTAGGCTCCCAGGTTCAAAACTACAAACCTAACAAGGAATTTTGGATCAAGCCAGTTATACTAATGGGTAAAAGCATAAAAATGGGATGTATATACCATCACAGTATTCATTCATGACAAACCAAGATTATCCAAAATCCTGTCTAATCATCCATGTGTGTTTGACTGTACCATTGGCTCTTATGTCCTTGGATAGCCTGATTTTCTGAGCTCTATTTCCTGCTTATTTATATTTCTAGCCCTGCAAGATGATTATGCTCTGACACAGTATATTAAAACAAAAAGCAAATAAAAATCAGCAAGATATATTGTTTGTTGTTGTGTGCCTTCAAGATGCTTCCAACTTATGATACTAAGACAAACTTATCATGGGGTTTTCTTGAAGAGATCTATCCAGAGGGTGTTTTCCTTTGCTTTCCCTTGAAGATGAAAAAGAGAGACTTGCCCAAAGTCACCCAGTGATTTTTCCATGTACAGACAGGGATTCAAACCCTGGTTTCCAGAATTGTAGTTCAGTGCTCAACCAGAGTTGTAGTACCATGCTTTCTCTCAATATTGGCTATTCTTTCCAAAGTAAAATAAACATCATTCTTGATATATGCTTCAGGCAAAATGACAAACCCATCTTTAGAGAACTTTCAGAAATGAAAAAAAAAAGTTTTTTCAGTGAACGGATAGAAAAATGAGCCAAGACTGTCAAAGTTCCTCACTGGGACTTGGATTTGTAAAATATAGGCCACATTCTTTCCCAATAAACAATACAATCAAAAAATGATCTACTGAGAAGTAAGCTTAATCTAGGACCTTATCACATGGATCTTGAAAAGTATCCCGGACCATCTGTTTATCAAAGGGAATCATTCCGTTAGAGCCCCAATCATCCTGTTTCATGTTCTGACTTCCTACCACATGTGTTTCTCTCTTTGGTTTTTCCCGTTGTTGCCCATATTCTGAACCATCACATTGAGAATCCTTTTCTCCATCCTCTGTGTATTACTTTTTTTTAATCAGGGAAAATTTCAATACCGAAAGCCAATATTACTATGGACCTCATCACATTTTGAGGGGAAAGCGGGGGAATTTTAAACCCCTTTGCCATGAAAAGTCTTTTGAATGCCTTCCTTCCCTCCATTATACCAGTGTAATTATAAACCACTTTGCCACAATCCCCTCTTGCAAGGCTTTGCTTCCCTTCATTATACCAGTGTAATTATAACCTACTTTGCCTAGATTACTATTAAGGAGAAAATTCAGTGGAAGCAAAGTGGTGAGGAATGTCCATTCCTCCACATCACTGAAATGATTAAACACATGCAAATTTTTCAGATCCCATCCCACGTGTTTTTGGCACTTTAGAAATAGAATATCATGTATCGTAGGCTCCTACGTCGATCTCTGATCATCTTCTCCTCCCTTGCTTTTTCGTGACTGTTTAAAATGTTTACATTATGGAACCTGACAGACACAGACAGGAAGTCCCCCTGTGTTGGGGGATGGGCTCCATCGCATTCCATTCTCTAAATGGATTATAACTCTTTAAAGGGAGAGGGGTTGTGGGATAAGGGCCCTAATTAAGTAGAACTTACTCCTAGGAAAACAAGTACAGAATTGTAGTCTGATACTTAATTCAAGGTCTGTTAATACAGAAGTCAGAGGAAATTGAAATGGAATCTTTTCCATTTACAAATCTGAGCTGAATGAAGGTAAAGCCTACATTTATTCTTAAAAGTTAAAATATTTAAGATCAAAGGCCTTTCAAGAGAATTCAGTAGTGGCTTATACTCCACTCCAAGCTATGTGTTTTTGTACCAAAGAAAGAAAGAATTTTCTACAAAAGAAGAGATGGGGGTGTCACAGAAATGCTAATTCTTGAACAATAAGATAACTCAGCATGTCAAGATAGCTTGACAAAATTCCATTACCACCTTTAAGATTTTTTTTCTTTGCTTCAAGTGTGAGAATGAGACAAAGAGATTATTTTGGTCAGTTTCTGTTATTAGTGGGACATGATTCTCCATAAAAAAAATACCTTTCCCCATTTACCTTATGGAGGAGCACATCAATACACACACACAGCTGCCTTGAATCCCCTCCAGGGTGAGAAAGGTGGGTACAAATGAGGTAAAAAAAAAAATAAGGACAGAAGTCTGGGTGATTGATCAAAAAGACAAAATCAACCCCTTGGATTTTTCTTTAGTTTGACACCACTCTAATTACTTTGGCTCAATAGCTGGGAATCATGGCAGTTGTAGTTTGGTGGAGCTGTAGCACTATAGGGCCGAGAAGGCTAAAGACCTTGTAAATTTCATAGGTCAGGAGTTAAAGATCTGCAGGGGTTGAGTTCTGTTTCTTCTATTTTCAAAAAGTCTCTGGGCATTAAAATAAATATTTTCTGTAAATAGAGATTTCTTTGTGAACACCTGCAATGAAGATAACATTTTTTTTCCTCTGTTGGACAATCTTACTTCAAACATTCTTTTAAACAGTAGCTTCACTGTGCATGGTCTGTTTTCACCTACCGCAGGATACTTGCAAGTATTCACTAGCAAGGAGCTTGTAATCTATAATTCGGAACAGGAGGAATAACAAATGTAGAACAAGGCAGGGGACAGGTTAATCAGAAAACATGTGCACTGTTTTCCACTGTACATAATTGGGTTAGTTACAGGCCAAGTTACATGGGAGCATGAGAATTAGGAGCTTGTTTCAAAGGTTTGATGGGAAATGTGGGTTTTGAGGAAGGTTTTACATGAAATAAGGGTTGTGGCATTAAACAGGTGTTTTGAGGTGCAGCTTTGTACTGACTTTGATCTCAGCTGTTAATATATAGATGTTAGTGTTCTTGCTAGCATAACAGCTAAATTTAACAGCTGTCCAAATGGCATAGAAAGAGCTAATTAGTATGTGGTTGCTTTGATAGCAATTTTGCTTTAGATTAGTAGTGCAAGTCTAGGAATGCAGCAGGGGAGGGGTTTTCCTCGGTTACAGACTTCTCATAACTTTGTTTTTGCACAACAAAATCCTTGAGACTTCACCTTCCATCATCCTCACACTGGAAAATGCACCCCAATCCAGGAGCCCCCGTTAAGATCATGCAATACTGATCATGCAATATTCTGGATACAAATAACTGTTTAGAGGCCAAGTTCTACCACTGACTCTAAGGAGAATGCTTCTCAGCATACCATTAGTAAAAGGGCTAGAATGCTTCTCTGTTGTATACTATCTGTATGCATCACTCACCACCAAAGAACTTCATCTTATAACAGTAATGAGAGTCATGTTTTGGTACCAAAGGAAGCTTTAGGCAAGCCTGGAACTATAGCCAGCTCCAGCCCGGAATAAGGACCAGGCACATGTGGCAGCAAAGGAGAATAGTAGGATCCTTTGGGGTAAATTGGAGACATTTGGATGGCCAGGCATGATTGAACTAGAGGAGAGGAGGATAGGTGTGCGGGATGTATCAGGACCTTATACTTAGCCCCCAAATTCCAACCCTGAGAGCACCACCGAGAAGGCGGGGCTTTTGTTGGAATGAGAATGAGAAATGAAACCAATTCAAGCATTTAATGATATGATCAGTGACAAATTATTTTTTGCAACAGAATACAGAACAGATAAGGGAGCAAAAGTTAGGCAGCAGAAGAGCAGGGGGAAGACTGTGGGCACATCCACACAATGTGTAAAACACGGAAGTGCCTGCACTTTTATCTGAGGCATCCAAATGATGCCTGAGATAAAAGAGAATTAATTTGGGACAAAGCAGGAAAAGCCTGCTTTGTCCCTATTTAATTTGACATCTGGAAAGACCCGGGTCTTTTCAGCTATGGGAGCTTTGTGGATTGGGCCCGGGATCACGTCGTACAACTTCCGGTCTCAATCCACACAACTATCTTGGGAGTTTTGGGCTCCTGGAGCCTGAAAAACTTAAGACAGTCCCCACCTCCTCCCAAAACTCTCCAGGAAAGCCTTAAAAAAAACTTACCCGGCCAGCATTTCCCTGCTGCCAGCTCTCTCCTGGCACATAGGCATGATGTGTTAAGAGAAGGAGGGAGGAGGAAAATCACTCCTGGCCTGAGCCTATCCCTCCTCCACCCAAAAATTTAAAATATAATAACTAGAGAAATATAATAATAAAACTTTGAAATTTCTTATATATTGTGGGATGTGTGGATCTTTATGAGAGTTGGCAGGAATGAGGCCATGTTGGTGCTCCTATACTGTCCCTGTGGAGAAATTCCAGGGATATCTTTTGGGTTTTTTTTAAAGGAGATTTTATTTCTAGAAATGTAAATAATTTCCTAAAAATCAGGGGTTGGCCCAAATGTTATGAAACTTGGGGGGCTGACAGTGGTAAATGTGTCCTCCAAGTGTGGCAAATGTCATCCCAATAACCCTAAAAATGATGGGAAAGGAAACTAATGTGCTGGATCTCCCCGGATCAAAAACAGATATTTCAGATGTCGGATCAAAATCCAGATTTTTGCCCACCTGAATTTATGAAAAACAGATTGGAGGATCCACCGAATTAAGGACACCGAAAACAACAGGTTTTAACCAAATTACACCCCTATTGATTAACCTCAAAAGGCTCTCTCTAGGTTAATAGCTGGTAAAATGGCAAATGTGATTTAGTGTGAAGAAGAACAAAGTGATGGGGTTTCTCATATACATAATACAAACTGATGACTACTAACCAAAGACATGATCTAGTGATTTTATTTTTATTAATTTACTTTATTTATACCCCAGCTTTCTCCCCATAGGGACTCAAGGCAGCTAATAACCACGTATTTTCACCACCATTCAAAATAAACTGAATACTACAGTAGAGTCTCACTAATCCAAGCCTCGCTTATCCAAGCCTCTGGATAATCCAAGCCATTTTTGTAGTCAATGTTTCCAATATATCGTGATATTTTGGTGCTAAATTCATAAATACAGTAATTACAACATGACATTACTGCGTATTGAACTACTTTTTCTGTCAAATTTGTTGTATAACATGAAGTTTTGGTGCTTAATTTGTAAAATCATAACCTAATTTGATGTTTAATAGGCTTTTCCTTGATCAGTCCTTATAATCCAAGATATTCGCTTATCCAAGCTTCTGCCGGCCCGTTTAGCTTGGATTAGTGAGACTCTACTGTATTTTTAAAAAACAAACAAACAAACAAACTACAGCTTGGTTAAAATACAGTTAAAATATAATAAATAAATTTAAAACATATTTAAGACACACAATCCCCTCCCCAGTTCTTCCCAGAATCTCCCCTGCAGCTCAAATTTCCCCCATTGCCATGAATGGACTGGATCTTTTCGAGAGCGGAAATGGATCTTCCAGTTACTGGATCAAAAAATGGCATTTTGCCCTCCTGAATTTGGGCAGCCCCCCAAAAAACCGAATGGGGCAAATGAAAATTGAACACCAAAAACAGCACAGTGTTTACCTGAATAGCGCATGGTTGCTAGAAGAGTCAGAATGTTTTTGTTCACTTATGCAAGGCTCACCTAAATAGGTTGTTTCATTTCACATGTGCATAATGTAAGTTTTTAATAAAAAGTTTGCTGGATATGTTGTCCATCATTTGTATCCTTAGTTTTCCCACATTATTTCTATCTCTGGTGCAGAAGTTTCTGTTAAAAAATTAAAGCCCAGGGATGTTTCAACTTCATTAACTGGGGTATACTTATAATCTAATTGAGAGGTGTCCAGGGAATGGGCCACAGTTTTGCCACGGAAGATGAGGGTTGTAAGTGTGCTAGAAGGATCCAGCAGGGTCACTCACATAAGCTAACACTTATTCAAACTTTTATTAAGACATAGCTCACTTGCAAATACTTGGCATCCTACATTCATTGAATTTGCATGCTGTAAATCTGGTGAAACATGCAGCAGGTCAAACAATTTTATGTAATGGCAATGTGAAGGAAAAAGAGTACTCTTGATTTCCTTGGGATTCATGCCAATGGATTTCTGTGGAAGACTGTATCTACATGTGTGTATGTGTGTGTGTGTGTGCGCGCGCACACACGCGCGTGTGCAAACAGATTTTGTTCCAGTGTTTAAAGAAATCTCAGTACAGTTTGGGAAAGTATTACAATCCTTTTAAAAATTGCTTTGATGATTTCCTTCATGTGACATAAACTATTGGGAAGAAAACTGAAGAAACAGAAAATGCCCTGAGCTATTTCTGCAAAGCCTAATTACTAGGTTTGTTTTATTAAATGAAGTTTGTAGGTTTGCATGTGAGCTGTTAACATGGGATTATTTGTTCAAGAGATAATGAAAATAATTAAGAAAATTAACATTAGATTACATCTCCCATAGATTATTAAATGAATAAAATTATGTAGTAGAAAGTCTTGAGATAGGTAAATAGATATATGGATGGATAGATAGGTTAAAATAGAGATACAGATATATTGATCTATTATATCTGTGGCATAAAGCATTTAGTACAGGTGCTTTGATATAAAAATTGATTATACAAATCAGTTCTTTCCTTCCACTGTCATGAAACCTTCTGCTTTAAAACTTGATCATACAGTAAAGAAGATGGATGGATTCATTCACCATCTGCTTAAGCAAATATACTTAAAGATGCTTCCACAAGTGTGATTAAGTGACAGCAGATCTAGGAGCAAAGAGTACTCAGATTTCAAAATGATGATTGTACAGCTGTAGCCAGCATCATTAGGGAGCCATAAAATTTTATGTTCCATTTGGATGGCAAGGACCTTAGTTGAAGATTTGGTGAAATGGGCAAATCAAGAAATGTTCCATTTAGCAGTTGTTGTAAATTTAGAAAGGGCAATGAAATTGAGGTTCTAAACTATAATTACCACTTATCACCACAAAAGATATTTTTCTTGATTTTTGCAATTATGCTAGATTTTCTTCTAAAACCATACATTTTGCTGCAGTATCTGTTATATTCCTACATTTAGGCTCACTTTATATGACCAGAATATCTGATTCTCCAACTGAAATCTATCAATAATCATGGGGGAAGGAGGCCAGAAGCTACAGCAGTATGCTATTATTATTATTATTATTATTATTATTATTATTATTATTATTATTATTATTATTATTATTATTAGGCAATGAAAAGCAACACATAAAATATGTACGACACATGATATAAATATATACCATACAGTATATAAAGTATAAGCCGACCCAAATATAAGCCAAGGTACCTAATTTTATTTATTTATTTTATTTATTTACAGTATTTATATTCTGCCCTTCTCACCCCGAAAGGGACTCAGGGCAGATCACATTATGTACATATAGGGCAAACATTCAATGCCCATAAACACATCGAACCGAGACAGAGACAACAGACAGACAGACGCAAAGACAATTTAACTCCTGAGGGGATCTTCGATTCTGGTCACAGGGGGGAGCAGCTGCTTCATCATCCACTCTGATGGCACTTCCTCACTTCCTCATTCCAACGTTGTAAATTAGTTAAACTTGCCTCCCCACCTTTATAAGTAGTACCTTATTTCCTACTTGATAGATGCAACTATCTTTCGGGTTGCTAGGTCAGCAACGAGCAGGGGCTATATTTTATTTTTAATTGACGGGTGCTCACCCCACCACGGGCTGGCCTCGAACACATGACCTCATGGTCAGAGTGATTTATTGCAGCAGCTGTTTACCAGCCTGTGCCACAGCCCAGCCTGTCATGAAAACTGGGAAAATTTATTGACTCGAGTATAAGATGAGGGTGGGAAATGCAGCAGCTACTTGTAAATTTCAAAAATAAAAATAGATACCAATAATATTATATTAATTGAGGCATCAGTAGGTTAAATGTTTTTGAATATTTACATAAAACTGTAATTTAATATAAGACTGTCCAACTCTAATTACCTATATACTCAAGTATAAGCTGATCCAACATAAGCTGGCCAGGACCCTAATTTGTGTTTTAGCCGAGGGGGCTTTTTCAGTCCTAAAAAGGGCTGAAAAACTCAGTTTATACTCAAGTATATACTGTACATGGTACACAAGTAATGGGTAATAGTTGAGAAAAATGAAAATGTGATTTGGATAATAGAAACAAAGGAAAAGCAGAGAAATAAAGCGAAGTGATATAAATTAGTGAAATAGATGCATATGGAGATTAGAGTACTACATCTGTTCCAAATCATCATGCATACAGCTATTTAGTAGTGTCAATTTGCTATGGCAGCAATATTCTAATTCCATTAAACCTGTAACTTTATTTTAGCTTTGGAAGCCTTCTGAAATTGTTCAGGAACATCTATCATCCAGTCCATTTTTGAAAACAGAAGTCAGATCCTTTCTGAGAAGAAAGGGACTTTTTAGAGGTACTGTTTAATTCTGACATTGACTGCTATTATTAATAATTATACTTAGACTTTAAAGAATAAAGGAAAAACTAGATTCTCCCTTTTAGGTGATACTTCACAGAATAAGACCATAAATGAGGCAGTCAGCTCTGCCAAATGTGCATAATCTCTTTTTCAAAAAAGGAATATAGGAAAGCTTACTACAAATATAATAAGCTTTTAACTGTAATTTTACAACTATTATGAAAACAGCAGCCTACAGATATTCAGATAGACAATGCCAAGAATATTGTGCAGAAAGAGAAAAAGAATGAAGTTGAGCCAAAGAAAAGGGAGCCTTTGGTATAGCATAGAATTTATAGAACAAATTCTAAGAAGTAATGGCTAAAAGAAGGAACAAGGTCATGTAGGGAAATAAGAACGTAGTCTTCATTACAGATCCTATTCTGCAGGTAGGATGTTATAAGAATAATTCCTTCCTCAAGCATTTTGATCCTAAATTATTCTGATGTTTAAAGACACACCCAGTACTTTCAATTGGGTCCAGAATTATGGTACCTGTAAAATCAAATGAACCTGGGGAAAGGTAAAAAAGTCACCAATGTCACCAGGATTTTAAATAAAAATTCTAGCTGAAGAAATAAACCCAGGCCTTTGCACTTACATTTAGAACAAGTTGCATACCCAACTGCCAGTTACAAGTATCTGCCTACGCATCTACAATCGAATTCAATTTTCTAGATTTCATGCAGCCCATTATTACGTTTATGTGTAGTCTCCTCGCCTATACTTAGAATGTACTGAAAATGCCATTTAGCAAGACTAAAGACTCATTGTTGACCAATGATGAAATAAGGTCACACAAAACATATGGATTGAAGTAAGGGCTACTTGATTAATGTTACCAAATTCATTGTTTCTAAGTGATATGCAAAACCTAATGTGGGGAGCACCCAGGTGCAAAATCTAATGTGGGAAGTGATCTGAAAGAAACTCACCTTAAAAACTGAGTTGATGCCAGCGGAGTAATTAAACTGGAAAGATGGTCAGAGGGTGTCAATTCTCAAGCCATGTGGGTCTGGCGAGTGCAAAGACTCTGAGATCAACCCCAAGGACAGTAACTTTCCTCACCTCCTGATCTCTTGATACTCGGGGACACTTCAAGATTGCCATTCTTCACCAAAAGGGGTGCCAAATATTTCAGTGAACTTGATTCTCTCCCGCAAAAAACTGCTAACGAGGACATATTTAAGAAACCACCCTTCTCCAAATCTGAAGTCCCCCATGAGAGAGTGTTGGGTAGACAAAAAAACTTAAAGAGGAAAAACTTTATACCTCACCCCAAACTGACCAGCACACCATGAAAATGTCACTATTCAGAAGGTCATATATCTTGACACATGCATAGTCATGTACCGCATCCCATAATAATTAGTTATTTAATTATTTCTACTTCATTAGCATGGTAACCCTATGTCTGGGGGTATGCATCCCAATAGGATAATGAGCAAAACCATGCAAAAATCCAGAAACTTTCTGTGATCCTGGTGTGTGCCCTCAATTCTAGCTAGTTCCAGCACTATCAGTTCCTTCTAACGTTGCCATATAAAATCAAGATTATCTACTTTGAACTGGATTATATGGCTGTGTAGAATCATATAATCCAGTTCAAAACAGATATTGTGGATTATTTGTTTTGATAACTTGGATTATATGGCAGTGTAGATGGGGCTGAATAGACACAATCAAGGAACACTGAGTCATTTTTTACAAGGGAGGCTGGTACAAAATGGAACAACTTGACATCTGTAAAATCTGTCAGTGAACAACCTTGCACTTTATTCTCATTATCCTGTCCCATAGAATTAAAATCACAGTTCAGGGTCCTAGCATGCCAAGTCTGGCCTATTCATGATCCAAAATCTAGGACTTGGATAATGGATAGAATATATGGCTATGTCCATGTGGGAGAAGGCATTCTGCAAGAAACTTGGCCATCAAATATTCAGGGCTTTATGGATAAATCAAGACTTTGAACTGAACACAGAACTGGAAGTCAGCACAGACAATAAAAAACTGAGTCATATGCTTCAAAATACAAACACTGAAAAATACTCTGATCCCTTTCCATGGACTAGTTTCCCATTTTTTTTCAAACAAATGAAAAATTCATTTCATACAGCATATCACAGTAGAGATGTTATCTTATATGACCTCCTGAACATTTTTTAAAAAACATCATCACTTATTCTATCACTCAGAAAGTATTTTTATATATCCAGAAAACACAAACTTCCAGAGAACACATACTTGTTTACTTTTTTGTGCTTCAGACTAACCAAGTTTTGCCAAATAAGATCAGTTTCAGACTTCAAAAATTCTATAATGAGACTTCTAGCATATATTCAATTTATACATCTCTAGTTCTCCAAAGCACAAGTAAACTATATTTTGATAGCATACATCATTTATTACGTTCACATCTCAATTAAACTTAGGTTCACATCTCAGTTCTAAATTCACATATGAAATAACTGGGTAGAGCAGATCTAAACTTTTGTCATTCAATATTCTTCCCTTCAATATTCTTATATGTGTGAATAACAAACATTAACTGTTGAGAATACACCATAAGCTCTTAACAGATCAGAAACCATCCTGCTGTGATGGGCTGACTCTGGCAGATTTTTCCACATTAGCTGCAAATTTGGGTTTACAGGTTTTGGTTTGTTTTTAACTCTCCGGGCTATCAAAACATTGTGGTCTCTAAATGTTTCCGCCACCTGCTCCAGCCTTCAGGGTAGCAAACTTTGTAGCAAATGTTCACTGCAAAACTTAACTGCAAGCCCGTTAATAATGATGAAAACAAAAAAGTATTGCCAATTCCACATAACAGTGCATTAAGGTTTTATGACATCCAGTGTGCCTCCACTTTATTTCCTGGGGCATCTTTTCTTTAACCTGGTTATGGTGCAATTTTTTGGTTTCATCTGTTTGTCCTATTTCCTCCCAGGAGCTTCAAATTAAATCAATGTTATCATTATAGAACAGAAAGCCTGTAGATCTAATTAATTCTCCTTATTGGCCCAATTTGTTACAAACATCATTTAATACAAACTTTAAGAGAAAAAACGGAGATGCATTTTCAAGGAACATTATCTAGAGAAATGTTTGCCACATCCTCAACAACAGCTGAATTTGAAACGAAGATTAATAAAAGAGTTGTAGGGCCCGATTTGATAGCACACAGCAGCACTTTTGTGTCTCTCATACAGGACAAAAGGCCAGAACTAAAAAGACAGCTTCTTGCCCTTTATGATCCTGACATTCTTAAAGTCTAATTTGGATGCCAGTTAAACAGTGTGATTTAAGCTGGTGTGCTTCTTCTACTGTTGATAGAATTAAATAATAGAAATGTTGTTCTCATATATGTGAGGTGTCCCAAAAATGTATACACCTCTAACAGCCAATAGTAGCTATGGTAATTATTAAAAGGCTAAGTAAATACATTTATATCAAATACTAGTTGTACCCGGCCATGTGTTGCTGTAGCCCAGCAAACCTCCCAGCAAAGGATTTCCCCCAGGCAGGAAGCAGCCAGGGTTTGAAGCAGCAAGGCTATTCAATGCAAATGAAGTTGGCCAATTGCAACACTTCTTGCAGTAAATGAAGAACACCACTCAATAAACAGTGGAATACCAGACATGAAACAATGTGGGCCAGCTAAATATTTTTGTTTATATAGATTATTATTGTTGAATCCCATGGCATCTTACCAGAAACTCTAAACAAAAAAAGAAAAGAAAAAGGGGAAACCATTACTATGATGATGATTATCAGATGCCACTTTGTCTCTTTAAGAGACTGAATGAGTAACAGAGGGAGGGGTGTAGTCAAAAGAGGAGGGAGGGAAACGGGCGGGTACCAAGGTGCCTCTGAGCATGAGCAGACTGCTCTCTCTCTAACAGGCCTAGGCCAACTTGGGCCCTCCCTCCAGGTGTCTTGGACTTCAACTCCCATCATTTCTAACAGCTTCAGGCCCCTTTCTATTCCTAGTGGGAAGGAAGGGGTGAGAGGAGGCATGGAGCAGAAGGAAGAGGAGGCCAGAGGAGGAGAACAATGGGCCATCAGTGTTGTTCCTCCTCTTCTCCTTCTCCTGACAGGAATCTGTTTCCTCACGCTGTGGGCCAAGACAGAGATCAACATGCACCTGTGTCGGGAGCTCAAGCTCAGGGATACAAAGGCGAGAAGGGCTTGCTGATGTGCTCATGCTCAGCATAGGGCAAGCAAAAGGGGGATGCGGTTCCAGGAGACTTTGTCTTGAGCATGCGCTGTAATATCTCCTCGAAGTTGTTGGTTTTTTTCTTCCTTGTTGCTATATTGGGGCAGATGACTATAATGTACTCTGGTGATTTTGCCCTGGATCCGGGACACAGTGCATTATTTGGCTTACATCGGACTTTCTGAGGCTTTTTGTAATGTGCTGCTTTCCGTTTCATCCAAACTTCAGCACACATTGCTGGTGTGCTTTGTGGTCACCATGGCTTCCAGTTGGCTTCAAATTACATTATATGGTCAGAATAGAAGATCCCTAAGATAACATGGTTTTTTGCCTTTCAGGTTTTTCAAGGAGTGGTGCTGGAAGGGGGGAAGAAACTACGGAGGCTTTGCAAAAACCTAGTATTTTGTACAAAATATACAGAAATTTCATTTTTACTTATTTATTAAGCTTAATACAGCATTTTGTTGTGAAATGGACAAAAGCAAACCAACAAGCAAATTAGGGCTCACTTGTTCTTATATTGTGGTGGAAATGTTATAGACCCTGACAATTTTCTTAAGATGAGAAGTTTTTTCCCATCCCATTTTCAGAACTCTAGATGTAACCCAACATGTCAATGACATATTAAGTGCATTTTGTTTTGGAAAATAAAGGTATTGTAAAGGTCATGATGCAGTAGCATCTTTCTTATTGAAACAAAATGTAGCACAAAAATGGTTCAGCAGACCTATCTGCTATTTGTTATTGTACACACATATACACAACCACCTCTATTAAAATTTCTTTTGGAAATATCCAGATGCAATGTGTCTGTTGTCCATTTCTCATTCATTATATTTGGAACAATCTAACACTGAATGATCTCTTTTTCAGTTTCAGATATTGGCGTTCCTTGGTCATTTACTTTGAAGCAAGATGGCATTGGCATGATAGGACATGATTTAATGGGCTCCGGTATTTTTGTTTTTCCTACTCCCTCTCCTTGAAATGGGGAACAGAAAACGCAGTAAGACTAGCCCCGAGTCAACAACACACCATAAGGCTTCTAAACAACTGAAAACTGATGAACTCTTCTGGGAGGGAACTGTGAGTATACTGACTTAAATGCCCTGTTTGAAACTACTACTGACAACAACACTACTCCCTTAATTCTTCATGATAAAGCTAATGAGCCTCTATCAGTAGCCTTTGACAACAACTTGGCTGTATATCATGAAGGTGTGTCCTTGGAGTCAAATGAAATAGATGTGTCAGAAAAGAATTCCCTCATTACGAAGATAAAACAACATACAGGGCAAACAATTACCCCGGACCTTGTGATGAACCAATGTCTTCTTACAGCCCACACTCTTATCTTTGAAAGGCTAGAAAAAATAGCAGGACAGTTGAAGCTTCTTAAACTAGCTGCTGACCTCTTCACTCAGAAAAATATACCTTTAAAAGAATGTTCAGCACATGGGACAGAGAGGAGGAGAATATGGTGTATGAAAACACATCTATAATACCTAGTAAGGAGCTACAAAAACGTAACGGCAATAGGATTTTACAAGCAAATCAAATAATGCTGCAAATTGCCCACATTGGAATAGATAAGGGCAAATGGAATTCATTTAAAGCTATCAGTTTCATGTATTGGCTACACAGTGATCTAGATTTCATGATTTCAGAACCAACTTCTTCTTGGTATCTGTTATGGTATAATAAAATATAAGGTGTCTTGTCAAAGTTTTTTATGACATAAACAGAATGAAAGCTGAAAGAATTACAATGTTTTGGGTTATACATCTCAAACACTGACAGGAAATAAAATTTACATATTCAAACCTATTTCTTCTTGAAATGATATAATAGAAGAGATAATTATCTAACTATTTTGTCCTGGAAGCAGGTACAAAGTGTACATGAAACTATAATTACACATCACTAATTATTTGACCCTGCTCTTTTTTGGTCACAAAAAAATTGATTCAGCTGTAGGAATGAGTTACATTATTTTAATAAAATGCTTTGACTGCACATCATCACATTTGCCCTATGAATAGCACTCCTCTCTTGTTTTACTAAGTAGCATTATCAAACAAAATTCATTTAAAATGTGACCATTAATATGCAAGACATGTTACTACTCTAAAAATTGTCAATTTTTATTCTATTTTCTCCATTCTGCCCTGACACTGGTTGCATTTTGAAATAAGATGCTGCCACTCATTCTGTTACCAACTACCTTGTTTGCCCTTTCCATACTCTGGCATTCACTCACTACAATCTTCAAAGTAACAAAATGGATGCTGAAAACATTTCTCTGCCTTCTAGAATTACAGATCTGCATCATCCTATACAAACTATTAGTGGAGTTTTCAGATTATAATTGCCCAAAATAGAACTGAATTCTGCTTGTTCAGATTATGGTTAACCATGATTTTTTTTAAGTTTAAGTAATTCATTTGTTTTAGCTTTCCATATGGGATATGATGTTAGGGTCCCTGGTGGTGCAGTGGGTTAAACCTCTGAGCTGCTGAACTTGCTGATCGAAAGGTTGGTGGTACGAATTCGGGGAGCAGGGTGAGCTCTCACTATTAGCCCCAGCTTCTGCCAACTTAGCAGTTCAAAAACATGCAGATATAAGATCAATAGGTACTGCTCCAATGGGAAGGTAATGGCGCTCCATATAGTCATGCTGGCCACATGACCTTGGAGGGGTTTACGGACAACGCCGGCTCTACAGCTTAGAAATGGAGATGAGCACCAACCCCCAGAGTCAGACACGACTAGACTTGATGTCGAGGGAAAACCTTTACCTTTATGGGTTATGATGCTAGGAAAAAAGGCCAATTGAAAGTATCATTAAGAAAAAGAAGTCAGAATATTGTTGATTAACAGAAAAGTAACAACATGCAAACCACACATGCCATGCAAACATCTTTAATACTGGTACTTTGCATATATTATTGCATATATAGGCATATATATTTTCAAGGTAATTAAAACTGCACCACTCTGAGGCCCCTTCGACACAGCTGCATAAAATCCACATTGAACTGGATTATACAGCAGTGCAGACTCAAATAATCCAGTTCAAAGCAGATATTGTGGATTATCTGCCTTGACATTCTGGGTTATAGGGCTGTATGGGAGAGCCCTGAGTGAGTGACTAAACAAAAAGTCACTGTAGTTTAAACTGACAAATTATTTGGAATCTGTGTTATATCAGCATTCATGGTGGCTTTCAATATAACATTAGGATCAGTGATCTTACCATGTTTTTAATTCATGTGAAGTGCCAGAAATATTGTATTCATCAACACTGCTGGCTATGACTGATGCGACCTACATCTCTGGAAGACCACAGAAGTCCTAACCCCTGACATAGAATAAAGGGGTGAATGAAGAGATAAATGAATGACAGGGTTCATAATGGTAAAGTAAAGGTAAAGGTTTCCCCTGACGTTAAGTCTAGTCGTATCTGACTCTGGGGTTTGGTGCTCATCTCCATTTCTAAGACGAAGAGCCGGCGTTGTCTGTAGACACCTCCAAGGTCATGTGACCAGCATGACTGCATGGAGCGCCATTACCTTCCTACTGGAGCGGTACCTATTGGTCTACTCACATTTGCATGTTTTCAAACTGCTAGATTGACAGAAGCTGGAGCTAACAGCAGGTGCTCACCCTGCTCCCTGGATTCAAATCACCAACCTTTTGGTCAGCAAGTTCAGCAGCTCAGTGTTTTCATCCACTGCACCACCGGGGACTCCATTCATAGTTGAACAATCTCATACAACATCGTTGTGTCAATAATAATAATAATAATAACACTTTATTTATAACCCCCGCCTCCATCTCCCAAAGGGACTCGGAGATGTTCACATGGGGACCGAGCCCAAGAATCAACAGATAAAAACAGAACACAATAACAGCATACACAATTAAAACAATAAAATAAACATTCATAAAATACAATCTCCATATTTAAATATTTTCAAGGACACTTATGGCAAAGAGAGATAAGATGGAAAATATGTCCGTTTTGCTAGATCTTTTACAAAATGACTGCATTTTCTCTTTCTTCCTTAACATGGTTTTACTTTTTGTACGGAATCTGTGCAAGCCCACAGACAAGACCTGGCCTTAATTTTAGTGATTGTATATAAGCAATTCCAGGGGATGTTTTGACTGAGAGTTGAGATAAAAAATATAAATACATGAACTTCAATGAGACTCAGTCAAAATGAATGGAGCCTGCTTAGTATTTCTAGATCAAGCTGACCCTAGGCAGAATAACACCCACCATAAGGGAGATAAGAGCAAGAGCAAAGGGCAGAACAAGAGCCAAATGACTCACCAAAGAACACAATAAATATTGGGGTTGTTGTGTGTTTTTCGGGCTGTATGGCCATGTTCCACAAGTATTCATGTTTGATTTTACAATGTGTAATTTGTCACTGTTTTTGTCCTTCGGGGAGATGGGGCGGGATATAAGAATAAATTTATTATTATTATTATTATTATTATTATTATTATTATTATTATTATTCTCTCCTGACGTTTTGCCCACATCTATGGCAGGCTCAACACACAACAACCCTGTGATTCCAGCCATGAAAGCCTTCGACAACACAATAGATATTGTGACTCCGGACCTATCTGGACTGTCATATAATCCAGTTTCTGAATCCAGATTATCTGCTTTGAACTGAATTATATGGCAGAGTGGACTCGTATTATCCAGTTCAAAGCAGATAATCTGCATTCAGAAACTGGGTTATATGGCAGTGTAGATCCAGCCTCACACCAAATCCCAATCAGAAGAGGAGTCCCTTACAAATCCCTCTTGTAGAATTTCCCAGTGGACAATCTGAGTTGGCAAAGTCAGTCCTGAGATATAGAATATGTTATTGCCCTGAAAGAAGATCTAAAATATATAGTATAGAATTGTAATAACTGCATTTTGTGTTGTGGAAGAAAAGCAAAAAGAAGATGAATATGCCTGATTTTAATTTTAGGGCCCATAAGGAAGAAAACTATTTACAGTTTTATGTTTCACTTTCTATCCATAAATTCTTCTTACACATCCTCACATACAAACATTGCAGGAAAAAAAACCTACCACATAAGATTTTTTTAAATTTTAAAATAGTTGTCTGTCACCATCAAAGGAAACACTGGCTTGGATTAGAATCCATTCTATATTTTGTCTTTCTAGATCTATTTTGGAAAGTTCCAACAGATGGTGGAAAAGAGTGTAGAAAGAAATTCCCACTGTAAGGGTATGAGTCAGCAAAGCTACATGCTATGCAAAACATGTGACTTACATGGCAATATGCTGAAGCCTCTTTACTTGCAGACAGTGCATTTCCTCCTAGTTGCTGCCTAATGTGTATGAAGTGCAGTACTTGGTGACATCACTGCCCACTTTCACGGTTCTTTGTCACACAAAATAGAAGTTCAGTTCCCAAGATAAAGGAGAACTCCGGGCTTCTGAATGTGGAAGCCAGCCATCAGCTCATGCTGACAGAACCTGCAGTTAAGGACACTGTCGGAATCAGATGGAACATTTTCTGAATCATTTGCCATCACCACCCACAGTGGCTTGTTAATAGCACATTGGCACCAATCAACAGCCTGTTGTTTATTACTATCATCAAACACTTCTCTGTTCTTTCACTTGACCAGCCAGCAACAGTACTGGCTTAAAAACAGCAGAGGTAATGCCCAGAGTGGTTTTCTGAATATGCTCAGGAGATTTGTATCACCAGTTGAGTAAGGTTAATGCAGGAGCCTTGTCAAAAATATTGTGACTACAGTATATGGAATTCCATTTTAGACAGTGTAGCGAGCAAGGTATCAAAAAGCAATGTCTATTTTGCCATCGAAACATGTTGGCAGATAAAAATTAGAGTGTGTTTTTTTTCCATGTCAGGAGTGACTTGAGAAAATGCAAGTTACTTCTGGTGTGATAGAATTGGCTGTCTGCAAGGACGTTGCCCAGGGGATGCCTGGATTTTGTTTTATGTTTTACCATCCTTGTGGCAGGCTTCTCTCATGTCCCCACATGGAACTGGAGCTGACAGTGGGAGCTCATCCGCGCTCTCCCTGGGATGGATTCAAACCAGCAACCTACAGGTCAGCAACCCAACTTCAAGTCAGCAGTCCTGCCGACACAAGGCTTTAACCCATTGTGCCACCAGGGCAATGTGTGGTGATATTGGCAGATTTGGCACATAATAAAATAAGTCTGATTGTATAATGTACTAGCTGTGCCCGGCCACGCGTTGCTGTGGCTGATGGGAATCATTTGTTGACCAGTTGGAATAGCAGTGAATAGCCTTGCAGTCTTAAAGTCTGGGTGTTTTCTCCTTACGTGAATCCTTGTTTGGTGAGCTGGAATACAGTGGAATAGGTTTGCTGCTTGGAAGGTTGGGTTGTAGGGAAATGGTTTTTTAGCGAATTTGAATGGCACTGAATAGCCTCGCTGTTTCAAAGACTGACTGCTTTCTACATAGGGGCATCCTTTCTTGGGCAGGCTGAATGAGATGGAGTAGCCTCATGGCTTGAAACCCTGAGGGTGTACTATGATGGGGAAATGTTGGTTGGTTAGGTTGAACAGCACTGAATAGCCTTGCTGTTTGGAAGCCTGGTTGTTTCCTGCTTGGGGGAATCCTTTGTTGGGAGGTGTTAGCTGGCCCTGTTGGTTTGCTGTCTGGAATTCCCATTTTCAGTGTTTTCTTTATGTAATGTCCTGATTGTAGAGATTATATTGTTGCTTCCTGCTTGGGGGAATCCTTTGTTGGGAGGTGTTAGCTGGCCCTGTTGGTTTGCTGTCTGGAATTCCCATTTTCAGAGTGTTTTCTTTATGTAATGTCCTGATTGTAGAGATTATATTGTTGCTTCCTGCTTGGGGGAATCCTTTGTTGGGAGGTGTTAGCTGGCCCTGTTGGTTTGCTGTCTGGAATTCCCATTTTCAGAGTGTTTTCTTTATGTAATGTCCTGATTGTAGAGATTATATTGTTGCTTCCTGCTTGGGGGAATCCTTTGTTGGGAGGTGTTAGCTGGCCCTGTTGGTTTCCTTTCTGGAATTCCCATTTTGAGAGTGTTTTGTTTATGTAATGTCCTGATTTTAGATATTATATTGTTGCTTCCTGCCTGGGGGAATCCTTTGTTGGGAGGTGTTAGCTGGCCCTGTTGGTTTCCTGTCTGGAATTCCCATGTTCAGAGTGTTCCTCTTTATTGAATGTCCTGATTTTAGAGATGAAATTGTTCTGTATTATGACACCACAGTAATTGTAGATATGATATTTGTTGCCTGAGAGCACAGGCAGGTGAGGCTGGGAAGGGAGGGCCTTCATCCAAAGAGGGGAAAAGGGGAGGGAGGGTTTAGGACCCTTTAAGATAGGGGGGGGTCTGTTCCCAGCCTTGAGGCCACCCCTTCAGGCCTCTATCTCCAAAAGAAAATAAATGGTCAAAAGAAAAGAAACCTTGGTCCTTGTGGCCTCCCTCCAGCCTGGCTCTTCGGGGGGGGGGGGGGGGAAGGTTCCGGCTCCGGCTCTTTCCTGGCCGGGGCCGCCCTGAGGCCTGCGGGGCACGAAGGAGGCTGCGGTGCTCTTCGTGGGGGGGGGGCTTTCTGGAAGCCCCCCCCGCCTTTGTCTCTGCAGGCCTCAACATCAAGAAAAGAAAAGAAAAGAAAAACCTTGGGGCCTCGCGACCCTCCTCTTCGGCGGGCGTCACAGGCCCCGCTGCGTGGAGGCCCCTCCTCCTCCAACCACCATGGGGCCTTCCAGCCAGGCTGACGGCTGGGGTTTTAAGGCTCCATGGAGGTTTGTGATAGGATTTTTTATTGTATCAACCTAGAGGCGTGGATGATGGGGTGTGTTGTCCAATTTCGAGGTTGGGGGGCCCGTAGTTTAGTTGTTTTGCTCAGTGCCCGAATTCCATCACTCTTTTATATATATAGATAATGAAACTTCTATTATAAAATATTTTTTTAAAACACATCAGCATATGAGAATTTAAGTATTGTTTTCCATTTCTTGTGGAGCTGATGTATCATTAGACAGAGAAACCACTGTCTTAGACAATATATATTGGGCATTGTGGGGGACAAGGGAACAGTAGAATGTATCTAATCCTTTCATGTGAAAGTTCCAGACAATTTGCCCCACAGACCCTTAGCTGTCCTGCTACCATCAGATGTGTAGTATCAGTATTGAAGCTCACTTGAAGTGAAATCTTAAATATAACTACCTCCTGTAAATCAGGTCAGTCCATATCAAAATTCAGAAAGAATGACTTCTTCAAGCATCATTAATCTAGCTAAAAAAAAAAAAAACAGATACAAAGGACTGTAACTTCTTTGAAAATAAAGTAAGATTTCAGCTCAGGAGAAATAGGTCAGTTATGTTTCTCCATATTTTGTGTAGGGCAAACTTCAGTCTCCCAGTATGGGATGGGATGAGAGTGTATTCAATAGGCATGTGTGATCCAAAAAAAAAAAAAGATTCTAAACTGTGTTCAAAAATAGGGAGCACTGGTGCTTCACTTCTTCACTTTCTTTCCGAATTTTGAGGGTAAAAAATTTGAAACTTTAAGAAACCTCCAAATTTTTGTAAGTACTTTGTTAATGGTGGTTATGCATGCACAATAGAGAAAACTTTACTGGCAATGGGGAAACTTCAGGGGTTTCTCTCTCTTTTTGAGGTATCTTGATGAAATTTGCTACAGTGGTAAAATAAATTTACCACTGTTGCCCACCAAATTTCATGATGTTTGACTTATCCATTGATTTTTGGCAAATATTTAAAGTTTTTAAAAACAACATTTTAAAAAAAATCTACAAGAGCTAGCTCCTTGATTTTCTATCCAATGACACAAGATAACAGGATCATTGCTCCCAACTTTCAGAAATACTAATGCAGCTAGTGATTTAAGGGATTTTTTTAAAAAAAGTTTTCAGAAAAACGAAGTATTTAAGGGGAGAGATAATTTCTTCTCTCTTCTCCTGATTGGCACATTCTCTTCCCAAGGCATACTGGCAAATGTAGTTTAAAGCAGGGTCTTTTGCAATCCCTACCATTGGGGGCCTGGCCTTAAACTACAGTTAAGATAGCTGTGATTAGTCACGGCCACACTGCCTCCCTTATGGCAGCACCGGCAAAGATGGGGCCACAAAAGGATTGAGATTTTTTTTAATTGTAAAAGCAGCTTTACCAAAGTTGGAGCCCCCAGTGGCACAGCAATTCAAATTCTAAATTCCACACCAACCTTTCCTGCATGCCTCGGAACTCACCTTTCTATGTCAAAATTTAACAAACCAGATATGAGCTCCAATCTAATCCAAATTTTTGCACAACTCTAGTATTCAAATATATCACTAACAGCATCTAACAAAATCCTCACTGTGTTTATTTGTGTTTTAGTGTTTTGTTCATGTCTATTTGTTTTACAAAGCAGAAAAAATAACAGCCAGAAAATCTACTATACAAAAACAAGGAACAATCAACACCCAGCTAGGCTTGAATTTTCCTCATCTTTATAAATTCAATTCATGGCTGTGTTCATCATGGGTTTGCAAAGGAAGAATTCAGGTCAGACACCAGGGAATGATGGAGAGACAATTTATCTTGCTTCCATCATGTAATTTGCATGCTATACAAGTGACAACTTTTCCTTTATATCTAGACTGGTGAATGGAAGAAGGAATTGACAACAATTGTGCATGTATCACATTTCTGGAAGAGTTTCCCTATGTTCACATCAGTGCATTCTTAACCAATAGATTAGAAAGCAGAAGCCAGACACGCTGGTTTTCCTTCACTTTCATTTACTTTATTAAGCCTGACTGGCACCCTGCTATGGGGCTAATGCAAAAACATTTTCCCATCAGGCAACAAGTTTCTGCCAGATAATCCCTTTATCTTCTACTTCAATGAGAAATCCGAAAATTCCTAATAAGTGATATTCTTTCCTTTTTTTGTATGCAGATTATGAGTGTTAGCATAAATTGTTTGCTTTCTGCCTAAATTACTAATGTCACATGCTGCCAGGCCTCAAATTGGCACACACTGCAAGAAGAGGGAAAAACTTTGTAAGCACTAGTAAAATAGGGCAAACAACTCCTGCTCATGTATTTTCAAGATGCTATTTTAGATTTAAATATAATTTCCGTTTGTGTGGAACTTGCCTATAGCCACTAATCAACAAAAAGACAAAACAGCTGTCTTTTAATTCTGTTAATTTCCAAAGTGAAATTATTCAATTATATTGTTATTTAGAGTGAGCTCATCTAATTGCAGACATCCAGGTGTTGTTGGCTTGCATATCAAGCACTATGGGATAATGTAAGTTTCGATGTGAGTATGTGACAATAAGTCGCATATTGTCCATCCTGATCTAGCATTATCAAAAAAGATAAGTCACTGTGCACTAGTAGGGAATATTTTGGCAAACTCATCAAATTACTAGTTCAACAGGTGTACAAATTTGGAAAAAAAATAAACATACAGTGTATTGTGTGAAACCAATTATTTGAGGATAACACTTTTAGTGATTTGAGTTAACATTGCTTGGATGAAAGCATGGTAGCAACATGGAATGATAGCATTAAGGGACTTTCTGGAACTGTTTATTTATTTTTAAGATCTATTTTCATTTGTTAATTAATGTAAACAATGACAATCTTTTAAGGGTTCACATTAAGTGGAGAAATGTGTGTGCCCATGCTTACACAGACAGTTAAAGGCCTTCAAAGCACAATAAAAGGATACTCTCAGGTCTAACTTGAGATATTCTAATTTATCTTCCACTATACTATCCCTTTGCAAAGTTGTTGTACCCAGCATGTTCTTCCTAAGTGTCTTTCTAATAAATACTTTTCTATTCACTGAAATGCTTTGTAAATACTTAATTACAAACATGAGGTTCCATAAAGTCCATTGCTCTATATTATATGTCTTTTACAACATTGTTCTGAAGCTGTTTAGAAAATGATTTCTTAGGGTATGGTTGCATTTTAAACTGGAGATTCAGGCAATCTCTAATAACAAGATACCATACACATCTACTCAGAATTAAGTTTCACAACTTTCAGTATGGCTTTGTCCCATATAAGTGTGTTTATGACTTATAAAATAACTGCAACAAGCATCCCAACTGACAATCTGAATCAGTTGTGAATGGTACTTTGAAAGAAGAAAGGATCGCAGAGTGCCAAAATAATCTTACTTACAATGTTCAAATACCTGGAGATAACCCTGGTCTCATCCACAGGACCTTTCTTATTTTACAACAAATATACAGGTTTGTAAATCTCATTAATTTACAGCAAAAGAGTTAAATGTAATGAGAAATGTAATTAAACAAAATTTAAATCCAGTTGAGGGCATTTACAAAATTTATATATCTTCTTTACTGAATGTTACATCTCATAAAACTCTTTCTGATGAAGCAGAAATACAAACTAAAGTTCAGCTTCTATGTTTTTCAGCACTTTCAATAATTACCATATTTTATTTCATAATAGGAGCCTCCAGTGGCCTAGGGGATAAAAGCCTTGTGACTTGAAGTTTGGGTTGTTGACCTGAAGGCTGCCAGGTTCGAATCTCACCCGGGGAGAGTGCGGATGAGCTCCCTCTATCAGCTCCAGCTCCATGCGGGGACATGAGAGAAGCCTCCCACAAGGATGGTAAAAACATCAAAACATCTGGGCGTCCCCTGGGCAACGTCCTTGCAGACGGCCAATTCTCTCACTCCAGAAGCAACTCATGTTGCTCCTGATACGAAAAAAATTCGTAATAGTCCATCACACAACAGTTGCACAGCCTTTTGGGGATCCTAGTTTGAGCATTTTCTTATCACATAATAGTTGCATTCCTGCCTGCAGACTTGCCCCTAGGAGTAGCCCCTGTATCTCCAAGGGTAGGTGCACTGGCAGATGGAGGCACAATAGTTAGAAGGTCTCCTAGCTCTTGCCAGAAGGCATGTGGGCAGGTGAAAGCTCACCTGGCCATATATCTGCAAACCAGAGCTAATGAGCCTCCATCAACTGATGTCAGTCAAAGGAGGCCCCGTATCTCTCACTAAGCATTGTGCTGGTAGCTGGGGGAGACCCCATAGGCTCTGCTCACCCGCACATACCCCTTTTTAAAGGGAAAAAGAGAAAAAAGTGTGACTATTATGCTATGAAATATGGAATATAGTGTTCCTGAAAGATCATTTACAAAAACTCTATCCTTTTTTATGTTGGTGGACCCCTACAAACGGATTAAATCAAGTAAGTAAGTAACTTTATTTTTCTATCCTGCCACCATCTCCCTGCAGGGACTCAGGGCAGCTAAGACGGGGCAAAGGCCCAAAAGCAATGAACAAAGTACAACAAATAAAAACATATTACAATTAGTAAAAACACAGTAAAATCGACATTGTGCAACAACAATACATTAACTGTAAAAACTCATGTAGAGCATGAAATGAGTAAAAATAAAATAAGATGGACCACCAGGTTGGTGGAGGGGGATAGCGTGGAAGGGCCATTTAGACTAAAGTGCAATGATGTAGTTATAAAGAGCTTCAGGGCAAAAGAACAAAGTGCAACCATTTCTCGACAGTTGGGGTGAAGATGGACATCCAATTAGGTATAGGGAAAGGGAACAGTGTAAAAAAAATTAGTATATTAATTTTTAGTTTAAGTCATGGGGTCTAAATTATTCAAATGCTCAATGAAAAAACCAAGTTTTTAACTCCTTTTTGAAAGATGCAAGGGTGGGTGCCTACCTGATCTCCCTAGGGAGGAAGTTCCAGATCTGGGGGGCCACTACTGAGTTCAGATTTTTAAACAGAATTGCAGCAGAATGCATGTATTTCTATAGCCTCTGCAAACACAATAAACTTATTACCAGGGTAAAAGATCAAGAATTATACTATGGTGCAGGAAAAAGTGTCATAGTAGTTGCTATATCACCATAAAGTAGAATATAATTGCTATATTTGTATGACATTCATATTACAAATGCAGTCTGGATTTTATTTCTATTCAAAAATGCTTATTTTATAGTATTTATAAAACATCTTGTAACCCTCAAATTTAAAAGGGCAATATGATATACTAATAGAACTAAAATTGTAGTCATAATTTCAGCTTCTTTCTTTAGCAAGGTAATAAGCTTGGTAGAAATAAACTGAATATAACACATTGCCTCTCATACTGTGTGGAATGCTCCTGTACATCAAAACTTTATCTGCTTGGGGGAAGAACTGACTAGTATCTCATACTTTTTTTTCAATGAGAAGATGTTTGATGTGGGCTGTCCAGACTTGCCTTCAGTTATCATTATATAAAGCACTTCTCACTACTCGGCATGGGGGGAAACTAGAAAATCACTTTTGAAAATCCAGCTTGTGACCTTCATCTCCATGGATATGCACTGAAATATGCACTGGCTTAAAATTCAATTGAAATTCAGGCTCTTCTCTATTTATACTTCTCTGACCTAAAAAAGAAAATATCTCTTTAAAGATCTGTTAAGATGTATGTGCCAATTCCAGAAAAACAACAGACTAGCTTAAAAAAAAAGGAACAACAGCAATAAGTATATAGCACAATGTAACTCCATAATCACTTGATCCAAACAATTTTTTCTATGTGTGTAGACAAGACAGAGCCCCACATGTGAACTTAATGCTTCACAATGTAAACTGCTTCAATGAGTTTTTATAGAATCATAGTAAGTGTTGAAAGGATACACATTTATGTAATTTTCATAGAA
This sequence comes from Anolis carolinensis, assembly GCF_035594765.1. NCBI lineage: Eukaryota > Metazoa > Chordata > Lepidosauria > Squamata > Anolidae > Anolis > Anolis carolinensis. Next base: position 54,599,352 of record NC_085845.1, read on the forward strand.
TAATGGAATCATAGAGTTGGAAGAGACCACATGGGCCTTCCAGTCCAACCCCATGCCAAGAAGCAGGAAAATTGCATTCAGCATCCCCGACAGATGGCCACCCAGCCTCTGCTTAAAAGCCTCCAAAGAAAGAGCCTCCATCACAGTCTGAGGCAGAGAGTTCCACTGCTCAACAGCTCTCACAGTCAGGAAGTTCTTCCTAATGTTCAGATGGAATTTCCTTTCCTGTAGTTTGAAGCCATTGTTCCACATCTTAGTCTCCAGTGCAGCAGAAAACAAGCTTGCTCCCTCCTCCCTATGAATTCTCCTCACATGGCCAACATGTCTCCTCCCAGCTTTCTCTTCTGCAAGCTAAACATGCCCAGCCCATTAAGCCACTCCTCGCAGGGCTTGTTCTCCTGACCCTTGATCATTTTAGTCACCCTCCTCTGAACACATTCCAGCTTGTCAACATCTCCCTTCAATTGCAGTGCCCAGAATTTGACACAGTATTCCAGGTCTGTGGTCTAACCAAGGCAGATGACAAAAACCTTTATTTCAAAGCACTATCTCTGAATTTTTCTCTAACTGATTCTTCCATAAATATATTGTACTTGAAATTGGAATTGATATGGTTTTCTTGTTCAGTCCCAGGGATGATTTCATGCAAGAGTTGGACTGTTGGCAGAAACGTGCTAGTTAAGAGGTTGAAAAAAGGCCTTGAAAAGAATTTTCCCCCTCTTCATGGCTGTATAGCCTGTGCTGTTTTGCATACAGGACATAGAACCTATTTAAAATACTGTATAGGTTGTGGTGGTGGTGCTATCTTAAAAGAAAGAAAGACAATGGTCTTTCAACTAATCCTATCTGTTGAGTTTTGAAATACAGCCATACAAGTTTTTCACAGGACAATATCTTAAATGTGCTCATGCCCTAGTAAAATTATTAGGAACTCTTACTGCTAGGTGCTGTTAGACTTTCCAGGCTCCATTTAATTAATCAATTTCCACAATTTCTAAGACTTTAAAAGCCCTCAAGGTGGTTCACAAACAATACCATAAAACATAAAAGAGGCAATTAAAAAACTAATCAAAACAAACAGTAATATAACAGCCAACAATAAAATGAAGGAAAAACAGAAGCAAAACAGCAGTGACCATTAGTAGAGGAGATGATAAAACTTGATAAGAATCTTTGTAAATGATTCCAACTTGGGGTATTATATTCATGATGGTTACTCCTAGCACTTATATAAGATCTTCATCTAACAGGGAGTCAAACATGCATACCAATACTATAATTTGTATTGTATTATTTAATGGTGGGTTTCCTTGTAGGATTCACCTCTTCAAGTTGAGTTCATAGGATTCTTGGTTGTAAATGTCATACAGCAGCTATTAAACTGCATTCAAGGCTTTTAAGAAGAAACTCCAAATAAAATTAGCACTTTGAGATACTTCTCTGGGGAGGAGAATTTTGTTAAATTAAGTTTCCACCCTATTTCTTCATAGCCTTTTCAGTGATAGCACAGCTTTTTCAGCCATTTAATTCACTTGTATTCAAAATATTCTATTGGTTAGTCTTCAAAGTATTGTCCAAATGCACTTACCTTTGAAGAAGCAATCTTCATTGTGAACAATGGTAATCTTTTGCTTTTTCAGGCAGGCTGTTCTGTGTACTTCGCAGTGATTTTCATAGAATTCGCCATCAGATCCACAAACAGGCTTGTAATGTGGTTTGCAGTGTTCCATGCAGACACATTCTGCTTGTCCTGTTCCTCTGTTAACAATACAGTGCCTACCCAAACCACAATACTTATTTTCACAGGATCTAAGAGGCACGTCATGACTCACGTATCCTGAAGAGAGAAAAAAGACAAAAGAGAAAAATTGTATGCTATTGTCTTAGGATACTGCTGTATAAGGTGCCTGAAAATAAAACACTCACTCTCTTCTACAAATGAATATATTTCAAGGTGAAAAGAATTACCATATGAGGGTCATTCACAAATAAAGCAGAATATTGCAAACCTAGTCTGCAACAAATTTCCCAATAAAATATGATATGCTAAATAAATTCACTCAACTGGTGGATATGAATTTCTTGTTGTGCTCCTGAGGACTTCCATGTTTTACCTAAGAATGTAAGCTTCATCAAGTCATAAAATATTTTGGAAACATGGTGTCAGAATAATCAGAAATTGTCACTTGTAAATGAGGTGGGAGCATTTTGGGGGGTTGTGAGGACAACAGCACTAGATTTTCAGAGATTTTGGTGGCATTTGGGGTGAAAATTGCCTGTCTAGGGACTTTGGAGGGGCACTTCAGGGACCACAGATTGGACCCTTGCAGATTGCATGTGGTTTACAGACTGCACTGTCCTCACCTCTGTTCTAAATAAGCAGAAAAAAATCCTTTTAAATAAGTTCCAACAATGATTTATCAAGCTATGCTATTTCAAGATTCAAGCAAAGGGCACATCATACTGATTTGAAAACTGCATGGCAGTGATGTCACTAGAGGGTGCAAACCACACTAGGTGACACCATCAGAGTGGGGTGACACCAACATGACTGATTATAACATTTTTGTGCAGCAGAAAGTTATTATTTTAATAAAAATGGCTCTGTAGTTAGTTATAACTACATAAACATTTTGTAAGCCCAGAATATATGTACTGCATCAATATCCCTGCCAGGCTAAAACTCTATGCCAGTTTACTTTTTGAACCTTCTGATGCACCTCTGGTCCAGTCAGAACTGCCATTGTTACCCAGTTACCCTCCCTCCCTCCCTAGGCACATCTATTCTTAGTAGAGAGACTGCAAGATTAAAGAAGTATTTGACTACATCTCAGCTAGAAGCGAAAGAAGACCTCCAGTAGACCATGAAATAGCTTGCATTGTTGTAATCATTGCATGTCTGGTTAGGGGGCTGTACAGGGGTTTAATAGGCTGTACAATAAGTCTATGGTGTGATACTGTGTTTTCCTGAAAATAAGACAGTGCCTTATATTAATTTTTTCTCCCAAAGATGTTTTAGGTCTTATTTTCAGGTGATGTCTTATTTTTCCGCAAAGAGTTCATATTTATTGTTCAACAAAAAATGAAAATTTATTATATACTATACAGTAGTCATCACAAACCAGCATAACCAGACAAACTGTGAATCCTATCAAGAATTTCTTGTTAGTACCATTATTTCCATGTACAATAGTCTAAGGTATGTACGTTTACCAATCCTGCATGCTCTGGTGTTCTGTTTGGCGGGCATGCTTCCAAACAAAAACTTTGCTAGGTCTTACTTTCGGGGGAGGCCTTATATTTAGCAATTCAACAAAACCTCTACTAAGTCTTATTTTCAGGGGATGTCTTATTTTCGAGGAAACAAGGTTTATGGCCCAGATTTGTGTGCAGAATCATAGAAACACAGAGTTGGAAGACATCAAAAGGGCCATCCAGTCTATGCAGGAATGTGCAATCAAAGTACAAATACACTACATTGAGCTATATAGGAAAGCAGCCATTAGATTGGATAGCATACATAGACTGTATAGCATACATATAACATAGCAACATATTTGTTGTGATTATAGCAATGAGTATACAGTAGCTGTTGGCCTCTTGTGCACTCTAGGACCACCTCTGCTCTTTGTAGCTATCATTAAAATAGTGAGTATGGGAAGAGTGCTAGCAGTGGCTTGCATGAACTGTCCAGCATTGCTGCTCAAGCTTGCTAACTAATTTAGTGGTGTGCATTGGTATCACAATCCGTTTTGTTTCGTTCATTTCAGCTCATTTTCATTCTCGTCTCCACTTCTGAAAATGGGGCGCCTATCCGAACGGGATTTTTGTCTTGTGTCCAAAAAAAAAAAAAACTTTTCAGACCATTGGGAGAAAATAATTATAGTTCTCCTAAGCACCAGTTTTGGAAAGAGACTGAAGGTTTGAATAGAGACAGGAAAATGTCTTTGGTTTCAAAAATATATGTGATCTATAATAAATAATAAGGCTATCCTATTGTATTTGTTCTCTATACAGCCCAAAAGAGAGGGAGGACCAAGCCACAGGCTTTTGTTTGTCTGAAAATGGCATCTTTTGTTTCATGCATCCGAATGGACAGTACGAAATGAATACACAAATGAAACAGATAAAACAAATACTGCGCACAACACTACTAACTATTGCATTGAAGTTAATGGTCTTCTTACCACCAGAAATAGAAAAGAGAATGAATACTCTAGATATAAGTAAAGAAGGAAGTACAGGCAACCATCAGAGAAAAAGTGAAATAGCAAGTATTTGTGTGTGGATGATAGAAAGCTAATATGGTTTTCATAGGAGTGTTCCTTTGACTCTGCCCTCCCCACATTCAGAATATATATAAAGGTCCTGTCTCTCTCTGATATGCATTCTTTATATGCCCAAAACATGCAAATTCAGCACTTATTTGCCAGCAAAACAAACCTACACATAACTGGTAGCACTCAGCATAAAACCAGTGGCCACATCAACAGTCAAACAGTGGGGGCAAAGCTAGTGGAAGAAATCACACCTTCTTGCATCTAACACATTCAGTTGGCACAGGATCCTATTCAAAACTCAGGAAATCAATTTGTTATATTCAGAACATTCAGAAACATGCTATTACAAGAGAGAAAGAAAGCGAGATGGGAACCTTGGTGTGAGAAGAAATAAAATTGCATGTTTTCAGTAAAGAAAACAGGTTTAAGAATATCCAAAAAATATGGGAATTCTTTTCCTTCCAGGCTTTTTAATTCCTTAAGTATCTGATATTTTTTAACCCAACAACTGGCAACCCTTTAGCTCCTGCATCACTTGCAGTTATATGCACATCTTATTTAAATTCCCAGGGGCCTTTTAACTCCTTCTCTTGAAGGTAAAAGCACCCATCATACACCCAATTACGATCTTTGAGACTGGAGCTAGTCTATGTGGCATTTTATTCAAGGTTAATTATTAGCTTGAATTCACCAAGACAAAGTAATCAACCCCAATTAACTCACAAGTAAGCATGTCTGCCATGGGTTTATTGGAGCTCAGTTCAGTTCAGTGCTCATTCTCAGAAAGTCAGCCATAGGAAAAGCATTTGGGTCTGTATGAACATCAGTTACAGTATGTCCACTTATTGTGCAAATTGGTTGAATGTGGATTCATTTATATGCAAAGAGCAATGCCATTGAATTGCTCCAAAGAACTTTACAATGCTTAGAGAAGTTTTCTCTAAAGGGACCTCATCACATTGAAGTCCTTAAACCAAGGGACAGTGGGGACATCCATGGGGCAGTGGAGCAAATCTTGTGGGCAGTGGTGGAAACCTTCATCCCATGCCTCACATCTCTCACATCACCCCCTTTCCCATCCCATAGAAGGGAATTGTCGTTCCTTGGGTTCCCCTGTGCTTGCTCTGGCTTATCTAATGAGAACACAGGTAGCCATTCATGTTCTAAGAGCTTCATCCTAGGACATTTCCAGGACAGAGCCAGGACAGAGCCCAGCTAAAAGTAGCTCTGTGTTATGTGATGGGCTCTAGCAGGCTCCATCCTGGCTCCATCCTGGAAGCATCCTTGGATTGAGCCCAAGCCTCATGTGATGAGATCCTAGGTGTCCAATGTGATTGTATGGTCAGCTTCTACTTGGTGTTCCACCAGAAGGTCTGCTAGATTTTTTTCATTTTTGTTTTTTATTGATACATCCATTTAATTAACCATTTTTTGCCATACAGAACTTATCTCGATATACATTATTCCAAAAGTCACTTTATCTTTTATGTCACTTTATACATTTCTTAGATGTGTGCCTCCATTACCCATATCTTTCCCCCCCCATTTCCCCCTTCCCTCCTGGAACAGCAATTCCTTTGCCTCTATAGGGAGAGACACTTTGTCTTCCAGATGTTGTCATAGAATCACAGTGAAGGCCTAGAGAGAACACTTCTCTAGGCATTTTCTAAATCATATAAAGTGATTCTATGGTAGTCCTTAAATTGAAACAATAAACATTGTCTAGTTCAGATAAGGAAAATAGGGTTCCAAATTATGTGAAAACTGTATTAGACAAAGAGCCTCCGGGTAAATCCTTCACATAATATGTGGGTCTACTTTCTGTTGTGTTGGGTCTGGCTCCACATGCATAACACATTCATGTGGATGGGCTTTTTGTACTATTCTGTCTTGTCCGCATAGCTCACTTGTTTGAGCTGATAAATAGTTTAAATCTAACCTCTGTGCTCCAGTAATTTTAAAAGTGCTGCTTCTGCTGGATTTTTAAAACAAACAAACAGTTCTGTACAGTTAGGAGAATATATTTTAAAAAGTGTGTCTCTTAGTGTGTCTGCTTAGGTACTTGCATCCTCTGCTATCTACAGAACAGGTCAGTATAGATGAATGAAATTTCAAAATAACACCACGCATAAGAGGACAAAGAGAGAACTAATGGAATTATGCACTGTCGGCTGCATAGAATGGCTTAAGGATAGCAAATGATAGGGTTGCACATGCAACTATAAATTCTATTTGCAGACTTTTTTTTAAAGAATACAACACAATAATTTTTTTCAAAAAACATGAAAACAACTTTCCAAGTCATAAGCAATAGCCTGTGAAATGGCTATACTTTAATTTAAATGAATGAATGAATTCATGAACATGTTTCATACACTAAATTAGACAAAGATCCTGTATTTCAGGTAACAGACAGGTCTTGGAAGGTTCCTCTAAACATTTTACACCATTTCACTCCCCTAGTGTCACCTTTGATTTCAAAATCCATAGAGACCTAGGACTTCATCCCATGGGGCCTCTCCAAGTATTTCTATACTCTTAAAACACAGAGCCCCATGGAGAGACCCAAACAGGGAGATACAGCTGTGGCACAGGCGGGAGAGCAAGCTAGCTGCAACTAGCTGCAATGAATCACTCTGACCAGGAGATCATGAGTTTGAGGCCCGCTCGGAGCCTATGTTTGTCTTGTCTTTGTTCTATGTTAAAAGGCATTGAATGTTTGCCTATATGTGTAATGTGATCTGCCCTGAGTCCCCTTCGGGGTGAGAAGGGCGGAATATAAATGCTGTAAATAAATAATAAATAAATAAATACAGCCTGTCCTATTGCTTGATCAAAGCTGTATAGGGCTTTATAGGTCATAAGTATAAAATATAAATTGAAATAAACTACAAGAATTTGGAAGTTGGAGCTAGTATTTTACTAGCATTTCTCCCAACCAGCCTTATGATATAGCAACTGCTGTGTGAATTATAGTCTGCTTAGAAATGATGTTTTCTGTAGCATTTCCTCTTTCTCATCCCCCTTTCTAAAGTTTGTTTTATAAATGCAGTCTCTTGACCTGGAGGTCAAATATAATTTTTTATTTGCTGCTTTCTATTTTCCTAATTACTTGACCAGATGCCCTCTTATACAAGAGGGCAGGAAAGGAACAAAGCAGGAACATCACGTCAATTTTAAGCAGATTTTCAAAGGATAAAGAAAATTAGGTTATAGGCCAGCAGGTGGGGATGACAGTAGTGAACCAGGCCATGGACAAGAAACATACAACTGACAAGCAAACATCAAATTACATTTACAAATCACATTTTTCAGTGCATACTTTAACAGGGAAGAGTAGGGATAGAGCCCTTTATATTACCTAAATTGCCTCAAGGGATTGGTATTTAATATACATAGCAGGAATTGTTTGCCTGGGAGAGATTTAGCAAGCTAACAATTATGTCTATACAGACAGTAATGAACAGTGGTATTATGCAAGTGTAAATCTTGCATGTCTTTTGTGCAGTACACCAATCTCATATTTTTTAAAAAATGATAAATTTCATGCAAGTTGGAATGCTTTTCAGCATATAGTGCAATAATTTTGAACATACTCTATGCCTATAAAATATTAAATAAACACACTTGGACAGTTTATATTAGGGAATCAGCTATATTACAAATTACTGCCAGTTATGAAATGGCTACTGATCAAAATTATTCAATATATGCTGAGAAATACAACAGTGCAATGTATAGTGTATTGATCAGTTTCTATTTGGATTTCATTTTATTTGTGTAATTGAGGTATTTGAAGGAAAAAGGCTATGTGTGTGAGAAGAAAAGGCTAAGCTAGCAAAGCAAATTATAGGATCATAGTATATTTACCTAGCAAGGGCGGCTCAAGGCATACGCCATCTACGTGGTCGCGGAGGGCGCAAGAGCCGTCGGAGCCTAGAAGGGCGCAGTGCCGACCTCCCTCCCTTCCTCCCTGGCTCCCCCGGCCACTTTGTGCTTTGCCCCTTTAACTGTGTCCCCGGGGCGCCTCTCTCTCTTTTCCGCCCTCCAACGCCCAGAAGCAGCAGCAGAAGCAGCAGCAGCAGCGGGCTCAGCCCTTTGTTTCCTGCCACTACCAGGCTTCTGGATCCCCTGGCACCCTCCCTCTTCTCCCTCTTCTCCCTCCCTCCTTCCTCTTTTCCCTTCTCTCCCTTTCTGCAAGGAGGGAATGCGATGCAGCCAGGCTTTGAAGCTGCAAGACTATTTAATGCTAATCAAGGTGGCCAATTGCAACATTCACACCTGCCTCAGACAAGAGTTTTTCCCATCCTGAACATTCCACAGATATATAAACCCCACTTGCCTTGTTTCCAACAGACCTTGCAACCACTGATCAGGCCACGCGCAGGCTGGGGAGGGGGTGGGGCTTAAGGGCACGGAGGGCATGCCCCTCCCAGGGACCACGCCCTCTGCTTCCCCCTGCTTCCAAAGGAGTGCCTTGCAAGACACACTCATACAAACACATATATAGGGACCATATGTGTCATATATATATGTGTGTGTGTGTATTCTATTCACCTCTACCTTCTACCTTTTATTTTTCAGTGATTGCTTTGGGGGGAGTGTGCCAAAAAATACTCTTGCCTACACTTGAAAATTACCTAGGGCCAGCCCTGTTATCTAGTAACATTGTATTCAAGAGAGAGAGCCTTCAATTCTGAATCAAAGCATGAAACTTATGCCATATCAGAAGATTGGTTTAAACTGGCTAGCACTTTTGCATAAGCATTCACCAAATGGTATTTTAGCTGATGAAATGGGCTTAGGAAAAACTATCCAAGCAGTTGCATTTCTGGAATATCCAAATGGGCTTCCATATACAGAGGACAACCGAATGTAGATATATAGTGATACTTTAACTGAAGAGTTTAATTCATTCCATGACCAAGCTCTGAATTCAAAACACTCTTATCTCAAAGTGATTTTTTCCACTGAAATGTATTGAAATGTTGTTAATCCATCCCGGCCCACCAACCCCCCCCCCCCCCATTTTTTGTTACATGTTTTAAATAAAATGTTTTTATCAAGAATAAATAATGTATAAATGCACATTCACATCGAAGAATAAAAAGAAGTAGCATCTTCAAAATGGAGGAAGAACAGCCACTATTTCTCCATAGAATCGTAGAGTCGGAAGGGACCAAAAGGTCAATTTAGTTCAAGCATCCTCAAACTGCAGCCCTCCAGCTTCCAACTTCCAGAAGCCCTCACCAGTTTGTTTAATGTTTGGGAATTCTGGGAGTTGGAGGCCCAAATATCTGGAGGGCCACAGTTTGAGGATGCTTGATCTCATCCAATCCCCTGTTATGCAGGAGTGCACAAATAAAGCATTCCTGAAATATGGTCATCCAAGATCTGTTTAAAGATTTCTGAAGAAGGACTATCCATAATCATCTGAGGCAGTTCATTCCATTGTTGAAAAGACCTTACAGTGGTATCTCTTTTCTAATAATTTGAACCCAGACTCTGAGTTTAGTTTGTCAACTAAGTATAGATTCACCAAACTGTAATACTTTCTAGCCCACACTTTGCCAGCTTTTCTGCAAGAATATCACATGGGACCTAGTCATATGCCTTAATCAAATATATATTCAATCCACAGTATTGCGCTGATCTACCAATATTACCAATATACCAAAATTATAACTTTATCAATAAAGAGAGAGAGAGGAAGATAAGATGAGTTTGGCATGAGTTGTTTTTGAAAAACCCATGCAGGCTCTTAGTAATCAGCATCACAGCATTCTTTTCCAAGTGCTTACAGACTGCCAGTTTAATGATCCATTCTACAACCTTTCCTAGTCTAATTATTTTTTTAAAAAAGTGTAGTGGTCTGCTGTTACTCAAGGCCTCTTTTTTTCCTTTTTGAAGATGGAGACAACACTTCCCTACCTCAATCAGCTGAGACCTCTCCTGTCCTGAAAGAATTCTCAAAATTACTGACACATTAATTCTGCAAGTTCCTTTAGTGCCCTTAGATGTATCTCATGCAGCCCTAGAAACTTGAATTAATTTAGAGTCATTAGCTATTCCTTTACAGCCTCTTCGTCTATTCTGAGCTATAGTCTCTTTGCTGTATGATTTATTCTGTTTTAACTTTTAGAGCACTATTTTCCTTTTGGGAGAGATTGAGACAAACAAGATGTTAAACAGTTTGGCCTTTTTTGTCCCCAACAGCATTTTACCATCTTCTCCATGCAGTGGCCCCAACATTGCTCATCTTCTGATTGCAAATACTAGTAATTACTAGGCTTGCTCAAATAATTCGATTTTCCCGTTACCCGTTATTAATTCGTTATTTTCGTTTGTTTTGAAGCAATATAGAACCTTGGTTGTCCACACGTCTGGATATCGCGGTTTCGAATCGTGAGAGGCCGTTTTTTCTTATTTCTTCGTTTTTTTCGTTAGGAAAAAAAAGCTTTTGCAAATCACCCAAACTCCTTTCCTTTTGCCCCTCAGCCAATGGGAGGCTCAGCCAATGGGAGGGGGCGAGGGGGAAGGAGGCCGAGGAGGAGGAGGAAGACGGAGGGGGGAAATGGCTGCCGCCGCCGCCTCGCCTCAGCTCAGGCCTGGAGAGACAGAGAGGGGCCCGGCGGTGAGGAGGAAGAGGCCCGGGATGCGAGGGGGTGTGGGCCAGGCCTGTCCTCGGCTGCTCCCAGGGGCCCAGATTCGCACCCTCCCTCCCCCCAATACAGGTCTCCAGTCCATACCACGCTACATGAACTTGAATGGATACTGTGGTTGTGTTGTCAAAAGCTTTCATGGCCGGGATCACACTGTTGTGGTATGTATTCCGGGCTCTATGGCCATGTGCCAGAAGCATTCTCTCCTGACGTTTCACCCACATCTGTGGCAGACATAGAGGTTTTGACGTCTGTGCGAAGCTAGGCAAGTGGGGTTTATATATCTGTGGAAGGTCCAGGGTGGGAGAAAGAACTCTTGTCTGTGGGAGGCAAGTGTGAATGTTGCAATTGGTCACCTTGATTAGCATTGAATAGCCTTGCAGCTTCAAAGCCTGGCTGCTTCCTACCTGGGGGAATCCTTTGTTGGGAGGTATTAGCTGGCCCTGATTGTTTCCTGTCTGGAATTCCCATTTTCTGGGTGTTTCTGGGAAGGTAATGGCACTCCATGTAGTCATGCCGGCCACATGACCTTGGAGGTGTCTATGGACAACACTGGCTCTTGGGCTTAGAAATGGAGATGAGCACCAACCCCCAGAGTCAGACATGACTGAACTTAACGTCAAGGGATACCTTTACCTTTACCTACACACACACACACACACACACACACAAGCAGGGACTATATATATATATATATATATATATATATATATATATATATATATACACACAATATATATCACACACACACCAATTTAACAAAGTTTCAGCCACAAAAACAAAGTTTCTGAAGTAGAACAATGACTACACAGTAAAGACAACCCAATTTAACAGGAAATAAGACTTTCAAACCAGGAACAGATTTCTGCAATTATTAAAAAATGGTTTATTATAAAAGCTATGAAAATTCTCCAAAATTCAGAGGATACGGGAAACATTCCAAATTTTGGTGAGCTATCAGTGTTAAATGTGTTCTACCACTGTACCAACTTTGAAGAAGATCACTCAAAAATGAGGGTGGGAGAGTCCTGTAAAGTCCTCTCCCTCTGTGCTGTTTTTGGGAATTGCGCATGCGCGTCCGCCATTAACGTATTAATTTAGAAAATAACGAATTTTTGTTAATTTTGAAATTTTTGGGGGGCCAAATTCGGAAATACCATCAGAAACGAAAAGCTGCCCCCCTCTAGTTTTGAAACGAGTTTAGAATCAAATTTTTCATGGATCGATCAAGCCTAGTAATTACATAGAATCATAGAATCATAGAATAGTAGAGTTGGAAGAGACCACATGGGCCATCTAGTCCAACCCCCTGCTAAGAAGCAGGAAATCGCATTCAAAGCACCCCCGACAGATACATGGCATGTGAGATGCATTACTATCTCTCACACTCCCCAACAAGTATTAATAGTAGTTTGACTCTCATACTGGTCATGCCAGCAGCTGTTCTAAAAAAGATAGCTGGTGTCTTTCCTTTTCTCTTGCATTGCTTTTACTAGATATTCATCATATTGTGAAAAGAAGTCTAATCGCTTCCACTTTGTAAATTCACATTTCAAAGTCCCTAAATAATAATAATAATAATAATAATAATAATAATAATAATAATAATAATAATAATAATTTTGTGGTAACTGGAAAAGACAGTGTTGTAAAGCATCTCACATTTACATTCTATTTCTTTGTATAATAAGAAAAGGCACATGAAAATATACATCTTGAATTTGATAAAATGACAAGATCGGTAGTTTCAGAATGTTTAGTGACTTCTATATTACTGTAACACACAATACAATTTGAAAGTAAGTATACAGACAATTGCTTCTCATGAAGCTTACTTGCTTGCATGAAAATATGCCAACAAAACATGTTGAGGCATTTTTTGCTTGGAATAAATCCCACATTGTTCAGTGGAGCTTACTCCCTAGTAAACATGCTAATTAATTCAACATTTTGCCTGAGTCTACTTTATTTCAATATTTAAAGCATTAACTTAGCAAAATATGTAGTTCAGACACAAAACATTAACTGGATTTTACTCCTTCCAGAAATCAACAGTATTTTTAAGATATATGAATGAGCTACTGTTATAGTCCATTAAAGACAGATTTTCTGACAAATGTTTTAAAATGTGAGCACCTTTGTTGTAACAGATAGCCATGCATACCACAAAGGCCAAGAAGAAGAAATAGACAAATCTAAATTAATTGCTATTGCCAAATAATCAACCAAGCAGACATGCATTCAAGGCAATTACATGCTCCCATGTGGCCAGGTTTTCAGTGAAACATACAAGAATAAAATCGGTAAAAGTACACTTCCGCCCCCCCCCCCCAACAAAATCCAGGCCCACTATCTAACATTCTTTTGCATGGGTAGGCACAAGTTGAACTGAATGACCATTGGTGTACAACCTAAGGCCGAGATTCTGTTGCGAGCCAATACAGCCCTAAACACCTCACTAACTTATTCCACCAAAATGCAAGAGAACTGCTGCATTAAGATTGGTGTTAGAAGGGAGATAGTGCTATGTTGACATGTATTTCCAGGAGTGCCAATGATTAGTGTGAAAATTAGGGAAACACTTGTGTAAAATCATTTCAGGGATTACCTTTTGTGAAGAAGTAAAAGTCTAGCTGCTTGCATGACTGACTGGATATGCAAGCTGAAATCATCAAAAGGCTTTCTACAATTCTATGAAATGATATCAGCTTAATATATGTAGAAAATATATGATTCATAAGATCTGCAGCAGATTAATGGAACTTGGGGTGCTGAACACATGCAATTACAGTAATGTAGGTGCGTATTACATCAAGTTGGTGTGTCATATGTGAGGGTATTCATTAAAAGCTGTTCCCTCAATACACAGCCACTCATCACAGTATACCCAGTAAAGGGCACTCAAGGAAGGGAATTGATAAAGACTGTATGCGGTAATGAATGCAAATAAGAATGTCATATGGTTTCAAATGCTCCCTTATCTCATTCAGATTATCCTCCCCGCATCAGTATATTAAGACAGGAACATACAATTTGATTTGCACTTTTTATTCTAATCACCCCAAATGTTTGATCACTTCAAGTAGTGAATAGTAGTAGGATAACAGTAGAAATCTCAACAACTGTTCCTCTTCAGTCCTTGGACATGAACCTCTGTTGAAGGCCAGAGCCATATTAAAAAAAAAGGGGGGGGGGCTTTTTGCTTCCTCGTGTACTGTGGATAAACCCTCTTATGTGGAAGCAAGATTTAATTTCAGTCCAATTGGATCATGTATATAGAACAGTGGTTCTCAACCTGTGGGTCCCCTGGTGTTTTGGCCTACAACTCCCAGAAATTCCAGCTAGTTTACAAGCTGTTAGGATTTCTGGGAGTTGAAGGCCTAAATATCTGGGGACCCACATATTGAAAACCACTGATATAAATATGGAGGGAAAGCCATATTATCCAAGCTTCTGCCGGCCCATTTAGCTTGGATAAGTGAGACTCTACTGTATATGTATTTGGTCAAATATCCCCATCCATCGATTGTGAATTTCCATGTACAATTGGGTGTGTGTTGTATTTACAGTGGTTCCCAACCTTTGGGCCTCCAGGTATTTTGGACTTCAACTCCCAGAAATCCCAACCAGCTTGCCAGCTGTTCGGAAATGTGGGAGCTGTTGTCCAAAACACTTGGAGGCCCAAAGGTTGATATATAAGCAGGTGCAAAAACAGGATGGAACTAGCTGCACAGAAACGGAAATGAACTGGAAATAGATTGTTTCAGATAGCAACTACTATGACCAAATTTACCCCTTTTGTCACTGCAACTATATGTGTCTGCCATCTGCAGTGACAGTGTTGGAACATAGTAATCTACTGTTCCGTAATCATGGAAATTATCTAGCAAGACACAGACAAAAAAGCACTGGGATCTTGCTACTCGAAATACTACTTTGAGGTCCCTTGGACTTGGGTAGAAAATTGCAAACAAAGAAACACGAAATTTGAGTGATTAATTAAATCAGTAAATGACTCCAGCCAAAATGTAACACAATTTTAAATGTCATTAGCAAGCTAGGAAATTATTAACAACCTTTTTACACACACACACACACACACATTGTAAGCAAGCACTTTTGGATAAATTGTATGACCTGTACTCCTTACTAATACTAAATGAGGAAACTGAATGTTAACCCTGCAGCATTTGAGGACACTGTTCTTTAAAATGATTTCCCCCCTAAATCTTTGGTATCTGAAGAGCAGCTTGGATTAACTTGATAGCCAAATACGTAAACATTTGGGGATTACTTAAAAGAAAAGCTTCTTATGCAGGAACAATTTTGCAGGGTGCACAAAAGATAGGCCTGTAATACAAGTATCATGCTGTTTTCCATAAGTCTGAAAATTGTGAAGTAATTGAGCTGTCTAAGAAGGCTTTGATATTAAAAAACAAAGCTATAGGACATGGTCATATAATTGACTTTTTTCATGTTTTTAAACTAAAAAGATACCAGTCCCATTTATGTTGGGAAACCCATTCTTTCTAAATATTTGGTTTGGATTACCTCGTGTTAAATGCTTCTCCTAAATCAAAAGGTAGTCTAAAATTAATTTTAGCTCTCTAACAGCCTCATCAAAGCATATAAGCATTAGCAGAATAAAGTAGCATTTGATTTAGCATCTCTATATATTTTAAGATATGAGCAATCAAAAGCAGTAATTTTGGTTTGATCTCCAAGTTTCATCTTCAGGATCCAAGGCTTTAAGATATACTAGTGAACACCTTTGAGACTAAACCAGCTGGATACGTAGGATGAATAAAGCATTTCCTGCAACCATTATGCAATAGGGTTTACTCTTTGCTTGTCATGGAGAGGATTGCAATGGCAATGTATAAGTAGCTTCTGTGTGCCATCAGGAGTTTAAGTCCAGGCTCAATCTAAAACATTTTTACATCTGGATTTTATAAAGAAATCAAAATGTCCAATCGCTCTGGATAGGAGAACATTTTAATTACACACAGAGATGTTTGCTTCGAACTGAATGAAGCAATTGCATGATGTGGCATTATATCAGAATGCTCTCTCTCTCTCTCTCTCTCTCTCTCTCTCTCTCTCTCTCTCTCTCTATATATATATATATATATATATATATATACAGTAGAGTCTCACTAATCCAAGCTAAACGGGCCGGCAGAAGCTTGGATAAGCGAATATCTTGGATTATAAGGACTGATCAAGGAAAAGCCTATTAAACATCAAATTAGGTTATGATTTTACAAATTAAGCACCAAAACTTCATGTTATACAACAAATTTGACAGAAAAAGTAGTTCAATACACAGTAATGTTATGTTGTAATTACTGTATTTACGAATTTAGCACCAAAATATCACGATATATTGGAAACATTGACTACAAAAATGGCTTGGATTATCCAGAGGCTTGGATAAGCGAGGCTTGGATTAGTGAGACTCTACTGTGTGTATATATATATATATATATATATATATATATATAATATTCTGTGATAACAATTTGTTGTCATATATAATAGAATATTAGGTATTACACCACATGGTCAAAAATATCAGCACCCAAATACCACTAATATTAAGTACCAATTCTTGTAAAAGAAAATATATATATATATATATATATATACAAAAAATAGTTTATTTCAGCATCAAAGTGCTTTATTACTATGAAGTATGCACTGTTGGCTCATTTTATTTTGTTCTCATTGGCAGGAGTTAAAAGAAGAATGTTCTGTTACAGTCCAGAGAGGAAAATTGGTGGAGTAAAACACTGAAATATAATAACATAACAATATATTCATCTCAGACAGTAAATAAACTACACAGTTATAGCAATGATACCACTTTAACTGTCATGGCCACATTCTATAGATTGTTGGAATTTCATATTCGTGAGGTACTTAGAATTTTCTGCTGGACACCTATAGTCTATTTCCTAACAGAGATCCTTAGTACAGAATTCTAAGGCTGAATCTATACTTACGAAAATACTCTGGAGCAGACTGCCTCAGCTGCAGCACAGAGAGTCCACACCTATGAGTAGTCGAGTACTATTGAAGAAGCGCCTGAAGCCCTTATAGAATCCAGACAGCTAGCCAGGCTGACAGCGCATTGATACCAGTGCCCTGTTCTCCAGGCACCGTCTCACTGATGAAATTTATTTATTTATTTATTTATTTACAGCATTTATATTCTGCTCTTCTTACCCCGAAGGGGACTCAGGGCGGATCACATTACACATATAGGCAAACATTCAATGCCTTTTAACATAGAACAAAGACAAGACAAACATAGGCTCCGAGCGGGCCTCGAACTCATGATCTCCTGGTCAGAGTGATTCATTGCAGTTGGTTGCAGCTGGCTTGCTCTCTAGCCTGCGCCACAGCCTGGGCCCAGAAGAAATTGCTTCTGATGAGGTGACAACAGGGCAATCAGCCATGTGATCTATAGAAGCAAAGCTCTGTCAGGGAGTTGTTTAGAGCTTGGTTGTTGTATGTTTTCCAGGCTGTATGGCCATGTTCCAGAAGTATTCTCTCCTGACGTTTTGCCCACATCTATGGCAGGCATCCTCAGAGGTTGTGAGGTATAAACCTCTGAGGATGCCTGCCATAGATGTGGGTGAAATGTCAGGAGAGAGAATACTTCTGGAACATGACCATATAGCCTGGAAAACATACAACAACCCTGTGATCCCGGCCATGAAAGCCTTTGACAAGACATTGCTTAGAGCTGTTTATAGCCGGCAAAACACCAGTGAGTGTTGATGTGTGGACGCTGGATTGCTTCAGATTCAGTCTAATCCAGCTTCAAAAATACTGGGATCACTTGGATCTCCTTGTGCTGGATTAATGACTGGAAGCAGAAGCTTCTGCTGCAAAACCAGCCACACATTTTGTGGACTGCTTGCAGTGGTTACAAGATAGTTCATGTTATTTGGAGCACATAGACACAGGATTATTACATCACTAATCTACACATCATAAAATTCTGAAGACTGGAACCACATTAGATAAAGTACTATAACACTTAGTGTCTTCAGTTATCATAGCTCATCATCACTAGTAACCTAGCTACTGTGTTTCAGGTCAAATTGATCTTTAGTACTAATGAACATAGGAAGTTGCTTTATACCAGACCAGATTTGTTCATCAAATCCTGTATTGCTTTTGGTGACTGGAAGCATCTCTCTGTCTCTCTCTCTTTCTCCTGGGTCTCTGAAAGGATGAATTATCCTCTATCTTTTGCTACTGTAAATTACTAGTGGGTGGAGCTTGGGATCTTCTACATCATCTTCTGCAGATCTAAAGCCTTGTTCTTGACCAGACCTACACAACCATTCACACACTGTGTCACTGGTTTTCAGAAGCAAAATTTTGAGAACATCCTGAAAGGCCCAAAATAAATGGCCGCTCTTCTTCTCCAGCCACCAGAAATGCTGTATCACTGAGGTAGAAAAACACACCCTCCCAGCAGTTTTCTTTTTCCTCCAGTAGAACTGATCATGTACACAGAAAGTTGCCTACATGTAATTCCGCACCAGGTCAAGAACTCTAAATGATCTCAGTGATTTTTCAGAGAAGTAGTGATTTTTTTTTTACTGTGCCCTAAACACTATATATTTGGAGTATATTTGGAGATCATTTGGTTACAAGGGCCCTCATTCTGAAATCGAGGAGACAGGGATAGCATAAATTGTGCTAAGCAATTTGTTTTAAAAGAAGAGTTTTTCAGTATTTTGTTTTTAATTCAATCGATATTGTTTAGAAAACTTTAAAAAATACAAAAAAGGAAGCAAAGTTTCATTTCCTTGCTAGTGGTTTTTTATCATTCCTAAAGTTTATCAGCTGTTTGTTCTGTTCCTTTCCAATGTTTCAAAATTCATTTGGTTTCCAAATAAAGTGCTATCTTTCTATCCCTTGGATGTGCCTGGGCTTTGTAAAACCACTATATAATGAGGTCAAGCACTAGCTAAAGCTCTGCTAGTGAATCATCTGACTTCAACTAGCTCTTGGTGTACAGTCAGCTTCCTTCTTTTTCTGAATAGAAAAGTAGGAGTTCTTTCAATTAGATAGGAATGCTTGCTCCTAATTGTCATACTTTTCTAACATGAAACATCCTAAACGCTTTTAATAAGGAAGCTAAATTCTGAACTGTCCTTTTAAGATGAATAAAAGAAGTCTAGATCTTCTAGGAGCAGCAAAGCATGTGATTCTTATCACACAGAAAGAGGTCATGCATTTCTTTTTAAGACAAAATATGCTTACTAGAGAATGTTGAAGAAAAATGTTTCTGCAATCTTCAGGGAAGAAGTGCTTGGAAAGCATGAACTAACAGAGAATATAGACTCAAATTAAGGAGGCACTCTGGATAAATGGATAAGATTTTGTTAACACCAATGACCTCAATACTTTCATTTCAAGGTGAAGTCACACACACTCATTTCCTTCATTCAGATTATGAAGCATCTCTGGTAACTAATTTGAAAATGTTTTATACAAATTCTCTAACAAAATGCCTAGAAATGGTATTTATGCTTGGGTAGAAGCATTTCCTTCACTATTCTTCCTTTTAAAAAAAATAACATTTAGTCAATGAACATTCCTCTGTATATGTGCAATTCGCTGCAATTTCAGCTCCATCTATTAATTGGTATTTTTTCTTTTAAAATATTAGATTAGTGATGTATTAAATGGCTTGTGTACATCTATAGAATGCAGAGAAACAACAAGACATGGAACAATAACAGAACAGGTTAGGGAACATTCACCTTTTAATCTAGTGCTACTTAAAGTGGTGGTCCTTGGACCAGTGCCAATCCATGAAGTACTGACTGCTGGTCCATGATCACTCTCTTAAAAAGAAAAGAAAGGTTGTAAGCAATGGGCATAAATACTGTGCAGGTCCCAGGAACATTAGATAGCTGAAGAAAAACTGATCTATGTAAACAAATATTAACAATTATGAAAGGATTTCCAGGTGAAGGAGAATACAACAATATTGGAAGTAGACATAGTGAGGCTATGTCTACTTCCAACATAGGCTAGCTACCACAATGGTGCCAACTCTTGATTTGCATCAGGTAGATCAAGGTTTCAGGTAAAAATTTTGGAAGCTCATTGGGCAATTCCTGCTATTGCCTAGTGATCTCCCATCCAAGGTACACGCTGTATCGATTCCCAAATGAAAGATGGTGTCAAAGTGATATGGTAGCATCAAATGTTTGAGAAAGCTGCCAAGAGTCTCAGTTCAGCAGAGAGCTTTGTTGCTTTGTTACAAAGCAAATTGCGGTTCTTACTAATTTTGACATTTCTGTGTGAACCATACAAGACATAGTTCTAAGAAACTCTTACTCAGGAGAAAAACAAAACTTCTTTCTTGCTTGAAATGCAAAACTTAATTCTATATGGGATATTTCAAGTTTAAATATCTTTAGAGACCCTCTTATCTCCAATCACAGATAATCCTAGCTAAGATGCTTTCAGGCCAGATATAACCTTTCTGGGTTATTTTTTCCCATCCCAGGTCCATTTAATTCAAATATGCTGTCCTGCACAAATGTAGGTCCACTATTCGTGGCTGCATAGATGAAGACAAGACAGCTATTGCTATTTTCATTTATTCTTGCACTGTTACAGTGAGATGGGAAGGCTGCAGCATCTGAGTTAGGCAGATTAGTTCAAAAAGAAAGAAATGAATATTATTCCCTGCTATTCAAAGGACAGAGACAGAAACAAATATTTTTAGTCTCAGAATTTATTTCATGTGATGATGCATTTGCTGATAACAATGACTTTGTTACAAAACTACAAAGTTTGTGATCCAGCACACAGATAGCCACATGCAACTACTACTAAAGAAAGAAATGTGAGCCTAACAGTTTAACTTGTTACTAACCTATTTAATTATTTCTGTTAATCACACAAAATTCCAGAAGAATATTAGTCTGTCACTCCCAAGTATTATATATCAATTAAATTCTGCTGGAAAAGTGGGGCTAGAAAGAGAATCCAATACAGCATTGACTGTGGATGATTTTTAAAAGTTGATTTTCTGCATAGAAAATATTTCTGCACATATAGCAGTTATCGGTATCCTGTACACAAAATACTGCTTTCTGTGCTAATTAATCACATGAGGGTGTTATGCAAAGTGAGTCTCAAATTGCAAATAGGCTTTGAAAATTGCATAGTTTTCCTTGCAGTGCGAAGAAAATTGCTAAAATTACTTGTTTCTTCCTTCGAGGAAAATTAGTGAAGAATTACACTTCTAGATTTTAAAAAAACTGCAAGCTCAGCCACAAGAATAAAATTACAAATTTTAAAATCCAGATAATCACACAAAAAATCTATTTGTATGCCACATGCAGCATGAAAGTGTACATCTGGAATGTACAACCATATAACTGCCAACCATAAAATAATGAGACCAGATTCTGAAAATTGGGTTAGATAAGAGCCATTTTATTTAATGTGCAGCCTATTTAAGTGAGTTGTGCCTGGGACTGAGCAAAGAAGGGGGCACATTCTGAAGTGGATTTAGTGACAACCCATGGTCACATTTTCAGTCTTCTTTTGAGCAAAGCATTTGACCTTGAGAGAAATCTAATGCTACAGGTTGCTCATTCTGCCTGATCATTTTCTGGAAGGCACAGACATGTTCTGGGACCTGGGAAGACACATCACTATAGTGAAGAAATTGGGAATATAAAGGAGATAAACATATGTTGTTGGTGAGCCTGCATGAGACAGGGATTGGATATCAAAGGGAGAATGTATGCTTTTAATAATTCTGCTTGGAAATGGAGACTGAAGGATGGGGCAAGTGAAGCAGTCATTGGAATAGTAACAGTTTCAGTGGGTTGCCTTACAACACAAGCGAAAGATTTTGAAACAGTTGAAAAGCAACTCACTAATGCCTTGAAAGATCTCTCCAGCTACTACAAAGAGAACCACCTGAAGCCCAACCCTGCCAAGACACAAGTGTGTGCTTTCCACCTACGTAACCGTGAAGCCAACAGGAAACTGAAAGTTACTTGGAAAGGCCAAGAGCTCGAACACTGTTTCCATCCTAAATATCTTGGTGTCACCTTAGATTGAACATTAACATATAGGAAACACTGCATGAACACCAAGCACAAAGTAGCTGCACGCAACAACATCCTGCGGAAACTGACTGGCAGCGCATGGGGTGCAGGCCCACAAGTAATAAGAACATCAGCTTTGGCCTTGTCTTTCTCAACTGCAGAGTATGCCTGTCCTGTTTGGCACAAGTCTGCCCATGCAAAGCAGGTGGACATAGCACTGAATGAAACATGCAGAATAATCACAGGATGCCTTAAACCTACACCTGTGGATAAACTCTACAAGTTAGCTGGCATTGCCCCTCCTGACGTGCGACGGGAAATCGCTGCTAACAGTGAGAGAAATAAGGTTGAACACTGTGAAAGCCACCCATTGCATGACTATCAGCCTCCTCCCACCAGACTCAAATCAAGGAAGGGCTTCATGAGAACCACCACTCCTCTTGATGTTCCTCCAGCAGCAGCAAGGGTGTCCCTCTGGGCAGCTAAACCTGGCAATTCTAACTGGATGGCCCCCCATGAGGGTCTTCCTCCAGGGGCAAACCAAGAATGGGCAACTTGGAAGTCCCTGAACAGACTGAGAAGTGGAGTGGGCAGATCAAAAGACAATCTGGCAAGGTGGCACTACCTGGAGGAATCCTCCACCTTGTGTGACTGTGGAGCAGAACAAACAACTCCGCATATGTATGCTTGCCCACAATGCCCTGCCTCATGTACGGAGGAGGAGTTGTTTAAAGCTACGGACAATGCGGTTGCTGTTGCCCGCTTTTGGTCCAAAACTATTTAGTTGCTTGTGATTTCCTTTTTTTCCCCCCCATCATTTTTGAAATGTATTTGTCGTGCAATGCTTTTGACACGAAATAAATAAAGTGGGTTTGCTCTGTATGTTGGGAGAGGAGGTAATACGAGCAGGGAAAAAAGTGACAATATGCATGACTGTGCCAGTTGCAATTGTGACTTTTTGCAACACCAGAATTTCTTTTTTTCAACACATTGAGAGATTAGTACCTGGGAATACATGAATAGACAGAGAGGCAAAATGTGTTACTTGTCTCTTGTCTACACTGTTTTGTATAATTTCATTTCAACTTACAAATACATGGCATGTTTTAATTGTTTAAAAGGTATTTTAATATTTGTAAACACATTGATAAATTATTATGAGCAGATATAACTGCACAGTAGACTCTCAGTTAACCAGCAACTATGAGGATTGGTAGATACTTGATAAATGTAGCTTCTGGTGGATTATGACTTATTATTAAAATACAGTAGAGTCTCACTTAT
This sequence comes from Anolis carolinensis, assembly GCF_035594765.1. NCBI lineage: Eukaryota > Metazoa > Chordata > Lepidosauria > Squamata > Anolidae > Anolis > Anolis carolinensis. Next base: position 54,622,683 of record NC_085845.1, read on the forward strand.
CCAACACTCACTTATCCAACGTTCTGGAATATCCAACGCATTTTTGTAGTCAATGTTTTCAATATATCATGATATTTTGGTGCTAAATTCATAAATACAGTAATTACTACATAGCATTACTGCGTATTGAACTACTTTTTCTACCAAATTTGTTGTCTAACATGTTTTGGTGCTTCATTTGTAAAATCATAACCTAATTTGATGTTTAATAGGCTTTTCCTTAATGCCTCCTTATTATCCAACATATTCGCTTATCCAACATTCTGCCGACCCGTTTATGTTGGATAAGGGAGACTCTACTGTAGGCCTAAATAATACAACATCCCATATTATACCATACTATAATCTCTGTACTGGGATGATAATGATATTGAAAGACAATAATTAAAAGCAAATTAAGACAAATAAAGACAAGCCTAACTTAATGGGGTTTTTTAAATTAAAGTATAATTTCTACAGCTTTTCCCACCATTGCTTGAAAGTTACAGTTGCTTGGATTTCATTAACTGTGATTTTATGTATTATATTCATAGATCTAAGAAAGTGATATTATACCTATAATATAAACTCTTCCACAAAGGATAGAGTCCTATTGGTTTTAAAAAATACGTTCACAAGTCCAAAGTGCCCTAACCAGTACATTCCCAAAGGCAATTAAAAGAAAACATTTTTGCTTGCTATTTATTGATCAAACAGGCTACCTTTATTCTATATTGAAACGCTTGGATGAAACAGGTACAAATTTAGAAATACTCTGAACAACTGACCTACTTTGTAGATTTTTTCATATTCCCAGAACACATCTCAGGATAAAAAATTATCAATTCATTTAGGTGACTTAAAATTTTGGTAGACAGAACTTCTCAACTCGGGTTTGATTCTACAGTTTACATAGAAAATATATTGGGGGGGGGGGGGGCGGAATCAGCTCCATGATGATGATAGCATTGTGCTATTTGTGGAGGCTGGTGTGCGTGTTGATATTCTTTCAGAATGCCTGAAAGAAAAAGGTGTGGGTGGGTACAGAAATCGACAGTCATGAAGCTGGGATCAGGGGCTATCCCTCCACCTTCAAAGGAGATCCAATTAAATTGGATCAGCTGGAGGTTCTGATACAACTGTACCCAGAACAAGGTGCAGCTTGTAAACATGGGGTTTAAGGAAAGCTTTTGAATCCCATTTCTCAGAATCTAGAAACCTCCTCATTTTAAGAATCTATGTTTGGTTGTCGGTTTGGAGGGTGCAGTTAGAGAGAGTAGATTTGTAAGGAAGTGATGAAGATAAATCCCTTTACATTTCTTCCATTTCCAATCTAAGAATGGGTTTGGTTTCCATAGAGACATCTTGTCAATACAGACTTATTCATTAGTGCCTTAACTCAGAGGTGATTCTGTTAATGAATGATGCTAGCCCTGCAAAGATTTGTACTGTACATTATTTTTTTGATGCAGTGATTTGGAAGGTGCTCAGAAATGCCATGGTGGCTGATTCACATTAAATTAGCATTTCACTTTTTGCTAGTTCATCCTCTGGATTTTGAGTTACAGGACTTTTCTTCTGATCTACTTTTTTTACCTGGATCAGGCTATGATTAAGGAATGCCAGGTATTGATTGTTATGTAGGATTGTGGTACTGTTAAGGTTTTTCTGCAGCATCTCAGTGAAGTTTGTAAACCTCAGGATTATGCAGGGCGTTTGGGAAAACGTGAGGATTCAGCAGAAATTCCTGCTTCCTTCAGTGGAATTTCTTTCGGAGGAATGAACTGAAGATTTTGAATGCCTAAAATATATCTTCAGATGCAACATGTTCTATTGGCTTTACAGTATATTTTCATAGGCCAAGAAAGTATCTTTGGATGTGATGGGTTCTGTTGGTTTGGGGGTGTATTTTCAAGTGTGGTCTAACCAATGGACTTTTTTATAAGTAGTGAATCGTGATGGTTGTTTTGATCTGGGCCAAGGATCCACTCTGCATTGGTCATGCACAAAGGAGAGTTTAAAGGGGCATCCATTATGCCTATATCCATATTTAGGAGAGGACCACTTTCTCCCACACCCCAACATACTATTTCAGCATCCTGACCTTTAAATATAATGAATTTATCAAGGAGCGCAATATGTTGTGTCTAAAAGATATGGGTTGATGATCTTTCTTGATATACCTACTTCTTGATATATCTCTTGAATCAAATAATCAGCAATGTAAGAACACTGTTTAATTGATTTTAAACTTATTTTATTTCATAAATCCCAGAGTTTAGAAGTAAATAGCTTACTTGTAATGAGGATGTGGTTGCACTGCATTGTGACCTCAACCATGGAGTATAATTGTTTTATACGAAATGACAGTGGCTTGTAGCATTCAGATTTTTCAAATTGGACAAATTAAAAGTTAAGTACATCAGTTACTTTAGTGCAATGCACGTTGAAGAATTATTTTATAATATACCTTAATTCATTGCTTTATTTGACCCTGAGATGTTAAGTGACAGTAATTATTTTTTAAAAATAACTTTCCAAACTGTGGTAATTCCACAAATAAACAAATTAATGTTATTTGAGTATTCCACCAACATACAGCCAGATATTCTGTACTGTGTCTGAAAGTTGGCAAGATCTTTTCTGATTTTGTTCTCTTTTCACCTTTGCCCCTTCCTCATGGGTTGATATATTTAGATCTGTAGCCTTCAGGTAGGAATCTGTTGTTTCTCCTTTTATGTGTGCCTCAGGGGCTTAGGGTCATCAGCAACAAAGACAACAACACAGTCTACCTAAGGGCTGATTCTCTCTTGACTTACTTTTGTACTGAAGACACTGACTGTTGCAATTGCTTGAGGGGCAGCAGAGCTTTTGGGAGCTGTCATCATCACAACCATCACAGGATACAGCACTCATCTGAAAACACATTCCCATATACAGGATGCCTCTACAAACTTGGTCTAGCCTCATATATTATCATCTCATCATGGGATAGATGAAATTATAATAATGGAGTTAGTATAAGATGGACAAGCTTCCCTTCTAGGTTTCATTGTAAGACTGCTATTTCCACACATAACCTTAACAAGCGAAATGCAGATATAAGTAACAAAAATGTGTAGTATTAATATACATGTGAATCGATTATGATACAGGGTAAGCATTCTTTATCCAGAATTCCAAAACCTAAAACACTCCAAAAAAAATCTACATGGGTGGCTGAGTTACACCTTTGCTTTTAGATGGTTCAATGTACACAAGCTTTGTGACACATACAAAATTATTAAACATAAGGTTTAAAATTACTTTCAGACTATGTGTACACATGAAGGATAAATCAATATTATGCTTGGACTTGGATCCCATCTCAAAGATATCTCATTCTATAAATATATGCAAATATGGGTATTCCAAAATGCGGGGGAAATCCAAAATCCAAAACACTTCTGCCCCAAGGATTTTGGATAAGGGATCTGTATTCAAACACAACTGAAGGAAAAATCATTTTTAAAGATAGCAATAAAAAAGTACAGCATTAAGAGTGTTTTTTTAAATAGTAGTCAGTCAACTGGCAAAAGCAGATAAAAAGAATGGTCTGTGCCAGTGTACAGAGAACAAGAGGGAAAGTATCAGTTTATACCTGTCTTGGAAGAGCAAACATTACTCTGAAAGCATGGGCCGATGGAAGGAAGGCTTGCATGAATGCATACAATAATTAATATAGCCAAGTTATATAGGGCTTTAAAGTTCATAATCAGCACTTTGGATTATGTCCAGAAATGGGTCAGTAACAGGCAAACCTTAATTTCAGACAGAGATGTACACTTCTGATCTGTCCATTTCTGTGGATTTTTCTCACTTTTTTTTGGCCGATCTTTTGTTATCATAGTGCAGTGGTTCTCAGTTTGTGGGTCCCCAGATATTTTAGCCTACAATTCCCAGAAACCCCAGTTTATCATGTTAGGATTTTTGGGAGTTGAAGGCCAAAACATTTGGGGACCCACAGGTTGAGAACCACTGTCATAGTATATATTGAAGAAATACAAATCCTTTCTGTTGTTTCTGGGGGTTCCAAGTCATGTCAACACAAATTGTCCTTTTTATTCATTATTATGCAATGGTACTAATACTTTAATGATGAATAATATATATATTAGACATGTCTAGAAATACTAATATTGGAGAATTGCTTAGGAAAAGTGAAATGTTTAATGAAGGGGAGTGAGGCAATCAGTATGTGAAGTGTTGCCATAAGTTCCTTCAACTTCCTTGGACTGCTCTTTTATATAGTTGCCTATCCTTGCTTTAAAGGAAAAGTCAACCTGCTTTGAGAAGTATAGAAGAAGAAAAGAAAGATGATCATCTTCTCATGATTTTTAAATTATAAAGACAACTACACATAATTTAGTTGTGATGTACAGTATATTTGTGCAGTGGCTAGCAATTCTGACTAAGAAGCAAAGACACCAATGGCTAAATAAACACACTATGGTTTTATGTAAGAATTTAATGATAGGAAAGCTGTCTAAGGATGCAAAGTTAACTCACAAATAAGCTAGTTTCACTTTTGGTAAAAGTGGAAGAACAAGGGGCCAGAAAGAGTAGCAATGAAGATATCCCTAACAGTTTCAGTTTACATCTCAGAGAGATTAGGAAAGGTAGATAACAGATATCACCTCTAAAATACTTTAATCTCATAAAGTGTTCAGCATTGTTACATTTCCAAACCTTTATTTATTTATTTTCATCACTTTTACCCCGCCTGTCTCTCCGAGGGGACTCAAAGCAGCTTACAGTAAATAGGCAAAAATTCAATGCCTAAAAACAATGTAAAAACAACAATTCATATAAAACAATCTACAAAGCAACAATTCATATAAAACAGATACCATTACAAAATAAAATCACATTATATAAAATTTTAAGCATGTCCAAGATTAAAATCCACTTAGGGCTTTGTAGGTCAAAACCAGCACTTTGAATTGGGCTCGGTAGCATATCGGCAGCCAGTGGAGCTGACTCAACATGGGAGTAGTACGCTCCCTGTAAGCCGCTCCTGTTATTAGTCTGTCTGCCACCCGTTGTACTAGTTGGAGCTTCCAAGCCGTCTTCAAAGGCAGCCCCACGTAGAGCGCGTTGCAGTAGTCCAAACGGGATGCAACCAGAGCGTGGACCACCATGGCCAAGTCAGACCTCCCAAGGTACAGGCGCAGCTGGCGCACAAGTCTTAGTTGCGCGAAAGCTCCCCTGGCCACCGCTGAGACCTGGGGCTTAGCGATGAGTCCAGGAGAACACCCAGACTGAGAACCTGTGTCTTCAGGGGGAGTGCGACCCCATCCAACACAGGCTGTAACCCTATACCCTGTTCAGCCCTGCGACTGACCAGGAGGACCTCTCTCTTGTCTGGATTAAGTTTCAATTTGTTCGTCCTCATCCAGTCCAACACAGCAGCCAGACACCGGTTCAGGACCTGAATAGCCCCCTTAGTGACAGGTGGGAAGGAGTGACAGAGCTGGACATCATCTGCGTACAGATGACACCTCACCCCGAAACTCCGGATAATCTCTCCCAGCGGCTTCATGTATATGTTGAACAACATGGGGGACAGTATTGCCCCCTGCGGGACCCCACAAGTCAATGGTTGTGGGGTTGTGGGGGCCTCAACAATTGCCTCCAGGAAGCACCGGAGCCACTGCAAAACAGTACTCTCACATATTATCACATTTTAATGCAAATATAGTGGTTTCTTAGATAAATCTAAAATAATCTTTTGTTTTCCATTTCTATCCTGTCTTCCAACTTACAAGGATCTTTGAGGGCAATGCTTTTATTTCCTGGAAATTAAAAAATAAATCAACACTAGTTAAAGAGCCACACTTGCACAGTGCATGAGATGGAGCAAAATATGAGCAAATATTATGAGTGTAATTTTTGTTATTGTATAAGTATTAGTGAGACAGCTTAAATTTAGCATTGGCAGTGATGCTGGTGAATTAATACACAGCTGTAAAGCTAGCAATAACACTCATATTAGCAGCCATGTGCAGAGACATTTGTTCAAAATACTAAGTCATTGGCGCAAATCCATTTTTCCCATACAAATGGCTTTCACATAAAATATTCATAAAGCATGTTGTTAAAAAGAACTGCTTCTGACCAATGTTCCTAAGAACTTGAGTTGAATGATATGGTGACCACAGATAAACACATAAGCATTTATCAAAGCTTTTTGCGTGAAGTTATTTAATTGTGTTATATATTTGTTCTCTATCAGCTCTTAGAAAAGTTATAGAAAATATTTTTAATATATGTGTAGAGTATAACACAAACCCAGGGAAGAGAAGTGAAGGAAAGATATGACAGCTTTCGCTTCTGCTCACTTATTACTTATCTTCACACTTTCATCCCTTCACAGGGACAGTAATATGGACTTTCTAGACCTACTGATTTAGGCTCCCAGCCTAAAGTACAAAGAAAACCCCTTACACTTTTTATATAGTTAATGACAGCCTCTAGACAACTCATATTCTTGGAGGTAGACAGTCCTATTGACTCTTGGAGATTAACAACAAACATCATAGGTAAAATAGTAAATGTGCTGAGATATTCCTCCATGTTTACATGTGCCAACCCATAGGTTCTGACAAGTATCACAAAGACGATTCAGAGTAAGATAGATTGTCCATCTGTACCCTTATGTCCAGAAGCAACAATAGTCTTCTCCAAACATCTCAGTTTCTGGACCAGTTTAATTTAAGATGAACTGAGGCCCTATTGCATTAAACTGAAGTTTCTAATTGCATTATATGGCATTGTAGATGGAGTCTGACTCTTTGAGACTTATCAGAAATCTGTCATGTAGTCTAAATTCCTCTCTGCAACCAGGAGAGGTATAAGTATATCATACTGGAAGGCATCTTCTGTTTGTTGTTAAGCTACTCTATAGCCAGAAATATTTAACTGGCCAAAGAATCTCTTGCTCTCCCCTCAACTGTATGGGATTTTCTGCTTTTTTATGATTGCCAGACTTTCTCCCCAAACTTTGAAACACAGGCTTCATTTGCTACACCAAAGATCAGTAAACAGGTTTTATTTGGCATCCTTTGTATGGCAGATGTCTATTAGAACATGCAAGGAACACTGTTGCTTCATACAATCTCTTAACAGAAAAATGGTGTAAATCCAAATACAGAAGAACAGTCTAAAATATCCACAGAATTAAAAGACTAATAGCAGAAGATAGCATTGAAAGAGTCCGACAAAACCATGCAGTGGTCACCATTACACCTTGCACCCATCTATTTCATGGGAAACAAGTGTCATACTCAAGGAAAGATCCTCCCTAAGCCCTTCTCTAAGGAAAATGAATGTACTGCTACAGAGGCCATCAGAAAACCTGCTGTACATCCAATGACTATAACTATTCAGGAAAAGTAAAGCCAACTAGATTGAGATATAATGACTCACTGTATGATCTATGGGCACAATGTTGTGTGTGTTCTTAATGCAACATGCACCAAGCATTGAGCTGCTATCTATAACACTCTCTTGCTTGGCAGCTATATTTTTCAGTGCAAGGAACAATAATCTGTGAGATCAGTGCTGTTGCTGGAATCATATTCATACCACTGAACAGATCATAAAATTTACACTTTCTATAAAGCTATTACAAGCAGTGTTGAATATGTATCATGTCTGTAAATGTACTGCCCAATGATTTTAGCCAACTGCAATTTGCAGGATCAAAGTCAGTGACAATCAAGTCAAGATGCTCTTTTTAAAAAAGAGGTTTGCTTGTCATTCCTACATTAAATCATGTAGATATCAAGAGGGCTTACTTGCCTCATGCTTACTTATCTCATGCTGTTTCTGAGATTGCATTAATGGGAAGATATGGAGAAATATTCTGCTACTGACAGCTGGCACTTATGCAAATAACATAGATACATTGCTCAGAGAAAATGAAGATCTATCTAGCCAGAGCCGGCCCTAGATATTTTTCAAGTGTAGGCGAACAGAATTTCCCCCCCCCCCAAAAAAAAAAAAACCAATCACTAAAAAATAAAAGCGTTGGATAAGTGAAAATTTTGGATAATAAGGAGGGATTAAGGAAAAGCCTATTAAACATCAAATTACATTAAGATTTTACAAATTACGCACCAAAACATCATATTTTACAATCAACAGAAAAAGCAGTCTCGACTGCGCCCACGTATGTTTTGCGCCCCAAGCAACCGCTTAATTCACCTCATTGTTGGACCGGCTCTGTATCTAGCTATACTAGGCCTGAGATCTTAACAATGGGAAGACTTAAGCATTGCACGAACAAAAACCCCTATGGTTGACCACCATCAGTAAGATTTGAATGGATGCCTGGGATGGGATAACACCAGACACAAGTTAGTGACTGCAACATATGAGCCATATATGAGGATGACTTGCACACACAACCTAAATATATTTAAGGTATTCTATCACAATTCTAAAACTGACCAGAAGACCAACACAAAGCTGGCTGGGATTTCTGGGAGCTGAAGTCCAAAACACTTTGGGGAGCAGAGTTTGAGAAACACTGTTCTAAAAAGTGGAGGAAAGCACAAATCTCTTTCTGCTCAGGTGGAACAACCATCTCCAGAGAGCCCTTCAGATCCTGGTGTGGGTTGGTGGGTAAAGCACGACAAGAAATTCCTTAAAGAGTTACTCTCCTCAGATGTAAAAAAAAATTCCTCAATCCACAAAAGATGGAATTTGAAAATCCTCATACATAAACAATACAACTTTGTATTGTAGGGTCCAATATGTAATAATTATCATGTTCCTTTATGCACAAGAAGGGTAAAAGTATTGCTAATACCTGACATACAATGAAGACAAACTTTTTGTGTCACTGGTGTTTTCATCCTCTTAACTGTTTTATCTGCCTTTCTCCTGCCAATCATTCCATCTCTTCTTTATTGAAGTCACACTTCAACTGAAACAAGACAGGTTGTGCTATTCATTCATACCTCCCACCTTTTTTGCTCTCTTTGGGTTCCAGAACTTTTTAAAAAAATCACAACATTCTACTCAATTAACAATTAAGGTCAACAACTGAGCAATAAACCTACATAAAAGGTAGTGGGGTTTTTTTTAAGTCAAAATGGTTTAATCTTTAGTCTTATGGTCTCATTAACTTAAACTCGTTGAAGCTTGCAGATAGCATCAGGCTTGCAGAGAGCATCAATTTTGAGTAGAAGGTTCTCTTTAAGCAAAAGCTGAGCTCTGCATTTGCTGGAGTTCTTTTCAAAATAAAAATACAGGATAGAGAAGAAATGTATAGGAATGATTGATCATTCCTATAAACATGCCAATTTTGGGAAGTAGTCCTACCAATTTCTGATATCTGTCCCATGACAGAACTCCCAAAAAACAAGTTGTCTCTTGGAGCAGAAAAGTCCCCCCAACTCTGAAAAATAGTAATATGAATATACAGGTACAACAAATGTAGATGTTTGAGATCACAAGAATGTTCATGTTATCATATGCCATTTTATTGTATGCCAAAAGTATCATGATAGATCATCATCATCATCATATTCTTCCAGTTGTAAAAAGGGGATTGTCAAAAGTTGGATGTCTGCTTGGGAAGAATAAGGAACAGGTCAATGTTTGGGGCAGTTTTCCCCCAGTATACACACACCCTTATGAAATCATTCTGTTTCTCCACAAGATAGTTCTAAAAAGGCAAAATAACATTAGCAAAGTCAGTGGAGGGAAAACCACTTGACAATATGTACCAAATTGCTAGTAGTTTCTTGAAAACTGCATTTCTATAAATAACCTTTTGATTATTATTTTTCTCAACATCAATATGGACCACATTTACAGTATTCTTCAATACTGCTTCACTTCAGATCAATCCATTAGCCATTTTTTGAAAATACACAAAGCAAGCTGTGTGTGTGTGTGTGTGTCTCCATATCCATCAAGTTGCCTGTGGATTTATGGCAAGCTGATGAATTTCATAGGGTTTTCTTAGGCAAGGAATACTCAGAGAAGGCTTTGCCAGTTCTTTCTTCTGAAATGTAGCCTACAACACCTGCAAGCTATTGCCACCTTATTGTAGATATAACGATAGAGTATGATTCATCTAACTCACTTTGAATATAGGACTGTCTCAACAGACCTAAAATTCAGTCATGTCAGTAAACTCAGGGAGTAGCTCCATGAAGAGAAGAAACTTTTTTTTCACAAAGTTGCTGTTTCTGGATAGAAGGTGCCATAAAGTGAGGTGGAGGTGGAAAACTGCTCTTTTCTAGCCTCCAACTTAACAACCAAACTTTTGTAACACACAAAAATGGCTCTTGTGATTTCTGAAACCCACCATGGTTATGCCTGACGCTTTCAGAGCTGAGGGCTCTGGAATCTTCAGGTCCTTAGAACTGAAGGCTAGTGTTGAGGCCACTTCAGTCCATATAAATCTACATACAATGTATTTATAGTAAATTCTTGCTTTTAGCATAGGCAAACAAATAAAAGATTGTTGTAACAGCACACAACCCAGTAGTATAAGGCTATTAATATAAAAGGTCCCCATTTCCATCTCTAATATCTCAGGTTAAAAATACCAGCAGCAAATGTGAGAGAAATTGAGACACTACCTAAATTAATGCACATGACTAGGTGGCTAGATTAATAGTCTCAATCAGTATATTTCTAAATGAAATTGAAAAAATGGTTGCTGCAAAATTTTAGAGTAGTGTGTTGTACTGTATGATATATATTATTTTTGTTTATGTACGATTTAATAGGAAAGCAATGAATAATACAGACTGTATATTCAATTTTTCTAGTTGTATATTAATAGTAGAAACAAACATCATTTTCTTTCATACTGCAAATTTACCTGATAATGTTTTTAAAGGTGTTTAGTGATTCATATAGGTAAGAAATTACTTGACACCAACTCCAGTGAAGCATTCGTATGGCAGGTGTTTAGAATGCACACAAGGGAAATCAGCTTTAATTGCCAATGCTTTCACAGTGTTTAGACAGTTCCTCCCCAGCATATTATTTCCTCTATGCATAAGATTGTAGCAATGATTTGACAAGCCAAAATATGAAAAACCATCTTCTCTCATGTAATTCTGATTGCACACAACAATGATATTTATTCACATGTGTACCAGAATTAAGACAGTGTTGTGTATTTCAATGTAACTTTCCACTTGGATACTATAAAGAACAATGCAAAATGGGCTGACAACTACATTTGGATTGACATATCACTTTCCATAAAATTTATGACATTTCCGTTTAAATAATTGATAAATGTACTAATTTTCTTATTTGAACAAGGATGTTTGCTCAGTTGAGAATTCTCTCACCTTAGGCTCATGTAGATTCACATACCATTCTAGTTATCAGAACTGGACTGAAGACTTAGTCTAGTAGTCTTTTACAATTCCATAATTAGAGCTTAGTAAGTTACATTTTGGGCTACAATTCTCAGAATTTACCAGTCAGAATCCTAGACATGGGTTCTAGGGATGCAGTCTTAAAAAGTAACTTTACCAAGCTCTGGTCTTAATAATAATAATTCAGAAGTGATACATTCTAAACATAACAGACATGATTAAACATGTAGCCCATCAAAGGCTTTGGAATTATTAACGCAAAAGTGCCAATTACATACGCAAGAGCTATTTTTCTCCACTAAGGCCTTTCTTCTCAAAAGCCTGTGAAATTTCCTAGACTTTTAGAAAGGTAGGTTGATCTAGGAATCAGGGTCTTCCTATTGGCTTGTTGTGGGGACGGACGGACTGGAAAACTTGAGGCAGACACTTAAATGCAGTTTGGCTGAGGTCAGTCTACACTCCTCCTAACAGTCAACTTTCCTCACCATTTTCCCTCAGTCTGTATTCCTATTTACGGGTTTGTGGCATTGTTTTTAACCTGAGATAATAGAGATGGAAATGCAGACCTTTTGCACTCATAGCCTTATACCACTGTGTTCTCTTGCCTGATCATTTTTCATTTGTTTGCTTATGCTAAAAGCAAGAGCTTAGTTTCACTTCTCAAATTATTAGTCATAATTCGGATAGTTTGTAGAATGGGCTTCGGACCCAGATGGAGATAGATGTCTGTCAGACTGAGTTGGGTGCTGTGGATTATTGGGCTCATACTCAGCATTGGGACAGGTAGTCTAGTCCACCAGAAGGTACCAGTAGAATCACACAATGGATTCTGCCTATGTGAAACCCCAAGTCTGTTATTCCTAAAGTATACCCAGCATGTGGACTGTGTGAATTGGTTTCCATACCCAGAATGTGAACATGGATGATTGTTTCCCATTGGTTGCCAGGTGGATCAACCAGTGGCTGGCTCCAGACCTATACTGGATCCAAGCTTTGAGAGCTGTAAACAACGAAAAGTTGTGGCCAATTTTATCTCCAGAAATGTAGTTTGTGTCATTATTGCTCTGCTAAGTCTCACTGTGCATCATGTCAGGTTAAATTACAGTTTAGAACCGACATCTTTAAATGCCTCTGATTCTGATTGTGAGTATTGACTTGTAAAGACAATGATCAGCATAACTGTGTCATTTAACAAACTTGTCTAATTTGGGTGAAGGTAAGTCATAAAACATTCAATGCCTCACTACAAAGAGAAGCATTGCATAGGAGACTGCATCCCTGAAGCATTCTGCCTTTATGAAATGCCATAGGTGCATAAAACAGGTGCATTTATTGTTGAAACTAGAAAACAACATATGTTCTAAGACTGAGAAGTGATGTGTTTGGAGAATACAGAAGGTCACATCATCATAAGACAAATCCCCAACCAGAATCATCTTCTCCATGAACCAAACAGTTTAAATGCAAAAATGCTACATAGATACCAACCCATCTGTGTTTATTTTATTAGCCTCCTCTAATTAACAAGCTCATATAGATCTTGCAAGTTGAACTCTTTAAGAGAACATAATGAATTATGTATTCAGTTAAAGGATAAAGCACGCCAGTGGACCAACGAGTGCTGGCAGATTTCCTGCTGGAGAATCCTATCTTCAGATGGTTTGCTTAGATGACACATCTGCCAGACTGTAAAATAAATACTCAAGATTTTAGCCATAGTACCAATAAAAAGTGCTCATTTTCAGGAGGCTTTATATATTATTAAATTATTTTCAGAGACACTCTTAGAAAGCACAGTAAATTCATATTAATGCCAAGAAATATAAATGAAAAGGTACAAGTCTGAATGAAGCTAATAGGAATGTAAACGTCTTATAATACCAGTGCATAAATTATTTGAAGGTAACTTCAAAAAACTCAAAAAACATGTAGGATATTTATTTCCTCTAGTAAGAAAATGACTGCTTTTCTTTATGTGATACAACAGACTAATGCAGGGGTCCCCAAACTTTTTAAACAGGGGGCCAGTTCACAATCCTTCAGACCATTGGAGGGCCGGACTATGGCTGGCCACCGAGCAATAATAATAATTAATAATAATAATAATAATAATAACAACAATAATAATAAAAAGAGGGTTGGCAGAGACCCTTTGGCCCATTGAGTCCAATCCCCTGATGCCTTTGTGAACCAAAAGCACAAGCACAGCACCCCTGACAGATGGCCACCCAGCCTCAATGTTAATAATAATAATAATAATAATAATAATAATAATAATAATAATAATAATAATAATACAGGGTTTTGGAACACAATATTCCTGACCTCACAATCGTGTTAAAAAACAAAGTATGGATTGTCAATGTTGCAATCCCAGGTGACAGAAGGATTGAGGAGAAACAACGGGAAAAGCTGACACGATATGAGGATTTAAGGATCGAATTACAAAGACTAGCACAAGCGAGTCAAGGAGGTCCCAGTGGTGATCGACACACTGGGTGAAGTGTCTGAAGGCCTTGGCCTGCACTTAAACACAATTGGCGCTGACAAAATTACCATCTGCCAGCTGCAGAAGGCCACCTTACTGGGATCTGCGCGCATTATTCACCGATACATCACACAGTCCTAGACACTTGGGAAGAGTCCAACGTATGATCCAATACAACAGCCAGCAGAGAGTCTGCTGTGGACTCATCTTGTTGTGATGATGATGATGATGATGGTGATGGTGATGATGATGATGATGATAAGGGTTGTAAGAGAAGAAGAGACCTCTTGGGTCATTTAGCCTAACCCCCTTCTGCTCTTGTGCCGTGGGGGCCGGATAAATGGCTTCGATGGGCCGCATCCGGCCCCCGGGCCTTAGTTTGGGGACCCCTGGACTAATGCATCCAAGAATACAATCACATTTGACATCATTTTGACAGTATAAGCTCGTGACAAGTCCACATATGAACTAAATTTGTGTTTAGCCCTGCTATATATTCTATGATGCTTTAGGCTGGTTCTAACAAAAATAAGCTTTTACAATACAATGCAAATCACAATGATGTGTATTAAAGCCTCAATGAGAAACATGGGATAAGTTCTTGTAACCGATGTTGGTGAATATGGGTCCTTTTGACAGTTTACATTTACGTGCTGTGTGGTATTCTTAAGAAATGCTATTATTCCAGATCTATCAAGATTATCTACTATGTGGGCTAACAGTACTATAGAAACTACCACGCTGCTCTAGAGACTTTTGACCTCATCACATTAGAGCGCATTTGGTCACATGCACTGGCTCACCTATCCTTTTATGACAGAGCCCGCTGGTCCCCATTCCATGATACACTGTAGCTTCTGGCAGGGCTCTGTAGTACAAAGGAAGACGAAGCAGTGCATGCCGCTGCCGCAGCAACATGGGAGGATTCCTGTGTTGCCTTGAATCAATGGGGGGAAGCCAGGTGCTGGTCACTTCCCCCATGGGATGGGGACTCAGGTGAGTTAGGCAATGCAGGGCGTAAGGCGACAGGTTCCCCACCCCACCCCACCCCCCAGACGGGCACACAATCTTAAGAGGTCCTTAAGATTGATACAATAACCACAATATCTCTTTTACTACTCAGTTCTTTTTTGACTAGGGAAGTGTTCTTACAAGCAAACATATGTACTCATAGGCTATTTGACAATATGACTTAAAAGTTGGATTGCTTAGGATTCTTACTTCTCATGCCGAATTTGAAGCAACATGAGTGCATCTCATTCACATAATAGCCTGCAATTCCTCCCCGACAATTGTGCTTATATTGTGAAAGCCATAGAAGATAAATGGTCAACTGTAGCAAGATTTTTCATTATGGAAAGACAAGCACTTTTCCCATATCTTTTTCTGTTTTTGTTGTCTGTGTATATATATATAAAAAAAAGCTTTGTGGGGAGGATGTCATTGAAAGAAAATGCTGTGTCAAGGTCAGACGCCAGCCAATGGATGGAAATACAGTTTATTGTATAAACAACTCAAAAAAGCTCATAAAACAAACACAGGAGCTTGCAACACTTAAACTTCAGTGTGAAAATGACATTTAAACTGAAAAAACTCCAAAAAAACCCCAAACTGGAATATAATCTGGATTATCCAGAAATATAATCCGGATTAAAACAAAACTGCTTAGATTCAGCTCAAAATTGCCAGGTAACATGAAGAAGGCAAAACAAACTACGGGCCAAATTCCCAAGAGTCCAACATAAACAGAACCAAGTGGGCTACAAATAGAGTTTTAAGGCTCAAAACAATGTCCCAAACCGGGCCAAACTTTGCCGCCGGAGGCAGTGCAAACAAACCGGTGTCAAAAACAAAGCAGCGAAGGGCAAAGAGTTACTGCAGGGTCAGAAGCCAAGCCAGTGGTCGGTAACTGAGAGTAACTGCAGAACCAGGAGTCAAACTGGGATTGGGAACGGAGTGTTACTTCAGGGTCAGGAGCGAAGCCAATGGCCGGTAACGGAGAGTAACTGCAGAACCAGAAGCCAAACTGGAATTGGGAGCGGAGCGTTACTTCAGGGTCAGGAATGAAGCCAACGGTCGGTAACGGAGAGTAGTTACAGGGTTGAGTACGAAGCCAAGCCGGAATAGGGAGTGAAAAGTAATGCCAAAACGATGTCCAGTCCAAGGTCCAAGATGAGAAGTCATCACAGCAAAGTCCTCGTCAATGGGTTGACACAAGTAGCCAAAACGACGGAGGCGAACTAATGCAGACAGTAATCACAATGCAGTCTAAAGAAAACCCACACAGTTCTAACCCCCGTCGTAGAAGTAACCCAGAATAAACTTACATCGGTTGCACAATCTCAAGCCAGTCTTCAGGAACACGAAACTCAATGGCGCCCAACAACCACCTTGCCACACGCAAGGGCCCAATAGCCAAATGCCCTCAATTTATTTACAACTCATCTTCAGAACTTGAGCTGGGCACCGCCCTTCCCACAGGTTGTTCCCATTCCTCATCTGAGCTGAAACCACCCTGCTGACGCCCAGACCTACCCTCAGCTGTGGAACTATCCCCACTCCTCCAATTAGACCACCTTGGGTCTGATCCTGAAGGACCCCATGTTTCCTCAGCGTCCCCATCACCAGTGAGCCCAGTCTCCCCATCACAATCCTCTGGAGCGCGTATCCACTCCATGCTATCCTCTTCAGCCCGTGCCACATCCCCAACATCCATTTCAAGCCCCTCATCCCCTTCATGCTCTGAATCTTCTTTCCTTTTCATTTGGTTACTTCTTCAACTCTGAGCTCAATCTATGGGATTTGCACCCCTATAGTTTTAGAAGAAGGATATTTTATAAGCTGCCTTTTCCTATATGACCCTGCTCCAACTGCAAGACATCTTATTTTCTATTCAACACCACTAAAACTTACAATGAGTTAGTAAATGAGAAATCATAATTTTTTAGGAATGTTCAAACATTGTATCAGCAAATGTGCAGGGCTAGCCCTAGTTGAATATTCTGGTTTGCCATTATCCTGACATCTAGTCATAAAGAACACATATCTTCAGTAGCAAATCCTTAAATATCTGTGCAATCTTTTTTGTTATGATGTCGTACAGATATACATCTAGGCAAGAAACAATATGTAACTCCAGAACCGAGTGAGTTGGTGCAGATTCCTTCATGCACTGGTAAAAGCAGTAATCATGAAAAGGGGCAAGGACTCTTACATGGTCGCACCAAAACTGTGAGAGCTTCTTATGTTTAAATCATTAGAAGAGCCATCACATTCAACAACACTACCTGCATTTTAGCTCAACTGACACAATGGATGTTATCTTGCAATGTTAAGTATGTTTCAATTCTAAAAATTAACAAATCTAATATTCATTTTGATGTGTTATAGGCTCAAATATTAATTGCAATGAATACTATATGGCAGAATGTATTTCCTTCCTAGAGCACTGTACTAAATTTGTACCAGAATTTTCTTCATAAAGGAGTGTGGTACCCTATTGAGAGTCTTTTAGAGTCTCTTCAATAGATATGACACATCTACTTTTCCCCTTCCCCAGATATTCTATCTGTGCTTTGAGCTACGGTTTTTCTATTAGGAGAAAGCTGAGTAGCAAACTGATATTGCCACCTTATTACAGCTCTAGATATCTTGTCATACAATATGCCCTCCTGCCCGAACTCACCAAGAATCGGACAGAATAGGTGAAATATAAAGCTGACCACATGGTTTTGTCATATTAGTAGATGTCAAATTTTAAAACTTTTCAAGCCAAATCAGAATATTTGTGATTTTTAATGTCCAGAAATGGACATTCAGAAAGACCTGTACAGTTTTGCAAACCTTCTGCTATATTTTGGCATATAGTTATACACACCACTTCCTTTGGAAGATGCATGCCTGCATAAAATCCAGCTGGCTAAATTAATATAATATTTTGTTAAATTCATGCATTTTCTGTCAATGACTTTCCAATGCCGAATGCTGTTTTCCCCTGAAGGTCATATTAACCCATGAGGAGAAATGGAATCCAAACCAAATATTTATCTGGCCATTTAAGCAATCCAGCTGTCAGGATAATTTAGCTAAGGCCAAATCAGCAATCAAGCTGCTTGACTGAGATCACTGAAAATATACAGAGAGAAAATGTGTGAGACCTGCTGCTCAAATGTTTTTAAAAGACTTCTGGACAAAGCAATTTACTGTCTTAAAATAGCTGTTTCATAATGGAAAAAAATCCAACACTGCTAAAGTTTTACACACTCTGACATTTCAATAGAGAGACAGAATGCCTCTGGTCATAAAATTAAAACATGGATTGTAGTTAAAAATTTCAAAGTCACAAGTTTTCTCAAAAGTATGTGTCGTGAATCAAAGTTGTTGTTTATGCAGTCAACATTTTTAAGTGTAGAAATCCAACATTTTGTTCAGTTCTACTATTTTTAGTGTATACTTCTAGATAAAGTGAAATAATCCAGTGCAATTTATATTCTTTCCAAAAGTTTCAAAGCAAAAGGCAAACACACACACTCACCCTGACCATCAAAAAATCAAGGCTTCAATGCTATTTACAAGCCATCATTATGATCTATGGAACAAACGTAACATTTATGGCTACTTAATTTGTTAACCCAAGCATAAAATCATGCACAGTGAAACTTGTCATGACTGCTAATTTAAAGGGGTAATAAAAAATAAACACCAATGTTTTATACATGAGTGTCACTATCCTACAACGCGTTTAATTTTCCATAGAGAATAAGAACGCTTTGATATTTGCAGACCTTCTGTTTTGATTGCATTATAATGATTCAAGAGTTAGCCAACCTAATCTCCAGATATGCTGGAGGAATATGCTGGTATATGGAGGAATACTTCATTACATCTACATATCCCATAACAGCAGTTCAGCAAAGTTGGGAAAGCACTCCTACAAAACATTCAAGAAGGCGCAAAGTGCCACATTGTCAGAAATACCCCTTTATACAAGTTGAGATTTGATACGTGTCACCCTATATAGAGCAGCTTTGAGAACAACAGTACTGTACTTCTGTCGCCATGGAACATGGTGATCTACACACTGGCATTACTTTTTAGCTCCCTAGCAGAAATAAGTACACACAAATTTGTATCCCCATAGCGAAAGGGATCTATATAAATAAAAATGTAATGTCCGTCTGTTAGGGAAATCATATCTCCCAAACCATTCCACTGATAGCTATGAAATTTGGACAAACCATAGCAATCAAACTGCCATGGGTTTTAAGCCTACTCTCACAAACCTGACACACCTAAGAAAGGTAAAATCAAACCCCTAAATAATGGCTAATCAGTCTCCTCCCTTAGCTACTGTCCTAACAGACGGCTCCTTCCCTTAGGAATGGCCAAGTGTTCCCCTCAAACTTTAGCAAATGGCGAAACAGACAGCTCCTCCCCTTTGGAATGGCACACACAGTCTCCACCCTTTAGCAACCAGTGTGGGCGGGGTTGCAGGGGATGGCTAGGTCCGCCTCCTTGTCACTCACAAAGAGTTACGTGAGTCCAAAGCTCTGAGGCCTAGACAAGGAAAGGGTGTCAGGAGCAACTGCAGAAACAACAAGCCACTTATGGTGTAAGACAATTGGTCATCAACAAGGATATTATCCAGGGGACACCAGGATGTTGCAATAGGCCAACTTTATTAGCATTCATTGGCCCTCATTGTTTCATGTCTGGTATTCCACTGTTTTCTGACTGGTGTTCTTTATTTATTGCAAGAAATGTTGCAGTTGGCCAACTTGATTGCTACTGAATAGCCTTGCTACTTTAAACCCTGGCTGCTTCCTGCCTGGGGAATCCTTTGTTGGGAGGTGTTAGCTGGCCCTCATTTTTCATGTCTGGTATTCTACTAATACTGAGTGGTGTTCTTTATTAACTGCAAAAAATGTTGCAATTGGCCAAGTTGATTAGCACTGAATAGCCTTGCCGCTTCTGGTGTGAGAGAACTGGCCATCACCAGGGATATTGCCCAGAGGACATGCACATGTTTTACCATTCTGTGGTAGGCTTCTTTTTATACATCTGTGGAAGGTCTAGGGTGGGAGAAAGAACTCTTTTCTGAATTTTTTTTTCATTGAACCAAACTGGGCCACAGCAACGTGTAAAAAATAGTAAAAACAAAGCAAGTTGCACATTTTCACAGAACTGGTTTTCACTTATAAGTATTCAAATTATGCATGATAAATGCATATTCTCTAGTTCTTCTAAGTTTCCATGTTTTTGTTTCTGAATTCTGAATGAACAACAGCAAAGATTTTTCAAAGGTGAGTTTTTGGGCACATCTATAGTGACCACTTAAGTTAGTGTCAGGTTGAATCAGTCTGGAAACAGTTACAAAATGCATGGGAAGTAATCCACATTAATCTGAGAAAAGCTGGTTAATGAGTTAATATAAGTCAGGAAAAACCCCGAATCTTGCACAAAGATTCAGGTTCTTACCAGAATTAGGGTAGTCCAGACAACTGAGCCCAGTTTCTGAGGCTGGGGTGCTGTCCCACACTCCTTAGGCTCAGACAGTCCAGGGACATGGGATGCTGTCCCTTTAAGCCACTGCTAGCTACTTCAGTGACATGGCAACCTACCTGATACTTGAGGGTCACTCTTCCTTCTTTCATGTCACACCACTTGCAAAGAAGGATGGGAAGTGGGAAAGTAAGAAACAGATCTCAGGATAAGTAGCCAAATGGTCAGGGAAGGGGAACACCTTGGCCCTTGACCAGTAGCGGCAAACACGAATGGGCAATGAGAGGTTCCTGCAACTGGAGTCCTTGTTGGGCCACAAAGCAGGATGGATCGGGCATCTCAGACACTAGATCGGAACCACTATTTGTCTGTGTAGAACTGTCCTTTGTCAAAAGATTTCCAAATACACAGTAAGTTAAGCGATGAAGGGCTATTACCATGAGTAAGTTAATTTGGCTTAAGCAACCCTAGCAAGTAGTCAGAAATTGACACACCAAGCCTTTTTAATTCAGTTAGTAATAAGAATGACATAATGAAATAATGTCATAGATTATAATTTTGGATTATATGGGGGTGTGCAGACAGTATCTCTCAACTGCAAACAAGATAATCATAAAAATGTAGGTATCAAGTAATCGTTTCCAACCCCACCCATTTAGGCAATACTGTTGAGCACATGCATATTCAACAGAATGCAAATACTGACTTTTCTGCTAAGAACCTGATCAAATTACTAACATATCTGATGGGAGAATATGATTCCCTTGTGGATAAAGTACTGACCTTCATGGCCTGTGTGGCTAGCATGTAGTCTGCTTGCATTTATGATTCTCCTAACCTTTAAACAGTTGCCACAATTGGAAGAATGAAGTAGACACATGGAAAAGGGCAAACTCTATCAGTACAAGAAAAGGTTTGAAAGAAAGTAAACAGACTTCATGTTTCATAATGTCTCTCTAGAGATGCAAGGCTAGAGAGAACGCCAGGTAGCAATCGACTGTTCGGAAACAGGAAGTCAGCATACACAAAAAAATTATTCTCTCAGAATAAGCAAAGATGATGATTCAAAGGTCATGAAAGCATGCACTTCCTGATCAATATAGACAGAAAATATAGTGTTTAATGCAAATGTGTTCAGCTAACATTTTAAACAGGCACTAACTACATCAGCATGGTTTCAACTACATTTCTTCCCTTACAGCATGTTTTGAAAAGGTGTAATTATAGTAGCACAGCTATTATGATGGCACAGACTTCAAAGCTGCCATATGACATATCTAAAGGAATATGAGTTAACTCAAAAGTGCATTTATTATATATCCTCCAAAGCCTGCCTCATCTAATATTCAAAAACAAAATAAAAGCCAAGGATACAGGTAGAGCTTTTCCATATTTATTACCTTTCAGCTTCAATGGTCAGAGAAAAATGTTAAAAGACTGTAATTCCTGGTACTAGTATTGAGTCCTGATGAATGCAGAAACATCAGACCAGTCCACTTCATTTTGGACCTCATCACATGTGGGGGATGTCGGGGACAGCAGTGGGGCCAGTAGGGCAATGAAGCAAATCACATGAGATATTTAGTTGCTGCTCTCTCTCTCTCTCTCAGTCGTATAGTCGTTTCTGACTCTTCATGGACCAGTCCACACCAGAGCTCCCTGTCGGCCATCGCCGCCCCTAGTTCCTTCAAGGTCAACCCAGTCACTTCAAGGATACTATCCATCCATCTCGCCCTTGGTCGGCCTCTCTTCCTTTTTCCTTCCATTTTTCCCAGCATCATGATCTTTTCCAAGCTTTCCTGTCTTCTCATGATGTGGCCAAAATACTTCAGCCTTGCCTCTAATATCCTTCCCTCCAGTGAGCAGCCGGGCATTATTTCCTGGAGGATGGACTGGTTGGATCTTCTTGCGGTCTAAGGCACTCTCAGGATTTTCCTCCAGCACCAAAGTTCAAAAGCATCTATCTTCCTCCGCTCAGCCTTCTTTATGGTCCAGCTCACGCAACCATAGGTTACTATGGGGAATACCATTGCTTTGACTATGCGGACCTTCGTTGCCAGTGTGATGTCTCTGCTCTTCACTATTTTGTCAAGGTTGGCCATTGCTCTCATAGAATCATAGAATAGTAGAGTTGGAAGAGACCTCATGGGCCATCTAGTCCAACCCCCTGCCAAGAAGCAGGAAATCGCATTCAAAGCACCCCCGACAGATGGCCATCCAGCCTCCGTTTAAAAGCCTCCAAAGAAGGAGCCTCCACCACAGTCTGGGGGAGAGAGTTCCACTGCCGAACAGCCCTCACAGTGAGGAAGTTCTTCCTGATGTTCAGGTGGAATCTCCTTTCCTGTAGTTTGAAGCCATTGTTCCGTGTCCTAGTCTGCAGGGCAGCAGAAAACAAGCTTGCTCCCTCCTCCCTATGGATTCCCCTCACATATTTGTACATGGCTATCATGTCTCCTCTCAGCCTTCTCTTCTGCAGGCTAAACATGCCCAGTTCTTTAAGCCTCTCCTCATAGGGCTTGTTCTCCAGACCTTTGATCATTTTAGTTGCCCTTCTCTGGACGCTCTCCAGCTTGTCAACATCTCCTTTCAACTGTGGTGCCCAAAATTGGACACAGTATTCCAGGTGTGGTCTGACCAAGGCAGAGTAGAGGGGGAGCATGACTTCCCTGGATCTAGACGCTATTCCCCTATTGATGCAGGCCAAAATCCCATTGGCTTTCTTAGCAGCCGCATCACATTGCTGGCTCATGTTTAACTTGTTGTCCACAAGGACTCCAAGATCTTTTTCACATGTACTGCTGTCTAGCCAGGTGTCCCCCATTCTGTATCTTTGATTTCCATTTTTTCTGCCGAAGTGAAGTATCTTGCATTTGTCCCTGTTGAACTTCATCTTGTTAGTTTCGCCCCATCTCTCTAGTCTGTCAAGATAGTTTTGAATTCTGCTCCTGTCTTCTGGAGTGTTAGCTATCCCTCCCAGTTTGGTGTCATCTGCAAACTTGATGATCGTGCCTTCTAACCCTTCGTCTAAGTCATTAATAAAGATGTTGAACAGAACCGGGCCCAGGACAGAACCCTGCGGCACTCCACTCATGACTTCTTTCCAAGATGAAGACGACGCATTGGTGAGCACCCTTTGGGTTCGTTCGCTTAGCCAATTACAGATCCACCTAACCGTAGTTTTGTCTAGCCCACATTTTACTAGTTTGTTTGCCAGAAGGTTGTGAGGGACTTTGTCGAAGGCCTTACTGAAATCCAGGTACGCTACATCTACGGCATTCCCTGTATCGACCCAACTCGTAACTCTGTTGAAAAAAGAGATCAGATTAGTCTGGCATGACTTGTTTTTGGTAAATCCGTGTTGACTATTAGCAATGACCGCATTTGTTTCTAAGTGTTCGCAGACCACTTCCTTAATGATCTTTTCCAGAATCTTGCCTGGTATCGACGTGAGGCTGACCGGACGGTAATTGTTTGGGTCGTTCTTTTTTCCCTTCTTGAAGATAGGGACCACATTCGCCCTCCTCCAATCTGCTGGGACTTCTCCCGTTCTCCAAGAACTCTCAAATATGATCGCCAGTGGTTCTGAAATAACTTCCGCTAGTTCCTTCAGTACTCTTGGATGTAGTTGATCTGGCCCTGGCGACTTGAATTCGTTTAGAGTGGCCAGGTGTTCCTGGACAACTTGTTTCCCTATTTGGGGTTGGATTTCCCCAAATCCTTCGTCCATTTCATGTTGCTGAGGTTGAAGATGGCTTTCTTTTTGTGAGAAGACCGAGGCAAAGAAGGTATTAAGCAGTTCTGCCTTTTCCCTGTCCCCTGTCGCCATCACCCCATCTTCTCCTTGCAGAGGCCCTATCGCCTCCTTTTTCTTCCTTTTTCTACCAACGTAAGCAAAAAAGCCTTTTTTGTTGTTTTTAATGTCCCTGGCAAGCCTGAGTTCATTTTGCGCTTTAGCCTTGCGAACCTTTTCCCTACAGGAGTTGGCTATACGTTTGAATTCTTCTTTGGTGATTTCTCCCCTTTTCCACTTCTTGTGCATGTCACTTTTGAGTTTTAGCTCAGTTAGAAGTTCTTTGGACATCCATTCTGGCTTCTTCGCATGTGCCATATTTTTTTTTTCTTTGTTGGCACTGTTTGCATTTGCGCCTTGAGTATTTCACTTTTAAAAAATTCCCATCCATCGTTAACTCCCTTGTCTTTTAATATTGGCATCCATGGAATGCTGCTCAGTATTTCCTTCATTTTTTGGAAGTCAGCTCTCTTAAAGTCCAGAATGCGTGTTTGACTTGTCTTAGTTTCAGCCTTCCATTGTATCACAAACTGCAGGAGCACATGGTCACTTGCCCCTAAGGATCCGACGACTTCTACTGTATTGATCAGGTCTTCCACATTTGTTAAGATTAGATCAAGAGTTGCTGATCCCCTTGTTGTCTCCTCTACCTTCTGGACCATAAAATTGTCTGCAAGGCAAGTGAGGAATTTGTTGGACTTTGTGCTCTTGACCGAGTTTGTTTTCCAGCAGATATCAGGATAGTTGAAGTCGCCCATGACTACTATATCTTTTCTTTGTGCCTGTTTGGTCAGCTGTTGACAAAAGGCTTCATCAAGTTCTATATCCTGGTTCGGAGGTCTGTAGTAGACACCCACGACGAGATCTTTTTGAGTCCCGGTTCCCTTGATTCTTATCCAGATGCTTTCAAGCTGGTTTCCCAGATTACAGTCTTGCATTTCTTCTGCAACGTAACTGTTTTTGACATATAAAGCTACTCCCCCTCCTCTCCCCTTTGTTCTATTTCTGTGAAAGAGGTTATAGCCCTCAATGGCTACATTCCAGTGATGGGAGTCATCCCACCAGGTTTCAGTGATGCCTATGACATCGTACGTGTGGTGCTGTGTTAAAAGTTGGAGTTCGTCTTGCTTATTTCCCATGCTCTGTGCATTAGTGTAAAGACATGTAAGCCCCTGTGACCTCCCCTTGAGCTGTTTATTTGGGATTATTGTGCTCTCGGTAGTTGGTCCTTGTTGTGTTTGTGCAGCCCTCCATTTAGCCTTTTGGCAGTTCCCTGTGGTCGTGGGTAACGTAGTATTTGCCAGGCTGTTGTTCCCCTCCCCCAGTGGATCTAGTTTAAAGTGCGCCTGATGAAGTTTGTGAGTCTGTGTGCAAAAAGATGTTTTCCTACTTGTGTGAGATGCACCCCATCGCTTGCCAGTAGGCCATCCTCCTGGAAGAGTAGACCATGGTCAAGGAAGCCAAAATGCTCCTCTTGACACCATTTTCTGAGCCAGTTATTGACCTGTACTATTTTTCCGGCCCTTGTAGAGCCGTGTCCTACAACGAGGAGGAGGGATGAAAAGATCACCTGTACATTACACAGTTTTAGCTTACTTCCGAGGGCTCGAAAATCATTTGTGATCTTTTGAAAAGTATGCCTAGCGGTGTCATTGGTACCTACATGAATCAACATAAGGTGGGGAGGGTGATGGGGCTTTAGGAGCCTGCTGAGCCTCTGAGTGATATGGTGTATTTTTGCCCCCGGGAGGCAGCATGTTTCTCTCCTCCCAAGAAGTAAACCTCTTCTGATTTCCTGGCTGCAGTCTGCATCTGCAGTGATTTCTTCGCACCTAGAAATATAAAGTCTGTCACTGCCTCCACGTTTAGTTGCCACAGGACTTATCAAATCTCACACCAGTCAGAGATCAGTTTCAACTTGCTTTTAGTCCATTCCACTCTCTAACAATGATATCCATTCATGCCCAGTGCAAAGGGTTTGGAATGACAGGAAAGTGGGAATAGGGCTGTATTAATTGAAGTGACTCAAGTCCTGCTGTTACAAGGGAGGGCACTTGAGAAGATATACAATGGTTTGTAGCTAATAACAGCATGAAGTATTTATCTTACTGCAGTCTTAGACTACTCTTTCCCAGTATATGAGCAGGTGCAGCTTTAGTTTCCATATCAGCAGCCAGGAAGGCAATAAATTTGCCGTACATCTCTTTGTTGTTGTGCTATGCCAAAATCTTAGAAACCAAATGCAACAACTTTGTGGTCTCTGTTCAGCAATGCTAAGTCTGGCCTCCATCCCAATCCTTCAGGTGTAATTCAAGCTTGTAGGCAAAGCATATTTTCAGGTTGTTGCCCAAATAATCACTCCCAAATGCCCATTCTAAAGTTACAAGCCACAAATATTATGTCAGCAATTTGCTTTGCAACAAGATGTGTTGTTGTGATTCAAACTGTGCATTTTGGAGCATCTTCCTAAGGAACTACACCACAATCATTTGTTTACAAGGAAATTTATGGTGCAGTTTCTGATGCTCATGATCACTGAACGCTGAAACATTCTGGCAGGGGTAGAGGTGGGATGTTTTCTATGGCCTGATGACAAAGCACGAGATTGATAGTGCTACTTTTTCAAAAGCAATACTAAACAACTCTCGGGAATTAGGAGAAATATGATGCTCTTACACTGCCTGCGACAAGGCCAGATCAGCTGTAAGATCAACTTGCATGCCAAAATGTGCAAGAGTAAGTGGAAGAGCTCAGAAAGTGCATTTTTAGAATAATGACTATAATGGCATGCTGAAGTCATCCATAACTGAGCGCTGGTTAAACAATTCTCTAGGTTTTGTGTCATTACAATAATAAATCCAGTCTCTGCACCATTTTGTAAAGTTCTGAATTTTTCAACAACTGGATTTTTTGAATTCATTGAAAAAAATTGTGCCCTGATGTCCTGTTTTGTCTTTCAAGAACAGCCTTAAGACACAGTGGTAAGTAAAGAAGAACTGCTTTACTTCAGCAAAACATAAAGTACAGCACACTCAGTGGAATAATGCAAAAGAAAGTCAGGAAATCTTACTTCAGACAAAGAAACAGCAATAAATCCAGATGCAGACTCAGAGCAGGCATACAGAGAGCAAAGGCATTAGAGTCAGTTTGTTACCAGCAAGAGCTGGCTGCACCTGGTTCTGCTTTATAGCCCTGGGTCCTCTTACAGCTGCTAGGGCAATTCCTAATTACTCAGCTGCATTTCTGGCAGCTAATCTAGCTGAACGACATCTCTGCTCTGTTTCCCTTCATCTCTCCTGGAATGAGGGTACTTGCAAAATCTCCTCCTCAGATCCCAACTCACCCTCAGATTCATGAACACTTTCCTGCTCCCCTTCCTCTTCTGAAGAAGAGGAATCCCTAACACCTGTTTCCTAAATACAAATTACTATAATGAGTAAGTTGGTGCGATAGATTTAAAAAATCCTTCAAAAGTCATTACAAAAGGTGAGGTGCTTTGTTTCTAAAATGTTTCTAAAGTATATTTAGTGAAAATTTGATTACTATAATGGGAGTAACAAAATTTCATTACTATTCCGTTATAGTAATTGCGCATAATTACATTACTATAATTGGGAAAATTTCAGGGGCTCTTTTCCCTCTCATTTATAAAGTTATTAGGGTGAAACTTTCTACAATGGTAGAACACATTTACCACTGTTAGCCTACCAAATTTCAGACATTTCACTTATCCACGGATTTTAGGACAATTTTCAAAGATTTTATAAACATTTTTAATAATATAGAAAATATGTTCCTAGTGTGAAAGTATTATTTCCTGTTTAATGGTGTAGTCCTTACATTGAAAGTAGTTGTTCTACTCCAGAAACTTTGTTTTTGTGGTACAAACTATGTTAAATGGGTGGAAACTCAACAAAACAGAATGTGCTATAATACAATGTCCCTCCCACAATGACAAAAGTTCTTGCAGTTTATAAAACTTTCTCCACATTTCTATGATAGAATCAATTACAAATTGACATTTATAACCCAGGAACAAAAATAATTGTAAATACACCAACAAAGCACCCCCAACAGATGGCTCTAAACTAATATGCTTTCCCTATTGAGTTGGAGGGAACCCCCAAGGGTCATCTAGTCCATTCCCCTTCTTTCAGGCAGAAGGGCATCACCTAAACTATCCTGACAGATGGAAATCCAGCCTCTAAACCAGAGGTCCTCAAACTTTTTAAACTGGGTGCCAGTTCACTTTTCCTCAGACTGTTGGAGGGCCTGACTATAGTTTTAAAAACTATGAACAAATTCCTATGCACACTGCACATATCTTATGAGCCTGCTTTTGGCTAATGAGATGCTCAATGTACGGTTCCATATTTGTTCACCCAGGCAAGAAACAGCCAGACCTTGAAGCTGCAAGGTTTTTCAATACTAATCAAAGTGATTGATTGCAACATTCTAACTGGACAATAACAGAGTGGTTTTTTCTCCCACCCTGGACCTTCCACAGATATATAAACCTCCCTTGCCTAGTTTCCAACAGAGCTCACGGCCTCTGAGGATGCCTGCCATTGATGTGGGAGAAATGTCAGGAGAGAATGCTTCTGGAACATAGCCATACAGCCCGGAAAACTCACAGCAACCCAGTGATTCCAGCCATGAAAGCCTTCAAAAACAATGTTTGCCTTGATGACTGAAGCAGCAGGTGGGGGAGGGACTTTAGGACCCTACTTGCCCTTTTCCTCTCCTTCTTTCCTCTTCTACCAAAGCAGTGGGTGGGGGAGGGACTTTAGGATCCTGCTCACCATTCTCCTTTTTTCCCTCTCTTTCCTTCTCTTCCAAAGCAGTGGCGGAGGCAGTGTGGCTGTAGACTGAGCATCGTCTTCTTCCTCTACTTCCTCCTCATCCAAAGCAGTGGTGACAGTGCTGCTTTGGAAGAAAGGAAGGAAGGAGAGGAAAGGATGATGCTCAGCCTGCAGCCATGCCACCACTGCTTTGGAAGAGAAGGAAGGAGAGGAAGAAAAGAAAGCAGACAGGCTCCTAAAGTCCCTTCCCTGCCCACTGCTTCAGAAGAAGAGGAAAAGGTGAAGAACATGAGGGCGCACCTAAACTCCCTCCCCCGCCCGCTGCCAACAGCCTGCAGAAGCAGCACCACTGAAGAAGCAGCAGCACCACTGAAGAAGAAGCAGCAGCAGCAGAAGCAGCAGTAGCAGCCTTCCTCCTCTTGACTGTCCCTCCCCCTGCCCAGAATGAGTAACCCCCAGGGGGGCAGATAAATGGCTTCGGGGGACTGCATGTGGCCCATGGGCCATAGTTTGGGGACCCCTTCTCTAAACATTAATATGCTTCCCCTACTGAGTTGGAATGGACCCCCAAGGGCCATCTATTTAGGCATTTCTTCACAGCCCGGCACAGATATTTACTTACTAGAATCAAAGAATCATAGAATCATAGAATAGTAGAGACCTCATGGGCCATCCAGTCCAACCCCCTGCCAAGAAGCAAGAAATCACATTCAAAGCACCCCCGACAGATGGCCATCCAGCCTCTGCTTAAAAGCCTCCAAAGAAGGAGCCTCCACCACAGTCCGGGAGAGAGAGTTCCACTGCCGAACAGCTCTAGTATCAATCAGTCCTTCTCTTTACAGATTCAACTACTTATTGGAACTCTGGTGGCTACTGTTACAGAGGGACAAATCTCTTTCCCCCCTATCCTGATTGGGGCCTCTAATGCTGATGCATTCTGGGAGATGTAGTTTAAGACAAGGTCTTTTCAATTCTTTGGCACAGGGCTTGTGACGGCGCGAGTGGCGCCATCTATATGTTGGAACTATAAATTTCAAGATTTGAATTGTTGTATCATGCCTGATTTTGCCCTTACCCTGTAAATGTAGTTGGATTGGTTATTTATATCTGTCAATCAATGTTGTTTGTACCTGTTATATTGCTCACTCAGCAAAACTGTTTGGCTCCACCTCTTCCTGGAGTAGGACAGTGTTTCCTCCTTTTCTTTCCATCAGCAAGTTCTCTATCGGATGGACGTGAAAGAGAGGCTTGGCTCAAAAAGCCCTTCAAAGGTTACCTCTCAGCACCAATTCTGAGGTTCTTACCCTTGGGACTCACACTTCATGTTCAGGGCCAACCTGAACAACGTTGAGGAGTCTCAAGCGCCTTCACATCAGTCCTTTGGCAACAGAGGAAGACTCTTGTCTTCAGACATAGGTCATTGGACTGAGGCTGAGTTTGCTCCGGCATTCACAGCCAGAGAAAGAGGGATCTGGACAAGCTTCATGGACTTAAACAATCAAAGACTGTAATGTATATTTTCTTTTACCCCCTTTGTGAACAATAAACCCAGTTTTTGAGTTATCTACAGTGTTTTGGTCCTTGGGAGTTCCAGTTTCCCTAAAGGAGGGCAAGAAGCAATCCCCTGGGGAAAGATGTCACGTCCATGCCTCTTTCACTAAGAGTTTACAGCCCCAGGTGCGACGGCACAGGGCTCCTCCCTTCCAAACTTTATTTCTCAGAGTTCTGTGCTTTTTTCAGCAAAATCTGCTTTCTCCTTTCCTGCTCCTAACAGCAAGGGGCCATTAATTTACAGAGGAATTAGAGCTTTTTTCTTTTCTTTTCTTTTTTTTCTTTTGCTTTGCTTTGCTTTCCATGAAAATGAAGATCAAGCTGACTTTGGGAGGAAAATTATTTACGTGTCTAATAATGAGAGACTCTCTGTCTACAGACACCTTACTATGTAAAAAGACATGATACAGATGCACGAAAAGAAAGGTGGAAAAACAAAGCTTACCTACCAAGTCTCAACCTTATAATTCTTATTAAGGATGAAAAGAATAGTTAAAATATTCAAAAAATATTTTTTAAAATAAGTAACTCAAGTGTCAGAAAACACTGATAAAAATATCGTAGTCCAGTGAAAATCTCTGCAGTTCAGGCCTTCATCTGCATGAAAAATTATTTTGATTTTTGCTCTTTTGCACATATTTTGTGTGTGTAGAAAATGTCCTGGAAACTTATTTTCTATTCTAGAACCTTGTTTTCTGAATAAAATAATGCAATTTTGGCAACAATACACTCTGAACTTCAGTTTTTGAAAACTGAACACCTTCTTGATCACTTTCTTTAAGAAAGAAGTGAAATGGTACAATTATATACTTTTTAAATACAAGAGTAATATTTGCAAACATCTGCCCACTAATTGTTGTCATGACACTTTTGTTGTTTTTTGTGTATTATTCTCCTGAACCAGCTGGGTCCAGACTGGAGTAGCTTTTCTGCCAGCTTGTACTGTCTGATGCATAATAGAAATTGACAGGCTATCTATCTTCCCACTGACTTGAAAACTACTTAAGTCAGGCTGGCCAAAGTGCAGTAAACAAATTGTTGTTAAGATTGCAGCTCCCATACCCAATACTGTGGAATGCTGGGGAGTGTAGTTTAGTAATATTTGAAGTATTTTCTCTATGCCTAACTAAAACCATTCTAATCCTACCTGTGCTGTCACATACAAGAAGATGCTATTAAGGTAACTTTGGCATTAACGTGTATAAACTTTGTCAGCTTGGAGGATGCTGGAAGCCTACTTTTAGAACAAGGAAATGCACAGAATTAATGTCCACACTGTTGCTTTTAGAGAAATGACAATAATTTATTACCAGGACTTAAGTTTAACTCCACCCAGGCACTAACTTGGTTTCCCCTTAAGTCATTAAGATAACTTAATGATTCTGAAGCTGCCAGAGATGGATGATTCCTAGGAGAAAAGATGACAGTTTTCCTTGCTCTCAGACTCTGGTATAGGGGCTTCTAAGGCACCCTTTGACAATGGTGTTAACCAATTGCTGTTTAACTGTTGGTTGATGAAAATTAGTATTGACTATAAAATTGGTTGATGGTAAAACTGGTTAAAAGATTTAGCTATCCCTCTTTTTCTATGGTCTTGCCACCAAATGAGCTAATACACCATTGGTTACATGGTAGAATTTGCAGTTTGCTTATCTAAATCCTTAGAGGAAGCAGTTTGATCACAACAGCAGGTGTATGGAGAAAAGATAACAGAAGTAAGAACAGTTGAAAACTAGAAATAGCTGCTAATTTTCTTGTCCTGAACAAGATGCTACATTAAGACACACTCTTGAAAAAATGTTTAGACCATGATGATCTGAGAGGCTTGCTACTTGTGCCCAAAGATCATTGCAAAACAGGTATAATAATAACAATAATGATAATGATAATTATACATAATCACAAACAGAAAGATACATTTTATGGTGTATGAGATACTTTAAAGATACATACATATAGTTATTGACTTCCACAGGCCTAAAAACAACACTCACCCAGGAGATTATGGAAGTGAGATAAAAAAAAATTCAGAACATGTAATCTGACTGACAAATTTTCAGAAAACTATCTCAAGTCTTCTCATGGGTAAAACATGCAACATTATAAGAGATTCCGTTGTCAACATCCCTCAGTAAAAAATTGTTTCCCTCTCTCTTGAGCCACCCACCAAACTTATCAAATCGTAAGATAATCCCTCTGAGGGATTGTACAATAGACAATACAACCACATGGGAGATCCTTACAACTTCCATATACATTCTCTCTGGGCAGCTGTGGCTTTCAGATATCTGTCAGTCCAAACTGCTGTTAGTATTGTTTGGAACTGCAATTCAGTAAATGCCTTCCTTATCAGTGAAAAAGTTATTGTCACCAGATAAATTGGTCTGGAGTCATAGGCACATCATACCAACTGAAAAATTGGCTAGACTGGATTAAGGAATTATTAGTGGATTTGTTATGATTGAATACCTTGACCTAAAATGATCAGTTTATCAGGCATCAGACTGTATTAAAACATTTGTGGGCTGCAATGATGAGATCATGCCCCCTTGATAAACTGTCTGAACCACTGGATTGGGGGAGAGGGAACAGCCATCTTCTACTTGATTCATTTCAGCCAGAAATGTAGCATGAACAACACTACCATAGCTGAAATAGAGAACAAATTAGTCCAACTTCTTAGCATGGCTATTCATGTTGCAGGTGTAAAGCTCTCACATTTATCTAAAATGGATCCTGTGCATGAATGACTATGCCTTATAGTCCAAACATGGATTTTACATACATATACATTTGAAATGAGAATGCTGCTGCTGATAATTATGATGATTAATTTTATCTGTACTGTGTCATTTCCCTAAAATTGAGACTCAAGGCACTCACAGTTTAAAAACAAGCACAAGTTAGTTAAAAATATAAATATATCAACATTAAAAATAGAATTAAGCTATTTAAAAGATTAAATAATTTAAAATGTACACCTAAAAAGGACAAAACAGGTAAAAATCGTTAATTAAAAACAACACTTCATCCTGTGAAGCCTTCTCTTTTAAAATCTTTACAAAGCCCTTTGAAACAGAAATAGTGTCAGGTATCATCAACATGGTGGAATTGAAACATTGGGTAGGTTTACCCAACATTGTTTTCATCTGAGGAAGTAATAAACTACTGAGAGATTTTATGTTTTGGGCCTATTTTACCTGGAGGGGGGGAGGAGGGCGAGAAGGACGAGTGGGGGGCAAACAACAATGTAAAACCCAACGAAACAAAAAAAATAACAAGAACAAAAAACAGGTTATTAAAAATCAAGAAAACTGCAAAATTACAAAAACATATTGCTAGATACAATTTTCTTGGGGAAGCAAAATTGTATTTTTCAAAAAAGAATTGAGAAATGTGCAAAATCTTGTACAAAATGTAAAAACTTTCACCCAATGGGAGAAATTACTATGAACATGAATGGTAACAAAATAATTGAAGAGTTATACACACTCACAGGAGCACCTATCAGGAAATGAGGGTTTCTATAAGTTGTTTTTCATGGTTATGGGACATATTGGGTAAGCTCCAGAAATCATTCGGTCTTCTGGGACTTTGTGGCCAGGAGATTCAGGAAAGAAACGGCTGGTAGGGAGCAATAGCTTTTGCACTGCTCCTAAATCCTATTCAGGAATGTCTGACCCCATCCAAAAGATGGCTGACAACTCATGCATTAATTGCATAAAGTATGATGATTATTATGCATCCTGCAAAAAACTTCTGACTTTCGTCAACCCGTGATATAAATGATCTAAAAGTAAAAGGGAAATATTTCAGCCAAGAGGAGCTATTTTGAATTGAGGAGCCAGATTGCTGTAAATTATTGTAATTGCAAAGGCCTTGAATATGGCTACACATTTTGACTCTTTGGAAGCTGTTTATAACAAATACACAATAGCAGTTTTAAACTCAATTATTTAAGAAGTGTATCCATGAAATCTTATGAGAGTTTCCACTGCAAAAGTGAAATATTCTTCATCGTATTTCCTTATGCTTCACCATCTACACAAATTATGGCCCATTATATTATCAATCTACAAAAATAATTGGGGCTTGCAAGGGAAGGCACAACAAAATAAATCCCCAAAAATAGATAATTTTATGAATGTTTATTATAATTTCCTCAGTTAAAGCCATGAACTTTGTTTGCAAGGGAGGGAGACTATAAAGCCAACTAAATATATATCACTGCTTATCATTTATAAAGTAAGTCTAAGTTAATACTTCATTCCATTTACTATCCCTTCCATCTATTGAAGACGATTAGAAGGCTTATTTCTGCTGTGGAATTAAAGTGTGCTAAAAAAAAAAGCTCTAGAGAATATATTTAAGGAGGATTTTATTAGAAACACTTAACCATATTCCCTTCAGATTTTATGGTCCCATACTAGTTCTGCCACTTTTATTTACATTCCTGTAGTTCTAGCTATGGATACCTCTTTTATTTTGAGGTATTTGATGACTTCATTATAAGTAGTAGCAGGAATTCTTCATTGTTTGTGAGGGGAGAAGGTCAACAAATTGCTAATTAGATCATATTGAGGCTGCATAAATGAACCTCTAGGGATCAAAATTATGATAGTAGAATATTATTTTTATAGGTTTTACCCATTTGTAGTGCATTTTAGTGGGCAATTATCCTTAAAGCTATGAAACCAGAGCTTCTCATTTAATGGGGAGAAAATCAATGTGTATACTAATTAGATCCTCCTTAACATATGTCATATGAAAGGGATTTTTGTGCCAGTTGTTTTCTTTATGTCTAAATCTCTATTCATATGCTATGAAATTTCTATCTAGAAACGGACTGGTAGCATATTTCAATGGCTCTTGCCTAGAATGGTAAAAATAGTCACACACATACCAATGAGGAAAAGGTCAACTGTTACAAGGTATTTTGCATTTCATTACTTTTGCTGTTCCTTGGAATCTAGATAATTTGTTTTGTTTTTTTCATTTGACTTCAGAAATCGAGACACAAAACCCAGTGCCTGGGGGTGGGGTCTGAAAGGTAATTGGAGATAGACACCACAGTTTAACAGAAAGAGAACTGAATTGAACTTGGACCCATACTTGGGAAATATTTATACTCCTGTGCAAACAAACCCATCCACATTTTTCTTCTGCTGTGCCTCAGAGAAGAGGTTGTCTTGTGTGGGCGGAGGGGGATTTCTTCAAAAGGGCATGGGCTTGTATTAGAGTGAGGAATGGAAATGCTCAGACTTTTCAACTAAAAAAAAATCTGATAACACGGCTTGCTATGCCACTGGCAGTGTTTGTGTGTGTGTCAATATGTTGGGAAGGGAATATTTTATAAGCTAAAGCATCTTGATTCCAAAAGGCTGACAAGTGATTTAATTTTTCTTGAGCAGATTTTACTAGTGACAAGCAAAATCACACAAAAAACAATCAAAAAGCCATAAACCAAACTAACTATAAAAAGGGCAATTTTGCCAGTTCCCATTAATTTTATCAAGTACTTCATTAAATAATAATTGTGACGGCGCGACGGCACAATAATAATAATAATAATAATAATAATAATAATAATAATAATAATAATAAATACCCCACTTTTCTCCCACAAAGGGACCCAAAGCAGCTTATAACATATTAAAAGCAATACAAGTCCAAGACAATCAGCATATATAACACATATATAACACATGCAAATTTTATTAAATAAAAAATAAATGTTAGTAATGATTTTAGCAAGCATAATAATTATTTTATTATGTATATTATGGAGCCCCTGGTGGCACAGCGAATTAAACCACTGAGCTGCTGAACTTGCTGATCAAAAGGTCAGTAGTTTGAATATGGGGAGTGGAGTGAGCTCC
This sequence comes from Anolis carolinensis, assembly GCF_035594765.1. Classification (NCBI taxonomy): domain Eukaryota; kingdom Metazoa; phylum Chordata; class Lepidosauria; order Squamata; family Anolidae; genus Anolis; species Anolis carolinensis. The sequence continues at coordinate 54,659,069 of NC_085845.1, forward strand.
CGCTATTAGCCCCAGCTTCTGCCAACCTAGCAGTTTGAAAACATGCAAATATGAGTAGAAGGTGGGAAGGTAACGGCGCTCCATGCAGTCGTGCCGGCCACATGACCTAGGAGATGTCTATGGACAATGCTGGCTCTCCGACTTAGAAATGGAGATGAGCACCAACCCCCAGAGTCAGACACAACTAGACTTAACATCAGAGGAAAGCCTTTACCTACCTATGTATATTAAAAATACAAGAAATTGTTAAAAGATAATACAGAAACACTGAATATTTCTACCAATTAACAATATATGTTTTTTACATAGTGCTTCTTTCCTAATGTGTGAGTTCAAAGCACCTAACCTTAATTATGAGAAGAATTTAGTCAGTCATCCAATGGGGCTTTTCTTTCTTTTTAGCTATGGTCAGAGTCTGTTTGGATTATTCACTGATCAATATTGGTTTCTAGCCATGGTTGATTAGCTTACTGCATTTTTTTTTCAGTTTTTAGCTTACATTTTGCCATTATGACAGACAAAATCTTTTTTTTTAATTTTACTATAGTTTTTTTTTATTTCAGTGGTTCGAGATCTGGATTTTTCTTTACAGAGAGAATGGAGTCTTCTCCTATTAAACATTGAGTCTGTTTAATTTTTTATATTGCAATCCAGTACACTGCATATTGCAGTTAACAAAGTCTCTGACAAAAAGAAAAGCTACTTTTCACAAATATGTTTATGGGACTTCTACCTGCCTGACCTTTTTATTTTCTTTCTAGCTCAGTGGTTCTCAACCTGTGGGTCCCCAGGTGTTTTGGCCTACAACTCCCTGAAATCCCAGCTAGTTTACCAGCTGTTAGGATTTCTGGGAGTTGAAGGTCAAAACATCTGGGGACCCACAGGTTGAGAACCACTGCTCTAGCTGAAAGTGTTGTTTGGGTGGCAGCATTGCCATTGGGGGGACAATGACGGAGGGCTGGAGAAAGACAGACTTTCGCTAGTGGGCTGCAGGTTTGGTCTGCAATAAACAGAGGAATTAAGTTTGACCCGATACTGATTATCTAGATCCACTTTGATCAGTTTTTTAAATAGGGACATTTGATTGAAACTATTTTGGTTGTCTTGAAAGAGTTGGTGAACATGCCCAATTAATTATCCTGGATCTCTCAATGACTTTTGATACTACAGGGTTCCTTTCTGGCAGGTTTAGACCTTAAGTTTACATGATATATTCTACAACAGGGTGGAAACTTCCAATATTATTCTCTTTCAGATCTTCTATCTAAAGCTTCTGAGAATTGTACTGCAATTTATGTGAAATGCCACACAATTCCCAACCACTAGCAAAGATTTTTCTGTCCATTAGTTGAAGAGAAATTGAGTTCTTTAGAACCAAGAAGCCAGGATAAATTTGTCTTTTCTGATACTAGTCTGGTGAGTGTCCTTTCACAAAAGGACTCAAAATGCTACTCACCTAAAGTGCAAGTCAAGAACAGATGCATTCGGTTCTCACAGAATCTCCTTAGAAACACCAGGATTTAAGCAGAATAAAAACAGACAGCTAGGTCCGCCCTTTATGCAAATGTGACATGAAGCTTTATTAATCTGACCCTTTAAAAGAAATGAGAAATAGAATGATGCCCCACCATAATTGTTAGTGGCAGCATTTTAGCAATCTTTAATTTGCACTTCACTTTAATATCTGCTCTCAGTTATGATGTCAGCATTAATCGGACCTGACGCTATTCGCAGCTTTGCAATGCAGCGGTGGCAAGCGTGTGGTTTTTAAGTAAACAGAAACATGCCTTAAGTGGATAATGAAATGCATTAGCCAGCCCTAAGCAAAGTCTAAGCACACAAATTGAACACATTGATTAATTCAGCAGCCACCTGTACAATGAACATTGCTGCAATCACAGTCTTAATGACAAGAAAAAGCAGCACTCACTGGGGTCACATTTCAAGGTAACTGAGTTTGGATGGTAAACAGCTTGGAGAAGGTACTGGTGCAAAGCAGCACTCCACAAAACCAACAGGACATTTGTCTTTTGAGATAGGTTAATTAACCAACAGGCTAACACTAGACAAACATAAAAATATGTTCATACATGTAACTCAACAATTTACCTATCAAAGTAAACCTATTCACACATTCAGAACAGGATCAAAATAAATCTTGAGGAAGGGGGATGCATGAACCTACCTTCTCCAAGGTTGATGTTCTCACCTTGTATCAGCTAATACATTCATTTTAACCCAGAAACAGCATTCTGTAGCACCCCTCCCATTTAACCTAGACTTCAGCCATATATTATGTCTGCTGAAAATTAAAATGAAGTATAATTGAGGAGAGCGAAGCAGAAGAGGGAGATGAGGCTGCATCACTTCTCATCTCCCTGATATCTAATTTAGACCTTGCATGAAACCACTGTTTGCAACTTCCCACTGTTTAGTAATGATTCATTCCTTCCACTACTCTGTCTTCTGGAATAGAAAGAAGACAGCTGAATAAATATCAGCTTCTGTAATTAAATAAAATAGAATTAAATAAAAGGGTTTTTTTTCCATTTTATCTGAAGGAGTGGTTAGTTTCACCTATAATGAATTAGAGGAAGGTTAGTTTTGGATGCATTAGACTCGTAATTGTAACTTAGGGCCCATCCAGACAGGGTGCACTTTTACAGGAAGTACCCAGATGATGCCTCCAGTAAAAGAGGATTAATTTGCAACAAAGCAGGAAAACCCTGCTTTATACCAAATTAATTTGATAGCCCATTAGACCTATGCCTTTGTGAAAGCTGTGGGTCTAATGGGCTATGGACCCTATAGGGACAGACTGCTGGGTAATCTTGGGACTACCTGGGGGACTGCCTGCACACCCATCTCACACCTTTTGGGCTCCTGGAGCCCAAAAATGCAAGATAGAGCCCATCCCCTTCCACAAACCCCCTCAAAAAGCCCTAAAAAAACTTACCAGGCACCATTAGGCATCTCTTTAGGCTTGATGGCACCTGGTAAGTTTTTATTTTTAAGGGTTTTGTGGGGGGGGGGTGGCCCCATGTCAGCATGATAGCTACCGTGCTGCTATGGGAACAACCCATAGGAAAGCTTGTTCCCCTCACCCCCCGGGTGTTCGAACTTTAATCCACTTCAGAGTGGGTTTAAGTCCATTTAACCTGCACTGAAGCAGCTTAAATGTATGCCTGGAAGTGCCCTTAGAGTAACCACACTGAGGTCTAGCTCAGACAAACTGCCATAAAATGCAGTTTGAAACTGAATTATATGGTAATGTGGACTCATATAATGCAGTTCAATGCAGTTGAACTATATCATACGAGTCTACAGTGGAGATGAGGCTAAAATATCCTCCTATATTTAGTTTAAAATATTAACAAAGGTTTGTATTTTCCCTCATTTATCCCAGGGAAAGCTAATTATTCAGGTATCAGAATTTGTGGTTTTGCTATGAGAGATTTTTCACATATCTCTATGCATAATGAAATTACCCTGTGTGATCTGTACATCCTCATCTGTTTTAAAATAGTTACAAAATTGAGAATTACATCTACATAGTGCTCCAGAAGGAGAAAGCCTCTGTTTGATTGTTATTCACTGTCCTTCCCATGACCCAAAATAGTGATTTAAAAAACCTGGAAGTCACCTTTTGGATTTCAGAAATCAACAAGGGCTAAAAAATATGGGGCAGGTACAGACTAGGGTGGCCTATCTTAATTTACTCTGCATGGAAACAATAGATTGAAAGAAGAACTCATAAGCTTGAGGCCCCTATATTTAACAGTAGGTAAGGTAAAGGTTTCCCACTGACATTAAGTCTAGCCGTGCCTGACTCAGGGGGTTGGTGCTCATCTCCATTTCTAAGCTGAGGAGCTGGCATTGTCCATAGATACCTCCAAGATCATGTGGGCGGGATGACTGCAGGGGCCTCGTTACCTTCCTGCCAGAGCTGTACCTATTGATCTACTCACATTTGCATGTTTTCGAATTTCTAGGTTGGCAGCAGCTGAGGCTAATAGCAGGAGCTAACCCTGCTCCCTGGATTCGAAGCACTGACCTTTTGGTCAGCAAGTTCAGCAGCTCAGCAGTTTTACCCACAGCCACATTGGGGGGTCCATATATATTTAACAGTAATCTACAATTATATTATACTATACCTAAACATCATTCTAAATCACCCTCTCAAATACCTTTCAGTGTAGGTTTGCAAAGACAAATTGAATTTCCATCAAATGAAAAGCAGCATTAAAAGGCTCACTGAAAAAGAAATAACTGTATTAGATTAGAAGTGGGAAAGCTCTTCTGTTGTGTAGTACCCCCATGTTCCCACCAGCCATGGTTATTCTACACAGGTACATAATGTAGGTCCATGGACTTCACTTTATCATACAGGAAACTCCTACCTCCCTGCTGTTTTGCCTGCCTCCATGGCAAAACAGCAGGTATGCGGGGCAACTCTGTTGCCTGGTGAGTTGTTTCATCATGGCAACGCTTTCTCCATCACCTGTGGGAAGCATCGTCGAAGTGGCACACAACAATAGTAGGTTCTCATGTTTGGAGGGAAGCTTCGTAAGATGCTTCTACTCCGGTTGTGAGTGGGCCTGCCAGTGGAAGTCCAGCGATGTCTTATGATGGGCAATGTGTCCATATGTTGCTGGACTGGCGGAGAAGTATCCTATGATACTAAAAAAAGCCCCATGTAATGAACTGGTTAATCTGCATGAAACATGACAGTCTGGACCACATTATGGCCAGATAGGGACAATGTCAATTGCCTCCATAGTATGGTTAGTTTCACTGCCAAGTCATGCTGAAGATAATTAGGCACAGGTGAGACACACCTCACTCAGATTTTCCAGCCAAAAGACAAAAATGTGCACACACCTGACTTCTGGCATGTTTACTTCCTGATTCCTGTCATCTGACTGGGCTAGGAAGCTAGGGAACAGCAACCCCCCTCCCACTCCTCCCAAGCTGCTTTCTCTGTCACATGGCAGGAACCAGGAATTAAACATGCCAGTGCTCAGGTAAGAGCTATTTTTCTGTAATTGAGGTGGAATAGGGTGGAGCAGAGAATGGAAGAAACAGCTTCCCCATTTCCCCAGGATGGCTGAGCCTGGGAACACATGATGGCTGTAGGGACAATGATTCCAGATTCTGCATAGGAATCTGGGATGGGTGCCTGAATTGCCCCAAAACAAGAGAAAGCCTGAATCCCACTACAGGGGATGCTTACCCTGGTTTAACTTGCATCATCTTGTGTACATAGTGTGAATGCCTACAAATGGATGCAAGCTCACCCCCCAATGCCTTAAATGGCTGTGTGGAGCCACCTTCAAACTGCTAGTTTGATTATAAAATCACATTAGGAATCTGATACATGTATTTATATGCAATTTATTGTTTGTATCTTATCTTAATGGTCAGACATAATTGTTTTTAAAGAGGAAGGAAATAGTATTATATCAACATTATCTTGAATGTGGAACAAAGGCCTGAAAAACTAAAAGTAACCCCTCCCTTTCTTTTAATGGAAACAGAGAAAAATAATATGGTGAGGGAGAGATCCAAATCCTTTGTGGAGAATTATGGAAGTCCCCAGCTTCATTTTGCTATAAGCTTGCTTTAAATTAGTCATGGATCAATCTGGCTGATGACCTGGGCATATCTTTGATTCTCTTGAAATATCTGATCTGTCTTCCTAACCTGAATTATCTGATGCACCAACTTCTGTTCTACACTTGTATCCTCTATAGGCCTACTAATACACTTGCCTTGAGGTCAATCAAGTAATCTTGCTTTAAAAGTAGAATTAACATGCTGTTAATTCATTAAGAAGACACTTACTGAATCTTTGAAAGGAAAAGAACAATAACAGAACACAAAATGTATCTTTTACACTTAGCCCACCATATCCATAAATGCAGCCAGCCATGGCTCAAAAGTATGCTGAAAAAAATGAACAACAAAAAGCAAACCTAGTTGTCGCAATTTTATACAAGAGACACAATTTTGCTATTCCATTATATAAAATGGGACTTGAACACCCATGGATTTTGGTATCCACAGGAACCAAACTCCAGCGGATACAAAGAACCTACTGTGTTTAGGGTGAATAATAAGTGTTTACACAATTTTTTTCAGAATTGCATTATGCATAGTAGGCTTGATCGATCCACGAAAAATTTGATTCTAAACTCGTTTCAAAACTAGAGGGGGGCAGCTTTTCGTTTCTGATGGTATTTCCGAATTTGGCCCCCCAAAAAATTCGAAATTAACGAAAATTCGTTATTTTCTAAATTAATTCGTTAATGGCGGACGCGCATGCGCAATTCCCAAAAACAGCACAGAGGGAGAGGACTTTACAGGACTCTCCCACCCTCATTTTTTGAGTGATCTTCTTCCAACTTGGTACAGTGGTAGAACACATTTAACACTGATAGCTCACCAAAATTTGGAACGTTTCCCTTATCCTCTGATTTTTGGCGAATTTTCATAGCTTTTATAATAAACCATTTTTTAATAATTGCAGAAATCTGTTCCTGGTTTGAAAGTCTTATTTCCTGTTAAATTGGGTTGTCTTTACTGTGAAAGTCAGTGTTCTACTTCAGAAACTTTGTTTTTGTGGCTGAAACTTTGTTAAATTGGTGTGTGTGTGATATATACTGTGTATATATATAATATATATATAGTCCCTGCATAATGTGTGTGTGTGTGTGTGTGTGTGTGTGTGTGTGTGTGTAGGTAAAGGTAAAGGTATCCCTTGACGTTAAGTTCAGTCATGTCTGACTCTGGGGGTTGGTGCTCATCTCCATTTCTAAGCCCAAGAGCCAGTGTTGTCCATAGACACCTCCAAGGTCATGTGGCCGGCATGACTACATGGAGTGCCATTACCTTCCCGCCACAGCGGTACCTATTGATCTACTCACATTGGCATGTTTTCAAGCTGCTAGGTTGGCAGAAGCTGGAGCTAACAGCGGGCACTCACTCTGCTCCCGGGATTTGAACCTGGGACCTTTCGGTCTGCAAGTTCAGCAGCTCAGTGCTTTAACACACTTCGCCATCGGGGCTCATGTATATATAATATACATACACATACACACAATGTGGAGAATATGTGGAAAGGTAGATAGATAAGTTGGGAGCCACAGCGAAGGCACCTTCCTGGGAGCAAGGTCTAATAATAATAATAATAATAATAATAATAATAATAATAATAATAATAATAAAAAAAAATCCCTTACAATATCCAAGATGGCTCACTGCTACAGAATCTTGGGAGGTTTAGTTTGATATGGTACCATTATTGGCAGAGAAAGCTAAGCTGTAGGAGTTGAAATCCAATCATTTATCCTCCCTATAGAATCAATTTTATATGCATTTTTAGCTACAGAAAAGCTAAAATCAGGACAGTAAAAGAACAACACCCAGAAAATGGGAATTCCAGACAGGAAACAATCAGGGCCAGCTAATACCTCCCAACAAAGGATTCCCCCAGGTAGGAAGCAGCCAGGCTTTGAAGCTGCAAGGCTATTCAATGCTAATCAAGGTGACCAATTGCAACATTCACACTTGCCTCCCACAGACAAGAGTTCTTTCTCCCACCCTGGACCTTCCACAGATATATAAACCCCACTTGCCTAGCTTCGCACAGACGTCAAAACCTCTGAGTATCAGGCCTGAGCTGAGGCGAGGCGGCGGCGGCCATTTTCCCCCTCCGTCTTCCTCCTCCTCCTCGGCCTCCTTCCCCCTCGCCCCCTCCCATTGGCTGAGCCCGTGATGCCCCTTTTGCTGAGGGGCAAAAGGAAAGGGCCTGAATGGTGGGAGTTTGGGTGATTTGCAAAAGCTTTTTTTTCCTAACGAAAAAAACGACGACATAACGAAAAACGGCCTCTTGCGATTCGAAACCGCGATATCCAGACGCGTGGACAACCAATGCTTCAAAATTGCTTCAAAACAAACGAAAATAACGAATTAATAACGGTTAACGGGGAAAACGAATTATTTGAGCAAGCCTAATGCATAGTGATATGGTGAAAAATGTCTAATAGCAAACCCCCAAATTCTGATACCTAAATAATCTGCTTTCCCTGGGATAAATCTGTACTGAATTAAGGACAGGCAAAAACAATATTTAATTCTTCCATTGTATACTGGAGATCAGATTGTACCCACTATAATGTATTACTCAAGTATTTATAATATTACATGGTTGACAGCAATCATAATCATTCTGTACATGGATGTTGAAAAAGGGTGCTCAAAAAGGTAGGACTAAAACATTTGTACAAACAAGGCATCCATCTTTTAAAAGAATAAAATAAAAAGAAAATATGAATTTAAAGAAGAGCTTTCAATGATGTAATGAAATGCCTAGCGTATTGAGTACATCACTGCCATCTACTGGGAACATTCAAAACACTTCCCTTTTACACATGGTTGAACCTATGGCTCTGCAAACAATTTCAGAGGAAAAAGCCTTGCTTTAGTATCAATGGGGAGAGAGCTTTTAGTTCTTGAAAAGGTAGCAGTCTTATTGCTGTGAGTCTTTGGGAATACAAGAATTGAAGGTGGCATCTTCTGGCAAGCAACAGGATCAGGGAAACCTGAAGAAGACAACAACCTGAGGATCAGCAAGCTGATTAGTGTAATGTTGTAGATAAATATCTTTGCATCTCAAACATCTGGTACATGCTATTGAAAAGACTGTGTACTAGCCAATTTTGGCTCTTCTATAAAAGTGCAGAAAAACTGACAAAGTGATATCTTCAATATAGAAGCATCAGCCAGCATGAAGAACAGTGTCTATTACGTGTGGATATAGTATTGTTAAGATTTCTTGGGTTTACTTAATTATTGCATAATAATTGCAAATCATTTCTTATACTGTGGACAAACGGTCTTTTCTATTACTTTTCATTCAATTATGTCAGGAGCCCCTGGTGGCGCAATGAGTTAAACACTTGTGCCAGTAGGACTGCTGACGTAAAGGTTGGGTTGCTGACCTGAAGTTTGCCGGTTCGAATCCAGGGAGAGTGCAAATGAGCTCCCTCTGTCAGCTCCAGCTCCCCAATCAGAGACATGAGAGAAGCCTCCCATAAGGATGGTAAAACAACAAAACATCTGGGCGTCCCCTGGGCAATGTCCTTGTAGACCGATAATTCTCTCACACCAGAAGTGACTTGCAGTTTTTCAAGTCACTCCTGACACAAAAAAATTATGTTACTGTTATCTGGCTATAGGTCAGCATCCAGTGGTGTCATTCCATCAACACAAATTCTGTTTGTTCATTAATACTACATCAGTTTAGACTATGCATAAGGGGGAAATTCAATTCAATTCATGTTGCACAAGCAGTCACATACAGTGTCCATATATGGAGAGATATTGTGTGGCCCTTGTGGCCAGAAGGAAACAAATGCTAGTGTTTGTACAATTGGAAAAATCAACAGAGATAAATTAGCAAATTCCTTCCGAAAGCTATTGGAAATATTTTAAGTAACATCTGCACCCATTGATTGTCTATTGGCAAAATGAGTCAAACAAGTCAAATGTTAGGTGTTGTGATTCTAACAATACTTTCTCAATAACATTTTTGTCAACAATTTTGGAATTCTGTGCCATCTCTATGCATATGACACTCAACTCTATTACTCTTTTCCACCTAAATCCAAGGAAGCCCCTTGGATACTGGACCAGTGCCTAGCCGATGTGATGGCCTGGCTGAGGGCGAACAAGCTGAAATTCAATCCTGACAAGAAAGAGGTCCTCCAGGTCTGTCAGATCTGGTGGCAACCTGTGCTCGACGGGGTCACACTCCCCCTGAAGACACAGGTCCACAGTTTGGGGGTCCTTCTGGACTCAGCATTGACTCTTGCTGCTCAAGTGTCAGCAGTGGCTGGGAGGGCCTTTGCACAATTAAAACTTGTGCACCAGCTGTGACCGTACCTCGTGAAGTCTGACTTGACCACAATGGTCTATGCCAGTGATGGCCAACCTATGACACGCATGTCAGCACTGACACACCTAGCCATTTTTGCTGAAACGCTGCCGCATGCAGATTGATTGGATGACTAATGTCTTTTGTGGCCAAATTTGATGTGATTTGGTCCAGTGGTTTTGTTTTTTACTCCATGGGAATTACGCACATTACATACATACATACATATATATATATATATATATATATATATATATATATATATATTATATTTCTATTATTATTGTAGTATATTATTATATTATTATTATTATTATTATTATATTATTATTATATTATTCATTATTCATGACTACATTGAAACTACAATAGAGAGAAACTGCAAGAGATTGCATAGATTGTTGTACATGGAAATAATGGTTGTAAATAGTTTTTGATTTATTAAATACAGTTATATATTACAATTATATATTTTTGTTATTTAAACTATATATTTTGTGAAATTATGGTTTTTTTCTCGAAGTGACACACCACCCAAGTCATGCTAGGTTTTTTGGTGAATTTTGACACACAAAGTGCAAAAGGTTGCCCATCATTGGTCTATGCCTTAGTTACCTCTAGATTGGACTATTGCAATGTGGTCTATGTGTGGCTGCCTTTGAAGATGGCCTGAAAACTTCAATTGGTCCAGCGTTCGACAGCCAGACTACTAACCGGAGTGAATTACAGAGAGCAGTCAATCCTCCTGTTTAAGGAACTCCATTGGCTGCTGATCACTTTCTGGTCCCAATTCAAAGTGCAGGTTATCACCTACAAAGCCTTAAATAGTTTGGGGCCCACCTACCTTCATGATCGCATTTCCTCCTATGAACCTGCACGATCTCTTCTATCTTCCAGGGAAGCCCTCCTCTCACTCCTGCCTCCGTCACAAACGTGGCTTGTGGGGACAAGGGAGAGGGCCTTGCCTGTGGTGGCCCCTTGGCTCTGGAATTCTCTCCCCAGAGACATTATGCAAGCATCCACCCTGTCAGCCTTTAGGAAAAATCTAAAAACTTGGTTTTTTCAGTGTGCCTTTGAAGTCTGATCAATGAATCCCCAAGACAGGCTCCCCTCAGTAATAATCACGATGTCTGACGTATTTTATTCTGCTCCACCAGCCAGAAATAACTTCATTTTTTGCCCCACCCCAAGCCCCCTTTTAAATGCAGCACTTTACCTATCTACCTCACCCATTGGGTTTACAATTTATACCCTTGCACTTTGGCTCAGGTCGTTCTTGTTTAACCCTGGCTTTGTTTCTACATTATGTTTTATTATGTCATTCTGTTTTTTTGCTATTTTGTTATGTCATTGTGGATAACGGTATTTTATCTTGTCTGTTTTGTATGATGTATGTATTTTATTCTGTTTTGGTTTGTTCACTTGGACCTGGCCTCATGTTAGCCACCCTGAGTGCCTTCGGGGAGATGGAGGCAGGGGGCAGGGTATAAAAATAAAGTTGTTGTTATTATTATTATTATTACAATTATCTCAGCAGAAAGAGTTGAGATTATAAGGTTATACAATATAATCAGGCCAAAAACAAATGTGACATAAGTCTTAGACCCAAATTCATCTTCTGTGTTAAAAGACAGAAAACAGATATTGTTTTAAATGGGATGTGGTAACCTAATGCCCTCCACAATGTTGTACAATTGCTTCCATCATCCCTGACGGTTGAAAGAAGATGTGCTCAAAGATTTCCTGAAGATATCACATTGTTTAGCCCTTACCAGAATGATTATGCTCTCTGAAATGATTTTAAATTATTTCTGTAGTTGGGGTTGCTGTTAAAATGTATCAGGGTAAGATATAATTGGAATTTGTTTGTTACCAGTCAACTGGCCCCAAGCATATTTTTTATAGCTGACCTAAATTGCAACTTTCACCAGAAGAAACTCAGTTTTTTTTCCAATTGGCTGGCTACAGTACAACATTCTTTTGATCAATATTCAGGAACATCACTGTCATTCAGGTAATCTTAAAATGTGTAATTACAAAATTCAATAATTTTGAAACAATTAAATAGCTGCCCACTTTTGTTCAGTGTTTATGTGATACCAAACCACCCAAAAGGATTTATTTTATTATTTCCAAACAGTAATCAATTTGCGCTGTATGATAATTTTATAAAGCAGTGTATAGAAATGAAATATATTTCCCATTACAATGTAGAAGCTTTTGTTCAACATCCAAGGAAAAATTAACAATGCCATATTACCTATTCTGTACAATATGTTTACAATGACTACTTATTCTGCAGCATTTGAAGCCACCTGAGGATATTCTGTTTCTAACAAAGACTCAGAAAATCAGATTCAAGTCTCTCTTAGATCTCTGTGACATTATTATTAATTTAATCACAGGCAATTGCTCTGCAGCTTCCAACTTTTATTATTTAATATTCGTTTTGTATTAGATTTTAAAAGATGTTGCTTGTGTTTTAACAACTGTAGGAAGCCAGTATCCATCTGGCTTTCCGACTAGGGTTGGCTTTAGAGCCTCAAGCACTGTGCAGGTGCCTTATATTGTTTTCGAAGAATTACAGGAATGACAGACAAACAGCAAGTGATTCCCATATGGCCTCCTCTTTAATGCTAGTGTAAAGATCAGTAAAGGAACAGATGTTTCTTAATGAAATCAAAAAAGGCAGACAATATGTTCACAGTAATAGAAAATTACATTTGTGAAATGGATCTGCAAGCAGTTAGTCAGTTTGTATTCCTATTGTTAAAGGTGAGCATAAAATGAAAAAGGACTGAATCATGGAGAAATGTGTAGAGTAATTACAGAACTGCTTGTCAATAGCCTACTGTTGTCTGTGGATGGCAGAGGACATCCTTATGAGCAAGTGCAGATCCTCAAGTCATACATTCTATGGGGCACTGTCCACTGAAAGGAATTATATAAAGGATGAAAATAAGGAAGGAATAAACCATGTAATTGTTAATGTGAGTTGAATTAAAACCAAATACAGATTTAATCGCCCTTATCCAGAAAACTGAAATCCAAAATATTTCAAAAATTGAAACTTTCAGCTGCCAGCTACCTTCTTCTGCCTTTGGAGAAAGGGGAGTAGCCACATGCCCAATGTCTGCCAATGCTGGTTTGCAGTGGGGCAAGCAGACTTAAAATGGGCCATGAGAGCGAAAGATTTATATGATCTGAAGGAAACTCTATTTTTATTTTTTAATAAAAATTATATAAAAATGGGCCTATGCGAGCAAGCATGGAGTGACCTCATTGGCCACCACCTAACACTAACAAGGGTGAAGAATGGGAGCATTTACCTCTCCCCTTTCAGCTACATTGCTGAAAGGACAGAAAGTGTGCTGACAACCAGAGAAGTGTCTGGGCTCTTTGCTTTTTACAGGAGCCTTATGTAAGTAAAGTCTTTTCTCACTTCCCTTTCTTCTTTTTCCCCCCATGAGAGTTTCTTGAAGCCTCATCAGGTGCTGAATGTGTAACTAGCCCCCTTAGCCCCCATTCTTTTTCACTATATTTATGCAAAGATAGGTGTTTCAAAATTTTTTTAAAAGCATTCTGAAAATGTTATGGTCCCAAGCATTTCCAATAAGGTTGACTCAACCAATATGTTCATTTCTTCTTCTTCTTCTTCTTCTTTTGGGGGGGGGGGCTTCTGAAATAATGAAAAAGATATATTTTTGTCTCCTCTTCTAATTTACTATTTTATGTTAGAACAAGTAGTATTAAATAAGTGCATTGTCCTTGTAATTCAGATTTTACAAATGCACAATGCCAGTATAGTGGTGTAAAGCACAAAGTACAGTTTTGCTATCCAAAATTATTAAATTACACAACAGGGTTACAGGTCTCAAATTATGCTTGGGATCACTGGACTGACAACAAAGCCAGTTAGCTGGGTAAGATATTTAGTTTTGTCTGGAAAGGGGAACCAGGAAAAATGAATAGCAATTGTCATACAATAAGTAGTATTAAAAGTCTTAAGATGAGGAAAAGTAAGGTAAAGGGTAAAGGTTTCCCCTTGATATTAAATCTAGTCAAGTGTGACTCTGGAGGGTGGTGCTCATCTCAATTTCTAAGCTGGAGAGCCGATGTTGTCCATAGATGCCTTCTAGATCATGTGGCCGGCATGGAGCCGAAGTGGTACTTGTTGATCTACTCACATTTGCATGTTTGTGAACTGCTAGGTTGGCAGAAGCTGGGGCTAACAACAGGAGCTCATCCCATCTGTGGATTCAAACTGCCGACCTTTCGGTCAGCAAGTTCTGCAGCTTAGTGGTTTAACCTGCTGTGCCACCGCAGTCCCCGAGAAAAGTAAAGAGATGTTTCAATCAATCGTGTGGAAAGATTTGCCAAGTTGCCTTTACTTTTTATTGATATGCTATCCACATGATTCTCCCTTGTCTGTTCAAGCTACTTGCTTTGTCAGCATCTGAAAATGGCTATATTTGTTCCTGTATATTTGTGAATATGTAATATTGCTCAGTACTCAGCAACCTGGGAATAGATTGGATTTAGTGATGCCAATCAGATTCCAGGGTAGCAGTCCTAAGTACATCAGGGAGCAAATTTCCAAGTAAACATGGAAAAGAGACATGCAGTTTAAAACCAGTTTTGATTTTTTGGGATCCAGGTGGGGTGGTTATTTTGTCCTTGTTCAGTTTCTTTACAGCATTGAATGATTTCCAATATTTGTTGTAAACCACCCTGAGTCCCCCTGGGGAGCTAGGGTGAGATATAAATAAAGTTCATTTCTATTATTATGATTGATTCAGCTTTGACTTGGTTTGGACATGCACCAGGTTAGATCCATGATGCTTCAACTCAAATCAGCATTTGAAACTGAGAGGTTTGTGCCTGCCATTTACAATCAGTTGAAATCCATGAAAGGCAGTAGATTTTTTCTCAGAAGTAGAGATATGCATGCAGAAAGGGAGGTACATATTCATTTCAGATTACAGAGAAATGGATGCTGGAATGAACCCTATGTCTTTAATTTTATATATCAACATTTCCCTTTTGTCTTTTTGAAAGAAGTAATCTTTCCAAGTATTAGATTAAATTGGAAATTATTATGCATGGAAGTTATTTTAAGCCTTTTTAAATAGAGGAACATGGGGACATTGGAAAAATGTCAACTTAACAGTCCCATCCTTGCAGAAATAATCCATCTTTAAAAAATTAAATTAAAGCAAGCCATAAGCAACAGAATTCAACTTTTTAAATCTCTAAAATCTTAACTCTAAAGCTATTTCAGATTTTTCTTTCCTCAGCATTTCTTTATATCCAAGAAAAAACATACAGTCATGTATTTTATCAAAGTCATAATCCTTCTCTCAAAGCACAATGGCTGCAGAAATCCTTGTAAATTTGCTATAGAATTAGAAAGTGAATTTGTCACTTATTCAATGCTACTCCCTCCCTCCCATTTCTCCCTCAACCATGGTGTTTTTCCAGGAAGAAAAAAACTCTTTAAAGTGCTTGGAAACTGTGCTTTCTTTACTGAAGCCCAAAGCTCAAATCAAGCTTGGAATTCCAGTAGCTTTGGAGAGAAGCCTGCTTTTCCTTGGAAAACACCCAACTATTTGAATGGGACTGGTTTGGCTTGGATTTTGAGCTTCATTTGAAAAATGATGCATTCCTAATGCTCAGTAAATATTCTTTCAGTATCTGCATTTCTCACAACATATAGTACATCTTAAGATACCACACCATTTTCAGTTATATTTCACAGAATGAATTTGATAGCTATTAGGAAAAGACGTTAGAAGAAGAGAGGTAAGTAAAAGTCCCCAGTTGCACATTAATTTTGATATAATCTTACATGTAGATTATCTGAGATATATTGTCTATTCAGAAACAATCAGAAATAAATAATTCAGACTCATTATTTTGTTCTTATAGTTTCAGAATATGATCCTAGAATTGTAATCCTCCTTGGAACAGCAGATTTATGCTACAATGGTGGTGAAAAGGATACTTTTTGAGGTGCCTCAAAGTGATGTTTTCATTGCCATTTTTGCTGTAGTTGTATTTTCTCAACTGCTGTCATACTCATTTTCTATGGAGGTTTCTCTGTACTTACATAGTTTATATTCCTAGATATAAGTCTAGTCAAAAAATCAATCCCAGAAACCTGGGTTCACCTAACTGTGGGTCAATGTAAGAACTGTATCTCATAAAAAAAGATCTACCCCATTCTTTGAGTAGAGTGGCAGAACACAAGAAGTTAGTGCATCCTAGGAGAACCTTAAATAAGCACTGACCCTCTTTACTCTCTCTCCTGTGGTGCTATTTCTGATATCTTTGAAAACTTGGATGCAAAAATGGTAGCAGAAACCCCTGAGAAAGCATTGGCACTTTCTCATCTCAGCGGAATTATCCTCAACTTATCCAAGAGTCATATCAAAATCCAGAATTTTGGCTCCCAAACTTGCCCTTGACTTAGATCAACTCATACATGATTATATATATGGTAATAAAAATCATGGTATAATATAATCTTATTACATCACCATTCACTAGAGGACAAAAATATTTGGCAAAGTGTTGATTTTATATAGTCACTCCATAATGAGGAAATGTGTTCTATATTCATGGTGAATGCCTGTCAGAAACAGGCAGTAGTGCACACATGCACACATAAATATCTCTGAAAGAGTAGCATTTGTCACAAGAGACAAACATATTATTTATATAAAGTATTAGCAAATATGAGTTTCTCATTTTGGCACAGCTGTAGCTGCTAAGGTTTCGTGGTATGAAAATTCTTAAAATCAACGAGATGAAAAAACCGAATGAAACTGATAACACTGAACCAGGCAGAACAATAATAATAAAAATGAATCAGAAGCAATGCCTGCAATTTTGTTAATATCAATATAAATATTAAATGTCAGCTGATACACTGAATGACACACATACATTTCAAAGACATGGCCATTGCCAAAGCTACCATTATGAATATAGGGTGTTGTTCCATGCTGTGTGACTTTTTGGAAAGTCAAGGGGAAATATAAAAATAATAATAAATTAAACAATTACAGCTGGCACCATGCTATTTCTGAACACTCATCACTTGGGCAGCTGGCCATGCGCTCTGCAGAATCCCTTAGCAGACAGATGCATACAGCGCTACTGTTATGTAGGACAAAGACTGGAGGGGAAAATAGCACACAGAGACAAGTCCCTGAAGCTACTAAATATTTTCTCTGGAAAACCCTATGTATACATTCCAAAATAAGATACAAACAGCAGAGGTCTAAATACAAACAAAGGTAGAAAATTCTGGGCAAAGTTCCAAATTTTGATTTGTTTTGAAATAACAGACTATGTTTTAAAGGGAAGCTGATGTTAAATATTGTTTACCAATGAGAATCTTCATCAGATCTCAGGAAATGATATAAACAGAAACCTCAAAGTACAGGGTGTTTGAAAAAGAACACCCTATTCACTATTTAATTTAAATGGTGAATAGGGAGTTCTTTTTCAAACACCCTGTATATAGAAGCACATTACTATAGGCCAGGGGTCCCCAAACTTTTAAAGCAGAGGGCCGGTCCACAATCCTTCAGACTGTTGAGGGGCCGAATTATCATTTGAACAAAAAAAAACCAAACAAATTCCTATGCACACTGCACATATCTTATTTGTACTGCAAAACAATAACAATAACAATGAAAGACCAATACAATATTTAAAAATGAAAATAAATTTAACCAACCTAAACCTATCAGGATTTCAATAGGAAGTGTGGGCCTGCTTCTGGCCAATGAGATAGTCAGCTTAATTAGGATTGTTGTTGTTGTTGTGTGCCTTCAAGTCATTTCAGACTTTGGGTGAGCCTAAGTTTAAAATTATTTATTTACTACCTTTATTTGCTACATTTATATCCCACCCTTCCCACCCCGAAGGGGACTCAGAGCAGCTGTATGTACATACAATATATTATATTATTAGCATAGCACAATATTAGCATTATATACTACTATATTGAACTATACCACTATATGTAACATTATATGTAATATATAACATATAATTAATATTATTATATAGTATTATTATTAGTATTATATTGTATAAAATGATAATATTATCAATATCATATGTATATACAATATATTATATTATTAAAACTGATGTAAAAATATTATATTATAAATGAGGGTGGGGGCCAGGTAAATGACCTTGGAGGGCCGCATCTGGCCCCCGGGCCTTAGTTTGGGGACCCCTGCTATAGGCAATACTTGGCATTACATTACATATCCATCAAATAATGCTAATATGTCATACCCAAAGGACTTTCCAGGACATCCACTCTTGAAGTCATTTAGATAACTTAAAAATAAGTAAAAATGTATGAAGCACATTAGTTATTGTATTTAGTGTGCTTCATGAATTGCTTAAGATGAGATATTATTCACATCACTGTTTCACTAGGTTTAAAAAAAAGCTTTATGAGTAGATAGAGTTTACTCAGGAAAACAACTTTACTGAAATCTATAGTATCTCTATTTTGTATGTCAATGTACTCGTGGCAGACAGAAGACAGATGAGAAATGAGAAGGCTGCTATTGTAGATGACTCAGCTCACTAGTACATGCTTGATAATTGCTCCAGCTAAGGTGGCTAAGGTTGCTGGGACGTAGAGTTCAACAACAATAGGAGAACTTTATGATTACTCCTTCTACATAGGTGTTGACCATCTTCAAAAATCTGGAGTGCTCAATCCCATCTTCCCCTAAGAAGGATTACCCCCAGAAAAGTGGGTTGGAGACTACCACATTATATTATTACAGTGATACCTTGAGTGAAGAGTTTAGTTTGTTCATTCTTATCTCAAAGTGAATGTTCTCACTTGTGATGACTCATGGGCCATGTAGTCCCGTTCCTAGTATTGTTGTGACAGATGAAGAGGAAAACTTGGGTTTCCCACCGTTTCTGCCAGATTTGGAGCCCTTGCAGCTGCAGGATGTTTGCCCACAAGAAGTCAGACAAACAAGCCTTGAGGGAAAATCTCCCCCATTTTCTCGCCGCCTTTATTATAATCAAGATAGACACGCGCGGGAGGCGACTCACAGGAGTGCCCGGATAGCCGCCAGACAATTAGATGATTAAGTCTACTTCCCTTGGGAAAGTTTAAGGAGTCCTGCATCTGGACAGTTTAGGTTTCGGTTCTTGTTCCCCAGAGAAAGTTTGCTTTGGCGGGAAAACAAGATCCTATAAAAGTGTTTGACCACTAGGATTCCATGCGGAGTCAATTCGTCAGCTTCGGGAGTAGATTGTGTGTGGACTACGCTACTCCCGCTTCCAGGACCTTGCCCTCGTTCCAGCCCTGCCTTGTTCCCCGGACCTTGCCACGGATTTTCACCACGGACCCTGTTCCTGCTCCTCGCTCTTGTTGCCTTGAATCAAGCCAAGTTTTCCAAGAATCAAGTTTGCTTCCTAGCCTTGCTTTAAGCTCCATGGACTAAAGGACCTTGTCTTCTCCCCTCACTTTGCTTGGCAAAGTGAGTGTTTCGGTTATTGGATTACAATTTTGGACCTTAATATTTCATATTGGACATTGCTTCCTTGGACTAATTTTGACCTTTCCTGAAAGGTCTACTTCTGAACTTTATTCTACACTTGCTTTTATTAACTTTATATATTTCCACAATAAAGATATTAGATAGATTCTGGCCTCTGTGTATGGTTATTGGTGCTCTGCAGCCTGGGTCCTGACATCACTGAAATGAACTGTAATATTATTAATCCCTTCAGACCACCCAACCCCCCCCCCCCCCCCCCGTTTTTGTTATAAATAACAAATAATGTAGAAATGCATATTCACATGGAACAATAAGTTATGGCAAGGAAGCACGAAGAACAAAGTGAAGAGGCAGAATCATCATTTTCTTAATATTGTATTCATTCCAGCCTCCATTTCTCTTTTGCTTTCTGTCCCTCTCTCTCTTCATGAAGCCAAACATACCAGGAATAGAAGCCACACAAAATCAACTAATGTAAAGTTCCTCAAAGTGGACAAGACTAAAGGAGACAGCAATCTCCCAAAGTAGGCATGAGCATGAGGCACAGAGGCTGCTCCCTTGAAGCCCTAAAACTCTGTATTCTTGCACTAGCACTCCCTCTGGTGCTAGCTCTTAACTCAAAATGCTGCTCGTATGTCAAAGTGAAATCTGGGCTGAGCAACAGCTCTTAATTCAAATTGCTCTTAAGTTGGGATGTTCTTAAGTCAAGGTTCCACTGTACAATACAGTAATTAGGGGAGGGATGCAACATTATATTATTACTATAGGTTTGAACATGTAAATACTACATTTTGCCTTTAAGCATTTAACACAGGCATAACTGAGTGCAAGCATATTGCTTCTGTCTCTTAAACATTTTTAAGAAATGAAATGTAGAAAATGGGTAGGACTGTGGAAATGTTCCCTATACTTGTCTCACAGGTAGTTGAGAGTTGTGTTTTCTATTTGCACAACCATTTACATTTTGCACATTTGTTTGTTGTGTTCTTTGCACTCATTTGTACATTATAAAACATTTTTCATGCAATGTTGCTAATTATGCATGTTTTCTCCATTGACCAAAACATGTTTGTGTGAATATTTTTCAGTCATACACATTTTAGCTGTCCATATTTCAAAATGCAAGCACAATTTTCTGCACACTTTATTTCTCAAGAACCTTGAAAATGTGTGAACACTTAAGGCAAAGACACAGTTTCTCATTCAGTCTCAAGGTGTTGGAAAAATGCTACTTTCATTAAAGCTAAATGTATTTCCATCCCTGACCAAGGAATTGTATACTACTGTCCAGTCCCTCTCAGATCTTATGTATGAGTTATTTGCTCTACTTCATTAATTTGTCTTTACTATAGTTAGGGGTTATATTAGTCCCAGTAGTAACAATTCTTATTTTTAACTAGAGTCATCACTCCTTACTAAAATCCAGGAATTTAATATTTTGAAGATTATTAAAGGCAAGCTATTATGAGACTGAGGAGCTCCGGTGGCAGAGTGTGTAAAAGCACTGAGCTGGAGACCGAAAGGTCCCAGGTTCAAGCCCCAGGAGTGGCGTGAGCGGCCGCTGTTAGCTCCAGCTCCTGCCAACCTAGCAGTTCGAAAACATGCCAATGTGAGTAGATCAATAGGTACTGCTCCAGTGGGAAGGTAACGGCGCTCCATGCAGCCATGCCGGCCACATGACCTTGGAGGTGTCTCTACGGACAACACTGGCTCTTCGGCTTAGAAATGGAGATGAGCACCAACCCCCAGAATCAGACATGACTGGACTTAATGTCAGGGGAAAACCTTTACCTTTACCTATTATGAGACCACATTCAGACTACCTTTATGAACTTTACAATAAATCAAGAGAGGAGAGGAATGTACCACAATCACTTAAATGAGAGGGTGAGAAAAGACAAGTGTGATTACTATGGGTACCTAAGCATGAATACTGAATTGGCAAAACAATGTTTGAGATACCTGTTTGAGGATCTTAGTTGCATCCCTTAAACTGGAGTTGGCAGACTTTAAT
Organism: Anolis carolinensis; assembly: GCF_035594765.1. Classification (NCBI taxonomy): domain Eukaryota; kingdom Metazoa; phylum Chordata; class Lepidosauria; order Squamata; family Anolidae; genus Anolis; species Anolis carolinensis. The sequence goes on from NC_085845.1 coordinate 54,680,577, forward strand.
GGATAGAGTTGTTGCAGATATTTTACAGTCCTTCGACGCCTTTATACTTGGTTAGTCTCTTAAATTGAAGACCTAATGAACCTAAGAGCATGCTGGGTCCTGCCAATTCACAGAATGTTGGTGACCTCCTTTAACATACAGTATTCCTCACTGCATGGAAGTAGCATACTCAGAAATCATTCTTAAGAGCCTGCTTAGCAGCCACTGCTGTGCAGGAAAAAAAAATAACTTTCTAGATAATTTGATGCTGTGAAAGCGGAAGACAAGATGTGTGAAGCATCTCTCGCAGGGAGATACAATAGGCATGTACTTAACTATCTGTAAATCTGTTTTTTTTCTTCACTAGTAAAATCTTCAAAGCAAGTAATAGTTATGGAGAAAATCCATAGTGAATTCAGAAGAACAATATTTGAGTATAGAAGGAATCTGGAAAGCTTACACACAAATACTGAATAGTCATAATTTTCTTTTTCACCTAATCCATTAATTTCTTGTAGGCATCAAGTGTTCTGGTGAGCATATGTGCTGGCAAGAGCTTCCATTAACTTCAATGAAGGGAACAGCTTTGCGTGTCCAAAAAAGATGAACATATTGAGTTTCCCCCATATTGAAATTAATGGGGAAGCATTTGCTGCCACATGGTGGGGAGATCAGAGTTCACACAGTTAGATAGGATGCCATGCTTTTGAGGGTAAGATATGTAAGTGCTTTCTACACACATAAAATATTTAAATTGTTTGCTTTTCAGCAAGAATATCATGCTGTTCTGCCCTCAGTCTTTCAATTTGCTAAGCAAAAATAGACTGAAAGTTTTAGAGGTTACTTCAAGGAGACAAAGTGGCCTCTATTTTTAAAATCTCTTTTGTAGTAAATAGATGCTGGAATACTTAGCACCCAGCATGTAGATCCCCCGCTGATGTAGTTGACTAATTTGACCAAGACAGTAGCCCATAACTATAAAATGTTAACAGATACAGAGTTACCGTAGATGTCAATGTAGAACCCATGTGTTATACGCAGAAGATCACAGACAGTCTCATGCATTTTCAAGCATGTAACTCTATGTTACTTTCTCATGAAATTTATATATTTTTTCTTCCATTATGGGGCCCTTGTACTAGGCAGCAGCCACTGAGATCAATGGGGTTCTTTTTCCTATCGATCAGGAAACCACTGATTGATGTTGCCACTTCCCTTGCATGAGTGATTTTCAGTATGAAAGGAATTTAAACAGAGACTCTACTTCAGCCACTTTCATCACAGGTCACTAACAGGGAAGTGTGGGTCCATTAGTTAGAAGCTTCCTGATAGATAGTAGCAGCTATCAAGGTCTGGAGGGATTGGTGTCAGGAAAGAGTCTGGGAGCTACATATGTGGTGGTTATGTATTTGTAACTGTGCGTGTGAATTCAGACCACTGATAAAACTATGACACACCCTAATTAAAAGACTTCAAAGGCCTGGGTAAATTCTCTGCCTACCTTTTGGTAGAAAGAAAACATAGAGACACCCTGGCTTCTCACAGGAGGAATTCTACTGTCAAGGAGCAGCTGCTCTAAAGGCTCTCTCCAAGGTCCTCCTCAAATGTGTCTTGATCAAAAGTGGAGGTAAATACAGGGTGCATACTTTGCCTGGGGTCATTTTTAGGCTCCTGAGGCCTTCACACACACACCCCAATGATTTGTGGGAAATGTTTTTATAGGTTTTTTTTTAGTCTGCATCTACCCCTGAAGGGTATTATAGCCGTTTGGGGGGATAGACTAGGCCACTGCAGATGTAGGAGAAGTCCTTTAGAATCAGGAAGCAATCCAACAAACTGAATTTTCAATAAGTGCATAGTTGTACTTTTCTTGCCCAATTTTCTTATCAAATAACTCTTTCAGAGGTCCAGAAATATTAATAATGTAGAAAAACTCTTAATATGTCACCCAGTTGAAGAACAGTTTTGAAATTGTTTGCCCGTGCATATGGGAATTAAATAAATGTATATTAATATCCAACTACAATGTACAGCAAGGGAGGAACTGTTTGCTCTCCAGATATTATTGGGCTAAACCTTCTACAGCCAATGTTAAGCCAAAGAAATAACGATGGTAGCAAGTTGCTCACCACAATATTGGCAATATCATTTAGATGGCAAATCATACATCTCCTTATAAACCAGATTTATATGTTCTACTGAATGCGCAGAAATGAACAAATAAAAGAAACATATTTATACAGAATATGTTGAAAGGTCTTCTCATAGCATCAAAAACATAGGTCATAATTAACATACAGAAAAATAAAGTTCATTTTTAGATAAAATTTATTGAATAGCTTCTAAAACAAGCTGAAGTAGACATGTTTTGTGTCAAGCTTTTCCCTCTCCTCCACTGCCACATCCACACCTTCTATGATTAGCAACAGAAATGTAACCTGCTACAAATATTACAGTATGCCTCTCCAGATGGGACAAATGTGTTGGCAGGTTGCTGGAGGATACAGTATGTGTTGTCATAGTTCTATCTCTCCCCCTCACTCTGTGCTCTCTTTTTAAAATATCTGAATTATGTTTCTGATATCCTGGACTCCTTCTGGCAATAATTTTGTACATCTAATAAACCTTTTTTAGTCCTATGCAATGTTTAAAAACCAAGTCCCCTCTTCTTCTCCTGTCCCTCTCTTTTTAAAAAGTTAGCATTACCATACTAGAAGGCATCACTGCAAAAATGGAATAGTAGTTATGTACTTTAACACTATAGCTTCAAGAAAGAAATCATTAAAAAACAAAGAGAGCAGAAAGTTCTCTTGACGTTTCAATAGGACCACCTCATCAAACTATGCCCTGGCTTTAGAAAAAAACCATTTGGAAAAGTCCCAGTGAAGATCCAGGAAATCAATACCAACAGCTCCTCCAAAACAAAGAATGGTGACTGCATAGGCAGGAACATCCAGAAAAACCCAATGAGTTATATTGTCAGAGACCACACTTCTTGGAATCTATCTGGGAAATGCCCCTGATGGACCAATTCAAAAGAAAAGATTGACTATGTAAATATTCCACATAATATGCACATTATACCATGAAAGAAATGGCTTATCTATCTATAAACAAAGTGTAGTTACATGTAGATACTGAGGCTTTTTCAGTTCCTAATCTTCCAAATACCCTCTTAAAATAATTACACAGGTATTAGAAAGTTGCCATCTTTATTTTATTATAGCCAACCTTTCTCCTTATATAGAATTCAAGGTAGCATAGCACAAGGAGCACCCTGTTTAGCACCCTGTATTAATTCATGTTGATTGGATACTTAATCCATTCATTAATAACATCTTCCCCAAAGGTCAGAACATCACCACATACTGCGAAAGACAAATAATAAAGCAACAAGGTGTTCATTTGTTTGCTTGGTTGATAACTAGCCAACACACATTTGGTACCTCAAATGTTAGGCTTCTTTCTGGGTATATTTGACCTGCTAGTTCCAGTTGCTATTTGCTCACCCATTGTCAACCATGATAACCATTGTCTAAGAAACTAGAGCTGGTAATGGGCTATCCAATCAGCTCCCAAAACAACCTCAGGAACATGTCTAAAAAATAAGACATCAATAATTGTTTTCATTGGGCTGTGTTATTGCTTAGAAGAGATTGTGGAGTCTGGTCCTATCTACTATTTACTCCTATAGAACTCACACATGTTCACAAATAATGTTATTGTATAGATTCATGAAGTTCTTACACACCATAAACCAACAAACAAGATTGAAGATCAAAATGCATAGAAACCCAGAAGCTCAGTGCACACTATTTTCCTAAGATAAATTCTATTCAGATTTTATAGGTCAAATCCATCAGCATGTAAACTTTCTGTTTGTCAGAACAGCTGTCCAGTCCCAGTTTCAAACAGTCTTTGGAAACAAGACTTTTCCACTTCTCTTCATGTTAATGAAACTTCCCCCGTTACACTGCTGCACAGAAAATCAAAGGACCTCGATGAATGCAGTGGGTGGAAATGATATAACCAAATGTTGTAGAACTACAGTACTTAGCAACCCAAAGCAGCATAGCTAATGGTGAGGAATAGAAGTGGTATAAGAAGGAATTAGAAGTGGTAGACTAACAGCATCTGGAAAATTACAAGATTCGCATCCCTTGGATAAATTGTGGCTTAGGACCTCATCCCATGGGGGGGGGGAGTGAAGGGAACAGCCATACTTCGTTCTCAACCACTGAGGTTCATCGTCAGGGATGGTTAGCCATCCCATGTCCTTTATCAATCTTTCCTTTTTTTTTTTTTTTCGCTCTTTGGAGTCAGGTAGCACTTGACTCCAGAAAACACATTCTTTGCTCTGTTTCCATGCACTTTGGAAAAGGAGTCCCACCGGAAGTGCCCTTAAGTCAGGTGATGATCTCTGTGGGACTCAGCTTCCAAAACACATGGAAACAGAGCACAGACTGAGTTAGATGAGGTCCCAAGACAGAAATCAGGTGGAGATACCTTCTTTTAGTTGAGCATCTTTTAGTTGACAATCACTCTGTATAGCACTTTTTCTGGGGGTGATGTTCTGCTGTATATGCCAGGGGAAGAGAAAGAAAGGAAACAGATTTCCAATCAAGTTATTTAAATATTGATCTAACCTAAAATTTTAGAGTTAGCTAATTGCAATAGATGATGTCATTTCAGATTTTATAATTCACTCCACATTAAACTGATAAATAGACAAAATTTGATAGAAAGCATAAATACTGGGCCCTACTTTATGCTGAACTATAAATAATGGACTGGGGGAGGGGGACTTCTAAATGCACATACCTTTATTTCTTGAATTCTCTGGACTCTTTTCTTGCTGCAATTCAAAAGAAAGAGAACAGCAATTACTTTATCTATATTGTCTTTATGTCAAGAAATAAGTTATTACACAACAACCAATTACAGAAAAAAAAAACTTTTATAAACAGTTGACAATACAGGTGACATAACTGATCACTTACTGTAGGTAATTAATCAGGATTTGATAAATCAAGCCAAAACAGATAAGTAGCCAGGATTTTGATTTGGGGGGGAGGGGGGGGCTGAGTGAGAGACCCTACCAAACCTTTTGTATCATTATCCCAATACCCCCATGCATATGGGATATAGTGAGCATGATGATCAGATCATGATATGAATAAACATAACAGTTTAAATAATAAATGTAAGGCCTTCTCGCCCCTCAAGCCCCCCCCCCCCCCGGCTATATGCCTGATGTGCTGTAATGCTACAAGGGAAACAAAGTGTCTCAAATCCCAATGTTCCCTCATAGCAGAGATGCAAGGTAGGGGGTGGATATCCATAGACTACTTGGAGGAAAGAGGGGTTCATTATCCCAATCCCCTGATTTTTCCCGGGAATTTTCACTTTCTTGTTATTTGTACCAACTTGCAACAATCAAATCAAACTTCTTTCATATGCCCATGATGTCACTATCTATAGGGTTGAGACCATGCAATTGTGCAGAGAAAGCCAACTACACGTGAGTGTTATAACAAGAATGGGGAATGCATGGCCCTTCAGATGGGACTACATTGCAACCCCCATATTTACCAGCTAGTGTAGCCTGCCAGTGGTGAGGAATGATAGGAAGGTCATTGAAGGAAAGGAGGGGATTTTTTTAAAAAACTGTAGAAGGGTGTTTCCAGTGGTTGATCCATGCAATTCACTTCAGAGAGTCAGCAAATGTGTTTTAGTTATATCTAGAAGCAATTAAAATATGGCTGGCATTCAGTCCACAGAGTTCAACATTTAAATAAAATGAGCATGCAGAATGTTTTACTCAACTTGCTATTTTATTGTAAAAGGTTATATTGTGGTTTTCTCTCATCCTTAACTATTCAGGGTTACAATAAAAAAATCTTAAATGAATCAAGATCACCTAGAAAGGCTGTCTGTCCAAAGATGTACACAGTACCCTGATGAATCTTGCAAGTCATCCATCTTGCCAGCCATTTCCCTTGCCCTTGTCACAGACTAAAGCTAAAGTTGACAACTCATTTGTTCATTCATTTACATTTGCCTTCCTCTATGACACACATCTTATTTGTATCCAGGCAACCATGAGAGTATTATTCCTCATTCAAGCACTAACTGACATCATATTGCATTCTTCCAGTTTAATTTCTATGCATATTTTACTTTGATTGACAAGTCCATTCTATAAAAGTACTGATTATAGCACAAGAGTTTGGAAGTGCGACTCATGCAGAGTTCTGAATAACTCCTTGGGTGCTCAGCAGTTCAAACACACAATCTCCCATTCTGTATTGCACTACTCTCCCTCAGAAACTAACTCTGCACCTAGCCACATTCCGACAATCATACCAAAATCATACTAGGACGGCACATGAGTATAGCTCTGATTTTTGAAATGCAGATGATTTGACTATGGCTGTAAACAAAACCAGCAATTAGTATGCTTTGAGTCTTTTTATGGGTTTGATGCTATTTTACATTATAAATTGCTTTGAGATTGTTGGAAAAGCAGAGTCTAGGGGCCTCTTCACATGGGGATTTTTGCCCCATTTTGCCTCTTTTAATCATGAGGACAGGGCCTGCCATACATCATCACCTGATGCACGGCAGGCCCCGCTCACATTCCTCCCAAAGTGAAGGAGAAGCGCTGAAAGGCACTTTCTCCTCTGCTATGGGAAAGAAAGTGTGAGTTTGAGTATTTCCGACAAAGCTACCTACACTTTCCTCGCCTTTTGGCCGTGTGATGACAGAAAGGATGGCAGGGCAAGGCCATTGCCGCCCTTTCTGCCATCTGATGAGAGGAGGGAAAGAAGGCCAAAGCACCCTCTCCTGCTCCCTCCATGTGACGAGGGGAGGAGAGAGGGCTCATGGGGCACCATGAGCCACCCTGCAGCCTTTCCTTTCACTGGCAATTGTCAGCGCAACGGCATGGCCTGAAAGGGCAGTGTGAAGAGGTGGTAGGGGTTTTAAACAAATCAGGAAAGATTATTCAAACATTGCTTTGAGATTTTGGAGCATGGGGCTCAAATGTATGTAAGCTCTCACAGCACCCAGCATCCGTTGTAGCAGCTTGTTGCTTTATTAACAATGAGCCTGTCCAGAAAATGTACTGTTCTTTATCACATGCTGTTATTTATAAATGTGAAATGACAATAAAATAACAGTTAGACTGCTTTTATTGAACTACATACAAGAGATTTTCAGAACATGAACAAGAGGTATTTTCCTGTGAACAAAAAAATCATAGATAAAATTGTGTAATGAGATACAGAAACCAAATAATATGAATGAATTCATAAACATAATAAGAGTATTCTATCTGCAATACTATACCACTTGTTGATTCTGACCTCACAAATATTTGGTACAGCTTCAAAAGACTTTGCAGCTTGTGTATCTGTCATATAATCCATCCACAACAGAGAGCTTGTTCGACTATTATCAACCCCCCTCCTCTTTTTTATGGCAATCCCAGGAAACAGGTCTAGGCCCAACATTAGATAGATGGAGGGAAACATTAAAGAGGAGATGCTGCAGGGAAGGCAGTAGCAGCAACTTTCCAGCTGTGATATTCTGTTTGAATTGTATATTATGTCATATATCTGCCTTGGGCATCCTAAAGTAGCCTACTACCTCAAGGTGATGTGGCAGGGGATAAAAAGACCACTGCTAGTGTTAAAATAAGGTTGAACTTCCAGCAGTACTGGATCCTGGTTTTCAAATTAGGCAACACAACGTCTTGACCTGATCCTCTTTGGAACAAAACAGAAACAAATAAACCTACACAGGACTGCTTTAGCTTAGTGACTCTCACTCTGCAAAGATATGGATGACCTGATTCATGGATGTATTGTTGGAAAGCATGAATAATGCCCATTTCTTGTCAAATGTTTAACTTTCTCATTTGAAAGAGTAATTTACTTATGCTTCAGTCCAATATCTACTTACCTAGAAATAAACCCTAGTGAATTCAATGTAAGTTGCCTCTAAGCAGATAAACTGCAGTGTAAAATACAGTATTATCAGGATAGGACAGCAAACAATGTTTTCATATTTCCATGCAACTGCGCAAGCAGAATATCAGCCAATCCAGATTTCAATTCAGATTTTTATTTTTATTTTTTTTTAAACCGTTCTGTCTGTGAGACAAATTTGAAAGGAAAGGGAACCTTGTTAATCAACCAACAAAATATCGAGAGCAGGCAACATTTGTGATGAAACATGGGCAATGCTGCTCAGTGGTAAGCAAAAACTAAAGGATGGAGTAACCTGGTGCAGGGACAGTCAGTTTAAACACCAAGGCCCCTAGGAGAAACCCAGCTTAAAATTTGGGTCACTCCCAGATGAGCCATAAGAGAAGGAAGATTGATCCGTGGATGCCCACCCTTGCATGATCCTGAGGAGCAGTTCCAGCTTCCCCTCCTTATTTATTTATTTATTTATTTATTGCTATCCTGCTATTCTCCCAGATCAGGACTCAAAGCAGTGAACAACATGTAAACAAAGATTGCATAGCATACAAATCAACATAATCATCAGACCAAAACATATCTGATAACAAATTATAAAATCTGTAACACATATATACAAAACCAGCAAAAACACAATTTAAACATTGACTAGATTAAAAACTCCAACTAATGTTCATTCCTTTAGGCCGTTGTGCCAGAGGTCTACCATAATTTGTACATTGTACACATAAATCTGGCATTTGCAATACTACTCTTCACCTTCAGGGAAGGCCTGTTTCCATAGGAAAGTTTTAACTTGGTTCCTGAATGACAGAAAGGAGGGGGCCATTCTAGCCTCTTTAGGAAGGGCGTTCCAAAGCTACAGGGCAACCACTGAAAAGGCCCTATCTCTCGCACTTGAGACCGAGAGTAGGGCCTCTCCTGAAGATCTCAGGGCTCATGTGGATTCATAGGAAGAGATACAGTCAACTAAGTAGGCTGGGCCCAAACCATTTAGGCCTTTATAGGCTAAAGCCAGCACTTTGAATTGCACCCGGAAACAAACAGGTAGCTAGTGCAGTTGTTTTAAGAGGGGGTGGTTTGCTCCCTATACCCGGCTCCTGTCAGCAATCTGGCAGCTGATCTTTGAACCAGTTGCAATTTCTGAATGCCACGTAGAGCACGTTACAGTACTTTAATCTGGATGTGACCAAGGCATGCACCAACATGGCCAGATCAGGCTTTTCAAGGTACAGGCACAGCTGGTGCACAAACTTTTACTGTGCAAAGGCTCTCCCAGCCACCACCAACACCCGGGCCTCCAGGGTCAGCGCTAAGACCAGGAGGATCCCCAAGCTGTGGACTTGTAACTTCAGGGGGAGTGTGACCTCATCCAGTACAGGTTGCAATCCTATACCCTGGTTGGCCTTATGACTGACCAGGAATTCTGTCTTGTCAGGAATCAATTTCAATTTGTTCATCCTCATCCAGACCATCACAGCTGATAGACACTGGTTCAGGGTCGGATCCTTCACCAAAAGGGAGTGCTAGGGGTGATTACTGATCTCAGAGCTCCCCTCCAATATATCTCAGTGGAGGTCCTACCTTAAATCAGTTGTTAAGTTCTCCATGACAATATAGCATAGCCAGGGGGGAAAACCCCTTAATGAGGGGGAAAATTCCTACTCAGGCCCAAAGCAAGAAAATAACTTAAATTGTGAAAGGAGGTGGGAGGGTGGTTCAATGAAATTCAAAGTGGGAAAGGGAGGGTGTTTGGCCCCAATCCCTTATGCTTCTGCATCCAGACACAGGGGCTTCCTTCATTGGACTCCTTCATTGGACTATCTCCCTTGCCCCTTCCCCGCACTACCACCATCACTACCAATGCAGGGCTAAGGGTGGGGAGAAATCTAATTACATCAACAAAGAATAGGCGGAAATCCCTAATACTTACAATTCACTGTTATAGTTTTTGTGAGCTTTGTAATCATATCAAAGGGATTTTAGCCATTTGCTGTTTCACAGATCATTATAGGAACTGCAGCTGCAACAGCATGGAAGACGAAAAAATAAATTAGAAGCAGATTATCCTGCTGGCAGCTACCTGAATTTCAGCTGCTGCAACCTAACCTTTTCCCCGCTCATACTAAAGCTAACAATAATGCTATTTCACTATGGCATTTGCTAACCCAGTTGATTATAACAACACCACTAAAGGCAATTTCTGTGCCTTTATACATTTTTAAGAGTATATCAAAACAGCTGGAGATAACTTCATAACAAACGCACTTTTTTAACCTAGTTCCAGTCTCTCTCCTGTCAGAAGGCAATTTTGTAGCCCTTCCAAATGAATCTCTCTCAATAATTGAGATAGGTTATGCGTGGTTTTTAACTACTGTACAGTAATTACACAGTTTTAATGCTTCTAATTTTCTATATCACTTCAATTTGGTCTTAGCTGCAATTGCTCTTGGAATTTTTAGCAGCAGTTCTGTCTCAGATTGTCTCATTGCTTGCGCAGACTTTATTTTTACTTTTAAGAAAAACAAATCCATTGCACTATGCATGTATATATGGTACATGATAGGGTTTTTATTTAAAAAATTCCCAGACATACATAAAACAGTATGGAGTAATTATTCATATAAAATAAAAATACTTTTTCTTTGAATATCTGGTGTCAGCCACATGTGTCTTAAGGTTTTCCACAGAAAACTATGGAGGGGCACTCAGGAGTTCTCCTAAGATGAGAGATTTAATAGATATATCTGCCAATGTGTTTCTACTCCACTTGAAGTCATTATCAGAGTATACAACTTGGGCAAATTAAACAGGGACAGTTTGCACTAATAGGCCAAGCTTCAATATGTGCCAAAGATTTATTGGTCAATCTTTGATATTAGTGGGAAAACTACTCAACTGAATGGATGGCAGCTTGTTAAATGTTCTGCTTTAAATGTGATTTTTAATTTGTATTACAACTTTAAGAACCTCAAAATATACTTTCAAATGTACATCAGTTTTACTAACAACTTTCAATATTTAAAAATGACTACCCTTTTTGAACTTAAGGTCCATAGCAGAAGAAAACTGCTATAACCTATTCATATAAGTTACCCACACACACACCAGATTTCAAAAGAAAACAGAAAGACTAAGGAAGGTTTACAAGAATTTGGGTGTAGGTTTGGCAATTATTCATATAAAAGAAAAATTCTTTCTCATTGAGTTCCTTGTTCCCCACATAAATTCACTAAATTTAACAGCTGTGTGAGAGACAGGTTTTGGGTGGGGTTTTTTTTAACTTTTGTGTAGTTATTATATCCTTGGTGTCTTTGGGAAGGAGGGAAAGTGCAGGTCGTTTTGCATCATCAGAGTTAATTGAAGATTCATCCTGGTGTTAATGAAATCAGAAATGGCCCATCAAAGCCCCAGATTAATTTAACACAGCAGCTGTAGATAGGCCTACCTAGACTTAAAGAACATATTTTGCTGTATTTTACTGGCATACATTTACATCAGAGTTGCTTGAGTTAAATACAACTCAGGAGTTAACACAGTGGAAGAAGGAGAACCAATTACAGTCCATTGCCAATCAAGCTCTGCCTAATAGAAAGGAATTCTCAAATTTAAAACATTAGTGTGCTAATATCAGCGATTTAGTAGATTTCCCCTCACTGCTACCACAGAATTACTTACAGATTGGATGTTGTATCTTGGATATCTATTTTCAGCTTCAGGTCCTTAAAGAGGTTATTAATATTAGGAATAATACTTTTGAATCTATTACACACTGGTGGAAAAGAGAGTTTTTCTAGAGATCATGCATCTAGTTCTATGTACAAAGTTGTATTATACCTTTGGTCAAGGGATTTGGCAACTAAAAATATTAAAAGGTTAACAAAAGAAGACTGATATTGGGGGTAAGGCAGGGGGGAGGATAAGAAGCAATCCACGTGCAATCCAGTGCTTAATCGTGCTTAGTTGTGCTTAAAGGAAAACAGCCATGAAAATTAATCTTTCACTGAATAAGTAAAAAAATCATGGATCATATGACAGGTCACCAGAGCTGAGTCCAATAAAACCATTGTTTGAGAAATATAGATAGCCTAGTTGCAAGTTCCAAAAACAGAATGTGCAAAAATTAGGGCTGATCTTCTCAAGCTCATGGCAAAAACAGCTATTTATGATATGTAAGCTGGTTGAGAATATAACATTTTTCATATCATAATAGGGGTGGAAAGTGTATTCAAAAATATTTAGAAAATGGTCACAAAATCTGTTTCTCAAAAGTTGGGAAATTCTGATGAGAACTCTGGGCTGACAGGAATTTAGAAATTATTCTACACAAAATGTGTGTGTTTTTCTGTGCAAAAATTTGCATTTTTATGAGAATAGTACACATTTTTTTATGGAAAATGCTGTTTACTTTGCAAAACCATCACAGTCTGCACAGTCTTCAAAGATATTCTCACAGTAGGAAGGTGATTGCTAAAATTACTTGTTGCCCGCTTTGAGAATGAAAATGATGAAGAATTACATTCCTGTAAAAACACCAGTCCAGCAAATAGAGCTATCAGTATTCTCTAACAGGTAAACTGTAATGGTATCTAATTTGAAGTAATGTAATGGATGTGATAATACATGAAATGTCTGTTAGGGTTGTATATGTCCCTGAAATGAAAGAGGAGTCATGTACCTAAACTGAAAATCCTAGTTAATGTAATGATCCTTTTTGTATGTGCATGTGTGTGTGTGTGTGTGTGTGTGGGAGGAAGAGTTAATAAACATATTATCTCATTTAGTTTTCCATTCCTTAACATTTCAGTACTTATGAGGGTTTTAACAGGAAAGTTCAGATTAAGTGTCCTGTGGGATAATGGCGCTATTCAGAATTTTGTGAAATTTAGGTGATAGTAAATAACATAGAATTCTAGTTAGATGCAGGTTACCTGACAATTGGCAATAAATCCTCAGATAAAGAGAAAGTGGAAACCACTTATTTCTGAACAAATTTTTCAATAGTGTGCAACATTTAATATTCAGCTTGTCTATGATTTCTTTCAAGTTAAGAAATATTATGTCTATTTAGAAAAATAAAGGGATATATATATGAACATTGGAAGCTGCCTTAAGAAGGGTATTTTCTAAGCAGCCTGCATGAGTGTCCTTCACTTACAAAAAGGTTGGTTTTTGAAGAGCTTTCGTTGAAGGATGCTTGTATAAGCTAGTAATAGAGCAAAACAGACCTCTCAAGGTAACGATCACATTCATTAGCTGATCAATTAATTTTTTTAACAGACACAGAATTGATATAAAATGGCAAAAGACCTTACTGCTACAGACTTGATAATTACAGTTCTGAATAGTCTTCACTGAAACAAAACTCTTACTAGTTTAATAATAATCTGCTGTTTCAAACAGATCCCAGCATTCGTAACTACTGGCAGTTGTAGATCAGACTGCTGAAAAGTAAAGCCTAAAATATCTGGAGGAGAACATCCATTTAAAAAGGCTGTTCTTGACCCTTTCTCATTAATGTGTCAGTGTTCCACTTATATAGACTTTTTGATCACATATAGGATCATTAAAAATACCATGTATTCAGGGCCGTAGTCAGAAAAAATTTCGGGAGGGGTTTTGAAAATTTGGGAGGGGGGAGGGTTGAACCCCTAAACACACACACACACACACACCGGTTACAGGCCTGTCAATATCTGCTTGAGATAGTGCCTGGAGGGACTCTTAATTTTTTGCATCTCATAGACTTAGCATGGGGATTTGGTTAACCAGTTAAAATTCATGAGTAAACCAGGGTTTTTTTTATCTGAAAAATTTCAGGGGGGGGCTGAACCCCCTAACCGCCCCCCCCCCTCCGGCTACAGGCCTGCATATATCAGCAGGTTAAACTGCAAAATCCCAGGTATCCTCTTATTCTGCTCCATGCATAGACATATTCTAAGACATATATATTAGAAAGCAAATCTTTCAAATATCTGCTTCCCCCATATAATAGGATAGGTGGATATTTTAATGTCAGATTTAATAGTTACTACTATTGCTAAATGAAGCATGAAGATGCTGTATCAAGTCATACAGAAATTATTGTGCAGTGTTCCAGAGAAAGGCAAGACTGCTTGGGAGATAAAAGATTAAAAGCAAATTTAGTTTAGAGAAGACGGTGAAGGTTTGTGACCACCATCTTGGGGTCAGCTATCTGAAGAAACCAACAAAACTGTAAACAGTGCCAATAATTTATTTCCCCTTCCTTTAACTATTGTCATTCAAACTAAAGTTATTTTTTAAAGTTCCTTTCCAAAAAGAATGTTCAAAATTATTCATATTATTTTAAATGTATGTTGTCCAGCTGTAGGTGGGCATGTACATATGTAAAACAGACCATTCTGTTTTTCAAGCTACTGATATATTGAGCAGTCTGAACTTTCAATGAGTCTCATTTATTGTCAAGGATAGAATTTATGATATATTTCTTACCATGGGATTCTCTCCACACACCCCACACCCCCTTCGGGAACCCTGGGCAGACAAAGAGATTGAGCATAGAAGAGGCCTGTTGGGTGTGATGTACAGATATAGCACTCTTGCTCTTCTTGAAATGATAAACTCAAACTCAACATGAAATTAATTAGAAAACTCCCTGAGGAAGAAAGAGGGAGAAAATTAAGAATCTATTCATGACAGGAAGAAAACATTTGAGAAAACAGAGGACATACTTTTACACAAAAATAACTGCCAACAGGTTTGGAAGTCCATGCTAAAATCAGTTGGAATAGGTTTGTATGCAGAGGAAACAGATCCAAGGGCATGCCACAAGCTGTTTAACGGATTTTCTTTTCCATGAACACAATCCAAAAACAGTGCATGCACATGACATTAGCTGTGATATGATGAAGCAGATCAGCCTCAGTGAAGGTAGCATAACTGAATATAATTTAGATAATCTCATTTTAGGGCAGAAAATGTAGCTTATATGAAATATTTTGGACACATATCTTCTTAAAGAATCTTTACTGCACTAGGTAAATCACAAGGAATGTATAGGAGCCGAATAGTGGACTAAACATGCCCCTATTTTCAGTGTATCCAGTATGTTCAGTCAATAGAATCTATTCAGCATAAAGTATGCTCACAACATACTTTTCTGTTGAATCAATTCCAATCATAGCTCCAATTTTTTCTGCTTGCCAGAATACAGTTCCAAAGAAAGACATCCAATGGCCTTGTCAGATGCAGTGGCCCATTTGATTCACAGTTCCTTTGGCTTCAGATCCATGATAGCGCTAACAATGATCTTAAAAATTGTGTGCACATTATCTCTCAATGTAAAGTTTTCACCATAACTAGGAATCTATGCATTCTAGAACCTTGGTGGACCACTGTGGAATCTAAGGTAAACATAGAAATTTAGGCAGCCTTTAAGTGAAGGCATTGGCAGAAGGCAGCTGGAGAATCATAGAGTTTGAAGAGACCACATGAGCTATTCAGTCCAACCCTCTACCAAGAAGCATGTGATTTTCCTGCTTCTTGGCAGGGGGTTGGACTGGAGGGTCCATGAGGTCTCTTCTAATTATATGATTCTAAGTTAAAATTCCTGCAAATGATTGGAGGCAACCTGTCTTATCCATGAGCTGTGCTAAGATATGAATTCCTTGGTCTGCCATGTACAAAAGCGGGCTGTGGGCATTTGTCATCATCTTTTCCCAAATCCAGTTTTGACCTAGAACAATCAATGATATGGCAGATTTTGAACTGGGGAGTTCTTAACCAGTGCTTATAGTTTCTTGTATGTAATCCATTGTCTTTGATCAGCTCCTCATACAAATTCTTGGAACAATATATCGGTACTATTTGTAGGTGAAGGGGGAATTCCTAGGGATAGAAAAACTCTTCCTCATCATTGTCTAGAAAAAGAAGGTGCTCTCAAACAGCTTATATCCTCAGTGCCTGGCTTTCAGATGGGTTCTTGACCTAAAGGTACTCTGAAAGTGTTGCTTTGGAAAATCACATGCAATTTGCATGGACCATTACACTGGCATAGTACACCAACAGTATTCTGGCTATGACCCACTTTCGTGCACCTGGTTGATAGTTAATCTAGATAGTTCAAGAGAAGGTGCATCACCTTCTCTGTCCCTTACCATCCCACTTCTTACTGATATGTTATTTTTCCCTTCTGAATAAATATGTCTTCACTCAAGAGGCAATTTGAACATTCTCCAGTTAATCATATTTTAGGGGATGTATATAGAGTCAATAAAGAAGAAACAGCAATGCTGATGAGATATGGATGATTGTTGAGTCAATGATCAACATAATTTAATGCAGCATTAAAAACTAGGTCCTCTTGGATCCCATCTCAGGAGAAAGGTGGTAGGGTGTAAATTAGATAGACAGAGAGATAGATAGAGCTCATAAAAAGAATGTGACTTGTCAAAAAGAATACAGAATATTCTTTTTGAAATTGAAAACAGAATATTTAAATGAGGATTTTCAATAGAAATATACAAGTCATTCTACTAGTGTACTCTCAGTGCTGAAAATAATCAAGTATAAAAGTTATACCACTATTGATTATTAGAATTCCTAAATACTACACTACATATACAGTAGAGTCATCCAACATTTGCTTATCCAATGTTCTGGATTATCCAACACTGTCTGCCTTTTAGTAGTCAATGTTTTTATAGTCAATCTTTTCAATACATTGTGATGTCTGGGTGCTAAATTCGTAAATACATATAACATTGCTGTGTATTGAACTGCTTTTCTGTCAAATTTGTTGTAAAACATGATGTTTTGGTGCTTAATTTGTAAAATCATAATGTAATTTGATGTTTAATAGGCTTTCCCTTAATCCCTCCTTGTTATACAACATATTCACTTATCCAACTTTCTGCCAGCCCATTTATGTTGGATAAGTGAGACTCTACTGTAATACCATCACTTTGAACATATTACTTTTAGGATAATAACATAATGAACACCATTCCTTTTACCACAACCAGCGTGTTTCCCTGAAAATAAGACACTGTCTTATATTTATTTTTTCTCAAGAAGAAACACTATGGCTTATTTTCAGGAGATGAGGTATTCAAGCGCTCAGACAGTGTAATGGCCAGATGCCTCTCTCCATTTGGAGGGGGCTGCTGCTCCTGTGAGGGAGGGAATACTGCGGCACCCAAACCCTGTGACAGCAGGACAGATGGCCCAGTGGGTAGCGCTCCGACATCCTCCTCTGGCAGCAAGAGCACTGAAGAGAAGCCCTGCAGCTGTGCTGTGGGCAGGGTAGGGGTCTGAGCAGGTCCTGTCCCTTTCGCCTTCTTGCAGCATTTCCCCATACCAGGACTTGCCACTGCTCCTGCTCCCTCTGTTTGGGAGACTTTGGAGTGCCTTGCACTCTTCCCTTGCTTGAGCAGGGAAGAGGGCATGCTAGTGTGAGTGGTAAAAATTAGCCACGGCCGTGGCAGAGGGAAGGGGCAGCTGCCTTCTTTACTGCTCCACACTGGTACGCCACATAGCCACGTCTATCACTATGTCTTATTTTGGAGGTATGGCTTATATTGCGCAAATGCTTAGAAATCTTGCCCCAGCTTTTTTTATGGGTATGTCTTATTTTTGGGAAAACATGGTGCCTAATATTTTTCTGGAGTAATAACAAGTAGTTTTTATTAGCAATTTCAAAAAACACTATATTTGGGAGAAATTGAAGTCATTTTTGTATTTTCAAAGCTTATTAGTAATTAGGAATGTATCAGGTTACCTTTTAAAGAATCAGTGGTGACTGTTTTAAAAGGTCTTATTAAAAAGCTTTACTTTAATATACCACAAACTATTAATTGCTGTACATCCTTTGTAAAGAATATACATGAATCTGTCCTCATTTGCTTTCATGTTCCATAACAAAAAGGTGGAAATCCTGTGTGTGCTAACCAAAGTAATATCAGAGGAATTGCACCGTGTTGCATCATGTTACGTTTCATCATCCTGTGTCAGCCCAGACCACTGAGGTGTAGCAATGCACAGCACACCAGAACTGAAAAGCGGCCTCTCTTTTGTAGCAGGCAAGCTGTACTCATTTGAGACTTTTCAATACACAGCAGATGAAAAGGGCCTTGTGATGAGAAGAGATTCTGGATGGCTGACCACACAAATTGCTATTCTGGCACATTATGAGCTCTGAGCTGCTTGCAATATATCTAACCTGGCACTTTAAAAAAACTGATTTAAGTGCACTGTAAAGCTTTAGTAAAAGTAAAAATATAATCTTTCCTTATTTCAGGTTCTATAAATGGAAATGCAAAGCATACTTATCTGGAAACCAAGTAAATTAAAATCAAGAAGATTTACTTCCAAGAATTAGGGTCAGGATGGCACTTTCTAGATAATGATAAACCCAATCTTGACATTGTCATCATGCAACAGTGATATGCTTCTGGCTAAACACTACGGGCATAATTTTGAACTACTGAACATGATGCTCTTTCCTGGTTTAGGCATAAAGACAAATTCTTAAACATTATAAGCATAGATGTCAGAGACAGAACGCCACCAAATAGAGTACAACACAGTTTATTAAAGTTACAGAACACAAAAATGCCCGTAGTAAACAAAGGACTAGGCAAACACTTGTCTTCAGTGTGAAAAGTAACAGAAACAGCTCTGTTTGAACTAAAACGGTTCGAAGGAATAAACCGGATTAAACAGGAGTTTAATCCGGATTAACTCAAAAATGCTTACTTCAGCCTGGCAGTTTAAACAAACAAAAGTTGGTAAACAAAGGTCAAAATGAACATCAAACGCTGGCAGCAGATTTCTCTCTGCTACCAAAAAGCTACAGATGAGTAACTTAGGCTGTTACTCCTCTGTGCAACGAGCGAAATCCGGGTCCAGGCACATCAATCAGGATCACGGCGGTCAGCAGGGTCCCAGTCCGGTCCGAGGTCGAAAGCCAAGTGCGGGCGTCTAAGTTCCACGAGTTCCACCGATAGCCACAGAAGGGATAGTCCAAGGTCGTAGTCAGTCAGTCAGTCCAGCGTCAATCCAGAGTAGGTAATTAATGTCCGTCAAAAAGACGACGGAGGTCCAAGCTATCAAGATTAAACACAAGTTGCACAGAAAAACCCCACACAGTTCCTCCCGCCGTCTATGCCCAGTGTCCTTGGTAACTTACGTATCCAGCAACGAATCACACCCGTCTTCAGGAAGTTCCCCAACAAGAGCCCAAGCGTTCGTCCAGATTACCTTGCCCAACGCAACTAGCCATTGATCCTAAACCCCATTTTATCCCAGTTCATAACTCCTCATCGCTGTCAGCTGCTATCCTAATTCCAGGTGCCTCATCATCATCATCCTCATCAGAGCTAAAACACCTTTGACTACGCCCCACAGCATCCCCAGCTGCGGATCCCGCTCCATCCCTCCAGCCCGTCCATGGGTCTGATCCTGCAACCCGCCAATCGCCTCCCATGCTATCAGTGCCGGTGACACCCAAATCCTCCCTCGCATGAGTCCACTCCATGTCATCCTCCTCTGAGCTAACCATCTCTTCCTCCATTCCCTCGGTAAAACCCTCAAATGAGTCTTCATCTGTTGGTTCTGCAAATAAGTCCCGGAGCCGTTTCCTTTCACGCTCCTCAAAAGAGTCTGACTCTCGAGGAGTCTTACGACCCCGTCTCCCAGTACCGGAGCCAGAAGGCTCAACCATAACAATAGATCACTAATTAAAATAAACTGGGTCAAAAATGCATTTAACTCGATTAGCCTAGTTTTTTTATGATGAAAGCCAGTTTTCTGCCATGTTGTATGGTTTAGTTAAAATGCAAAAATTATTTTAAATTTTATGCTTATCTTGTGTAGTATTTATATTAGCCCGTATATTCTCTCTTACTGACTTTCAAGAAATAGGAATATGGTGAGTTACTTTAAATAATTGCAGTTTTAACTGCAGGTAATACCTTTTAGGGCACTGAACTAAGCTGTAACAAATTATGCCTAACAGTAGTTTTCTAGTCTCTGAATGGAATAGACATGGAGCCTATGCAACCAAAGCTACCTCTATATGTTAGAAATGCTCAGCTAGCCTTTCTCTCTCTCTCTCTCTCTCTCTCTCTCTCTCTCTCTCTCTCTCTCTCTCTCTATATATATATATATATATATATATACACACATACACACACACACACACACACACACCACACCACACCTTCACTCTGAACTGGTTAATAAAATAACTTCATTGTTAGCACTTCAAACAGGTTCAGCTTAGTTTCTTCTAAGGATGGAAAGAAATCTCACAATTTTGTCCCACAGTTGTGAATGTACTATCAACATCATGGGAGACTCCCTAAAAATGATACATTTTTAGAAAAACTAAACTATCGTAGCCCTAAAAACATTGCCCAGAAACAATTTTGCACGGAAACAGTATATTTGTGTTTGGTCATGAACAAAATACTCTTGAAAACAATGTGTTTTTTCCCATCAAACAATTTTTCTGACAAAAAACCCCAAACTCCCAAATCCACAGATTTTAAAGTGTAAAGCACTTATGATCTCACTCAGCAAGGAGACAACACCTAAAGATCTGTGTTCTTGTGCGTGAGACTGAAATAAGCAAAGGTTTATATCCCTAATACCTGCCCTATGTTGTGACATTAGAATTACAGTAGAAGAGAAGAGAGTTACAGATAGCCATCTAAAATTAGACTTGAACTTGAATGACACTACAGTGGAATAAGCTGGTGAGAGAAAGAAGAGAAACTGAACATACTCCGAGGGTTTTTTTCTTCCTAGTTGAGAGAACACAGTGCTTATTTATTTCCATTATGAGGTCACATATGTGATTTTACTAGCCCTCCTCTTCTAACAAACACATTTTCTTTTTTGCCAGAGGTTCTGCAACCAAGTAAGAGCAACCTTACTCCTGTCAAAATTGTATAATTATGGATAACAGTATACCATAATGCACATCTTCTATTTAAGAGAAAGTAATGGGGAAAATAAAATATGCTTTAAAGCAATTGCTTCACTACAATTAAGCTTATATATATGCAAAAGCCCCAAACAAAGACAGATAAGCATATCAATTTCCCCGCGGCCCCTGCCTAGGGTGAAGTCACTTAATCAGCAGGTTGTAAGTAGCCCCTCAAGGAATTCTATATTTCAGCAGCAGTTAAACTCATTTTCCCTGATTAGCACCAAGGTGAAAAGCTGCTGCAGGCATCTTCTAGCTTCATGCTATCTTTATATTCTCGGAAATAATTTCCCTGGATTAATCACATTTTAATGCATTAATTTATTTACTCACTTCTTCACATAGGACAGGATGGAAAAATTATCACAGAATCATAAAGATGAAGGAGACCACAAGGGCCATCCAATCCAACTTCCCAGCTATGCAGAAACACACAATAAAAGCACTCTCGACAGATGACCATCTAGCTTCTGCTTTAAACCTCACAGAAGGAGACTCTACCACAATCTGAGGCGGCATATTTCATTACCAAATAACTTTTATAATAATAATAATAAACTTTATTTATACCCCGCCACCATCTCCCCAACGGGGACTCGGGGCGGCCATGTCCAGAACAATACAATATAACAAAATATAATAGAACAACAAATTAAACAACAAATAGAACAAGCACATTAAACAACACAATAAAAGAAAATATACACTACATTAAACAAGATCAAAAGACCAATAAAACCAAGGGCGGGCCACGTGAACACTAGGTTAAAACTCGGGGTGAGAAAGGAAGTAGGAGTAAAAACCACAGAGGACAGGGTCATAAAGTGGCGGTGCAATCTGGAGGACAAATATTGAAGGATAGCAGCAAAAGGGATGTATGTAGTGATTACTCTCCAAAGGCACAACGGAAGAGCCATGTTTTTAGGTCTTTCTTAAAGGCTGCTAATGTGGGGGCAGTGAGTTCCACAATCGGGGGGCCACAGCAGAGAAGGCCCTCTCCCTTGTTCCCACAAGGCGGGCCTGAGATATCGGCAGTGGTGACAGGAAAGCCTCCCCTGAAAAAGTTCTTCCTAATGTTTGGATGGAATATCTTTTCCTGCAATTTTAACCCATTGCTCTGATCCTCATCTCCAGAGCAACAGAAAACAAGTTTCAATGTGACAGCCTCTCAAATATTTAAACATGGCTATCATGTCCCCTCTCAGGCTTCTCTTTTGCAGGCTAAACATATCAAGTTCCCTAAGTTGTTTTTCCTAGTATTTGGCTTCCAAACTTTTCATCATTTCTCTGGACACATTCTAGTGAAAAGTGTTTCACCTCTTTTATATGCATTAGCTTCAGGTTTGAGGTCAGATGCCCTCCTCCCATTATTTTTCTTCTACACTGATGGGATTTTAAACATAATTTTAAGTCCCACAATGCTATTATTAATTGCTATCTTACAGAAAAAATAAAATATATATTCTCAATTATCTTATATATTCACATATAAATCTAGAAATTTTGCTAACCTAAAAAATCTGGGTCGACTTATGCATGGGCCAATGTGAATACTGTACCTTGTAGCAAATAAGTGTTGTTTTGTTTTCAAAAAAGAGAAAAAAACTCAAATAAACAGTAAAAAGAAGGGGAAAGAAGGGAAAGATAGGGAACACGACAGGATATAGTATGTAAGTAACGGAGCCATGTTAAATAGTTCTACACATGACTCTATTGTATCATCAAAGACGTGGGGGTGGGGAGGAGTATCATTATACATGTTCTTGAGTATAGGAAAAAGGTAGATAAAATGAAAAAAAGTTTCAACTATGATGTCTTCTCACATATAAGTCTAGAAATTTTGCTATCCTAAAAAAATCTAGGTCAATTTATCCATAGGTCAATGAATACTGTACCTTGACTCTTATATTTTTAAAAAAGAATAATCCCAATCTTTGAGTTTAAAACATTTCTGAAGATGGGGCCAGCTGTCCGGGCTGCTGCCACCATTCAGCAAGGCCAGAAGTGGTGCCATAGTAGAAAGAATAGAAGGAGTTAGTACTACAAGAAGTACTCACCCCTCTACCCCCATCACTATGGTGCCACTTCTGGCCTTTCTGAACAGCTGGGTAGGGAAATGATGGCAGTGACTAGGGGCAGCTTAGACCCTACAGTGGCAGTGTTGCCATCCCTTTTCTAAAGAATGGCCCATGGGTCACATCAAAATCCACAATTCTGGCCCCCCAGACCTGCCCTCAATGTACACATGGTCAACTTACACATGAGTATATATGGTAACTGTCAATGACAGTTCATAACAGTGATCCCAGGAAAGCAGGAGTCCCAGTGGCACTCTTTAGGGTTTTGGGATCCTGGCAATTAACCACTGATGGTCAACAATAATACAGGCTTTGGCTCTATATGCCTTCTAATATTTTAATGCATTGCCTGCCTTACTTTGCAATCCTATGTTTGTTTAACAAAAAGTAATCCCCCTTGTTCTGAAAGGTGTTACTTTCTGGTAGATATGAAAGAAAAGTAATAATAATAATAATAATAATAATAATAATAATAATAATAATAATAATAAAACTTTATTTATATACCGCCCTATCTCCCGGATGGGACTCAGGGCGGTTTACAGTCATAAAAGCAACACAAACATTACATAACAACATAATACACATTATTAAACAAAGTAAAATAATACAATTATAACAATAAATCACACTTACATGACCAGATCAAGGGGACGGGAACCATAAAGGGAAATCTTATGCAATATATTCAGGCTCAGAAGTCGGCGGTAGTCCAATATAATTACTCAAAAACCTGCCGACACCACCAGGTCTTCAGTTCCTTATGGAAATCGGATAATTTAGGGGAATGCCTGATCTCTTTTGGCAATGCATTCCAGAGCCGGGGGGCCACTGCCGAGAAGGCTCGTTCCCTCATCCCCACCAGCCGCACTTGAGACGGTGGTGGGAGCGCGAGAAGAGCCTCCCCAGAAGATCTCAAGATCTGCACTGGCTCATAGGAGGAGATGCGATCACGGAGATAGGTAGGGCCCAAGCCGTGTAGGGCTTTATAGGTCAAAACCTGCACCTTGAATTGGGCCCGGCAGTTTATCGGCAGCCAGTGGAGCTGCTTTAATAGGGGCATTGTGTGCTCCCTATAGCCGGCTCCCGTTAGAAATCTGGCTGCCGATCTTTGAACCAGTTGGAGTTTCCGGGCCGTCTTCAGGGGCAGCCCCACGTAGAGAGCATTGCAGTAATCCAGTCTGGATGTAACTAAGGCATGGACCACTGTGGCCAAATCAGACTTCTCGAGGTATGGTCGCAGCTGGCGCACAAGTTTTAAATGTGCAAAGGCCCTCCCAGCCACCGCCGACACCTGGGCATCAAGCGCCAGAGATGAATCCAGGAGGACCCCCAGACTGCGGACCTGCGCCTTCAGGGGGAGTGCAACCCCGTCAAGCACAGGTGGCCACCCAATACCCCGATTGGTCCCACGACTGACCAGGAGGGCCTCTGTCTTGTCTGGATTAAGCTTCAACTTGTTAGCCCTTATCCAGTTTGACACAGCTGCCAGGCACCGGTTTAGGGTCTGAGCTGCTTCCTTGGAGTTTGGTGGAAAAGAGTAGTAGAGTTGAGTGTCATCTGCGTAGACATGGCACCGAACTCCAAAACCCCGGATGACCTCTCCCAGCGGTTTCATGTAGATGTTGAAAAGCATGGGGGAGAGAATGGAACCTTGCGGGACCCCACAGGTCAAAGGCCAGGGGTCCGAGCAGGTGTCCCCCAGCTTCACCATCTGGGAACGACCCTCCAGGAAGGAACGGAGCCACTGCAAAGCAATGCCCCCAAGACCCATTCCCGAGAGCCGCCCCAGAAGGATACCATGGTCGATGGTATCGAAAGCCGCTGAGATGTCCAGGAGAACCAGAAGGGATGCACTCCCCCTGTCTAGTTCTCTGCGGAGGTCATCCACCAAGGCGACCAAAGCCGTTTCAGTCCCATGACCAGGCCTGAAGCCAGACTGTGACGAATCCAGATAATCGGTCTCAACCAAGAATTCCTGGAGCTGAGAAGCAACCACTCTCTCCAGGACCTTGCCCAAAAATGGGAGGTTGGAGATTGGCCGGTAGTTGTTCAATAATAATGAATCTAAAGTCGCCTTCTTTAAAATGGGCCTCACAATTGCCTTTTTAAGGCAAGATGGAACATGCCCTTGCTGCAAAGAGGCATTGATGATACCCGAAAACCAATCAGCCAGCCCCCCACCGGCGAGTTTGATAAGCCAGGATGGGCAAGGATCTAGGATGCAAGTGGTCGCCCTCACCGCCCCAAGAACCTTGTCGACATCATCAGGCTGAACAAGTTGAAACGAATCCAATAAAATCTGACAGACAGGTGCCTCGGTTACATCCCCTGGTTCTGCACTAATGTCAGCGTCCAAGTCGGAGCGAATTCGAGCGACTTTGTCTGCAAAATGATGTGCAAATTCGCCACATCGGGTTGTCAGGTGATCAGAAGGCCCCTCCTCCTCAGGGGGATGGAGGAGCTCCCTGACCACCTGAAACAACTCTCTTGGTCTATTAGTTGCAGACGCAATGCACGCAGTCGAGAAAGTCTTTCTGGCTGCGCGCATTGCCATGGAGTATGCCCTAAGAGAGGCTTTAGCCCGTGTTCGGTCGGATACACTTCGAGTTCTCCGCCAACGGCTCTCTAGCCCCCGCCTCGTATGCTTCATCACTGCCAGCTCCCCAGTGAACCAGGGGGCTGGTTTGGACCGATGCGACAAGAGGGGACGCTCAGGGGCGATCGTGTCTATTGCCCTAGAGACCTCCGTGTTATAGAGATCTACCAGGACATCAACAGGATCGTCTGCCAGCATGGCAGGAAAATCCCCAAGAGACGTCAGGAATCCATCCGGGTCCATAAGTCTCCTGGGGCGGACCAGCTTAATGGGCCCACCACCCCTGTGGAGGTTAGAGGTTACAGTAAGTCTAAAGCTGATCAGGTGATGATCGGTCCATGACAATGGAAGAATTTTTTGCTCTTCCACACCGACATTTCCCTCGTCCGCAACAAAGACTAGGTCCAAAGTGTGGCCAGCTACATGGGTGGGCCCTGATATCACTTGGGACAATCCCATGGTCGTCATGGCAGCCATGAAGTCCAGAGCTGCGCCAGACAGGGCGGCCTCCGCGTGGACGTTGAAGTCTCCCAGCACAACAAGCCGCTGAGACTCCAACACCACGTCGGAGATCACCCTCGCAAGCTCTGGCAGGGAGACTACTGTGTCGCGGGGTGGTCGGTATACAAGTAGAAGCCCCAGACTGTCCCGGTTACCCACTTTCAGATGGACACATTCGAATCCTGAAAATTGCGGAACAGAGCACCTGGTCAGGATGATGGAATCATGATAGACCACCGCAACCCCGCCTCCCCGCCCCCCAGGTCTGGCCTGCTGATGCACTCTGAAGCCTGGTGGACAGAGCTGGGTAAGGTTTACCCCCCCCCCCAGCTCATCCAACCAGGTCTCAATAATGCATGCTAGGTCTGCTACTTCATCCAGGATTAAGTCCTGAATGGCAGCTGTTTTACCATTCACAGACCTAGCATTTAACAGCAGGACCTTAAACCCAGGGGGGCTGTCATGCTGGCTCTCTAACCTATCTCGCTTCAGGGTCGCAAGAACTCCGTTGCACTTCTCCCTGAGTTGGTGTGTTCGATCACATCTCCGCCTCCCCAGTACAGTCTCAATGGTGGATCCCCGGCTCTGGAAAACAATATGTCCCTGGATGGTCTCATCTAAACTTGGAGGAGATGATAGTCAATGTATAGCTGGTGCTGGAGGAGGAGGGGAGAATCCTCCTTGGGCGGAGCTTTGTGGGATGAATTCATCTCCAGAAGAGATGCAGGCTAAGGGAGGAGGGCAGACTGGAGTTGCCATGTGGGGCTCTTTCTGAATTTTCGGCAATGTGGGGAGTCTCCATTTACAAGTTAGCTCGCTTTCGTGAGCCTGAGATACTGGGATTGAGGGCCTCAATTGATTTTTTTGACAGCTATTTCTTTGGGCAGTTCCTCTCAGTCCAGGTAGTAGTGGGTGGATGACAATATCTTGAAAAACTCTTCTTACTGAAATACCCCATTTACATAACCTGGGCTTGAGTGCATATATGCTTTTAGATATAATAGCATCATCGAATGTAATCAGCAACCGCCAAGCATTGTTGTTATTATTTTTAGATAGCCAGGTGATGGAACTGATTTTAATTTCAGAGGGATCCAGGGAGAGAATCTGTGCAATGGACCGTTTGACCTGGTTAGGTGTTTTCCACCTATCTCTATTTAATTGTATGTCCAATACATCAAAGGCTAGTTTATTAGATTGGAAGACTCTGTAATGTGGCTTCCTATCTTGGTGGTGCATCTGCCTTTGTTGGCTATTAAGATTCTGAATCTCCTCTTTGCAGGGCTTATCTGTGAAGTTCAGCCTGTTTAATGTATCCCTACAATTTTGGACTATATTTTTACCATATGATTTCCCCTTTTCCCAGTCCCCAGTGTAGCTATCAGTTTCCACACCCACTCTCCCTCCAAAATCAGTTAAAGTCTCATTTTCCCTCCCCCCATGCCAGGAGGGTATCTGGTCCAAAAATTCCTCCACCCTATCCTCCTGATGGCAAAATTTATCAGATAACACAGTTGTGTTTCGGGCTATACCCTCAACTAAATAATCTAGTTTTTCATTCAATATTTTCAAATGATAGAAAAGAAGACTCATGGATTGACCTAATAGGTCACACATATTTGAGAGCATAGTGTTCAAGTGAGGTGGATAGTAGTCCATCAATCCAAGTATGAATCCACTCCGTAGGCCTCTTCGGTGGTGGAGTAGGCACAGAAAATCCCGCAACGGTCCCGATACGAGGGAAGGCCCGTGGGATATGCACATGCAGCACTCTTAACGCAAACAGAGCCGTTCAGAGAGACTGTGCCAAACAAAAAAACAACCAAGGTAATATACTTGAAGCCTGGGTATTAGATGACTATACTGTAATTCTCTGGGCCTGAACAGTCCCTAGTCTCTAACCACTAAAATAAAATCCGATAAGATCAAACCAATATTAAACCAAGATGAAAAAATAAAATCTAAGAATTAAATATGATCCCCGAAGACAATAATAGCTCTTTTTATCCCTGATCTTGGGCTAAGTCTATCCAAGGAGGTATGGCAACAGCAGATAGGAGAGCCTCCCAGGAACTAAAGCAGGAATAATCACAATGGCAATCAGGGCTCAACCGATGGAAATTTAGTTCCCTTCTGTTGTGGCGAGGATGCAAAACCAGGACCCAAATGCTTCTCCCGTTGCCTTTGAGACTAGCGAGGTCTTCTCAGGTCCTCTACTGTGCTAATCAAAATGGTGATGTCTGTCAAGGCGGCCTCTTTGAAAGTTCTCCGACACAGTAAGGATAGCAGCGTGGGCCCTCCAACACGTACCCACGCCTGTGATGGCAACTAGAAAAGTTCTTTTACACTTTGGCCTCAGGTGCAGTGTCGCCACTGCAGGCACGGTGTTGCCACTGTAGCAGTTGTCACAAGCACCTTGTTGAGACTTAGTAGAGAGGTCCAATAGGTAGCCACGACTTCCTGAGATGAGCCAATCGCAGGGAGGACAGTAGCTCCGAGCCCCAAAAGTGCCAAGGCGCTGGGGTGAGCCAGCAGCTGGTGACAGGCTCCCTAAGAACAGGAGAAGAAGGGGCAGCGGCTCTAAGGTCTCACAACACTGGGGCGGGCCGGTAGCCGGCAGCAAGACTCTCCTAAGATGGCCAACAGCAGGAGCGATAACTCCGGGCTCCAACCACACCAGGGTGAGCTGGCAGTCAGCGAGGCTCCTCAGAATAGTAGGCAACAAGGAGGAGCAACAGCCCCGAGCTATAATTTCAATACAAATTCTTCTTGAAACTTATGCCAGTATACGTGTTTTCTTAGGCATAATGCAAAGAGGTATCCCCAGTACCAGATTCTAATAGTGGCCTTGAATCCCATTTTGGTAGAAACATGGGATATAAATAAATGAATACCTTCTTATATATTGTGTTTTCCTTCAGCTACACAATGGCAAATAAATAACAGTGAAGTTCAGATCTCCCACCACAATTGCACAGATGCAGGAAAAGGAACATTTTAAAAATCATCAGTATAAGCAAACTGGTCAAACAATACACTTTGAGAACATTCAATAGAATCTTAACCTTCTTTAGCTTCTAGAGCAGGGGTCCCCAAACTTTTTAAAGAGGGGGCCAGTTCACAGTCCCTCAGATCATTGGAGGGCTGGACTATAGTTGAAAAAATAACCTATAAACAAATTCCTATGCACACTGCACATCTCTTATTTTGAAGTTAAAAAAACTCAAACAGGAACAAATATAGCCTCAATGTTAATAACAATCATAACCATAATAAAAATAATAAAGAAGGTTAGAAGAGACACCTTGGGCCATTTAGTCCAACCCCCTTCTACCTTTGTGCACCAAAAGCACAAGCAAAACACCCCTGACAGATGGGCACCCAGCCTCAATGTTGTTAATAATAATAATAATAATAATAATAATAATAATAATAATAATACCTCACACAGCCCTAAACGCTTGGGAACTTGTGATTTTATGATACAAAATCCCGCATATATATCTTGTTTGCTGTGTTTGCTTGTTTGCATATATACTGTGTTTTTGTGTCAATAATAATAATAATAATAATAGGATTGGAAGAGACCCCTTGCGCCATTTAGTCCAGCCCCTTTCTGCCTTTGCATCAAAAGCACTAGCAAAGCACCCCCCTTGATAATTAATTATTAATTAAATACTAATTCAAATACTATTATAAACAAGAAAAACTCTGGAAGGCACGCACCGGGTGAGGGAGGGGCCGGGGGCCGGATAAATGGCTTCGATGGGCCACATGTGGCCCCCAGGCCTTAGTTTGGGGACCCCTGTTCTAGAGCAATCACATTATAATTTTAATAGAAATCTATAAATGATATTACCATGACATTGCAGCATGAATTCAGAATATGAAATCATATCACATACACACCTCTCAAAGCTCCATACTATTATTTTAGCATGAAAAATACCATATTTCTTTAATTCCAAGACACGCTTTTCCCCATATAAACATTTCTAGAAACAGGTGCATCTTTGAAATATGAATGCTTTTATGCATATAAATGCAGCTTTTTTGTGTATGGTGATACTAAAATTAGTGTGCATCTTACAATTGATGTTCTTAGAAATGAAGAAATATGATATATTCCCCATAAAGATATGCTGTATTTTGAAAATTCTGGATTGTTTTATTGTCATAAGATTTCCTCTGTGTTAGTACAGAAGTAAGAAAGCTAATTTATTTAACAGGCTGACCTCAGTAAGCCCTTTTATCTGGAGCAGTTTCATAAGAGACATCATTACACACATAACCAGCTCACAGTTTGCAATGCTACTGCTAAATAGAACAACAGGAAGCCAAATCATATAATGAATCTATGCTCACGGCCTTCATACAAGTACTAAGAAGTGATTCTCATCAATTATCAGCTTTTATGGTGGCACAGAAGATTTGCCCACCCAGTCAGGATAAAGAGACAGGCACACAAAATGTATGAATAAACTAAGAGCCACTTAATTAATTGATCCATTGATTCTGATCTGCAGCCGGGCCACTTAGTGTGCTACATGCTGAATGAGGTGCAATCTCACCTTCCCTCCAACATGTCAAGTACAAGCCATGCCTGACTGCACAGGAAAGTTAGTCCATCTAGCTTGTTCTTAGCTGGTCTATTTTCAAAAAGCCTGGACATGTTGATCATGTGCTCAAGCATCAGGCCTTAAAGAGAAAGCCAGTTCTAATGCAATCTCAAAAGATGTTTCCCTTCCTATATCACAGTTTGTTGTTCATTCACTTCCTCTGCCACCTAGGTGCTTGATTTCTCCCTTCTCTTATCCACTTGCTCAATTGCTCACTTCCTTCCTTTGCTTGGCAGACAGAAAGGCAGTGAGCAATTAAACAGCTGAAGAAAAGAGGGAGCACCCAGTTCTTCCGTTCCTTTCTCTGCCTGCCTGTTTGCCAAGCAGCAAGAAAGGCAGTGCGCAGTTGGATGGGCAGAGAATGGAAGGGGCATGAGCTTCCTTTATACCTTTCTCTCCTCATCAACTTCCTCTCTGCCTTTCTTTGCTTACTTGTTTGCCCCACTGTCTATTTTTCCCATGGCTGGGGTACAGTAACTACAAGGAAGGAGATGGGGAAGGCAGCCTGGGCAAGGAATGGAACTGTGCTGCCCTTCACTGTCTCCCACAGCACCTGTTAACAGGCATGCAGAGATTGCTGCCTTAGCCTCATGCATCCCAGTTGGTAATGTTACCATTACCAGGGCAAAACACACACATGTGGCTCATGGCAACAGGAAGAGGAGGAGAAATAGGCCCACACATGTCAGAGATTGGCAGGGCAGCTGAGGTAGCAGCAGCACAAGGGGATTGCTTTTCCTCCTCTGATGCTGCATGCCACATGTCTTTTTGCTTTGCCCAGGCAATGCTGATTACATCACTAACAGGGCTGCACAAGGTTGAGGTGGCAGCCTCAATGGAATGTCTGCAAGCCTTCTCTTGGAATTTACCTCCAGCTGGTGCCACTATTTGCCTGGAGAAGGAGGTAGGGAGAAGATGAGGTAGCAGGAGGGGATGGAAAGGTACCACTCCAGACCAGAGTCCAGTAATTGTATCAACTGGCCTGGGTGTTTCCCTATTAATAGAAGACCCTTGTGGAGAAACCCTGGTCTCTGTGGCCCAGTTATCAGGTGAGGGCAGGTGGGGGAATTCAGAGGAGGGTGGCACAGCCCCATTACTCCCCACGGCTGCCTTTTCAAGCTCCCGCAGTTGTACTCAGTACCTCGATGTGCCCCCTGGGGCTATTGGAGAAATAGAAGAGAGTTCAACTAACAGAGAGAGATAAGGGCAGTGAATGAGCAGATGGAGAAAATAGCAGGAGGGCAAGGGAATCTCTTGGGGACCACAGCAGTGGCACCCCATCTCACTGTCCTCAAGAGAATCCTGGAGATATTTGGGATTTTTATATTTCCATGGGGTGAGGCTACAAGTGTACAAGGGCTGACTGTAGATCCAGGATTGTGCTTACTCTAAAGAGGCAATTGACATTTCAAATGGCTTTGTGCAACACATAGGTATTGTACAATGCAAAATATCTGTTTTTACCTTTAACATTTATAGATAAAGGGAAAGATAGGTCAACACTGTGGTCTGCATGATTGGACTCCCATAGGTATGACATTATGGGGACTGACACAACATGAGCAATGCCAGTACTTCAAAATTTCCCAAGCAACTACTATTGCTTTCTAAATGTGTAGCCGAAGGTTTTGGGTTGTAGTAGCCTGAGTTTAACAAAGATAGCCAGCATAATAAAATGTTAATCAGATGAACCTTGATACTTGCAAATCAGTCCTTCATTTTCTGCTAGAAAATTAATTAAGCAATCTTTGAATTATTTGAAGATAAACGAGACACAACATGTGAGAACATAATGATAATGAGAGCTTAAATCTTAAGCCTCCTAGCATGGGGCCAAAAGGTACAACAGAAAGTGTTAATCTTTCTCACCTTATATTAGAAAATGTCCAAATAAAAATGAAATTACTTGTAAAGTAAACAGTAACGAGAAACCGTTTCTAATACTGTCTTTAGTAAGATATATAATTTAGTCTTATGTCTATATGATTTGGGAAGTGTCTCCAATTTTGCATATACTGTAGTATTCCTCATCTGAGGTTCACATTTTGCTACAACATTGTTCTGATCACTAAACAGTGTATAACGAATGTCTAGCTTTGCAACATTGGAGTATCAGACTTTTTGAAACAGTGAAAACAAGCAGGATCTAACCACATTGATCATCAGATAAAATTCCAAATTGCAGACATGTAATTTAAAAGTACATGTGCATCTACAAATGTCAAAGATTTCTCTAATACCAAATTAATATGCTTTAAAACATACTGGGGCTAAGATGCTCTCCCTGGTCACCACAGACACATTCTGTTTTAAGTTTGCAAGGTAAGCTGTTAATTATCTTCAAACAAATATGCAGAGAACTGGAGATGTATTTTTTCCTTCTAATACTAGGACAAGTTCTCATTTGCAAAGTCTCCAGAAACAATTATTTTTGAAGCAGACATTTTCACCTATCCCTCCTCTCACACAGGTAAAACTTGGCAGCTCTAAAACTCCTACTAAATAGCTGCCAAATTATTAATGTTAATTCTTAGTCTAAAATCCCATTCTGAGAGTCAGTATTTTAAGTATAATTTTCTTTTACTTTAAATCACATAATCTGTGTTGCCTTTCTTTTATTCACTTCTATGAGGAAATGCCAGATCTTATCAAGACAAATGTAGCAAAATGTTCTCAGCAGTCTGGAAAGAAAAGGGTGGAAAAAACCTAAACAGAATCAATGTCAGGAAAGAAGAGCAATTAGAAAAATAAAATCCAACTACAGTATATAGAAATTTCATTAGCAATTATCACTTTACAAAGCAGGCATGCACCATTTAAATTGCTGCTTGAAATAATCCACCCACATTGATTAACTAAGTGATATCTTTAAGGTTTTCTTGGAGCAAATTGTTGTTTACATTTCTTGTCTTAAAGGGGTTTAAAAGATACTATGAGAGAAAACAGACACATATTAGGAATATTAATCATTATATCTGTCCTTTAGAGCAGCATTGAGTAAAATGTTAATAAGACATAAGCACATTCAGATATGAGATTTGATAAAAACTTATATTTCAAGATTATACTATCCATTCTGTGACATTTCAGAAACTAGAATAGAAAATTAAGATAGCATCTTTTTATTAGGTCTGAGCTTTTCCAGTTTATCTCATGAATTAAGGTTGCATGCTTACTTTTCAAAAATGAAACTTGGTAGTAATATGACCATGAATGGTCGTTTTTTTCAGAACCCTGCAAATTTCAAGGTTATTTATTAAGTTTATCAACCCACGCACATAGCAACTAATGGGAAAAGAGTAGGAAAGTTAATGTCAGGGAATTCAAAGTTCTTATACTATATGAATGAACTTATCCCATGGGTAGGAGGGAAGGGGGTGAGGGAGGGAAGCAGTGAAAAGTAATAGTGAGGATGCAGCCTAGCCTGGCAAGATCCATCTTCGGGGATGGCCAGCCATCCCAAGACATTTCTCTGCTTTCCTCTTCTTCTTCCTACTATCTTCATTCAGGAGTTCGGGGAACACCTGACTCATGAAAGCAGACTTTCCTCTCTGTCTTCTCATGCTGGTGTGATGGATTTGCACTCACAGCCACTGGAAGTGGCTCTGCATCATGGGAATACCTCCAGGGGACTCTGTTATGCCAGCATGAGAAGACAGGGAGAAAATGGGGAAAAAATTAATGTGAGATCAGGTCCAAAGTGTCTGTACTGTACACAATCTTCTGCCTCCCCCAAACCGAAACTGGCATTTTTATACTTCACTGCTAACATGAAATGAAAGTACTTCCAAGAGCAGTTAGACACAATGTTCAACTGAACAACATTTAAATCTCTTGATCCCCACTGGAAACTGTTAGGAAACTTATACGATGCACCACATATTGCTGGCTTTCAGTAATCCCCAACCTGTGGATCTCCAGGCATTGTTGGGCAACAATACCCAACAGCCAGGGTATTGCTCTGACAAATTCATGAACATTCTGTGGCTCCTCCATGATGACATGCTGGCAACAGTCTTAAACAACAATGGCTCCCAAAGTGACGCATTTAAGGTGAAATCAGGTGAAAACAGGGATGTGTTATTGTCTCAACCTTATTCTCCATCTTCATCACTATGATACTGTTGTTGATGGCAAGCTACCCACCAGCGTGAAAATCATCTATCAGACAGATGGCAAGCTATTTATCCTCAGCAGACTGAAAGCCAAAACCAAGATCATAACAACATCTGTTACAGGATTCCTATATACTGATGATAATGTAGTCTGTGCTTATTCCAAAGAAGACCTATAAACACCTTTGCAGAAGCCTAGGAAAAGCCTGGCCTCTCAACAGAACATCAAAAAAACCAAAGTGCTCTTTCTGCCCTCTGCAGTGCCAGAAATACAGCTTAATGGTGTAACATTAGAAAATGTTAACCATTTCCACTACCTTGGTAGCCACCTCTGCACAAAAGCCAACATTGATACTGAAATACAACACTGTCTGAGCTCTGTGAGTGCATCGTTTTTCTGAATGAAGCAGAGAGTGTTTGAGGATTGGGACATTCATAGGGAGACCAAGATGCATGTTTATAACGCTGTTGTCCTCCCAACTCTGTTATACGCCTGTGAAACATGGACCATCTACATATGTCACACAACTTCTGGAACGATTTCAAAAAATCTTGCAAATCTGTTGGGAAGAAAGGCAAGACATATGTCAGCATTCTGGAAGAAACAAAGACCACCAGCACTGAAGTGATGATCCTTCATCATCAACTTTGCTGGACTGGTCATATTGTCTGAATGCCTGATCACCATCTCCCAAAGCAATTAGTATACTTTCAACTCAAGGATGGAAAACAAAATGTCAGTGGACAGCAAGAGATTTAAAGAAGGGGTGAAAGCGAACCTAAAATAATGTGGTATAAATACAGAGAACTGGGTATCAGGTATCCCTGGCACTTGAGCATTATGACTGGAAGTCAGCTGTTACCAACAGCTATGGATTTTGAAGAGGCATAAATAGAGAGCAAAAGGGAGAAACGTGCAAAGAGGAAGGCACATCAAGCAAACCCTTGTTGGGACTGTGTTCCATCCAGAAATCAAGGTCCTCACTGTAGAAGAACATGCATATCAAGAATAGGCCTCTACAATCACCTACGGACCCACTGCCAAGACCCTACACTTGGAAGGCAATTGTACTCAGACATAAGGAATCACTA
The DNA here is from genome assembly GCF_035594765.1 of Anolis carolinensis. Taxonomy (NCBI): domain Eukaryota; kingdom Metazoa; phylum Chordata; class Lepidosauria; order Squamata; family Anolidae; genus Anolis; species Anolis carolinensis. The sequence goes on from NC_085845.1 coordinate 54,716,521, forward strand.
ATGATAATGATGACCCAACAGCCCAGAAACCACATAACACCCCAATACCTACAATACCTGCCAATGGTTATACTGGTTTGTGTTCTAGAGGTCCAACAACACCTAGGGACTCAAGCATGGGAACTACAGTGCTAGGGTCTCAGTGCAAATGGAAATGAATAATGTGTATACTCTTATTTATACATTACTCATCTCTCTTCTCTGCTTAACTGTACCAGTGGGAGACTGTTTTCTTCTGCCAGCACCCAGTGATGCCTCTATGTTGTTCAGTATTCTTCATAACCTTTTGTATAATACAAAATCTATCAAAAGGTCCTAACTCTAGCACTACAAACATGAAGGCGGATCCGCAGGTGACAAAGTATCCCAACCACAATGGCAAAGCATCAAAGGAGTTCAGTAGACTAGTAAGCTGAACAAGAAGGCAAGGAGGCCAGTGCAGTTAAGCTATCCTTATATTTATCTTACAGAACACAAACTTTTCAGGATGCTAATCAACAACTACAGTGAAATCCAGCAATGGCATGGAATCGATTCAATTCATTGCTGAATTCCACATGTGCATTTTTGGACATGTGTTGTGACTGTTTGCTCAATGTCATAAAACAACAACAACAACAACAACAATTTTATTTCTATACCGCCCTATCTCCCAAAAGGGAGACATGGCAACAAAAAGATCGGCAAACATTTAATGCCTATAAAACATAACATAATAAAGAACTTCAAATAATAAACAATTATATAGAGGACAAGCTCTTGAGGAATCATTGGTTTTTTTAAGTCAAAGCAGTCAAACTGAAAAAGGTTGAGAAAACAGGAGAGTTTGCAAGTAAGCATGTGGATGGGTGATTAGTAGATTAGTTTATTGGATTACCAAAAAAAAATTATACAGTCAAAATTTGTGCATGTGTGATCTTTGGGACATTTCTCTCAAAGTGCCCCGTTTTAAGAAAGAACCCTGCAAAAAAAAAAGAAAAAAAAGTTTAGCCTAAGTTGCTAGAGTTAGTGTGTTTTTAAATAAAGCAACCTGTAAGCTCCTTGGAGACTGGGAGTGATGCATGCATATGAAATAATCCATAGTCTTATGTCATATGCGTTTCATCCCTATTTATCATTACATTTTTTTTTCTTTTGGGCAGAATACATGTCACCCTTGCTGCATTTCCTTTAGTGATTACTGCTACATTGATTTTAGATTCCCAACATACTTATGGTGTTTCCAAAGATGTCTTTGTTTTGTTGATCACTTGTCATGTATTTTTTTATTCACTGTTTTAATTTGTGTACTGGGAATTTTCGGATGTCTTAGAAACTTGCCTCTCCATTTTAACCCCTCCCAATTGCACCCCTGGGTTTAGCTGTGATATATTTCCACTTATGCCTTGAACAGCTCCTCAAAACTCATAATAGAGAACAAGCACACAACATGATAAAAGGAGAAAATGTTTTGAAATCTCAAGTTATCAGTATAGAAGTAATTGGCATCTGCTGCTTTGAAATTTGGTACAGTAGAGTCCTGGTTATTCGACCTCCATTCATCTGACACTCCGGATTATCTGACAGGTCTTAAAGAGGGGAAAAGAGGGCAGGTGAGTGAGTGAGAGAGGGAGGCAGGCTGCAAAGACAACAGCAGCGTTTGAAGAAGGAGCCTGTCTGCCTCTTCCAAGTGCCTCTTTCTGCTGCCGCTGCTGCCTTTACAGCCTGCCCTTCCTCCCTCTCTTTCACTCACTCACTCACCTGCCTCTTCCTCCTCCTTGCTAAGACTGGTCGGTTAGTGAGAAAGGGAGTGAGGGTACACTGCAAAGGTGACAGCAGAAGCAAGAGCCTGGAAGAGGCGGCCAGGCTTCGTCCTCTGCTGCCACTGCTGCCTTTGCCACCCTCGCTCACTCATCACTGGCTAGCAAAGTTGGTGGTGGCAGTGGCAGCAGAACCAGGACCCAGCCAGTGAGTGAGCAAACGAGGGAGGCCAGGTGAGTGAGGCGAGGCCTATCCCTTGCTATTATCCAACAGTTTTGCTTATCCAACATTGTGCCCGCCCGTTTATGTCAGATAACCAAGAGACTACTGTATATGCCATTCTTAATTCAGTCGCTGTTATCCTAGATTATGAACCCAAATTTCTCCACCCTATGGTCTAATAAGTGTTTCTCTTATGCCATATTCAATATAGGTAAACCTCAGTTAACAAGGCAGGTGTGTTTCTAAGCATTACATCTTTAACAGAAACTTTGGTGCCAGAGGAGAAATAACATGGAAAGAACAGGAATGGGTTCTTACATCGCAAAAAAGAAGAGCAGTTCTACAAGCTTTTGCCAATTTTATATTTAAGAACAAACAATATGCATGTGTGCAACAAGTAGTATGTTCAAGTATGTTCTCCCAGAGTAAACAAAAAGCAAAACCTTCTCAAGACCATTTGAAAGCTTCTAACAAAATGCATCTAGCACCAATATTTTCTTTCACCAGCCTAATTATTTCTGCTTTGGTGACCAAACTTACAGATCTATGCCTTTTTTAACATACTGGGGGAGCTGGTAAGACAAGTTTATTTGTTCTCCACTTTGTGCATTTCATACATGCTTAGATTCTGGAAGGAGCTGTTGGTTACATAGCCTGTTATAGACAGGCACACAACCTCATTGCATTTTTTACTGCAGATATGCTGCTCCAAACTGACACTGAAATCTGCATTTTTCCAGCCCTCCTTCACCATTTCTCCATTGTTGATACTTCCAAAAACCTTATAGCTAGAAAGCAGATGAAGAAAGGGGTGTAGGGCAAACATTAAAAAAAAACTTTGGAATGTGGAGGTTTTTTATTAGAGGTTTTGTCAATTGGGTTATGAATGTACTATTTTGCCTCATTTGTAAATAGCTTTATTCATCTCTATGAAGCAGGATACCTATATTGGAAAACATCAGCCAGCAAACAAATGAACAAATCCAAACAACAACTCTAGAGTTGTTCTTTATATTTCTAGTGATTGTTTAAAGGCTTTAATAGTTAACTGTACAATAGTAAACACATCTTGTAACAAATCCCTCCACATTCAAAAAGGCTTGATTCCAGATAAGTGGGTATAGGATGCAACTATGCATTCTTTACAGAGCTATCTTAACCCCATCAAGTGACTCTCCAAGAGCGGAATGGAAAAGAAGAAGGTACCCTTCCAGTGGTTGGGAGGAGTTCATGTATCCCAGAAGCAGCAAGCTCCAAAATAGGGAGTCATGGCTTGGGATCCAAACCAACCATTCCTCCACAAGGGCCCACAGTGGCAACCATAAAAACAGCTAAGCAAACAGAGTACAGAAAGCAAGAAATATATTCACATGCATATACACACATATACATCTGGCCAGTGTGGACAGGCAGAACACTTCCCCATCCCCTTCATACAAGGATTGCTTCCTTATTTACAATTTGGGGGCGGGGGAATTCTATTATAGACTAGTTTGTAACTATAACTATTTTTCTAAATTTTCATACATAACAAGTCTAAGTAGTAAACTTAACAGGTCTATAGTGTATTACATTTCATCTCATTTGTACAATGATTGCATAATTCTGATCTGAACTGGAGTAATTTTCATGGATTGCATCATGAGGAGTTATAACTCAATTTTAGGAGTCGAGAAGTGAAGGGCAACTTTTCTACGGTAGGAGCAATGTAGCATTGTGACAGAAAGATTTATTATGACCATTTAAAGCACTGATAAAATGCCAAGATTTATTTATGGAAATTACCATGCCCATTATGAGTCATGTTTTCACAGTATATTTCCAATAGCATGAAGTTAATTTGTCTTTTGGTTTTTATGGGAGCATGCAGATTTTATTTTCATACTTTTTCTTATTATTTTGTTCTAATGAATAGGGAGATAAATTCAGGGAGAAGAACTATAATTAGCAGCTCAAATTAGCAGTTAACACATCATTATGCAGCTATGTTTTGGTGTCAACTAACAACTGCATCAATAATTTATTACTGTTACACTTGGTTAACTCTATGCACAAAATATGTTGCAGTGAAGACTCAAAATAGCAAGAAGACATCAGAGTCCTAAAAAATTATGTTATACTTTACTGAAACAATCTTCAAAGTGAACCACTTAGGACTTTTCATATATTCTAATTTTAAACTCTCAGAATTGTTAAACTGAGATCCTTCAAGTACCATTTGTAATTTTAATTGGAACTTCAATGAATACCATGTCATTACAAAAATGGCAGATTGCATCTGTTGTGGGTAGAGGCCAATGTTGGTCTCTTTGTGTGTTTTGTGTTAAGACATGCAAGAATGCTTGGCTGAGGGCCTCCATGTTACTCCCTAGTACAGTAGTTCTCAACCTGTGGGTCCCCAGACGTTTTAGCCTTCAACTCCCAGAAAGCTGGTAAACTGGCTGGGATTTCTGGGAGTTGCAGGCCAAAACACCTGGGGACTCACAGATTGAGAACCACTGCCTAGTATGACTTATTGGTACATAAAAGTGTATTTGGAAGAGATGTAAAAAGCAGACCTTTAAAACAAACCTTTTAGAAAAAACAAGTGTAACATGGATAAATTGGATCTTGCCATAAGGTCAGCCTAGCCGGTACTATTTTAGGGACAATTGGGGGAAGAGTGGTAACCTCACTTGTCTGGGTCAGAAGGCTAAAATTATTCCTTTCAAAAAACACCCTGATCAGGAATGCAAATGGAGTAAAGAGAAAGAGGAAAATCCCTAACTGCCTAAATAGGAGGCATCTAACTTAGAGCCCTTGCCTATATCCTCCCTCCTTTGAAAGTAGAATAGCTGGGCATTGTTGCACCATGTGGGTACGTGGAGCCATCATGGTGTCCTGAGTTGGTTTAAATAGCTGATTTTAAAGTAGATATAACTGATTTTAATATTTGTGTATATTTATAATTATTTTATATCCCAGCATGGTGTGTTTGCTGCATATATGTTGTGCTCCGACCTGAGTTCCCTTCGGGGTGAGAAAGGTAGGATATAAATGTTTTAAATAAGTAAATGTGGGTGTAACATTCAGACATCGATGACTGAACCTAATTTTCTAAGATATTCAGCCATGGTCTTCTGGGATGCTGCCACATAGGTGGTAACTAGATGAATATACTGCTGAAGACACCAGTCTTATTGGTTTAATGTTTGAATTGCCAATGCATGGGGCAATGTGCCCTCTCCTTGTTGATACAGCACACCACTGGACACATCTAGAAGATCCAAGGTGTTTATGTGGTACCATATGGGCTCCATGGACTATGTACTCTGAACTGACTGCAGTGGCCTCCCCACTTTTCCATCAATACATTAATCATGATCATGACAAATGGCTATGGTAGCAGAAAGGATGTGTAAGACTCATAGGATTGCTGAGGGTCCTAAAAGAGAATGCAAAAATGTCATAAGCCACGGCAGACTGCAAATCTGAGGAATGTGAGTGATGCAAGTGAAAGTATGGATCACACAGGTCAATCAACTGACCAATAGGACCAAGTCCTGCTCATGTCAAGTTTTCTATAAACAGTCCAAAATACGAAAACAAGTCATGAATATTATAAATTGATGACATTTGTGCGGGAGAAACCTGACAGTTTTGTGCTAGAACAATGTATGACTAATAATAATAGTCATATCTATAGTTGTTATTTCCTAGTATAAAACTATTTTCTGTATGAAATAAAAGCAGTTAAAAGGAAAGAAAAAAAAGACTGCTTAAGACAAGAACCTTATTTCTAGATTGCCTCATGTACACTTGAAAGCTACTTATGCTAACACCTGCATACTATGCTATTCTTCAAGTGGAAAGGACACAGTAAAAGGAATAGTTTCCCCAGGCAAGGGACATGGTACATTCTTTTTTTATAAACTACAGCAAGAACAATGGAAGGTACTTAGTATTAAATCTGATTCCCTAACATGAATTGGGGATACTATAATATAATTTACTTTTCATATAAAAATCCTGTAGGAATCAAAGGGGTCCAATGATGTTTCTGGGTAATAGAGATTTTATGAAAGGTGTAATAAAATAAGATCAACTTAAATTGAATATGTTATGTCTTCCTCTTCTGCCTCTGAGGAGGAGTTGAAAGAGAAGAAGGCTGAAGAGGATGGGGCTGGGGATTCTGGGCAGATGGTCAGATCTACTTGGGAGGAAGAAGATGAGGGAGGTTTGCTGGTTGTTCCTACTTTCCAAGAATGCTGAAGGCATAGATCAGCTAGGATTGCTGAAAAGACTCATAGCAATCAGACCACTCCCTAGAGACACATGGGCTGTGGGTTGAGAGCTATAAATCAGGAGGAGAGGAAACAGCTGTAGCTGGGAGTAACTGATCCATCTAGCCTTGATCCTGTATCTGTACCAGCCTGAAGCCTTGTCTTTGTAAATGTTTGTTGCCTGGAGAAGAAATTACCAAAGACTTTACTTTGTTCAGCCAAGACACTTTTGCTTTGTTTTATGAACTTGACTTTTGTGGAATTGTTTTTGTGAATGTGATTTTGCTACTTTAAACTTTGCCGAAGTAAAGGTTTTTGGGTTCCTTTAAACTTGGTGTTAAGGCTATTCTTGGGACAAAACTGGACAGAGCACCATCTATATGTATATTTGGGAGGGGGAAGAGCAATAAAATAATTTTACTGTCTTTCTTCATCCATTAATACCCCAGTGTTCTTAGATACATAAAGTTCAATACACACTGAAGAATTCACATACTCCTAAAGAAGTCTCCAGATTAACAATGGTAGAGGAATATAAGTGGTGCAGGATGAAATAGAAATTTATTTATTTACAGCATTTATATTCCGCCCTTCTCACCCCGAAGGGGACTCAGGGCGGATCACATTACACATATAGGCAAACATTCAATGCCTTTTAACATAGAACAAAGACAGACAAACATAGGCTCCGAGCGGGCCTCGAACTCATGACCTCCTGGTCAGATTCATTGCAGTGATTCATTGCAGCTGCTCTCCAGCCTGCGCCTTTAGACAACAAATGAATGAAAGAATTTAATGGAATTTATTTATTTATTTATTTGCCCTATTCATACCCCGCCTTTCTTTACCCTGAAGGGGACTCAAGGCAGCTTACTTATGGCAATTATTCAATGCCTTATAAATACATATAAACATAAGCTTAAAAATTTTGAATTAAAAATTAATACATATTAACATTTAAAACAATGCATTCAATTAAAATCACGCCATCCAAAAATCATAGTCTAAAGCCATTCCATAGTCATTGCACATATTCCACATCTGTTATTGCACTGCACTATTATCCGGAGGCCTGATCTCAGAGCCAGGTTTTTACTTTCCTTCTGAAGGCTAGGAGGGAGGGAGCTGATCTAATGTCGCTAGGGAGGGAGTTCCACAGCCGAGGGGCCACTACTGAGAAGGTCCTGCCTTTTGTCTCCGCCAGTTGTGCTTGCAAAGAAGTCGGAACCGAGAGCAGGGCCTCCACAGATTACCTTAATCTTTGAGGTGGTTCATAAAGGAAGATATGTTTGGACAGGTAAGCTGGCCCAGAACTGTTTAGGATTTTATAAGCTAAAGCCAGCACTTTGAATTGTGCTTGGTAGCAGACTGGAAGCCAGGGGAGCTAGCATAACAGGGGAGTTGTGTGCTCCCTGTAGGCTGCTCCAGTGATCGATCTGGCTGCTGCCCGTTGGACCAATGGGATGTTTGGTCTCCAGAGCATAGAGATTGACATTAAAATAATTGATACTAGGGTTAGATTATAAACATGCTATACAGGATGTTTCAAAATGACCTAATTTCAAAGCAGTATTTTCCAGGCTGGCAACATGTTACAATTATACAAAAAGTTACATATGGTTTAATGAGTTATCAAATTATCTAGTCTTATTAACCATTTTGAACCAGAAAAAAGTAAAAAAAAAACCACAAATGGAGAACATCTCATTAGGCCTTACATTAAAGAGTCGCCATCTTGCAAATGACTGAAGCTAGAGACTGTGCGCTGGGAGAGACTTCTAGCAGTAATTGTTTGAAAGTCTATGCACTACCGTTTCAAGTGGTAAGAGTTTCATTCAGGGGCAGTTTGTGGTTGCAAACATATCATGATTTCATATTGAGCTCATCTTTTTGAAATACCCTGTATAATTATTTAAATGATAGCTAAAAGGAAGAGCAATAGCCTACTCTCAATATATGCTCTTCATAGTAAGGAGTGTATAACACAGAAATTGTTACAAAGTAAAAGAATTTGTGTAGTGAATGGTTGACCAGATGGCAGCTTTCTTGTTCATTCCAAATATCCTGACCTGAATAACAGAGCAATTCTTTTTTTACCAAAATGATAGGAGGGCTCAATTTTCCCACCCTGCAGATCTATAGCTGCTACCTAGGGTAAGCAGTACTGCTGTCATAATATTTATTTTAACTTCTATTTTGAATAAATCAATGGAAAAAATGTACCAAACTTTGAATGAGACTTTGTATAATGTAGCCTAGAAATTGTCAGAAAGTTCCCTGCCTGTGATTTACTATTTAATATCACAAAGCAAATGAGCAATTTGGCAATAAAAAAATAATAGAATTGCAATGAACAAAAATCGGCGATATCAATATTCTGTAAAAATCATTTTAACTGATGTACAACCATGGTTGCCTACATAAAAATTAAATAGATTTTAGATGAAATAAGATCGAGTAACAATGAACAATGAAAAAAGGAAGATATTCAGACAATTAAATAACTTATATGACCTATTGTAGAAGTTCATTACTTTTGCACTTTTTAAATGGGGGAAATAAAAAGTAGATAAATCAACATCACGAATTCCTGAGACCTTTTCTGAAGCTGGTAGATGAAAGGTTAGCAATACATCAAGTACATGCAGTACAATCCCAAAAAAAGGGTTTTTCTACACAGCCTTTTGAGTTTTGTTATGATAATTTTGCCTCCTTCACTTCTTCTACCAGGTCAAGACTTTTATGCTTCATGATTAAAAGAGCGATTTTTCTGTTTCCTTTAGCAATTGTTCAATATCTTTTCATACATTTCACTGGATGGTCGTTCTTTAAGGTGTAGAGTTTTAAATTTTTAATATTAATTCTTTTTTTGATAGCCCTAATGGGAATGAACAGTGGGATAAAATTCCTGAAATAATTAAATACATAAACTTCCTATGCCTGTTTCCTTTAGATGTGAATCCCTCTATGCACTGAAAAGTCAGATAGGGATTTTATGAAACCAAGTGAACCAAATCTGAAAACTTTATCTTCTCCAACCACCTTGTCACATGCGCTGTCAGAATCGGCCATATTTTGGTGGTGCCCGTGCAGGAGGAAAAACAATCTGGCTTCCCACACCCTTGCAGCCCCCTCCCACCTCATCACACAGGGGGGAAGCCTCCTACATTGGTCTCGACACATCTTTCCTAATGGAAAGATGGGGTGCCTCCCATCCGCTGCCGCCAGCTTACTTTCTACTGGATGTAATGGGAGCTGTCAAGCTGCATGGTTGAATTTAAAAAATGCTGTTGGTGCTGCCAAAAAGAAGTCCACGTGAAGAGGTCCCAAGTCCCATTTTTCCTGAAGAGCAGTTGGGTTGGAATTAGGCTCATTGGATGGGCATGAATACCCATGAATGTAAGTGGGGTATCAATTGGCTGATTCCATGAATTCAGAACTCAAAGATATGGAAGAACGGCTATAGCTAAATAACAGGATTCACTTATCAGTGGTGCTCCAATGGCTCCCTCCTATCATTTTCACAAAATTTTCTTGTATTTTTCCTGTTTAACCTTGCTTAGCATTATTTCTGCACCAAGGTCCACCCTAATAAGATTTAGCTTTAAGCTGTGTATATAAGCCACATTTTTTTTAAAAAAAAATACTATTTAGATGTAAAGCTACACCATCATTATTGCTGCAAAAGGAAAGAAAAAGTGGGCCACATTTTAACTTTTAAGAATTTAAAATGGGTAAATGTGTAGTAAAGGCAAAGGTTTACCCTGACGTTAAGTCCAGTCATGTCTGACTCTGGGGGTTGGTGCTCATCTCCATTTCTAAGCTGAAGAGCCGGCGTTGTCCGTAGACACCTCTAAGGTCATGTGGCCAGCATGACTGTATGGAGTGCCGTTACCTTCCCACTGGAGGGAATTGATCTACTCACATTGGCATGTTTTCGAACTGCTAGGTTGACAGAAGCTGGAGCTAACAGCGGCTGCTCATGCCGCTCCCGGGGTTTGAACCTGCGACCTTTCGGTCTGCAAGTTCAGCAGCTCAGTGCTTTAACACACTTTGCCACCGGGGCTCCTCCTAAAAGAAAACAAGATATGAAGTCAATCTGTAGAGATAATTCATTATCTTTTGAAGCAATTTTGTATTATCTTTTTCCTAAGTCTCCTATGATTATTGGGTTTTTGCAGCTATTAAAAAAATGCATATAAGATGCTTCTGAGAACTTTTGTCTCCAAAGCACTTATAAATGCAGGAAAATACACTTTTTGAAACAACCTGGTTTCTCCCTGCTAATAAGAAGAGAGGAAAAATCTTTCAGTCTGAAAATGGGAGTTATATCTCCCAAGGTGTTATTCTGATGGTAAAAGGGAAGTAATCTTGTATTAAAAGTTGTTTATTTTTCTCACATAAGAAAACAAAATGCATTTGATTTTTGTTTGGAGAGGCATCTTAAAAATGCATGCTATTTGAGGTTGAGTCAAATCTATCGTTCTGCACAAACTTCACAATGAAATCAACATTATTTACGAGTCCCAATAAATAGTGTTCAATATTGGCATTTTATTTTGCCTCTGGGCAATCTTTATGCTGTGGTGTCAGCATTGCTTTGCAGTTTCCTAACTGAATAAAAGGAAAACATTTACACAATCAAAGATGGGTTGAACAGCTCACCATTAATTCAAACAGAGTCCAAGAGGCACCCCAGGATTGAGGGTTTTTAAAAACACACTTCTATTTATCACAGAATGACCAAAATTTAATGCGGACATTAGCTATAAGTGTTATTAGACTTTTTTGTCAGAAGTATCCTAAGTACATGTATCCATCCACCCTTCACACAAATCACATCACATCATATATGTAGATATGTGTGTATATATGTATCAGTATATCACAGGATACATACCTGGACCACATGGCATAAAGATGCTGTGGTAGGGATATTACTGTAATGGCCTCCATAGACCAGGAGGCTGTGTGTGTGAAACCGGACATCAGAATACATCACATGGCATGAGTTAGAACCTGAGCTATTTAAGGCTAAGACATCCACTCACATGTATGTGTGTGTGTATCACAGAAAGCACAATTACAGGTAGGACTGTGCACAAACTTTTTCCATCTTGATCATATCAACATGCCTTCCACATACTGTTGTTGACATCACCTAAACATGGCAGTCACAATATATGTTGCTGATAATCATTGTTAGTTTCCAAAGTAGTAGGTAAGAATCATCTCATAGCTGTTGATAAGAGTTTGGGTTGCTGAGCTCCACAATTTATGTGAGTCAGTCCTAGCTTCAGACAGTTCGATCAGTTTAGTCAGGAAAACAGATTTTATTATCCTTCACTTATTTTTGGGAAAGGTCAGACTTCAGACACACAAGATTGTGTCTTACAAGAAGTTTGCAGAAACCTATTTTAACAACCACAGCAAAGCCATGCATGAATACATCTGAAAAGAATGACAAAATACTTATAAACATTTTTTTCAGAAGAAAGAAAGCAGGGTTACTAGTAATCCAAATGCACATATGCTGCCACATCAAAGTACATTCCATATTTGTTGGTTTGCAATAGGAAACCACCATGACTACTCAATATTCTGTTTAGATGCAATTCTCATTTCCTTAACCCTGAACATCTCGTGGTGTATGCAGAGCTTGCACATTGTAACAAGGTACAAGTGGCATCACAGTAAATTCAGGAGGACAACAAATGCTTTCTACCTGTATCAGGAGGGATAAACTATATTAATAAATGATCAGTAAGCCATTAGCAATTCAAACAATCTCCCAAATGTAAATGCCCTTACAAATGATTTCAGTATTTCTCTACCTAGAAAATTAAGAGTAACTTCCAAAATCTGAAAGCATTTGATCAGTTTCATGTTCAGACCTATATTCATATATTTCTTGAAGTGGGTTTGAAGTACATATCAATTCCAATTTGCCTTATGTCTCCCCCCCTCTTTTGCTTCTATTATCAATGAATTATTGTTCTGATATTAATGTTGCAAACTTTTTTTTAAAAAATCTGAAATACAAATAGCAATTACAAATCAAAACATTCTTTGTATTTATTTACTTCTTTTATTAAAATATCTAAGCAAAAACATTCTGAAAAAACATTAAGACTTCTGCACTTGAAAAACAATTTCAAAAATACTACTTTATAAAATCCAAACAAATTTAGCTATTTTTACAACAAACTAAAGGGTGGAGGTTAAAATAATTTACCTTCAAAGCTAGATGGAACACTGCAGACAAAGGCCCCATCTACACTGCCATATAATGCACTTTAACTGCATTTAATTCCATTAGAGTCTACACTGCCATATAATGCTGTTTAACTGCATTAAACTCCATTATATAGATCTATACTGACCATATAATGCAGTTTCAAACTTCATTATATGGCAGTGTAGAAAAGACCAAAAATAAAGCCAATCTAACCTTTTAAGAGGGAGTTCCAAGTCATAAGGGACTAATCTCTCTTGGTAGTGAGAAATACAAAAGATCTACTTATAAATGTTTACATTACCATATAAGCTCAAGACATTATGGCCCCAAAGGGCTTTATAAAAACCAGGACCTTTAATTGGAAGTACAAATAAAACCTGAAGCCAATGCAGTTGGCATACAACAAAGGCTAATGAAAATAATAATAATTCAATTTTAACGGGATTTAGATTTTATAATGCCTTATAATTATATAATTATTTAATTGTGGTTTCTAAATTGAAGTAGTCCAGAATTGGGAACTGCTTTGGTAGTTTTGGAATAAAGAAAGTTGTAGAAGTTTTATGTGGTTTTACAAAAGACAAAGGAGATACCAGCTTTGATTCTGGCATACACACCCACAATCACATACATACACATACACACACACACACACACACACACACACACACACACACACACTACATTCCTCTTAATTAGAACAAAAGTGAAATTTCTTATGCCATTAATAGATGAATCTTTTCTTTGCAGCTAGCAACCTGATGCCCTTCAGATGTTAATAATTCATATCAACTCGAGCTAGAATTGCTAGTGATTGGAGATTTGTGTTACTCATCTCTGTCCAAAGAAAGATGAAACATTTCAGTTCCTATGTGGCAAGATTTTATTAGCCAACATCAGGCTTTCCATGCAAGTTTTTTTCTGTTTTCAAGAGAGTGGCAGAAGACATACTGGAGTGAAGATGGAACTGGATGCACATGGCATATACTTAAAAAAAAACTCCCACCCTGCCTTAGCTTTTTAAACATTAAGTTTCAGCATTCGTTATTCCCAGCTCACAGTATAAAATAAAAGAGTGATTCTGCTCTTTCTCCTCTCACCCGCCAACCAGTACTAAAGAAAATGAAAAAGCATATTTTTGCTATCTTTCTCAAATCTGGAAGCTTTCCTCAAACTAGAAAATCAGCTTTTATAAGTGGCACAGGAAGATCTTAAGATCAAAAATAGATTTAGTCTTAGTCCTAACAAGTGGTTAATACACTTTTCTTCTCAGTTGAAAACTTTTGTGTTATTGCCCACAAAACGTGTATTGCTTGGCAATCATTTGCAAGTTGAACTGCATTGTGGTTCAAATGGGATTTACCATTATATGCAAAGCAGGTTTGAAAACAGTATTTTCCTTTTGCTAACATTTATATCATATGCCATAGACAATTTGACACTTTAGTCCTGCACAGAAATTTAATCTACATTGATCAGTTATAAAGACTAACAACCTTATTAGAAAGGCATCACACTTTGCCTGGCTTCTGGTGAGGAAAAAGGGAACAACAGGGCGAATCTGCCGGCCAGTATGCAGCTCCCTCTCACAACGCTTTCCCCATTACATGGGGAAAGCGTAACCCTCGCAAGAAGGCCCTTGCTGGATCTATTGGATCCAGCACAAAACAGAAAGCCTCCCATGTTGGGGTGTAAGCGTCCAATGACACTTTCACCCCAGTTGGGAGCTGGATCAACACCAGAAGTCACATGACTTCTACACTACCATATAATCTCAGATAATCCAGAGAGGCATAATGGCAAATCCAGGGATTTTAAGGGATTTTTGGGGGGTTGGGGTGGCCCCATGCCCTCCTGGTAGTTTACAGGAGGGCATGAGGACACCCCTCCCCCCCCCAGGAAAGCCCAGATTTTTGGGAATGGCATGGGGACTTAAACCCATGATGAAGCTGGTTTGAGGACCCCTGATCTAGGCCCTCCTAGTTTTAGAAAACTTTGTAGGAAATGTTCATTCCCCTACAATGGAGGTTGGCCTACACTTAAAACTAAATGGTTGAAATAAAAGTTTGAATATTTACACAAATACTTTATTTTAACATAGATAACACCATATTATTATTTTAATTGGAGTTAGGACCCCTTTTTTGAAAAAAAAGTTGGTTCACATAGTAATGGCAATCAGAAACCTCTGAACGTTGTGATTCTGGAGACCACATATGTCTGGCAATGTTTTTCCAGTATTTACTGTTTATTGGTGTGTAGGTGATGATTTGAGATCTATTTTTCCTTTAGTCTAGTTACACAAATGCATTCACTAAACACTGAATTAAGTCTTCTGTGTCGCTTCTTCAAAGGAGTGCTCTGACCATCATAACCTACTGACAGCAGGTGCTTCCAGACAGGAGTTAATCCTGCACCAAAGTGGGTTAAAGTAACCCACTTTGGCATGGATTCTAGCCCCTACTCCCTAATCCAAACCTGGACTTTCCCGGAGGGATGGTGGCTACATGTAATCCTGAGTCAAATTACTACCCCAAAGTCCCTGAATTACCCACTAAAATTTACTTTAAAATGTCCCTGTCAGCCATGAAGACTCTCCTCATGTCCTCCTGGCACATAAAAATCACACCTGAGTAGATGGAAGAGGTGAGACGGAAAATCCCCCGCCCCCAGTGTCATTTTCTCATGCCAGGAGGATGTGAGGAGGATTCATGGCTGCCAGGGACCTTGTTAGTAAGTTTTAGGGAGTAAATAGAGGGCTGGCGGTAGGGATTGGGTGCCCTCCTCACCTTTGGTCTCCAGGAGCCCAAAGGTGTGGGATGGCTGTGGGGACTCACCCCTGGTGTCACTGAACGTAACCTGGAAGTTAGTTCCCACAGGCCCAGTACTTCATTAGACCCAGACCCGAATCTAATGAAGTATATAATTAATATTGAATAAACCAGGGAAATCTTGCTTTATTCCATATTAATTCATTTTTACCGAAGGTGTCATTTGGACACCTCTAGTAAAAAAGAGACAGGTTCTATGTTTTGGGCCTGTCTGGATGGGCCCTGGAAGTAAAGTGATCGTTCTGAAATTTCTCACAATGCAACTAGTGAAAAAAGGCGGTATTCTTAAGAATATCATAATAAGAGTATTTTTTAACAATACAGCACATGACATTTAAAATACAAATGCAAACAATGCTGGCAGATCAACAATACCTTGTGACGTAATCGTATAAAAGATTGGTAGGGTTTGAAATCATAGCCTTCTTTTGCTGGCCATCCTTCTGCACCCAGTAAAATGCATCCAAGGAAAGAAACAATTGTCCACCAGATAAACATCTTTTCAAGATCTTCTGTCTAAACAAGAAGAAAGGAATAAATTCAATTAATATCTGCATATAAGTTTGTGATTCAAGTGGTAGAAAAATAATTGTCCATGTGGTCACTTAAAAAAAATTATGTTAGACTGTAGTTGGATCATATATGGATGTTTTGGATTGAACTATACACCTGTTAATCAACATTCAGGATCTGAGAATGACCAGCGAATGGCAAAGCAATAAAATTATGAAATATGAAAGGAATTCACTGCAAAGAAAAATACTCTTTTAAAAATACCTGTGGGACTGTGAAGCTAGATAAAAGCATCTAACTGTTTCCATTTATAAATGCATTCTTTTGTGATAGTCTACCTACATTATTGATGAGGTGAAGCGATGAAAAATAGTACATTAGAGTGTGTTCAGTGAAGAGCAGGAAATACAGCACTTTCCAAGCAAAATGCCTTTTTGAGTCTTGGGCAAGGAGTTAATTTATATAACACAGGAAACTATTTACAGAATTCCTGGCAGAAACATATCCTTCTTAGTAACTGGGTACAGGGCCAAAACATAGAGAAGAGAGAGAGAGACCAAAACACACAAAAAGATAAAACTCTATAGAAATGTCTAGGTGCTTCAGGGTGACTCTATGGCATGTTGCAATTGAAATTCAGGCAATGCAATGATGTTCGATTGTATTTGCCATTTCACTGCACTCTGACCAGGAACATGTTCCCACAGATATGGAGGATTTACTGTATTTCTGTATTTCTGTATTTCTTTATGAATGAGATCAAAATGAAAACCTTGTATAATAGTGCTGGCATGCAATGAAACTACCATACAGTGTAAAACAGGTTTGGGTAAATCCAGGCCCGGGGGCCAGATGCAGCCCCTTGGGCTCTTTTCTCAGGCCCTCCTCTCTCACTGTCCTATCCTAATTCCTTCTTTCTTTACTTCCTCCTTCCCTCCCTCCCTTCTTCCCTTACCTTCCTCTTTCTCCCTCCCTCCTTCCTTCCCTTCCACCCTTTCGTCCTTCCTTCCTTACCTCTTTCCTCCATCCTTCCCTCTCTCTTTCTCTTTCCTTCCTTCCCTTTTGTCTTTCCTCCTTCCCTCCTATCCCTCCCTCCCTCCCTTCCTCCCTCCCTCCCTCCCTTCCTTCCTTCCTTCCTTCCTTCCTTCCTTCCTTCCTTCCTTCCTTCCTTCCTTCCTTCTTTTTTTCCTTCCTCTATTCCTCCTGGGGATGTTTAACTGGGAGAAGAAAAGGTAGAGAGGGAACATGAGAACCATGTTTCAAGATTTTAAAGGGTATCCCATTGAAGAGGAGGGGGGAAACTGACTTTCTGCTGCTCTAGAGACCAGGACACAAGGGAGCAATGGTTTCAAATGGAAGGGAAAGAAATTTACTGAAAAGATTAGGAAGAACTTCATGAAGAGCTTTTGGAGAGTAACATAGGCTGCCTTGGAGTGTGGTGGAGTCTACTTCTATGCAGGTTTTTCCACAGCGGCTGTCTATTGGGAGTGCTTTGATTGTGCCATCCTGCATGGCAGGGGGTTGGATTGGATGGCCATTCGGGGTCTCTTCCAGCTCTAGGATTGTAGAATTATTCACAGTCATTGTGTTAACCACACCACTGGTTGGAACCCTCACTCTGTGAAGACTGTGTGTTGATCGGTTGTGCACCAACCTCCATGCATTAAAAAAAAACCTCACACACATGTATCTTCCAAGAACTTGGAAGGCCATCATACTCAGACAATGAGGGATCACCTAAGTAAGTAAAAAGTCTAGGATTTAATAATAATAATAATCATCATCATCATCATCATCATCTTAATTTTTATACCCCGCCTCCAGGGATTCGAGGCAGCTTACATGGGGCCGAGCCCGGGTAGTTACAATAATCAGAAAGATAAAAACACATCAAATAAAATACAATTATACACATTAAGCATAATAAAATAACAGTAATATCAACTAAACATAATCTAAAAACCTAAGCAAGGTTTATAAAAATGAACTGGGCCAAAGTGTGCAGAGAGTATATTGTAAACATGAGAATGAAGTAGATGGTCAAAGTGCTGCAATTAAGAGGAGACTTGGGATGAGGTAGATGTTGGAATTATTTCTAGCTGATGGGATAGAATAAAGTGCATCAAATATAGTACTGGTCACTGGGACAGGAACCTATCATGGAATGAATATTCATTCTCCAAAGGCCTGCTGCAAAAGCCAAGTTTTAAGGTTTTCCTAAAGACTAACAGGATGGGTGCATGCCTAATCTCCCTAGAGAGCGAATTCCAGAGCCGGAGTAGGCAATACGGGGTCTAATGGATACACTTTTTCTCTCCTGTCTACCATCCTGATGAAAGCTAACCCTTTGGGATCCATATGTTTCCCATCTTTGATTCACTTTCTGCCTCCGAAAGAGAAGAAGAAGGGGAGGAAAGGGCAGGGAGGGGACTTGGGGAGAACCCCTTTCATCTCGGCCTACCAACCCCACTCTGGCCAACCATGTGGCCCTCAAGTTAAAAGTTTACCCATGCTGGATGTAAAATATTCGCTGAGCAATACAAATGTATGTGTTCACTCACTACCTGAATTATAGTAAGCACTTAGTCTGACAAATCAGGTCATTTCTTTTTGTAGCACATTCAAGTTTACTAGATAATTGACTGCATGAGGTCCTGTAGGGAAAAAGAATGAGGGAATTCCAAGAAGGCAACCAAATATTAACAGGGCTGTGGACAGGTAGATGAAAGGCTACTATCACAAGGGAGCTGGGAAAACTTTTAGGTTCTTTTGAAAGCATACTTCACCTCCAAAAGCTTGAATGCTCTGAAATATGAGTGAAATGTGAATAATATTTTATTACAACCATATTGTCAATGCTAGAGAAGTCAGCGTTTTCCAGAATATTTTTGTTATACTAACATAGATAACATAAAAATCGGGTTCCTATTGAGCTCTGCACTGATAGTAGCCGCCCATCAGCACATTTTGGAGACAGCAACTCCTTTTTTCAAATAGATCCTGTGATCAAGTAAGAAACAGTACATTACCTTCCCCAACAGTAGCAACACATCATAGCCTTCTGAGCACTAAAAAAAAAAACTGCTTTAAGTGGTTTTCTGCCCTTGGAGCAGATATTGAAATTTCATGACACTCAGTAGGGAGAATTGTATTCTCTGATGGCCTTCTAGAATTCTGGCTATAGTGATTGTTTAAAGTGAATTCTTAATTAAATCTAGTATCAGTAAACAGGAGACCAAAATGACATGTTACCACAAATGATACAATTCCCTTCTGTATGTGAACCACCATGCAAATGACAAACAGTAGAATTTTTCACAGTGAGTAAGTTCAAGTCTGTTCTCATACAGACCTATCTAGAATGTTTCAGGAAGTTTCATGTGGAAAATGTTGAATTTAGACTGTGGGAAATGTGAGCTTAAATTCATATTCACCTACAAATTTTCTAGGTAGCCTTAGGCAAGACAGCCTCTCTCAGCCCTGGTCACCCATCTGTAAAATGGGAATATTAATGACTTGCCTCACTAGGCTGCTCTGAAGATAGATGATATCATTACTGTGTGATGTCTTTGCATTAACAAAAATTCAGCTAAAATGAACAGAAAAACATAGAACAGATTTGCTTGTTGCACAAGATGCTAATGCGGCTCTTTTGTGCAAGCTGCTGTATGCATATCTTTCAGATCAAGGTGTAAAATGTATTTTACAGGCCACTAGATAGCTTGTTTCCTTGAATGTCAAAACTAAATTTCATTTCAGCTAATGATATTGAGCCAGTGTGCTTCATCTTGAAGAATAATTGAAAAAAGCAGGGCATGGAAGATTTTGTATTATTATTATTATTCTAAAGTTCACCTACAGCTATTTCTTTCTTTTTCTTTTGCCAGGGAATCATATTTTATTTTCGGAAAAAGTTTACAAAGGCAGGCAACAAAAGTAAACAAGATATTTCTTTTTATAAATGTTTGGAAAACTTCTAACACATGGAAATGGAAAGTTTTGTAATTGGACGTTACTTTAATGAGCTTTTGCTACTTTCTCTGTAGATAACTATTTGCATATACAATTGGCAGCTTGTTAACAATGCAACACTGACAAGCAGGTAATCCAGAGAAAACCAATCTACAAGTGTACTGAGATGTCACTGATATAACAAAGATTATTTCCCCTCCCCTACCTCAACTTTAATTAGGTGCTTTTTCTTCATGCAGAGATTTCAATGTCTCTTCTACTTCCAGATTCAGAACAGTAATTATGCCTATTACATTGTCCTAATTTGACCAGATAGCTGAAATGCTTTGGACCTTAATTAATTGCTTTCTGGCTCCTATAGCCCTTATACCATTATGTAAAACATGCTTTTCAGGCTGCTCAGTTATTAAATTTAAAAGGGAGAGAGAGGGAGCCAAATGTAGTAATAGGGACAGAACTAAATACACAATGCCAGAAAACTTGTCCTCATTCTCATGAATGGTTGAGATGGATGTCACTGAACTGATGTACTTTAGCCACAAATATGAAGTAACATCAAATAACCTTTTGGTCTGTGTAACTGTCTTGAAGGTCATAACTAAAAGTACAGGGCTGCATAAGAGCAGAAATCAAATTTATAGTATTGCATTTTTTAAAAAGAACCTTGGCTCTAAATCTTTTCTGCTTGATGTTTATGATCTATAGGAAAAGATAGAATGGCTTTAACAAAGTTTGGCTCTACCAGAACTAATTTATCTAGTTTCTGGCAGACATATAAGAACTCCAGTTTGAAGGAAGGTGGTGGTTAAAAGAAATACTACTGGAGGTGAAAAATGGTTAAGAAGTGTTCTTGAGATGGGGACTGGGAGGTATTACTCCATCTATGTGAGTTGAGTTCAAGATAAGCCCAGCCTCAGAAACAAGAATATCAACTTCCAGGAACAGGGGAATTCCAGGCACCCAGGCCAAATCTCAAAGGATACAACCTCTCACAGCTTTACCTTGATGCTCACCTCTTTTTCCTTGCTGCTGTTAAATATATGAAACAATAGAAATAGGCCACAGTTAGTAATAGAACAAAAAGTCTTTCATTTGGAAGGCAAAATTGTTTCTGTATCAGAGCCAAGTTGAAGTAGAAAAATGTTTTGTTTTGTGTTTATATTTAAGCTTCAAGTAGACTGACCTGACCTTGGAGGGGTAAGAGCACAACTGTGCTTTCTTCTGCCCTCCCATCATCCAGACCAATAGCTAGGGGAAAAAAGCAGGGGCATTCAAAAGCAAAACCTGCCATCATCTTCCATTTCATGTCTTAGCACTCCACTCACTGAGTTAGAAAACACACCAATGAACTGGCTGGCTAGGAATCTGCTCAACTATGAAGTTTTTTCTCACCATTATCCTTCCTAACCCACATTTTTCCAGCTCATGTGCAACCCTGTTTCCTCAAAGAGGCCTCTTGCTTTGCTCTGAAAATTATCAGGAAGAGAAGACCATCCCCAGATATCTCTGTGGTTTTCATTTAGTATTTTTCTCTCTGTATTTGTATAGACATACACACATCAAATATGGGTTTCATCAACATCAATTGAAGAGTTCTCCAAAACATGACAGATTTTGGTTATCAAGATATTGAGGTAATGATACAATAAAATGAGCAGTACTGATATTGATTATCCACTTCCAACAACATAAAAAGTTAACTCCTTGACTGTATACTGAGACACAGTCAGGATTTTCCTCCCCACACTTGTATTTCCTCATATGTTGAATTTTTGGCATTTGCAAAACCAAACCCAACTGACAAGTACGTTGTCCTAGAAAGGGTTTCCTAGAAAGAGTAAGCTTGTGACATAATAATGCTTTAAGAAAGCTGAAATCTACTGTTCAATAAAAAAATTATAGTCTCGCATAGTTTTGATTTATTGATGATTGTAAGCACGGATATCCCCAGGTTTGGCAGAATGCCATCTTTTGTGAATTTGGCCTGTTTCTAAATCATATTTGACATATTGCACAATTAAGGCAGATGCCGTGAAATGTGGATTCAGACAGTCTGAGCTACAATAATCAATAACTGCCTTGTTTCTTGCTACTTAAGGATGACACAGAAATAGACATACAGCCAAAAAAGCAATTTGCATAAGATTTCAAGGGGGGGGAAGCCTATTTAGGTTCAGCTCACTCTCCCTATCTATTCATTTTAGATCATTTATCTTTGCCACACTCCCACAGAAAGGAAAGCATTATCAAATTCATTCAGCAGGGGAAAGGAATAACACACAGCATGTTTCAGTAACAGAGCTTGGGAAAATTCATTTTTTGTATTACATCACCTAGCATCTCCTATCTGGGGGATTCTGGGAGCTCTGGTTTTAAAAATTACATTTTCGAGTCCTGTTCCATAATGAACCCATATATATTTCTGGATATCATATTAAAATATGTTGCACATCCAGTGTCACTACCTGTCTCTTTAGGAGACATGTGCTTCTCTTTGCTACAAGTGCTTTGTATTAAAAAGGCAACATATATATTATTTTCCTTGAGTGACTTTTTTTGGTAGAAAGTTTGGGTATAAGTTATATAAATAACAAATAAATACATTATAAATGCTTCTTCAGAATAGTTCATCAAATCTTTTGATACCAAAAACATAATGATCACTGGGAGGTCCACACATGTTTCTAAATTCTTTCCTTTGAAAAAAATATCTCGGTATTACTTAACAATACATTCACAAAAGGGTCAGCAGAAATTTTGAGAAAACTGTAACATAACTCAAGGACTAGCAATGTGATAGCACTACAAGGAAGCACTTTCACACAGAGATAGAAATAATTTCATTGGATTGACAAAAATAGCCTTTGGAGCCTCTTGAGCCTCACTGAGAGATGAAATGCATGTCAGTCCATTGCACATTCCTGAGATTTATGGGGCATTTCAGACAAATAACATGTGCAGAAAAGCTTGAAAACATTTTAAAATGCAAATAGCCAAAATGTATAGAACTGGAAAAAAGCACAGTTAACACTCTGTATCCATGCATACATTCAACCAACCACAGCTTGAAAATATTATTTTTAAAATCCCAAACACTAACTTTGTTTGACCATATGTTGAACACTGCACTGATGTGGAGAAATATCCTACAGTCGCCTCTCACGTGTCCTTAGACTCTCTCTGGCATGACTTTGAGTATCCACAGATTTTAATGTCCACAAGGGGAGGGTGTACTTAAAAAATTGAATATGAGGCAGAAATGAAGAAAAAAAAACCTAGGTAGGATTCAAAAATACACAATAAAATTAAACCTAAGAGATTTTCACGCCACTACAATCAACACCCACTAGGATCAAGTGTGAAAGACTCTCAAGAAAGTGGAAAAACATCAGATTTAAAAACATCTGACAACATTGCTTTGGGAATCTCCATGTCCTGCAGGATTCCTGCATGGTCCACTTTGATCAAAAATTGACTACAGCACTGTGTTGGAGGATCTAGGGATTGCTAGAGATAACACGTTAATCAAATCCATGAGTAATCAAATCTGCAAAAATGAATCTCAAAAATGTTGAGAGCCAACTGTAATTGTATGACTGTTAAGAGACTCTTTAGCTCTATGTCTTAAATGTTATAAAATGCCAGGCCTCTATTAGCCAAAATGATATTATCACCTACATTGGAAAAATGACTTATCAGTATTCTTGAATATTGTCAAGAATACCGGCAGTAATTTTCTACTTGTTCTGGTACTTTTTTGCTATTCTTTTTTATTTGTATTTATTTATTCAAACAGACATAAATGTATAAGTGTTTGTTGCATGCAGTGCAATATTTCCCAGCTATTAGTGTTCCATAATAATTTCTCAGATAATATATTTTCTTTAAGGGGTCATGGTCTTCTATTTAAATAGTACATATAAAGGTATCATAGGCTCTAAATTAACATCTGTTTCCTCCTTGTCTACAGTCTTATAGGTTCCGCTATGTACATTTTTAGATTAATTTTACATTGAGATGTTGGATCATTAATAAAGTTCTCTAAAAGTTCTCCTCTTAAGAGTACAGTTATTTTATCCATTATTGGCAATTCTGTAATGTATTTTCCCATTCTTCTAAGGGAGGTATCTCTGAGGTTTTCCAAAATCTAGCATATACTATTCAAGCTGCCACTGTCATGTAAAACAATTTTTTTCCAAATTTCCTTCCTAGTTCTTCATCAGGCATGTTCAATAAGTCAATTTAACATTTTCCATATATGTTAGCAACTTTAGCATTAGATTAATTTTATTTTTTTAATAGTTTTATATAAGAACAGTCACAATAGTCATAATCTGCTACCATGTTTTTGGAAGAATGGGCAATTTAGTCTTGTATAAAAATAGGAAGCCAATAGAATAGTTTAAATTATCTGTCCTTGAAAGTATTTCCCCTTTATATTGGTCCAACAGAAAAGGAAATCATTACATGCTGTCTTCTGACTACATCATTGCCTGTTACCTCGATGAGCATTTAAAATGTAAATTAGAGAACATTACAATCAAGTCTGTCTGAAATCCCAGGGGTACGGTTTCTCCAGCTCCTATTTGTTGCTCTAGGAAAAAACTATTTCATACTTTGTCAAAGTCCTACAAATGTTCTTTCAACTTATTGCATAATTCAATTGCTAGGGTGATTATTTCTGCCTTAAAAGACCATTGGAAGGGAGTTGAGCTCTTCCTTTAACAATATCTGACTTTTATTAAAGCTTTATTGTGTGTAACACTGCTGGCATATTAATGCTACCTCTCCTTAAGGACTGTGCTTTCTAAATAAGAGAGTCAAACTGATTAGATTAGTTACAGCAAGCTTCTAAAATAACTTCATCTGAAATTCAATTTATGTGTTTTCCATTGTGCCCTTGAAAGTATTACACAAAATCATAATTTGGAATTATATACTGCACCAGAACTTTCTTTCACTTTTAAGCTGACACTCAATGCACACAATCCAAAGAAATGCATCCTGGGAAATGTTGTTTCAGAATCATAGAATAATAGAGGTAAAAGAGACCTCGTGGGCCATCCAATCCAACCCTCTGCCAAGAAGCAGAAAAATTGCATTCAAGGCACCCCCCAACAGATGGCCATCCAGCCTCTGTTTAAAAGCCTCTAAAGAAGACACCTCTATCACACTCTGAGGCAGAGAGTTCCACTGCGGAACAGCCCTCACAGTGAGGAGGTTCTTCCTAATGTTCAGCTGGAATATCTTTTCCTGTAATTTGAAGCCATTGTGCCAGTCTCCAGGGCAGCAGAAAACAAGCTTGCTCCCTCCTCCCTATGACTTCCCCTCACATATATAAATACATGACCATCCTCTTCTCAGCCTTCTACAGGCTAAACATGCCCAGCCCTTTAAGCCGCTCCTCATAGGGCTTGTTCTCAAGACCCTTTATCATTTTAATCGCCCTCTTCTGGACACATTCCAGCTTGTCGACATCTCCCTTCAATTGTGGTGCCCAGAATTAGACAAAGTATTCCAGGTGTGGTCTGACCAAGGTAGAATAGAGAGGTAGCAGGACTTTCTTGAATCTAGACACAGTACTCCTTTTTATGCAGGCCAAAATCCCATTGACTTTTTTAGCTGCCGCATCACATTGTTGTCTCATGTTTAACTTGTTGTCCACAAGTACTCCAAGATCTGTTTCACACGTGCTGCTGTTGAGCCAGGCGTCCCTAATTCTGTATCTTTGCATTTCATTTTTTCTGCCTAAGTGGAGTATCTTGCATTTGTCCCTGTTGAACTCCATTTTGTTACTTTTGGCCCATTTCTCTAATCTGTTTAAATCATTTTGAATTCTGCTCTTGTCTTCTAGCTATCCCTTGTCATGATGGACAATGAATGGAAAGTGAAATATACTGAACTGTAATTAACCTAGAAAAGGACTTTATTGTGGCACACTCTAAAAGAGAGTGCAGCCTACTGACCAACGTGATTTTTTTTTCCTGACCTAATGAAAAGAGATGTTTCTACTGCTTACATAGAAAAATAAAACAAGGATATGGATATTCAGCCTGCATGCCACATTCTATCTGAAATAAACTGTTATTAAGCGTGGAAGAGGTGATACATTTTATTTATTGATTGGTTTTGCAAGAACAGAAATTCATATAACATATCTGAAAAGAAGTAAGATGTACTATGGCACTCATATGCGAAATACATTGGACTCAAATTGCAAGTCTGTCTCAAATTGCACAGAACGCAACCCACAGACTGTTTTAATTGCCAAGAATGAAAGACCAGAATTATCAGTACACTTTTGGTTGGGTTTATGGAACATATCAGGGATTTGTGTATAGTAAAAAAAAACCCTGATGTTGCAACTCTTCTATTAGTAGGAGCCCAAATCACCAAGGGATAACTAAGCAGGTGTCTCCATGACCTTGTGTCCCCTGTCATACTGAGTTACATTATTTATAAGGAGATAAATACTCAGATTTAATATAAATCCAATAACGCTGAACTAAGCTCTGCATCTATTTTGTGCAATAAAATTAAAGACAAAACACTGAAAGATGTCAAGATTAAAACCCCAGCGTATTGATTTCTATTTCAAAATACCAACTGGCTTAAATGGGGCAATGATTCTACCCCAGATTCTTTCATTCCTAAGACACAGATTTAAATGGAGTGTAATGAAATGAGAAACACTATAGACTTAACCCCTTCTCATTACACTCTGGAGAAGGTAATCTCACCGTCATTTTTGCAGTGCTATAGGGAAAGAAACACAATAAAGGTATTATCCTTCAGAGGCCTCAGAGGAGTCTTTTTAATAGAATTGACTTGTGCCTGTTGATCTCATTTTCCCATAAAGCTTCAAAGCTCAATCTCATCAAACTGTGGTATTTACCAGCACTGATATTTGTTATCAGGCATACAAGGTAGAACTTGTACATGCCCAGCCCAAGAGATTTATCTCTTTTCTTCTAAAGTATTTTTTTCTTTCTGCTATTTGTTCAATAAACAATGGCTTCATAGGCATGGTGATTTTACATTGATCATCATTCTGGATCAGATACTTTATTATTATTATTATTATTATTATTATTATTATTATTATTATTATTAGTATTATATTTATTGATAAATACTTGGATAGTAGTTCGCACACATGTAATTATAATATGAGGGGTGTGGGTATTTGTGTTAGATTAGGGAGAAGATTTTCTCCTTTTCACATAATAATAGAATGGTGTGTCTTTCAGCATATATAAAAATTATTATTATCACATAATACCAAGCCATAGTCAAATGATGGCATTCATTGCCATTATAAACAGCAATGGCTAGCAGCCTAGGTGACTTTTAAGTTATCTAAACCAATACATTGGGGAAATCTGTCAATAGTTAATAGTCATTATGTGATTGTATTTCCTGCAATATCAGAGAAATCCATGCTTTTGTATCTTAGTGTTGGAGAACAAAACTAGGAGAAAGTGGTATTTCTTAAATGTTAGGCTTGTTGTGGGCCTCCTACAAGCATCTGGTTGATGACTGTAGCAGCAGAATGGTGTCCTAGATATGCCCATGGCCTGATTCTGCAAGGCTTTTTATAAGTTAACTGCCTTAAGCTTTTTAATTCAGGAATACCTCAGTTAACAAAACTTTGGGGGGTGGGGGAAACATCTTTTTACAAAGTGCTTTTACAACTTCCTACTCCCCTTTGTTCTCTTTGTCTTGGTACTACTAAGATGCTTTTCAAGTAGCACTGGAACTGGAGGATCATGAAAAGGAGGGATAGAGAAGCATAGGGCTTGTCTACATGACCAACCAGAAATACTGGAAAGGTTTGGGGGCATTGATCTTGAATTTTGGAGTTGTAGTTCACCTACATCCAGAGTCTTCAAACAATGGACTTCAAACGATGATGGATCTGGACCAAATTTGGCATGAATACCTGATATGCCAAAATTTGAACATTGGCGGAGTTTGGGGAAAATAGACCTTGACATTTGGGAATTGTAGTTGCTGGGATTTATAGTTCATTGAACCCCACCAACGATAGAATTGGGCCCAACTTCCCACACAGAACCCCCATGACAAACAGAAAATACTGGAGGGATTTGGGTTCCTAAGACCATCAGAAGTATGTGTTTCCTAATGGTCTTTAGCGATCCCTCTGAAACCCCCCTCGCAACCATCCCAGGTGTCCTAACCCCCAGGTTAAGAAATGCTGTATTAGATGAACATGAAATTCAAATACATTTTGGGTTCCCACTGCCTTCAGTGACAAGTCATGGAAATCATCTGAAAGGTACCTCTGGATACTCAGTAAACTCCCTCCTATTCAGATTTTTTCTGGCTCTTGTATTAGTTGTTCATCAAAATTTTTAACTTGAATAGGACTTTACATATACCATAAAACAATCTATGTGCTGCCCACATATTCCTACTCAGCCCTTGTGTGATTGTTCTCCTTACTCTTCTATACCTATGAAGAATGGGGGACAGACTGTGTGAGTCAGAAAGCAGAGATTAGCTATTTCATTTTGCTTTCCTTTTGATAAAAAATAAAATAACATTTTACTTCTGAAATCAGGAAAATCTCTTTCAAAAAGGTTAGGAAAATAATTTCATCAGAGATAAACAAGAATATTTGGATGTGCTTTTTCCTGTTTAATTGCACGGATATTTTGTTTTCAAGTTTTTCTTTTGAAGAAAATGTTTTATTGTGAAGCTACAAATGTCAACTTTTTGATAAGCATAATAGTAACATTTCCTAGGGTAGGAAATAACTGCAGGAAATTTCATTTGTCAAATCTTCAAAGAACTTCGAGTTACTAGGGTAGTGTAATATATTCTGTAGGTCCCTTAGATCTGCCAGCTGATAAAGAAACTAGCATTCTAGTCCCAATATACATCTTTCCAGGCAAGCCGTTTGGATATGAACAGCCCTCAGCTACAAAAGAATTCTTGTGCTTGTTCTTTATTTGGAATGTTTGTGCAGATAATATTTAAAAGAAACAACAGCTTGGAGAATATTTTCAATTATTTGATAAGAATTAAAGCAAGCATCCTAATCTATATACAGTAAAGCCAAACACAAGTAACCATGTAGTGACAGTCTGGGGGAATCAGTTGTTCAGATGTTTGGTTTCTGTTCCCATCATCTCTAGACATTGGCCATTTGGGATGAGACAGATAGGCAGTATCTGGAGGGTTACAGGCTTCCCACCCCTGAGGTAGTGCAATGGACGCATAAAGCCCACCCTGATTAAGTAGAATTGTAGAATCATAGCATCATAGAGTTTGAAGGGACCTCATGGGCCATCCAGTCCAATCCCCCACAAAGAAGCAGGAGAATCACATTCAAAGCACCCACAGCAGATGGCCATCCAGCCTCTGTTTAAAAGCTTCCAAAGAAGGAGCTTCCAACACACTCCGGGGCACAGAGTTCCACTGCTGAACAGCTCCCACAGGCAGGAAATTCTTCCTAATGTTCAGGTGGAATCTCCTTTCCTGTAGCTTGAAGCCATTGTTCCGTGTCCTACTAGTCTCCAGGACAGCAGAAAACAAGCTTGCTCCCTCCTCCCTATGACTTCCCCTCACATATTTATACATGGCCATCATGTCCCTCTCAGCCTTCTCTTCTGCAGGCTAAACATGACCAGTTCTTTAAGCCGCTCCTCATAGGGCTTTTTCTCCAGACCCTTGATGATCTTAGTCACCCTCCAGCTTGTCAACATAAATTAGAAGATACATTATGCGACATGCCATTGTAGTAATAAAAATATTTCCACAACAAACAAATCGGTTTCAAAATGATGAATATGCAGAAGTTTATCACACGAGGCTGGCAAATCAATATTGCACGCATCTCACTACTGGACTGCCCCATGATTATACCATCCCACACTATTGACAGGTAAGACACATAAATAGCTCCCAATCCCACTGTCTTCTTACCTAGGTGCAATGCATCCCTTCTGCTTCTGTGCAGTAAAGTGGTGTCAGAGAACAAGTTTCTTTTCCTTCTCCCACCCCTCACCCCCATTCCAAAGCTATATGTTTTATGCTTAATTTATATTTCATAGTTATATTTGCCTTTTTTGTTTTTAATCTAAAATTGTGGGGGGTGTTCTAAATAAAAAATAAAATAAAATACAGAATACTAATGGTGCTGGAAAGGAAGGGAGTGAATGTATGAATGTAAATGTGTTTTTAGTTTGTAAACCTTGTTGTGCTGGGCTTGGTCCCACTTGTAAGCCACCCTGATTCCCTTCAGGGAGATGGTGGCAGGATAAAAAGTAAAATTGTTGTTGTTGTTGTTGTTGTTGCTGTTGATAATAATAATAATAATAATAATAATAATAATAATAATAATAATAAGGAAGTGTGATCATAGGACAACAAACTGGCAAATCAGCACAATTGTGCAATTGATGAGATATGTGATATCAAAGGTGTGTCAACCTGGTATGTATCAACTCTACTGACAGAGTGGCTTCATGAGAAAAAGTCCAAAGTCAATCTGTCTTTTGTCCCTTTATGTGCCTTACATCATTCCTACTCTTTCTTGTGATATTCAGAAACTTTGTACAAAAAAAATGTGTAAGATTTTTAAAAAGACTACACCAAAAGAAATGGCAATAGTTTTATCATGCACCTTAATGGAGTGCTTCTGTATCCTGGGACACAATAGGATATGAGTGCAGTCTAACAAGATATGGTACAAAATTGTAATTGTTTGCTTTACTCCTGCTGCTGCTCTTTTATTGTTGTATTAATTCATAGGAACCGGTACAGAGATTACAAATCATGTACAAACTTCCATATAATTATGAATTATTGCCAGTTTGATTGGTTTCTAGGTAAAGGTTTTAGGACTGGGTATAATGATGCAAGAACTTCTTTCACCATTTATACTAGTCGGCTGTTATAAATCTAATTTACAGGTACAACCTGTGCTTGCATTTTATTGTGCTATTGTAATTTCTTTTTTCTTTTTTCTTTTGCAAGGCCATTGTTGAAGTCATGTGAGAATTTATTCTTTGCTATTGTCTGCCCTGAATCACTGTAATCAAAAATTTCATGGCTAACCAATATATTCTCTGCAAGTTTTAGTGGTTATGTATCAAATTCTAGTTGTAAAACAAAGGCTATTTCATCAGGCTTCTTACATATGATAAATAGTCAATAATTTTGCCCTTTAGGCATAGGAAACTATTTCAGAACCAAAGACCCTAAGGAAAACATACTATGAGCTAGAGGGCCAAAGGAAATTGGTATATTTTCATGACATAAGATGTCTAATTGGATTGTTATTTGCCTTGGCACAGATGCCAAGCCAAGCCAATTAACATATTTTGCATATTTGTGATATTCTTAATTTTAAAACTCTGCTATGAATATATTTTAATTAAGAGTTCCCAGTGCAACAAATAAAACATAGTTTAGATAGTCTAGTAATCATATATGTTCAATGCATTTTTTTCACAGGTTGGGATATGAGATCCAGATTATATTGTCCAATAGAACCATTCAATTTCTATGTTTCGGGTTCATAATAAGTCTGTGGCACTAAGTGCTTTACTTCAAAACACAATTATCATCATCTGCAGGATATGATTTCAAACATATCTGAAACTGAGATGTTCATTAATAATAATAATAATAATAATAATAATAATAATAATAATAATAATAATAATAATACATTTATTCTTATATCCCGCCCCATCTCCCTGAGGGGACTCGGGGCGGCTCACAACAATAATAAAAACAGTGACAAATTACACATTGTAAAATCAAACATGAAAAGCAGTCATACAATCAATACATACATCACATGTTAAAAACAAGGAGATAAAACAGTTCTAGGCCGAAATAGAGGGCTTCTGTAGCTTCGTGGCAGAAGTATTCAGCAAGGTATCAATAATCATGGCAGAACACTCTCTAATTAAATTAAATAGGCAGACAAATCAACCCCCCAAAATTCATTTCCTTCATACCAAACTGTTTATCTAGCATAGACATCATGAAGCAAGCAAAAGAGTGGGAAATAATTATTTCTAGTACATAGATTCAATTAACTCTTTATCAGATCCTGACAGCATTAATAACAGCATAAAATTGAGGCATGGATCCTTATACAGTAGAGTCTCACTTATCCAACACGCGGTTATCCAATGTTCTGGATTATCCAATGCATTTTTGTAGTCAATGTTTTCAATATATCATGATATTTTGGTGCTAAATTTGTAAATACAGTAATTACTACATAGCACTACTGCGTATTGAACTACTTTTTCTGTCAAATTTGTTTTTAAACATGATGTTTTGGTGCTTAATTTGTAAAATCATAACCTAATTTGATGTTTAATAGGCTTTTCCTTAATCTCTCCTTATTATCCAACATATTCGCTTATCCAACGTTCTGCCGGCCCGTTTATGTTGGATAAGCGAGACTCTACTGTATTTGGGGCCAATACGTTTGAAAACACTTGCCACACATGTTTGTTTAAAAAAAAAACCATCAAATTTTATTCAGATGTTGCAACTACACTGGTTTAATCATTAGTAAATCCCATTAGGAGCCCCCAGTAGTGCAGCAGATTAAAGTGCTGAGATGCTGAACTTGCTGACCAAAAGGTTGGTGATTCGAATCCAGGGAGCGGAGTGAGCTCCTGCCGTTAGGCCCAGCTTCTGCCAACCTAGCAGTTTGAAAACATGCAAATGTGAGTAGATCCTTAGGTAGATCAATGTGAGTAGATCATTCTGGTGGGAAGGTAACAGCGCTCCATACAGTCATTCCAGCCACATTACCTTGGAGATGACTACGGGCAATTACAGCTCTTCAGTTTAGAAATGGGGATTTGCACCAACCCCACCCAGAGTCAGACACGACTAGACAATGTCAGGGAAAAACCTTTACTTTACCTTAAATCCCATTATGTTGAATGGTAATTATTCCCTAACAAATGTATGCTTACAACACTTTCCTAACATATATAGGCAGGTAATCCCTATTAAATACAAGTAGATGTGAACATTGCTGAACAACAACAACAACAAAAGCAAATCACAAACTTCCATAAATGTTATTAGCACAGAGATGTGCAGTAGACATATGAAACCTATAGTAGTTCACTTTTTATATTGACAGTAAATATGCAGGTTACCCATTGAATTTTAATATAAATGGTTTCATTTGTAGGCACATGAAATTGCTTTTCTAAATAAAATAAGAAACAATCAACATTCATGAATCAACAGAAGATATTGTACTTCTCTAGGTATGGTCTGCAAACTTTTTGTCCCCACATGTTGCAGATCAATGCATTCAAACTGCATTGAACTGCATTACATAAGTCAACACTGAGCATACAATGTATTTTCGACGTTATTATATTACAGTGTAGACATGTCCATACTTTTACCTGATGTCATCTAGCTAACATAATGATGCCTAGAAGAGGAGGGATTTAATAGGCACTTTCCTTCTACCAGCCTGTCAAAATATTCTTCAGATGATATTTTAGAAACTGAGAGAAATTGGCTTTTAATAGTGTGTTTTTAAAGTTATTGTTTTTGGACATTTGTATTGTTTACTGTTTTAAGTGTATTTCATTTTAACCTATATTGTGAACTTCCTTGGCTGTTACATTGGAAGAAAAGTGGGAAATAAATTAAAAGAACAAATACATGAATATAGACCGAGTCCTCTAGGAACAACAAGAACATGAATACAGCCCTTAACAGCTCTTTAGGTGGGTGAGTGCTCAGCTGTATAATGTGTACTCAATATGGATTTTTTCTTCACAAGCCAAGGGTTCATGCACACTAATTTCCTTAAACCAGCAAGCTCAGATCCTGAGGCTGAATTCAGTGCTCTGTATTTCCCTGGATATGCTTCCTTCCCATGACACTGTCATTTAATGATTTCCAGCTTTTTATAGACGTTATCCATGTTCAAAAATGTTGAAATGCTTCTCCTAAGGCATAGTTGCCAGCAGAAAGCACTTTCAAATAAATATAGAGGCATGCTCAATTCTAGCCTTTTCTCCTTGGCTCCATCTGGAAAATCCCTGCAATTCAATTTAAATTGGGTTAAAATAAGTTTCTAACTCAACTTCTAGTTTTCTATATTTATTTGGACCACAGACCATTTACAGTAACAAAGGGACCATTGACAGAAAACAAAGTGTCACAAAGAAAACTATGAAGTATCTGATCCTGGATACAGCATCATCCGTTCAAAGTGCCGGTCTTGATTTTTGAAACTCAATTTAAAAACATTGCAACAATTGCAACATTGTATCTATTGATACATCCTCAAATTTGCAACTCAGAGGAACGATGTAGAAGGGAAAGCAAAACTGAATAGATCAGTCTTCCCATAATAAAATTCACAGTAAACAAAACAACACAAACATGCAAAAAGTATAATCTTAAAATAAGCTCTGGTGACCCTTTAGGAGTGTATAAAAACTGCTTGGGAACATACAACCTAACACAGCAAGAAATATCACTTAAAAGAGACTAGAAATAACTTCCTATTGGGCTTACCAAAGGTTCCTATCAAAAATCCAAAAATGGCCCTCAAATCATAGCATGTGCCTACCCATGGGGGAAATCAAAATTCCTATATATTCTCCTTCCAGCAGTCAAGATTGCATCACTCTTAATGTAGAAATGTAGAATCTACACGACATGTTGATATTCACCACAGAGGTGCACAAAACATGCTAACTGAATCTGGCTACAGGGAAGAAACAACAATGTGTTGCAATAGCTCCTTTGGCTGTCAATCTCTTTCCAAGTACAATTCAATATACTGATGGCGATGACCTACAAAGTCCTTATGGCTTGGATCAAGCAACATGTCTCCCTTTGTGAGCCAATTAAAACTGTATGATCTTCAGGGGAATCTGATGAAAGAGACAGACTGGAACCAAATTACCGAATATTTAAAACAAAATTAAAAGAAGATATTGGTATGAAGAGAAACAAAACATCCACCCAAACAGAATATGAAGGAGAAGAGAAGGAAAAGAGTTTAAGAGGAAGATAGTTAAAAAGGAAAAGGAAGAAACCTTAAGGAAAATATCTAGGAGCCAAGAAGAATCTATTTTATTTTTGGGGGATTTTTTTATTATTATTTTCTTCCTTTTTCTCTTTCATCATTTCTTTTTCTTTTATTGTTATCTTTCTTTTTCATTTTTCTTTTCTTTGTGTATTTTAACGTATGACTTTTAATAAGTAACACTTAAAGATTATATTGTTAAAAAACTGTATGATCTTTAGAAGTTGACCTTCCCATCATATCCTCAGACAAGATTTGTGGTGGAGAGGGATAGGCCCTTCTTGGTAGTTGCTCCCAGATTTTGAAATTCTTCCACCCCAGATAACCAAGCATACCCCCCTACTCTTGTTCTGCCAACAAGTCAAAACATTTTATGCTCATAACTTTTTAGAAACTGGGATGGGTATTATGAGATGCTGTACTGGTTTGTGGTTTAAGTATATGCTTTTAATGACTGCTAATGGTCTTCAGTATCATTCAATTGACTTTTAAGTAACTTTGTATTTATCCTTCTGTACAGTATTGATATGTATTGTCTGCAATGCATTGTAAGCCCATCTGAATGCCATTATTTTGTGTGTGTGTGTGTGTGTGTGTGTGTGTGTGTGTATATATATATATATATATATATATATATATATATATATATATACACTAGCTCAAACTTTTTTCTCAATCTATTCTGAAAATGTTTTTGTTATTTTTCCTACCAACAGTATGTTTATTTTTTACAAACAAAATTAAAGAAACCAATTTTGTCCTTTTTGAATCATCTCAAATTTCCACTTTATTGTCCCACAATAATTCATAGAATCAACTGAACAGATTTCTGATCAAGCACATATTCGTCATGTATTAAAGCTATCTCTTTGCTATTAGGTGTTATGTGAGTAATATTTTATGAGCTACTAATATTGTACAAGCTTATATCAGCTCGTTAATTAAGTTAAACATGCAGAATGAATGATCCTCCAGATGCTATTGTATCTCCCATCATCTCCTATCATTGTAACTTCTGTCATCTCTCATGAGTGGTTAGGGCTGATGGAAGTGCAGTCCAAAAATATCTGAATGACACATATTCATTACTCCTAATTTAAAGACTGATTCATAAAGGGTAAATAACAAAGTGGCAAATTAAAGATAACATACACAAAGCAAATGGATGTGTTTCTTGAGTTGAGACCTACCAAAAATAGATTTCAGCGCAACTGTAATATACATATAATTATTTGAAATGAAAATATATACATTGCAGCCTTTGGATAATATATAAGCAGTAGTTTCTAGAATTAACAAAAGTGATACATTAATAAAAGACATACAGTCATCCAACCACATTTGTGGTACTGCTTTTTGTGAATTTGATTATTCATAGATTTGATTAAAATGTTCTCTTTAGGAATCTTTAAGTCCTTCAGTGTGACTCTATGATCAACTTCCTTAAATTACATATAAGCCATTTCCTAAGTCAACTGATCTCAGATTTATACAGTGCAGTGGTTTGAGTGATGACCAAAGACTCTAGGAGACCAAAATTCGAATCTTCTCCCAGCCATGAAAACCCAAAAGTAAATGTTAATGGGACCTAAGCACATGAACCAATGGACCACAGTGCAGCCCAAGTGCTTATTCCTAATGTAAATGTTGAAATTACTGTTTCTTTTGCACCCATTTTTGGCTTATTTGAAGCTAAGCTTGTTTATCTTTGTCATGTAGCATAGCATCTTATTGATGGTTAAGACACTGTAATGGACCCAATGGAGAACACTAACCTTTTAGTGTTTTCAGCCAGCTCTGTAGCTCTTAACATTAACTCAGATACAATTTGTATTCTTCTCAATTATATTTTGTCATCTACTTGAAAATGATGGATTACGGTAGATTGAAACATTTCTCTTGCATTTGCAAATAAATAGCTTTGCACAATTATGTGAATAAGCAAGCAGTACTACTGTTTATTTTCAAGCATTTTAGTTCATTTGGTGTATTACTGGAGAATGAGTATAATAAGTCATCTAATACGCACTATTTCAGATCTGCCTAGTTTCTACATTTATAGGCAATTCACAAGTTATGAACAAGATAGGTTCTGTAGGTTTGTTCTTAAGCTGAATTTGTATCTAAGTCGGAAAAGATACATTTTATGTGTAATATAATTTTTAGCCACAGGGAAGGGTTAACTTAAAACTCATGTGGTGTTTGTTTGCTGTCTGTTCTCCTGTTCAGAAGATTTCACCTCACTTTCTGTCCCTGTGATAATTGGATTTTGAAAAAATGTGGCTTTTTGTGGAAACCAGGATTTGGTGATAAGATTCAATGGAGCCCCCTTTTCTCCATGATAATTCTTCCAGGAATGAATTTCCCTTCCCAGGTGTGGATTTCTCCCACTTCCCTTTTGTCTCACTTCCATTCTTAAGTAAGAGTCATTTATAAGTCAGATGTTTGCAACTCGGGGACTGCCTGTCTTGGTAAACATATTTTTTTTGCTTATTGGTTTTATTTAAAAACCAGGTTTCTTAATAGAGTAATAGTTCCTTGGATTGAGCCACCATATGAAAAAATATTGTTATATGATGTATACATTGTAACAGGAGTGAGGAAGCCAGATTTGAAATATTATATCAAAGATTGTGACAGGTAAATCATGAAAGATTCAACCTCTGTTACATTTTCCCTGAAGATTTTGTTCATGGTTTGGCTGGAATTCTGGACTGAGTGTTTAACTTGGATGCCTAGGTCTGTTAGTAACTAGGAAAGTATTATACAGTTACATCTGGCACACCAACTTCTCTGATCTTTGAAAAATCCTGGCCATGGTTATATGATATTTGGACTACTTTAAAAATCTTGCAGATTCCTTTGGAAGGCAGGTGGACAAGCATCTGCATTCTGGAAGAAGCAAAGACCACCACATTGAAGCAATTATTCTCCACCATCATCTTCACTGGACTGGCCATATTGTCCAAATGACCAATCACCATCTGCTAAAGCAGTTACTTTACCATCAGCTCAAGAATGAAAACAGAATGTTGGTAGAAAGGAAAAGAGATTTAAAGATGGGCTTAAAGCTATCATAAAAGAATGCGGAATAAACACAGAGAACTGGGAAGCCCTGGCCTTCAAGCACTGTAACTGGTGGCCTGCTATTTCTAACAGTGCTATGGATTTTGAAGAGTCACAAATAGAGGACAAAAGGGAGAAACATGCCAAGAGGAAGGTGCACCAAGCCAAACCTTGTTGGGACCACCTTCCATCTGGAAATAGATTTTGTCATTGTGATAGGCCATGCAGATCCAGAATAAGTCTCTGCAGTCACCGAGGGACCCACTGCCATGACTCTACCCTTGGAAGACAATCATCCTTGGGCCATGAGTGATTGCCTATGATGACTATAATGTGGATCCATGAACTTGGTATTTGTGTTTTCTCTTTATGTAGCCTTCTCCTAGGCCTGTTGAACCGCACTCCCTTGTTGAAACAATTTCATGACTACTCTGTATTTCTGTGCACAGTTCAAAGTGCTGGTCATAATATCTAAAACCCATGAGAACAGAAGTCTGCCTGGTTTTCAAGATCAAAGGCATATTTGGTGGAAAATGAGAGCCTTTGCAGACTCTTGAACTTCCTGGAAAAGGAGACTATCTCACAGCCAGCAAACAAGATTTCCTTTTAATTAGATGAGCTTGTGGTATTTAGGCTATATCGTGTGTGTGTGTGTGTGTGAGTATGTGTGTGTGAGGGAGGGAGGGAGGGTTAGCTAGTTGGGCCCTGCTGTATCTTTTTATTTATGTATTTAAATTATGTTTTTAATCTATTTTGTGTTTTAGCTATATTTCTTTTTTGTATGGATAGTATTATTGTTAACTGATGAGTGCTCTTTTAGACAAAGAAGAGGATATTCAAGTAGTGAATCAACAATAAATAAAAATAAAATTATAAACTGACAAATCTCATACAGAATCAGTTCCTTAGATGATTCTCAAAAGCACTGAAGCATTCATCAAGATGGTTGGCAGACTTGGTATTCAAGCCTCATAAGAGTTTTGAGGACTTAATCATGCTTAAATACACAGAGGCCTCATAAACTCGAATATCAATCGCACTTCTGCAAAGGTAATATGCTTCATGAATGTACTGAAAATCATGTTGCAGTTTCTTCAAGAATATATTTTATAAAAGTAGCTAGGTAGTATTTTCCTGCGTGGTAATGTTATAGAAGCTACATACCAATAGGACCCTAATAAGTATAAACATTACAAAAAAATGGTCACTCTGCTACAGGTCCTCTGCTGGGAGAAAGGTGTGTGCACATTAATTCAGAAAGTAAACATTGTTGTGTAGATTTTATGTCTTGGCCTTGAAGAGTATGGAAGAAATGGCTTTGTTTGTATTTCATAGCTGCTTCCTTTGAAATTACTGTTAAAATTACTTTGTGTAGGGAAAACATGCTCTTTAGGTATTGATGACCGGTCGATATTCTAGGCTGGGAGGAAATATACCAATCAATGTAGATTCAAGGTTAAGTCTAAAGTGATACTGTAGATAACACATTAATATTGCATTTGGTTTTGCTTTGGTTTTGAAATCTCCATGACAGACAAAGCATTCTAAAAGACAATAAGTTTGACTATATGAGGCATGTGTTTATGATTGTTTGCTTTTATAGGTTGGAACAGATCCCATCAAGTATAATAGTACAACTAACTGTACAGCTATACCCAAGGAAACTTTGGGCTTATAATATTAATTGTTTATTATTATTATTTTTAGCTTTTGAGGGGATCTTGTTTTTTATTATCTTGAAAAACAGCTTTGGTTACATGGCAAATGGCTTTTGAAACAGAGAACTTTGGAAAGCATGATACAAGGACCTTCGTTTGAAGAAAATAAAAGTCAAAAATTCCTTAAGTCTTTGTATCTATCTACAGATCTTAGTGGCTTTGGAAAACATCTAGATTAATAAGGCCCAGTTTGTGCTGCTAAATATTTTTTCTCACTGGTCATAATCCAATGGCATGACTCTTCTGGTGACATTAATTCTGTCAACATTTATTTATTTATTATTGAATTTTTTAAAAAAAATTGATAGAAATGTGAAAGGCAGAAGGCTGAAAGGGCAAGACATTTCAGCTGTATTCCCATCTCTGCTTGTACAAATGTTGGTTTTAGTTCAAATTAACAATATTTTTAAATCATGCAAGTGCAGGTCTTGAGATGCTAGAATACCACCCTTGACAACCTTGAGTGCTGGTCCATAGCTCGGGTTAATAGGTTTACTCAGTTTTTTTATATAAAACAATAAAGATTTTGATTGCAATGGGTTGCAGTTAAGCATTGTGATCTTATACTAGAGAACCACTTATAATGGCAATTTGGCCAAGGATGATAAAAAGTAATGGAATCATGAAACTGATACTGCATAATAACTTATGTACTTATATAAGATAAAATGAGACCTTATTAATGCAGCCAGTACACTGTCTCAGTTCATATGAAGTATTTGGATGCCTCACAACTAGGACAGGTATATTAAATTAATCACATCAGTATTTCACTCCCAATGAAAAGAGTAATCAAGTATAGATTATTTATTGACTTTCAAACATATTGAAAGTAAAAAAAATGCTCTGTGAGCTGTTGTTTGACTTCCAGATGTGGTAAGTTCTCCTTCGCTACACTAAGGGAAAATCGCCACGACAGGAATTCATCTAAGAACTAGGGCTGTGCATGGTACCATTTTTCAAAATGGGATCCAGGAATTCCGGCCATTTGGAAACAGAACCTATGGAAACGAGATGGGACAGCACTTGAATTAATTCAGCTGAAATGGACCACATGGTGGCGGAAATCAGCTGCTTACAGTTGCACTGTGGTTTTCCCCTTTAACCTTGCCTGAGTCAATCAGAGCAAGAAAGCCGATCACATGTTTGACTCAATTCTGTTCCTTTTCTTTGGCAATTTTATTAAATTTACTTAGTTTAATATCTTTCAGTCCTTTTTAAAAAACTTTTTTGCTAGGAAGGTGAAGGTGGACATGTGTTTGGGGGGCTGTGAAAGAGCATTTGTGTGCAGTGTTTGCTGAGTCCCCACAGGGTGAATACTAGTAGTATTTCAATTTTAATTCCTCCCCAGCCCTATCTATCTTCTCACTTCTGTACACTTTCCTCACCTTCCTTTCCCCCAATTTTTTATTTTTGATTTTTTTACAAAAAAGGCCCTTTCTTCTTCTCATCCACCCCTTTGGCTGACTCATTTATTCCTTTCTCTTGCCCTACCTTCTGGCTTGTGTGTACTCCTGTTCCAGTTCACCTGGCTTGACAACTGTGTAGAAATGCAAAAGCTTAGGAACAGTATTTGTGTGATACCTCAGGCACCTTTGGCCCCTGACCCTGTGGCCATTGCTGACCAGAACGAAGAATACTTTAGTTTTCTCCCATGTCAGCAAGATTTAACTCCTTTCCAGATGCCTTCTATTGACATTTCCAAGCCAGCGCCAATTAAGGATGCCCTTGAAACAGTGCCGGCTCTCCCAGATTCTCCTGACGGGTTAGTGTTTGATCAAAAGGCTTTTTTGAAAACAGAGAGATCGCAGAGACAAAGCTTGAGGAGAAGCGCCAGATTAGCGGAGTGTGGTGACTATGGCTAAGCTCAGTTCTCTTGGGAAGAATTAGGGAGTCAGGCACCTGGCTTGGGGGAACTTATGAACTTCAATAAAAGTATTGCGCTGGAAACTTTCCTTTGCGGTGTTAACGTTACTTCTTACTGAGAAGCATCATCGTCTCTAGCTCCTGAATTCCAAGCAGTCTGACGGAGCGCTTACTCCTGAGTAGACCGGGTGCCGGTCTACCTTCTTGCCCAAGTTTGGACTGCATTTCAGCTCCAGCACATCCAGCTCGTGCCTTGCCTTGAAATCTTGCTTTTGGACATTTACTCCAGAGAACTCATCTGTGCTACCTTGCTCCTTTTCCCCACTCAATACTCAAGCAAAATTTGTGTGTTTCGGTTTCTGGACTTTGGACCTTAATATTGGACATAAGACTTTCACTTATTGGACTAATTTTGATCTTTCCTTAAAGGTCAATTGCTTGTTCAACTTTTCTGCTTATTTTCTTTTGGAACTTTATTTGCTTCAATAAAGATATTATATTGTATTGGTCTCTGTGTTGGTTTTCAGTGTTCTCACTGCCCAGGGGTGTAACAATTTGTTTTATTAGTAAAAAGTTGTTTTAAGTTCCTATACATTGTGGGCTGTGTGGAACTTTATGAAAGTTGGAAGGAATGATATCCTGCAGCTGCTCCTATACTGTCGCTGTGGAGAAATTCCAAGAGATAGCTCTCTGGATTTTTTAAAGGAGATTTTATTTCTAGAAGTTTTAAGAATTTCTTTATAAAAAAATAAATTTTCTGAAACTTGGGGATTGGCAGTTATCAATGTGTCCTTCAACTGTGGACATTTCTATTCCAATATCCCTAAAAATGATGGAAAGGGGAGCCTTAGAATTTTCCCCATTCCCAGAACGAAAACAGAACTTCTGGCTCACAAATCGTGAAACAGTATTTTCCCCCTCCCAATTTTGGGAAGTTGCAAAAAATTGAACACAGCCAACCAAAGTTTGGCACTGAAACTGGTATGGGGGTTTTTTTCAAATTTTACATGCCTATTAAGAGCACAAATTATTCTGGATTCCTAGAAACATTTAAAAAGACACTCAATCTACTATTCAAGTTAGGGATCATCAAAAGAGCTGAAGAAGAGATAGACCACAGAAAGCTGGTGCACACACACCGTTGCATGTGTGCATTGTGAATTTTATGTCCCTCGATCAAAAGTAGTGATTTCCACAATACATGGTTCCATAGGGTTTCAAAAGCCAAGAATTTTAAAACAGGGTGAAGTCACTCCTCATACTGTAATGACAGATTCCTTATGATATGCACCTAGAAAATGTCCCTGTAGCTTTTCTTCTTTAAAGAAATGCCCTTTTGCAAAAGGAAATTTACTAGCTGAGAGCCTCAAGCAGCAGTTAATACTAGGGCAAGAAATAAAAATATATAAAGGGCACAAATATATTAATGCATGAGCTTCTTGGCCTACAGGGTGCCACTTTTTAATTTCAAGCACATAAAGAACTCAGCTAAAGTTTAGATGAAAGCTGTAAGGTGCTTATAGCAGTACTCCCTCTCCCTGCTGAAGGAAAAGGGATCATGAAAAAGCTGGCCATTTTATTATTTCTCCCTGATAATAACTCTTTGCAAAACATGCTGCTACATTTTTAGGGAATGTGGAGTGCAAAACAACAACATCACTAGAGACAATGTCAGCAGTCTAAGCCATTGTAGTGTAATACAAGGATTAAACCTCACAAATCAAATTATCCAGATTCTAACATCCCAATAAATAAACAAATCACTCTAAAGAAATTGGTAAATTTAACAGTCACTGGAAAGTCTGATTGTTAATACTAGCAGTACAAAAACACGTATTAAACCCTTTCTCAAAGCCAGCAATAAGGAAACCATACACAAACTGCTTTGATTGTTACCAGAAAGATTGACACTGACTGTGTCGTTGAATGGATCAAGAATTTTAATGTAATGCTAATGGATTACAAGAACAGTGGAAGACCAAGAGTCTAAGGATTTATATTTTTGCACTCCATTGTAGTTCGTGCAGTCTTTTCGTCTTAAAAGGCTGCATTGTAAGGCTGCATGACCTATCTGCAAATAATACTCGG
This sequence comes from Anolis carolinensis, assembly GCF_035594765.1. Taxonomy (NCBI): domain Eukaryota; kingdom Metazoa; phylum Chordata; class Lepidosauria; order Squamata; family Anolidae; genus Anolis; species Anolis carolinensis. The sequence continues at coordinate 54,760,107 of NC_085845.1, forward strand.
TGGATTGCTTTTTATGTTTTTTAAAAACCTTCTGGCTGACGATTTTATGAGTTCGGAGATTAGCACAGGGATAAAGAGTCTTTCTCTTTTAGATTGTTACAACGGAGCCGAAAGCAGCAGTAGTTAGAAATTGGTACACCACCTGCAGCAGTAGTGACAGAATCCTAAGGCCCAAAGATCATTATTATAGAAGGGTGAGTGAAAGAGAAGATAAGAAAGATAATTCCTGGCCTAAATGCCCATTATAAGGGCCCAGCTGAGTATCACACAAGCTCTGTCCTCTTCTGTACGGCTATATGAAAGACAAAGGAGAAAGCAAATGCATGCATGGGAACTCCTGCTGCCTGGTTTACAGAGAATGTGAAGGGCACAATGGAAGAATCAATGTAGATCATTGTAACTGGGATGATGACCTGCCTGTGAATATTTTTCTAAGCATTGTAAGCAAGAAATTGCCCATGGCAGTGAATACAAAAGTAATAGGACAAAAATCTAGATTGGGAAATTAAAGCTACCATTAAAAATAATTCAAAAATGATTTTTCCTAGGCTCACATGTGTTTACAATTAGAGTTACATTTGCTCTAATATTTAGAGGAAAGATTAAAGTAACTAGTAAACTTTACCAATTATCAAAGAAATTAAATAGTTTTGTGTAATTTACAGTATGTTGAGATACTGTAACATTGTTTTCCAGTCATCTCCTCATTGCCTTAAACTTCACACAAGGCAGTAGTATAGTCAACAAGCTCTTATTGACCCATGTGAAATCCTCATCACCACTTAGGGCCCTTCCACACAGCCATATAACCCAGAATATCAAGGCAGATAATCCACAATATCTGTTTTGAATTGGATTATCTGAGTCCACACTGCCATATAATCCAGTTCAATGTGGATTTATACAACTGTGTAGAAGGGGCCTTAGCAGGAGCGGCCCTAGGTTTTTTCAGGATGTAAGCCAACCTAGGGCCACGCCCCCCCAAAAAATTACGCCCCCCACCCCAAACTTACTGGCAGCGGCGGGCAGCGGCGGTGGGCGGCGGCAGCGACCATTGGGTCGCTCGCCGTGGAACAAGGAAGTATTTTGTATTCTCGCGAGATACTTCCTTGTTCCGCAGCAAACGACCCAATGGTTGCCGCTGCTGCCGCCGCCACCACCTGCCACCGCCGCCGCTTCAAGTGCGCCCAGGAAGGGCTGCACCCGAAGCGGCGGCTTCAGGGGCCTCAATGAAGAACCGGGCCTGGGCCTTAGTGAACCTATACCTCAACTTTGAAAGATACAGTTACATGCCAAAGACGTAAAGTAATTTCTTGCTATGTTACAATCATAAGTGTTATGTAATGATGCTTTTGTCATTAAAAAGGGATACATTACAGATAACTTATTATCTGAATCTAGTCCAAGTTCTGAGAAGATTATACAGTAGAAGGCTCAAAAGCTTTACCCTTGACACCAGAGATCTATTTGCTGGGCCAATGGGCAGTTTACATTGAGAAATAATGTGGGCCAGGCCTAGTGTGAAAAACTGGCAAATGAGCTTGGGAGGAGTGGGGGAACCCTCCAGGTTCTTTTGCTAGTTACATGAAATAGAAGCAGGAAGGAAAACTGCACAGCAGCAGGTAGGTTACCCTGTTGCTGCTGTAGCTGGCAGGGATAGAATATCCATCCCAGGTCCCTGGACTGCTTCAGCCCAGGGAGTGTGAGATGACTGTTAGGACATAAGCAGGTGGTTGTGACTGCCAGAATACAAGGTGAAAGCCAGCTTCAGGCTTTCCCTGAATTTTTTTTAAAAAATCTATGATGCAGCTGTATGAAGCCCACACATATTTTGTAGCTGTCCACAGGCTGACCTGACCCCACATAGTCCTAAATGGTCAGTGTAGATGGGACCAATATCAATGTTAATACTGAAACCAATTCAAGGCTTACCAAAATAGCTGCCTCTCAATTTCTAGTTTGTGCTAGGACAGCCATAGTGAGTACAAGCTCACAATTCCTGTAAGCACAATGGAAACAAAAGAACAGTATTGTTTTACTGAGAGAGCACCTCCTTAGAAATCACCAGGTCCTCCACCATGGAAATTGATCATAGAATTGTGCTGGAAGAATATCACATGCCTAGAGAAGTGTTTTCTCTAGGAATCTGTAAGGCAATAAGGAATCCCGACCAAAAGCTGACCATAGTGTTGCATTGGAAGTTCTAGAGCAGTGGTTCTCAACCTGGGGTCTCCAGATGTTTTTGTCCTTCAACTCCCAGAAATCCTAACATCTAGTAAACTGGCTGGGGTTTCTGGGAGTTGTAGGCCAAAACATCTGGGGACCCCAGTTTGAGAACCACTGATCTAGAGATTCCTATAGAGACACTATATCTGCAGTCATTTCCACAAAAGTGAAACATGAAAACACAGATGGCTGAAGTACAATGGTTCCACTATGATTCCACCTTAAATGCTATGCCTATATCCATGACTTCATTTTATGGAAAGTTGGAATTTGGAGTTTGGTGAAACAGTACAGCCTTCTGGCTGATAAATCTAAATATCCCTAAACTACTAATCCCATAATTCCATGAAACTCAACCATAATAATTACAGAGGAGTCATTGTGTTAGGACTACAGCTGTGTAAGTGTTCAAGGACCCCAAAAGGGATGGATGCATTTGATGTTTTCTTTCAACATGTCCTGCTCTCCTGTTCTTCAGTACTTATAAGGACCTCATAACCCTCCCATTGCTCACTTAATTTTTGAGGATCAGCCCTGAAGAAGCAGCAGGATTTCAGAAATCAGTTTTAAATAATGAAGATGGAATGTGGATAACAAGTTCAACTCTCATTCCTGAGGCTTTTTGCCACTTGCAGTGGGCCCACCTTCTGCAGAAATTAGAACAGTGAAGGAAGAGGTGCCTCATGCAAAGATCTGCGAAAGCCTCCAAAACTTGGAAATAGCTCTGACATTTACCATCTTCCCAAAAAGAAAGATGGACTTTTTCCTTCCAAAGTTATCTGTGTTTTGAATCCGTGCAATCTCTGGGGTTAATATTACATCATCTTTCAGGGCAAAACAAACAGTCTCACTGAGGACGTATTCCATGGAGATCTATTGGAGTTTATATCTCATGTGACAGTCTCAAAGATGAATAACAAGGCTGTCACGATAGAGAAATGAAAGCAAACATTGGCACACAATAAATAAATGAATAGAATCCACAACTAAAGAGAAAGCTCACATGTTGTTTTTTGGGGGGGAAATGAAAGAGAGATGCTTTTGTATTAGAGAATATGTTTGCAATCCATCTCCACATGTAACTAATGGCTCTGTCCTTAAAACTATAGTATTGACAAGTTGCAACAACTTTTGGAGACGGTCTCCATCTTAGTTCCATGGTAGCAATGCTTCAGCTTCTATATTACAGTATTCGTTCCTCACTTGTATGCTACTCTTCAACAGGGCCTCACATGCATCACATCATTTAAAATGCACTAAAACTTGATTTATATTCAGACTACCATTACATGTAAGATTTTAAGTGGCAACCTCATTCTGTTGAATAACAGTTTTAGAGCATTTGATCATATTTTTCAGCTATATACACATTCTCAGATAATACTAAAAAGTAGTACAGAACAATAAAATATAACAGGCAAAAGTATCTCCCTATCGCTACCTTTTGAAAATTCAGATGAACTTCAAGATACCATGATCTACTAAGCCTTCTATTCAATTGCTTTGATGCAGCATAATTCTGAAAATTGTAGATAGCCTGAAAAACTATTTCCTGCTAGCTTCAGGATAGGTGCATATAACTGGATAATGTCTTCTATTTTGCAAGGAGTATTTTCAGTCCCCATTAAGCTGGTGTCACTGAAGTGGAACAGCGCATGAAAGACTTGTAGGCACAAGTATCTTTTCAGAAAGCCAGCTTTCTTGCTTGTGAAAGAATTAAACCATTGTTCCCTGGAGTTCTTCAGCTTCATATAACATGGAATCCCTCTAACCAGTGATTACAAAGTCACATTTTTAAAGGATGCCCACACACATCCTTAGTAACAAGTTATTACTGCAGAACACAGGAGCTGTTTCTATTTTTGCAAAATGTGTTAAAAATATTAAGTCCTATCTCTTTTTATGATTCAGTTCTGCTACGTAATTATTATGAGTGGAAGCAAATGGCAATGAAGACTCGGCATTAATTATAAGTTGTATAAAAGCATTTTTTAAAATGCATTGGTTTTTTTTAATTGTGTTAAATCTCTTTTACAATTGAAAGGACAAGTAGGAAGAAAAATTTGTCACTCTTCCATTTGCCAGTACTGGTCTTTCTTTTTTATTCTTCTCTGAAAGGAAAACTAATGGTCGTATCACCTGAGACCCATCTACACTGACCATTTTGTGCAGCTTCGAGCTATCTCTGAAACACTGCAGCTACATTACACACACCACGAAAATGCACTATAATGCACTTTTAGCCCAGTAATCCAACACAAGCAAAATTGAGGGAAAATACAAAAAGAAACCCTTAATGCCAATCAGTGCATTGCAGTATTAATCACACTGCATGCTTAAATTAGCTCCGCAAAATTTGAATCCTTGTGCAGACACCCAAAGCACTCCATGATGTGAACAGTATTTGAAGAGGCAGTTGAAAAAACACCAGCATTCTCCATGGCTTTCAAGCCATTGATACTGAAGATCTTGGAATCAATTCCAGACCAGCTTCTGTGGTTGGTGTAATCATCATCCAGGCCTTGAACAAGTTATAGAGTTTATAGTGAAATCAACTATATAGCAAAAATGATTTTTAATGGCATTATCAAATTATCTAAGTGGTCAGTATAGATGTGCTCCCAATCAGATAAATCATCCATTTTGCTCTGATTACTCTGGATCTCATTAACTGATAGCAATTACCACTGAAACGGACATTCCAAAGATTTCAGTGAAACTGACACTTCCCTACCCAACCACTTGAGGTCCCATCACTGAAGTCATTAACTAATGGTTAATTTATTTGTTTTGTTTTTTAATACATCCAATGCAGAATTTTCAACTGATTGCTTGCCTGTAGCTATTTTGTGTAACATATGAAGATCCTACCAACCACGCAAAGAATTTCTTCTTTGTATGTTAACATGAAAAATCCTGGAGATTGTTCATTCATATTAGATTGCTAAAAATATAAGTCAGAGCATATGGGTATCTAAAAATAACTGCCTTAATTTTGTGTAAAAGTACACAGTTTCTAAGCAGATTTTCAATTCAGTACCCTATACCAAGTTCCCATGCAAAAAATCTTGATTATGGGATTTCATATGCAAGCAATGCACTCTACCAAAAAGCTACATCTCTTCCCTTTAAATTAGGATTTTGATGGTCACTTTATTCTATCTTAACTTTCCACCTTTTCAGTTCTATGGCTATTTGATTGCCACTCTGGCCTTAATAAGGAAAAGTTAACAAGGCAAGATGTCTCAGAATGAATCTGATGCTGTTCAGTTGCCCCAAGTGAACTTTTTCTTGATTCATATATGACCCCATTAACACTCAGGTTTAGGTTGACATCAGTTTGGAGCTACTTCATACATAACCATTAATCAATTAGAATGATGTCACTTCTGTGAGAATCACACATACATTGCTGACAGTTGCTTCAGTGAATACTATTCTTGAAGGCAAACACTTTGATAAAGACTAGTGCTGAGAAAGATGCTGCATTCAGATCTACCACATAAAATGTAAAGGTAAAGGTTTTCCCTTGACATTAAGTCTAGTTGTGTCCAACTCTGGGGGTTGGTGCTCATCTCCATTTCTAAGCTGAAAAGCTGGTGTTCTCTGTAGAAACCTCCCACGGTCATGTATCCAATATGACTGCATGGAGAACTGTTACCTTTCCACTGGAGTGGTACCTATTGATCTACTCACATGTGCATATTTTTGAACTGCTAGGTTGGCAGAAGCTGAGCCTAATAGTGGGAGCTCACCCCGCCCCCTGGATTCAAACTGCTGACCTTTCAGTCTGCAAGTTCAACAGCTCAGTGGTTGAACCCACTGCGCCACTGGGTGCTCCCACATAAAATGTATTTTTTTTAAAAAAAAAAAAAAACATATGGATTCACAGGTCTCTTGAAGGGCTGGTAGATCTAAAAAGCATATGGAAAACTTCTCCATTGCATACAGTGGAGAAAGTAATTCAGGAGGTCAAGCATTTTATGCCATGAAGCCACTCACTCCAATAAAGTGAATTAGAACTCCCATATGCATGGGAATTCTGTGAATCATCCTGTAAATGTGCCTTGTAAGACAAAAATGTGGAAGTACCTAAGTTTTAACCCCCCAGGTACAACCACTACAATTACAGTGGCATGCCTGGACTTTAAACAGCCATGTAACAGGGAAAATCAGACAAACAAAGAATTTGGCCATATTATTAACATCAATTGTATATGTCAGCATTACAAACTCTGGTTAAATTTGGCTTTTCATATTCCATCTTAAAAGTCAGTTGACCTCATTCTCATGAGGCTCCCCCACAAGCGAAAGAGTGTCTGCATGTTTTTAGTGAAAACTGAAGAGAAACACTGATCATTTTGAGAAGTTGGAGAAAGGGAAATCACCCATTTGAAAGTTTGGGAAGAGAGTGCTAGTCTACCTGAAGCCATTGTGTTTGCCACATCATATGTGTAATCACTCCAGAAACGTAACCATTTTTCATCTGCTAGCTTTATCAAATAGGTTGGACTACAAATCCCACCACACAATGTAACCTAATAAGTATTGATGATGAAAAATAGTTAACATATAGAGGGGTGTCAAACTCATTTTTACGAAGGGACATATCAGCCTTATGATTGCCTTCAAAAGGCCATTTGTAATCATAAGACTGTATAAATGTAACTATGTTGCCCTGACATTGAAAGCCTCGTGGGTCATATAAAATGATGTGGTGGGCCAGATTCAACCTTGGTTTTGATATGTGTGATATAGAATAATGTATCACTTCTTTGCTTTTGCTCGAGATGGTTGAAATGCTTATCACCAAAACAACATAGTATCAAATCATTTTTATGTAATGCATCCTCCTAGAAGTCAATGCCTATGCTCACTTTTATTCACAGAGATTGTGACTATGAAAACATGCCAGTACAAGGACATGCATCCAAAAACTGTCAACTTATCAATTACTATTCTTATCTGCCTTTGATCTGTCCACTCAGTCACACAATAACCACAGATATAACTGAAAATTCTACAAACCTAATCTAATCAGGGCACATTTTCTGATAATATGAAATTACTACTACACTCTGCTAAGACATAATTTTAAGTCACATTCCATTTTATATGTTCAAGTACTTCTCAAGTACTTCACTACACGTCAAACACTTTTGAAGTTCCTTCCATAAAACCCTGCTGGACTCCACACTTCATTAATTCAAATGCATATAAAATGAACTTTAACTCCCTTCAGGCAATCAGTTTTGCCAGCCATGCTTCACACTTCACTCTTTAAACTTAGTACTTCTACAAGTTAAAAGAACAAGTCGCAAACCTTTTAATTTGACATGATTAAACATGGTCAAGTGGACAAAATGAAATTCACTTATTTGTGTGGCAATAAACATTTGAATTGCAACAAATATAAACATCCAAATCCTATGAGGCACTGTACTACTGTAATGCCAAGAAGTTTGGTACTACTCTGAACAATGCAGATAGTGAGCTCAATAATGTGAAATATGTAGAGAAGTCCAAGACCATGTGATGCACAATATATCTCTGAATGAAGCAATGAAAGGATTTTCCTCTATGTTTTTCTAACCAGCAGTAGATATAGGAAGAGGATCCAAATGAGGAACACAACATAGGTGGGCAATGGATAAGCCTCTCCTCATTCATGCCATTTTCCCACTAAAAACCCATTTCCAAGCTGCTATTTTGCTTCCATCTGCATTTTGTAGAGAAAAGGGTGAATCTTTGATGTGTACTATTCTTTAAAACTCCCCCCTTTCCCCTTGTCCTGTTTCTTGAGTGGATCACGAACCCTGATTTTTTCCAAAACAAATACAAACAGTATCTGAGCAATGAGATTAAATGTGTTTTGTAGCACAAGTGCTCTATCAGTCATGGGATGTATGAGAATTTCAATTAATTCAGGTCAATGAGATTGCCATTTTAACAGGAGTGGTGAACTGGAGCCAGGACTCACAGGAATTACGCACCTGAGCATTTGATTAGCAGAGAACTTTATGTCATTTGCCATGGTCTCAGGTTTTTCCATTTTGATTGCACTTTGGTGCAAATCTAATTATAGTTAGAAGGGAATGGATTTCCCTAGAAGCAATGGTTGGTTCGTATGAATGAATACAGCAACTCAATTCTTACATTTACTTTGGTGAAGTGGCTGAGACTACTGTGGGGACAGATACTTAAACTTCAGCAACTACTACTACACCACTAAAAAAGGATTTCTGCCCTGATCACATTATCCTGGTTCCATAAGAACACTATCATGTTCCAAGATAATTTGATTCCAATTTAATACATTTACCATCATGGCCTGGATATTAAATAGATATTGTTCATCATTTGTCAGCTTCTAAACTTGGTTATTGGCAACTGTGAATTGTCTATCAAAAGGTATGATGTTGAGATGATATAAGACACAATACAACGTTGCACTGTTGTTTTACCTGATGCCCCATTTGCACATATGCCAGTTTTTAGTTGATGTTGCAATTGCCAGATAAAGAATGTGCATATGCAAACCAGACTTTTCAATGACAGAACAGACAACCACTTTAATGAACTATTTTTGAGTTTCTCTTGTAGGCTGACAGTTAATTATTTAGTTTGCCAACTCATTTATATCCCTATTTTCCCGAATTCCCAGAAAGGCAAGCCAGATTTAAACATACCCACCCACTCCTTTTTGGCATAATTTCTAAATGCCTATTTTTATAATGTGTGCACATATAATTATGTTCTGAGCATATTTTGTTTGCACCCACAATGTGGCCTTTGGGTGTTTGAAATTCCACAAGAACAATAGGTTTTTGTCACTTCTTAACAAGGACAATATTATCTCTGTCTCTGCATGCATGTGATATTGGATTGATCAGATATTTGGCTGGGTAAATATGTTATATAATTTTAATCAGACAGTGAGAAAATACTTCAAGGCTCTGATTTTTTTAATAAATAATTTCCAGCATATTACGTTTCCAGGGAGAGGGGCAAGTATCTATACTGAAAGGGACAACATCCTAAACATTTCAGGGCACCATCCAGAAAAAAAATTCTTTATTAACCCTAGACTGACCATGTTGATAGGAGCTGAAGTCTTGAAAGAGACATCAATGATCAGTAATTATGTTATTGGAGTAAGACAATAGAAAAGGGATGGGCAAACTTTGGCCCTTCAGGTGTTTTGGACTTCATCTCCCACAATTCCTAACAGCCTACAAGCTGTTAGAAATTGTGGGAGTTGAAGTCCAAAACACCTGGAGGACCAAAGATTGCACCTGTCTGCTATAGAGAGCCAATTTTAAGGTATATTTATCCATAAAAGTCCACTAGATGGCTTTGGTCCATTCACTATCCCTCACCCAGCTCCACAGCCTGAGCTTATTATCTTTCCTGAAGATAAAACTGAGGTGCAGAATACATATACTAGGTCATTCTTAAGAGGATTGCTATGATATAAATGTAATTAAATGAATAAAACAATAATTCCATCCTAAGTACATGCTCACAAATGGAGTGACCAGACATAATTCCTTCTGGCATCACTCCGAAAAGGCTCCTCTGCCCAGTTTTGGGATATATCCTGTCTCTTCCATAGCCTTTGGGACATCTGTATAACAGAGAAGTGTTCTAGGAGGGGATGCTACTTTGAGGAGAAATAAAAGGAAAACCTCAAAAATGCTTCTGAAAATACAGAAATGTCTGCAAAAAAGTGATGTTGTATTTCTAATTTTCATTAGCCTGATTATGTCTACTTCTTTCACTTATACTTCACATTTCACTCATTACAAGGTGCAAGACACTTTATAAACACAGGTTTGCACAAAACACAGCACAATTTAAAAGCAATTTAAAAAGCTATTCTATTAAAACCAAACACAGAATGAAAAACTTTTTTAAAACATAAGGAGAAATGGGAAAGGCATGCAACTGTCTGTTGATAACATCATTTCAGATTTCACCTAAACATTGGGGAAATTGATGGGAAGAGTTAGTTGGCCATGGATGACATTGCCTTGTGACCTTATCACCAGCAGGTGTGATGAAACGGCAGGCCTGCGAGGTGACTCTGTCGCCCAACACAATGACACATTGCCCATCATACAGGGGAAGTGTCATCCAAATAGGGCAAAAGCATGCTGACTCCATTGGAGCCAGCACAACACAGGAAATCTCTCATGTTGTGGGAAAAGCGTCCAGCGATGCTTTCACCCCAGTTGGGGGTGGAGCCACAGCCGGAAGTCACGTGATAGTTGCTGTGGGGTCCATCCCCAAAGAAGGCTCTAAGCATCCAAGGACACTTATTTCATCAATGTGATGAGGTCATTAGAGTGTAGTGAAATCACCTTCTTTGGAATTTTTAATCACTGACTGGATAGTTATCTGTCAGGAGTGCTTTGATGGTGTATTTCTTAATGCCAGAGAATTGGACTGAATGGCCCCGTGTGGTCTCTTCCAACTCTGTTACTCTATGAACTGCCCAAACATTTAATTGACAAGGTCTGTCTAAATTTTAAAAAAGTCTTTTTCAACCAGCAGGAGAGCAAATTATGGACTAGTCCATCCTCCTGCAGAAGGGAATTTCCCAGTGTGGGAGCAGCCACCAAGAAGGCCCTCATTCTTTTACTACTTGCCAAATGAATAAGAATAGTGGGACCAAGCCAAAGCCTTTGCCTAAGAGTATGAGAACTAGGGGATGAGGTTCATATAGGGAAATGACTTTCATACAGTTTGGATTCTAGCTATGTAACTGTCTAACCTGCTATAACCACCCAGACCCAAATAGCAGGGAGCATACACAATTCAAACTCCTTTTGAAGGGATTGAATTCAACTTGCATGATACATAGATTATAACATATTCTGTACAATAGCACCACTATTTTTGGAACATCAGTAAAAGTTAATAGCTGGAGTCACCAAAGCCGTTTTACATAGTGTCATGTCATCTGCTAATTGGCTGCATGCAGATTGTTTAAATTAAAAATCACAGCTCCTCAAGGTTGGTTCCACAATTAGGCAAGTGGATGTGGCAGCATTAAAGGGTAGCAAATTGCTGGTTATTCTGTGCATTGTATACTTATTAGCTTTGGGGAAGCATTTCAGAAGTTTTGCCTCAAGCATTAAAATGTCTTGGGTCATTTTTGAAACTGGGAATAATGAGGGAGATAAATAAGGGGCAGCCAGAAGTCTGTTCCATACTGGCTTCAACTGTGCTGAATCTAGGCCAGAGGAACATCTCCAAATATGCATTTATGTGTGAGCGTTGTGTCTGAGAGTTAATATTTGTGTTGGTTCCTTTTAAAATTTGCCCTTGGAACTTTTTTACTTTTTAGGGTAACAAACTCAGCAACAAGCTCCTCAAAAGGGAGAAGGAAGTCAGAAAGTGAGATACAATGGACAATTTAGCCATGCATTTCTTTCCAGTTGTGAATTAATTGATCCTTGCCATGAAACCATTTTTTCAAATTGAGAAATTTAGAGTGACTAAGCCAGACAACTAACTCTTTTTCATTTTTGCTGAGATTTCATTTGAAAATCAAGTTCTTTTTCTCAATTGAATATGTGCAACATTCTAGGGCACAGTACATTTTCTGGACTATATAAACACTAAATGAGCTATTCAGCTACAGTGTGGATATTGTGACTTATCTATGTAAAACATTTAACTAGGAAATCTGCATAAGAGCAATCCTTATTTCAAAGCAAAATAAGGATTGCTCAGGCCCTCTGCATGTCTGTTTTGGCACTGCAAGAGAACTGGCTTTTAGAATTTTCTCCATTTGTGTAGTAACTGATAGTTTTCTTTTCAGATTTGAAACCAAGCACCTGTAATGTACATTCCTCCCACCAGCAGATTGAGAAATGGGATATTTGAAAAAGACGGCATTAATATTTCATTAAACAAGCAAATAGTCCATGAAATTAGCAAGACTCTACCCTGATACTATGTTATGCTTTCTCTTAAAGTAAAAAGGAAAAGAAATATCATGAGAAAAGGAACTAAATCATTTATTCTTGAAGCTTAAATTTCAGCATTAACATAACATTGGAATTTAGCATTTCAAATGATTTCCAACTGCATTAAACAATTGCTAATCTTACGTCCTACTGTTTCTGAATTGCTGACAAACTCTTTGTGTTATTATTTTAGCAGATGTTCACTATTAGCATCACACTTCAACTTTAACAACTCTTAAAGCAAGAAAAGAAAAAGTTGTGTTGCTTTGAAACACACTTGCAACTAAGGGCCCTTCCACACAGATGTATAACCCAAAATATCAAGGCAGACTGGATTATCTGACTCCACACTGCCATATAATCCAGCTCAATGTGTATTTTATACAGCTGTGTGGAAAGGTCCTAATTTATTCCATATTTTTCTGGCCCATATTATATATGTTATACACACACACACACACATATATATATATATATAATGGAACTAATTTTCTAAAGGAACTGCTAGAATATGGACTTCGTTCACACGGTCTTTCTATATAGTGATTTAGTATGTTAAGGAAAACATTTCTTTTTAGCTACATTACCATGTAATCTATACTGTCTTAAAACCAAATTTGCTTCTCTCTCTCTTTTTCTTAATTTAAATATTTTATCGATCATTTTGTTAGCTTGTGTACATTGGTAATAATACATTGGATGTTTACAGCATTTAGGTACTTAACACAAGCAATCCAGCATATAGCAAGTAAAGGGAACAAACATCAACAAACAAGGGAAAAGAAATGATTAATATTAACAGTAAACATTGGGCTAGAAGGTTTGCTCCTCTCTTCAGTTCAAGCATGTTCCTCCCAAATGCTCTAAAAATTGCCATTGTTCTTGAACTGGCTTAAAAATGTCCCTGATTTTTCTCATGTCTGTACAGAAAGGATGTTGGCAGCCCTTGAACAGAAAACAGCTTGTGAAAGGTTAAACTCTGCGAGACATTTCAGCTGAGAGTCCCGGCTCTCTCTAGTTACTGAAAGCTGTGGTATAATATGGCATAATATGGTATTAGTACACTGGAGTTCCTCATTTTCACCTAGCCTGAAGGAAGGCCTGACATTGGCCGATCAATACTGTGGAACAAGCAAATGGGAACTTCCAACCCTGGGGACTGACCTTGGGACTCGTGTTGAAATTGAGTTTCATAAGTTTCACATCATTATTGTCATCATCACCATCCTTGCCATGGCTAACCACAGCGTCTGAATGTCACTCCTGATCTCTCTCTCTCTCTCTCTCTCTCTCTCGCTCTCGCTCTCGCTCTCACGCACATACATAGAGACACAAACACCCGGGGCCCATCAGACGTTGATTTCACAAATCCTCTCTAATGCCTGCTTTGCTCACTGCTTCTCAGACTGACCTGATATACTCCCTCCCTTTCTGTCCTCTTCTCTCTCCCATATTAGAGACTGGCCAGACCCAAATGCCACCACCTTTCAGTTGCGGGTACAACCTTTCCCCATTTCAAGGAAGATCCAGAACAAAAAAAAATTACACTTCCTTTTTGCACACTTCCCAACCACTTCTCACACAATGAAGCAACATGGAAATAAAAGACTGGGGGCAACAGTGGGGGTTTAAAACTTCACACATAGCGGCACAATTCCTCCCTGCCTTACCCAGCTTGCTGACTTCATTCTGCATTCATTTCTTGTTTACAAAGCCCATTATAATGGAAGAGAGACAGAGAGAGATTCTGAAACCTTTCGGATGCAATGCATTCATCTGAAGGCAAACAAGCTCCCAACTTTCTTGTCATTCCTATCAAACTCTGCTCTCTCCTTCAAGGAAAGAATAGATAGATAGATAGATAGATAGATAGATAGAGAATAAACATGATATTAACCTTTTGGAGTCCAAATCTTTTTATTTCTTGGTGGATGTGAGTTTTCTGGGCTGTATAGCCATGTTCAAGAAGCATTCTTTCCTGACATTTCACCCACATCTATGGAAGGCATCCTCAGAGGTTGTGGGGCATATTGGAAACTAAGCAAGGGGGGTTTGTATATCTGTGGAAGGTCCAGGGTGGGAGAAAGAACTCTTGTCTGTTGGAGCCAAGTGCGAATGTTGCAATTAATCATCCTGATTACCATTCAAAAGCCTTCAGCTTCGAGTCTTGGCTGATTCCTGCTTGGGGGAATCAGTTACTTGCAACTTCAAGGCCTCACTGATTCCTGCCTGGGGGAATCCTTTGTTGGGAGGTGTTAGCTGGCCCTGATTGTTTCATGTCTGGAATTCCTCTGTTTTCAGTGTGTTGCTCTTTATTTACTGTCCTGATTCTCGAGTTTTTTAATACAATGAAACTATTAAAGTGAACAAAATCTGGCTAACAATATTTAAAAACTCTAAAATAAAGAACAACATTCAGAAAACAGGGGAATTCCAGACAAGAAACTAAAATAGCGAACACTCTAAAATAGTGAACAACATTCAGAAAACAGAGGAATTCTAGACAAGAAACCATCAGGGCCAGCTAAAACCTCCTGATATGCAAGAAGAGCAAACCACAGAACACCTACTAAAATGCATTCTGAGCCCAGCCACATGCACAATGGAGGACCTTCTTATAGCAACACCAGAGCCACTCCAAGTGGCCAGCTACTGGTCAAAGGACATTTAGTATTATGCCAAGTTTTTTAACCTTGTGTTTTAAAATACATTATAACTGTACCCTTGGTTTGCTTCTGACAGGATCAATATAAACACTGCCCAACAAAGGATTCCCCCTGGCAGGAATAAGCCAGGCCTTGAAGTTGCAAGGCTTTTCGATGCCAATCAAGGTGACTCACTGCAAGATTCACAACTTGCCTCCAACAGATAAGAATTCTTTCTCAAACCCTCAAATTTCTGAGGATGCCTGCCATAGATGTGGACGAAACTTCAGGAGAGGATGCTTCTGGAGCAAGCATGGGAAAACTTGGGCCCTCGAGGTGTTTTGGACTTCAACTCCCGCCTTTCCTAACAGCCTCAGGCCCTTTCCTTTTCCCCCTCAGCCGCTTAAGCGGAAAAGGAAAGGGCCTGAGGCTGTTAGGAAAGGCGGGAGTTGAAGTCCAAAACACCTCGAGGGCCTAACTTTGCCCATGCCTGTTCTGGAACATAGCCGCACAGCCCGGAAAACTCACAGCAACCCATTGATCCCGGCCATGGAAGCCTTGGAGGGGAATTTTTCTTTCTTACCTGATGCCAGAGTCACAAAAAGTCCTCCAATTGGGCAAGAAGAAAGCTCCTGCTCTCCTTCGGTTTGTCCGTTGAGCAACCACAGTAATAATAATAATAAAGACCAAGAAGAGAGGGCAAACAGGGCAACAGTCCGGGAGAGAAAAAGGTGCGACGAAATCCCAACGTGGAAGCAGCGGAGGGCTGGAGAGCGGGAGAAAGAGTCTCCGCTTCCGTAGGACAACTTGGAAGAGGGCGAAGGGCGAGGAGGCGCCTGCCTTGCCTTCCCAGGCGGGGCTTTTGGAGAGGCAGGTTCAGCACCAGCAGTTGCGCGGACAGCGCCAGGCTCCTCTCCCCTCCGGTGCCTCTCCGGCACTGAAGCCGGCGGCTCCTCTCGCTCCCGCCCAGACGCTGTTGCCGCCGCCGCGTCCCGCCTCCCTCCGCGCAGCCCCCTCCCCGGCCTCACGTCAGAGCCCCTCGCCCGGCCCTCGTTTGCATAAAAGCCCAGAGAGGAGCGGAGGGAGGGGAGGCAGGGAGGAGGAGCAGCGCCAGCGATGCCTGAGTGTATAATCAAAGCAGACGCGTCTGCTTTAGGGAGGGAGAGAGGCTGAGGCGCGTGACAGAAAAGCCCCACAATAATAATAATAATTATCCCTGATGGGAAGGGAGGCGGTGTGCTGACTGCTCTGACTCAAGAGTGGCCGCTGCTGTTTGGAAGCCGGTTAAGGAGGAGGCTGAGCGCGCCAAGCAAGCAGCCACCAGTTCCTCTCCTCTCCTCCTTTGCCTTTGAGGAAGGATTCTCCCTACCCCACCCCAATTTGTGGACCCAAGAAAGCAATGGTTGCTTTAATGCAGTGGTTCTCTAATCTTCCTAACCCTTTTAAATACAGTCATACAATACAATATAATTAATATAACTTTATTTTTGTACCCCGCCTCCATCTCCCCAAAGGGACTCCAGGCGGCTTCCATATGGCGCAAGGTGCCTAAAAAGATGTATAAAAGAAACACACAGTAAAGGCAAAGGCAAAGCTTTTCCCCTGACATTAAGTCCAGTCATGTCCGACTTTGGGGTTTGGTACTCATCTCCATTTCGAAGCCGAAGACACCTCCAAGGTCATGTGGCCGGCATGACTACATGGAGCGCCGTTACCTTATTGCCGGAGTGGTACCTATTAATCTACTCACACTTGCATGGTTTTGAACAGCTAGGTTGGCAAAAGCTGGGGCTAACTGCGGGCACTTACTCCGCTCCCCGGATTCAAACCTACGACCTTTCAGTCTGCAAGTTCAGCAGCTCAGCACTTTAACACACTGTGCCACCGGGGGCTCCAATAATATAATATAATATAACTTTATTTTTGTATCCCACCTCCATCTCCCTGAAGGGACTCGGGGTGGCTTCCATATGGCATAAGGTGCCATTCAGAGAACATTGAAGCCATCTGATGACAGATCTGGACCAAACTTGGCACACAAATTCAACACGGCCAACTGGGAGTACTGGTGGACTTTGGAGGTGATTGACCTTGGCATCAGAGAGTTATAGTTCACCTGTATCCAGAGAACACTGAACCCAGCAAGTGATGGATCTGAACCAAATTTGGCACACAGACCCAACATGGCCAACTCTGAACACCAACGATGGAATTGAACCAAATTTGGCACACAGAACTCCCATGACCAACAGGAAATACTGGAAGGGTTTGGTAGGCATTGACCTTGAGCTTGGGAGGTGTAGTTCATCTACATCCAATACTCAGTATGCCCACATTTGAACACTGGTGGGGAGAATAGATCTTGACATTTGGGAGTTGTAGTTTAAAATTGCTTTTATTATGATGTTGCTGTATAATTGATGACTCTAAGATGTCAAATGTATTTATTGGGCCTGGTCCCCATGTGAGCCCCACCAAGTCCCCGTTGGGGGAGATGGAGGTGGCATACAAAAATAAAATAATTATATTATTATACTTGTTGGGATTTATAGTTCACCTACAATCAAGGAGCCCCTTGAACCCCACCAATGATTGAATTGGGTCAATCTTCCCACACATAATCCCCATGTCCAACAGAAAATAATGGTCTTTGGAGACCCTTCATAACTCCTCCAAGGTCATGACTACATGGAGCACTGTTACCTTCCCGCCTGAGCGGTACCTAGTAATCTACTCACATCTGCATGTTTTTGAACTGCTAGGTTGGCAGAAGTAGCTTTGAATGGCCTTGCAGATTCAAAGCCCGGTTGCTTTTTGTATGAGGGAATCCTTTGTTGGGAGGTGTTAGCTGGCCCTGATTGTTTCCTGTGTGGAATTCTCCTGTTTTCAGAGTGTTGTTCTTCATTTACTGTCCTGATTTTAGAGTTTTTAAATACTAGTTGCCTCCCTGCGGGGAGGCTTTTCTTATGACTCCTTTCTAGGATCTACAGAGATACTCGCAGGAACA
Organism: Anolis carolinensis; assembly: GCF_035594765.1. Taxonomy (NCBI): domain Eukaryota; kingdom Metazoa; phylum Chordata; class Lepidosauria; order Squamata; family Anolidae; genus Anolis; species Anolis carolinensis. Next base: position 54,777,962 of record NC_085845.1, read on the forward strand.
CCTCAGCATGCGAAAGTCCAGAAGTGACAGGTTAAAACCCAGAACCTCAATCTGTGGTTGAGATCGGATGAAAGACTACCTTGAACAGACTGCACTGTGCCACCATGAGATGAAGAGCTACTCTTAATAAATAGGGCTATAAAGTGGAGCCCATAACATGCAAGTGTGGACAAGAGCAAACCACAGAACACCTACTACAATTGTGCACATGGCAGTCTGAGCCCTGCCATGTGCACAATGGAGGACCTTCTTACAGCAACACCTGAGGCACTCCAAGTAGCCAGCTTCTGGTCAAAGGAAATCTAGTATAATGTCAAGTTTTTAACTTTGTGTGTTTTTTAAAATACATTCTAAGTGTACTCTCAATTCGCTTCTGACAGGATAAATACATACTATTTTTTTCATGTCTGGAGCGACTTGAGAAATTGCAAGTCACTTCTGGTGTGAGAGAATTGGCCGTCTGAAAGGACATTGCCCAGGAGATACCCGGATGTTTGATGTTTTACCATCCTTGTGGGAGGTTTGTCTCATATCCCTGCATGGGGAGCTGGAGCTGAGAGAGGAAGCTCATCCTGCTCTCCCTGGATTCGAACCGCTGACCTGTCAGTCAATAGTCCTGCCGGCACAAGGGTTTAACCCATTGCACCACCGCAATGAAAGTAGTTGTACTCCAGAAAGTTCATTTTTGTGGCTGCTACAAACTATGTTGAATTGAGTGTTGTTGTATGTTTTCCGGGCTGTATGGCCATGTTCTAGAAGTATTCTCTCATGTTTGGATGCAGTGCCCAAACACGAGTCAAAGAACATGAAAGGCACTGCAGACTAACTCAACCAGAGAAATCAGCCATAGCAGAGCACCTGATGAACCAACCTGGACACAGTATATTATTTGAGAACACAGAAATGCTTGACCACTCCAACAACTATCATGTCAGACTACACAGAGAAGCCATTGAAATTCACAAGCATGTGGACAACTTCAACAGAAAGGAGGAAACCATGAACATGAACAAAATCTGGCTACCAGTATTAAAAAACTCAAAAATCAGAACAGTAAATAAGAAGCAACACTCTGAGACATGGGAACTAGGGACAGCTAACAAAGGATCCCCCAGACAGAAAGTAGCCAGTAGATGAAGCCATTCAATGCAAATTAGGGTGATTAACTGCAACATTCATGCTGGCCTCCAACTGACAAAGAGTTCTTCCCTCACCCTGGACTTCCCACAGATATATATATAAACCTTCCTTGCTGAGTTTATCCATACCTCACAACCTCTGAGGATGCCTGCCATCGATGTGGGCGAAACGTCAGGAGAGAATACTTCTCTCAAAACGATCTTGACAGACTAGAGAGATGGGCCGAAACTAACAAAATGAAGTTCAACAGGGACAAATGCAAGATACTTCACTTCGGCAGAAAAAATGGAAATCAAAGATACAGAATGGGGGACGCCTGGCTTGACAGCAGTGTGTGCGAAAAAGACCTTGGAGTCCTTGTGGACAACAAGTTAAACATGAGCCAACAATGTGATGCGGCTGCTAAAAAAGCCAATGGGATTCTGGCCTGCATCAATAGGGGAATAGCGTCTAGATCCAGGGAAGTTATGCTCTCCCTCTATTCTGCCTTGGTCAGACCACACCTGGAATACTGTGTCCAATTTTGGGCACCACAGTTGAAGGGAGATGTTGACAAGCTGGAAAGCGTCCAGAGGAGGGCGACTAAAATGATTAAGGGTCTGGAGAACAAGCCCTATGAGGAGCGGCTTAAAGAGCTGGGCATGTTTAGCCTGCAGAAGAGAAGGCTGAGAGGAGACATGATAGCCATGTACAAATACGTGAAGGGAAGTCAAAGGGAGGAGGGAGCAAGCTTGTTTTCTGCTGCCCTGCAGACTAGGACACGGAACAATGGCTTCAAACTACAGGAAAGGAGATTCCACTTGAACATCAGGAAGAACTTCCTCACTGTGAGAGCTGTTCGACAGTGGAACTCTCTCCCCGGGGCCGTGGTGGAGGTTCCTTCTTTGGAGGCTTTTAAGCAGAGGCTGGATGGCCATCTGTCGGGGGTGCTTTGAATGCGATTTCCTGCTTCTTAGCAGGGGGTTGGACTGGATGGCCCATGTGGTCTCTTCCAACTCTACTATTCTATGATTCTATGATTCTGGAACATGGCCACACATCCCGAAAGACATACAACAACCCTGTGATCTCGGCCATGAAAGCCTTCGACAACACATATGTTGAATTGGTTGAGACTCTATTAGATATTCATTGAAAAATTATAGCAAAATGTGCTGCAAGATGTCCTGCAGAAGCAAAGTTCTTTCATGTTAATAAACTTTTCCCATGTTTTAGGAAATGACATTTATAACCCAGAAATAAAAGTTGTGTAATTAAATTATTTGCCCAGGGATAGAAAACCCTTCCAGACAGGCCCTATATCCCATGATCTGATCCCAGGTTTTCTACTTTAAGAGGAATTATATGAGTCCACACTGCCAGATTATCTGGGATAAACAGAAAACCTGGGATCAGATCCTGGGATATAGGGTCTGTCTGAAAGGGCCCTTTGGCTTTCCATATATCATTGGGCTGCATCTCCCAATACCCCTCATACTAGTGATGCTGACTAGGGCTGATAGAATCTGCAGTCCAACCACTACTGGAGGGACATTGTTTGCTTACCACAATATCTGTCTCTTAATAGTGAAGTGAAAGTAAGCATGTATGTTTCACAAACGCTTCTACATGGATGGATGGACCTGGAAACAAACTTGGTACACGGTATCCTTTGTCAGGAGCTGATTTCCGCTCTTCAGGAAGTTGCCATAAATCTTCTCTGTGACATCTCATGGCCTGCAGAGGGCATCTGTGGAAATATTTTAGAGCAGCTGGATGGACTAACCTTTCTAGTGGGGAAAGACTGATAAAGACAATGTGGGCGGGGAGTGAGATTGGAAGAGAATCAAGGGGGTTGGCCGAAACTGCCATTAGAATCTTGTTTTTTTGAGCTGTAGAGATCTGAGTAATAAAACCAATTCCAAAGGACTTTTGTGAGTGGTGTACATTGCTAGCTAGATCCTGTAGGTCAGTGGTTTTCAACCTGTGGGTCCCCAGATGTTTTGGCCTTCAATTTCCAGAAATCCTAACAGATGGTAAACAGTCTGGGATTTCTGGAAGTTGTAAGCCAAAACACCTGGAGACACTACTGCTGTAGATAGTGACATCCTTCATTATCCAACTTCAACTAGCCTATGTGGGGCTAGTGCCTCTAACACAAATAAATATATGTATGCAGTGCTCATATGCAGAGATAAAAAGACTATATTGGGGAAAAGATGACAAATAGAAGGGGACTAGAATGTTGTCAGGAAGAAACAGTAGGAATTCCTCTTAAAAAGCTAGAGCATTGCCATATAGATGTTTTAAGAGAAACCTTCTCAGAGGGCCAAACAAGGAAGAAGCAAGTTGGAGAAGGGAGATAGGAGTCCTTAAGATAACAAACTTATAATAATTCACTTCTTAACAAAATCCTATTTTCAGAAAATGCAACACCAGGTACATACACTAGTAAACTATTTTTTAAAAATGAAAGCTGACGTGAAAATAGCTGTTTTTTCTCCTCACCCTCATTCTCTCTGCTAGGCATACTTCAAAGGTCAAGGAGACATGAAAGGACACAATAAGAAGGGATATTCCTGATTCATTTCTCTGCCTCACTGCCCCTGGGGTGATACAGAATGGACACATAGTGCCCAGAGAGTCAGGTAACAGACACCTCTGCTTGCTCATCTTGCTTTCAGCAGGACAGCATGCAGGATTGGTCAGGAAAGAAGTGGTCACCTAACCCTCACGTTTGTTCATTTGGGGAGAGAAACAAATCCCATCTTGTTTCAGCTAGAAGAAAAAAGGCAAGTAAGGAAGATGACTTCTGCTTTTTAGACTGACTCAGATACCACCTCCATATATGGTTGCCAAGTGAACCCTGGAGGTGGCTCTTCTCCATTCCATGCTTGCCCTGATAATGGAATTTCATCCAGTGTTGCTTCTTACTTGGCTTAATGACAAACATGTACTGAAATGCCTTCTTCTACACAAACATTAAAGGGACAGAAGTGTTCTCCAGTATTCAATCTGGCAATGCTGTCTCCACACGATTCTTTTAAAACTTTAGTAGTGGAAATTGTTTTAGCTCAACTTTTCTTATAGTTCATCTTTTCTTTCTCTTGACAGCAAGGATCTAGCAAGTGATTGTTGCCCTTCTCTTTCTCTCTGTTTGCACGTTACACAGTGGGGAAATGGAAATGGAACAACTGGGTTTAGCAGAGGCTCTCTGAGGGAAGAACAAATTAATGTGATTTGCTCACTTGGCCTCTATTCACTCATCATTACTGAGCCATAGAGAAAGAGCACAGAAACCCTTCTTAGAGAAGGAAGCACCTGCCCATCTCTGCCAGTTTATTCTCCCAATTCATTTGCACAAGATTGGATTAGTTAGATCCAAGCCTGGCATCACACCAGTCAGAGGTATTTATAGGTCAGGACCAGGAGTTTGACTTGTGTCCAGAAACAGATTGGCAGCCAGTGCAGCTGTTTCAGCAGGGAGATTATATGCTCCTATATGAAAGGGAGAAAGATGTGTGCTGCAGTATGTCAAAATACTGAGTCCCCTTTGTGGGTGAGAAGGGTGGGGTAGAAATGTTGTAATAAAGAAAACAAATAAATAACACTCAGAAATAAGACTCCCTGACAATAATACGACTACTTATGCTTTTCAGTAAGTGTTTATAGATTTGCAACATCAATAAAATAACAACACAAGTTAAATAGTAAAGTCCAGAAGTGGATATAGGCTGAGATTTGAAATATCAGGTTCACCAAACATAGTACACCACTATGTAAAAAGAAAATTGAAGGCCCTCAAAATCAGTAACTGTAGCATTGATAATTTTGCTGAAAAACAAGCAAGCATTTTAATTTTAAGAATTGTTTAATCGTACACTACTAAGAAGTGTACATCCATTTGTAAATATAATTCTCTCACACCGGAAGCGACTTGCAGTTTCTCAAGTCAATCCTGACACGAAAAAGTGGTCTAATTTGAATGTGTACAGAACTAAAGCAGAAAATTGTACTGGCTGTCCATTTTGTCCTAAAAATATTCACTAATTCCAGTTGTTAAACGCAACTGCAATTGATCCAACTGGTTTAAATTAGTTGAGTCTACTAACTAACTTCAGCTCATATGCTCTTAGAATAATTTCTTCTATTCTATTACTATTTCTGTCAGTACTAGTTGGTTGCCATGGGCCTTCAAGTTGACTCTGATCTATGACAACCATATCATGAGGTTTTATTGGCAAACATTATTCAGAGGAGTTTTGCCATTGCCTTCCTCTAATGCAGAGGCCCTCAAACTTTTAAGCAGAGGGCTGGGACTATAGTTTGGAAAAAACATGAATGAATTCCTGTGCACACTGTACAAGGGAAAAATGGAAGAACAATGCAATATTTTAAATGAAGAATAATTTTAACCAACATAAACTTACCAGTATTTCAGTGGGAAGTGTAGTCCTGCTTTTGGCTGATGAGATAGTCAAGTTAATTAGGGTTCTTGTTGTGTGTTTTCAAGTTATTTCAAACCTAGGGTGACCCTAAATCTAAAGTTTGGGGAGGGGCTGGGTAAATGACCTTGGCATTTGGCCCACAGGCCTTAATTTGGGGACCCCCTGCTCTAATGTGAAGAGAAAATCAAAATCACCCAGTAGGTTAGCTTTAAGCCCATCCTTAAATCTTTTTTGTTGTCTACTGACATTTCATTTCCCGTTCTTAAATTGAGAATGAAGTAACTGCTTTGGGCATTGGTGATTGGGCATTTGGACGACATGGCCAATCTAGTGAAGTTGCTGGCAGAGAATCATTCTTTCAGTGTTGATAGTCTTTGCTTCCTTCAGAATGTTGACATTTGTCCACTTGTCTTCCCAAAAGGCAATGCTAATGGAATTTTTTCCAGAAGTCAAGAGTAATATTTGTATATGGTCCATGTTTCTCAGGTGTACACCAGAGTTGGAAGGACAAATTAATATCAGCTTTCTGAGTTCAAGTGTGACACTCATTAAAAGAAAATACAATTCCCACTTAATCGTATTCTCCACTCCCACTCCATGAATGAAGATGTACCAAACTGTCTTGTTAAGGCGATTTACAATTATGTGTGAAAACATTCTTTTCTTGAAAAGACATTGAAATGAGACCTCATTCTCACTTCATTGTCTGAGTCATTAACTTGGTCTCTCTGATGTAATAATCTGATACATTTAGAGCTCTTAAATCCACTAGTGATTTTTTCTTCAGGATTCATCTTTTGGATAAATCCCCTCTTTAAAAAGTGTAATTAATTATCACAAAATAGGAAATAGCTCTCAACCTGAATGCAGGTTAAATAATCCTTCCATTCTCAAAGAGAAATGTCAGTTATGAAATATTAATTGGCTTTTAAACATCAATTGGCAAATTCATGATCGAGTATGCTGGGATGCATTTTAACAATCTGTAGCAATAATGCTTCCTTTATCTAGTTAGGCAGTCTAGTTGGGCAGCACAGTTCAGTATCACCTTGCAAAATGAAATCATGTACTTAACTCCAAGTGGTAGATAAGTTCCTTTGGCTTCCATCTAGTTCAGTGATTCCCAGCCTTTTTAGGATCAGGACGCACTTTGACCAGGGACGACTTGAAAAGGGGCCATTTTGACCAGGGGCCACTCTCCAACATTAGGAGAGTGGTCCCTGGGTTACGAATCAGTTTTTGGTCAACTTTAGATTTGGTTTGGTTAGTTGAGGTGCTGATTTAGAAAATTGCATTGGATCAGATCAAGTTTTTGACATAGAATGTATGCCATCTACAGCCACCATCTGCTCACCCACAGAAAACCATATTTAATTATTTAAAGCTGATGTGGTCTATCTGATGCAATGTTCATCTCTGCAAAAGGAGCGGAAATAAAATAAAATAAAATAAAGAGGAAGGAGGTTCACAGACTGGATTTTCATTCTCATGACCCACTGCTGGGCCACGGCCTACAGGTCGGGAACCATTGATCTAGTTTCTCTTTGACTTAATATTACAAGCCACCATGCATTTTTACAGTCCATAGTTTTGTAAAATTGGCATTATATAGAAAGATCTTGCTCAAAACCATGTGCATGTGAATAAATATATAGATGGTTTGTGTGCATGCATTTCTATGTGTTTTAAGGATGTATAGATTGATCTATTTCCAACCTGTGTTAGCTTTGTACTATTCTTTTCTTTTTTTTCTCTGATTTTTGAAATTGTGAATGAGTTGCATTTATCCTGTAGAAATCTTCACCATAAAACCCATAAAAGCAGAATGATATGGAATTGTGTCAAGAGTATGCACTTTTATATGCATTTCTATACACACTTTTAGCTAAGAACTGTATCATGTTTGTAGAACTGTGAAGTCTGAAAAATATTCATTTACTAATACACATATTAATCTAGTGTGTGTAACTTAGATTCATTCATTTTAAAATGCAGAGTGAACAAAAATGTTCTACTCTACCTGGAATCTTGTTGCATTTTAAATGCTAACTTACTTACTTTGCTATGTGAAGAATTGCCTTAATTTGAAAGAGTATATGTGTGTGCATCTATACATATATCTATATACTTATGCATTTCAGTGTAGAGAATGAGAACTATTAACTGAAATCATACAGAAAGTGGATGTTTTTAAAAATATAGAATGTCACACTCATGTAACACCATAAATGCATACAATGTAAGTACAACAAACATTAGAAAAACAGGAGCCATGTCTATTGTCTACCCATCCGTACTGGTATATACCTGTAAGATTCAGGGAAAGAGAAAATATTATGTTTTCTTACAATTGCCATACATTTTTTTTCTCAAAATTATTTAAAGTAACTGCTTTACTACACATTTAATAGACTATCTGGATGGGTATCCTATTTGGAAATGCAGCTGATTTAGAATGCTGCCAATAAATTACTTTTTCATTTCAAATCACTTGTTCATTTCCAGCTTCCAATAGTACAGAGCTTCATAGTCATTTGGACATGTTCTACCTGTCCTGAACATCTCAGCATATAGCTGCTATTAGTAAGTTGCATCAACAGAGCAGTGTTTAAAAATGCCAGAACTGTATGAATACATTCTAGTTGTTGAATTCCATTTCTGCTGCAATTTTATCCCTGAGATACTAAATACAGTACATACATACAGAAGAGATTGCAATAAGCATGAATTAGAAAAATTCCGCTGCCATTCTCCCTGCTATGCATAATGAATTGTATGCACCTACTAATCCTGTTCTTGTTCCCTTTCTCTTTTTGCACTCCTACTGTGACATCTAATTCTACAAGTTCTCATTTAATTATGATTATTCCTGTTCACTTGTTACATACAAACTCTGTTCGTTCTAGCTTCCGTATTTTTAGGTCATTATAATAATATTAACTGCTGTGCATTTGGCAGGTTGATTATTTGTGCAGGAAAGTGACTCTGAATGCTACATCTGCGCACTTGATATGTATCATGTTTTTCTCAGAGAGCATTGCAGAAAAAGGGAATGAGAAGAAAATCTTTATGCAAATGAATTGCTGGCACTTTTGTATTTTTTTTAAATAACAAGCTGGCTTGCACCATTATTACTGTGTAGAGCTTATTGCTGGAGGCTTGAGGTCCAGCAGGCCCTAGCTGAGCTACAACATTAACTTTCTCCTGATTATATATTTGTACCTTGTTCTGATGTACAATTTATTTTATGGTGAACATGCACAGTATTTCATAATTAGCTTCTAGGCAGAAGGAATTCCTAGTGCTAAGTTTCATATTTTTGCTTTCCAAAGCCTTTTAATTTGGATGGTATTTGATGGTATCTTGCCAGATGCAGTGTAATGTGCTACATTTTGCCATTTTCTTTACAATTTGTTTTATTTAACAGCCCCCAATGCATATTTCCTAGCTGTTCATGTTTGTTTTGTTTTCATTCTGCAGTCTTAATAGTTATAGTTGGTGCTTGCCAGTGCTGTGCAATCACAGGATGCATTCAGCTCCGTTCATAAGAGGGATTTTATGATTTATTATAATGAATTTCAGAGTGGTTCCACAGCTCTGCTATGACTACATGTACAAAAGGACCATTAGATTTATTTAACATTTTATTTAATAAGATTTGTCTTTCCAAAGATTTAAGAAACACTAAGTCATTGGTAATGAACAAAACATGGATGATTCATTAGGCTGGAAAGCAAGAAGAATATCAAATTGGAATATTTATTCTGCCTTCTCTTGCTAGTCTTATATCAGCTTAACTCAAGGGCAAATATTTAAAGTATTTTTTTCTGCTCAAGATTCCTGTCATAATTGTCATCATAGAAACATTGTGTTCTCCCTTCTTGGCTGTCACAGCAAATAAATGCAAAAGAAATGAATGATCTCTAAGCATGGAGCATTCTGTACCCAGAACGATTCTCCATTACATTTCAAAGTAGGATACAGGTTAGTGTATATATTGTTTTGAACATGTTGTAGGAGGATTCGCTGCAGGACTTTTACTGATAAAACAGCATGATCCAATGAAAGCAAGAGGGGGTATTCTCAATGTACAGACCAACTTGTGCTTCAAGTTTCTAAGAAACAGTTTGGGGATATTTTGGAGTGTTGCAGGAGAGTTGGGAAAAGAAAGAAGTTCAGTTTTACTGACATTGCAGTGCCAGCCTAGCCAATATGTGCATTCTCCTTCACTTGAATAGAAGGCATTGGTGGTACATTGTCTGCATTCTTCCTTGCATCTGTTCCCCACATCTCTGGATCTCTGGAATTAAAATATCTTTTTTTTTCTTCACTTTCATTTGAACCTCACATCTGGGCTTCTTTTTTTTCATTTCTGGTGCTGTGATCAATCAGCATGAAGAAAGAAAATTAGGAAACATTGATTGCCTGATCCTCCCATTTCCCTTCCTGATGAGTACAAATGACTGAGTTAGAGTGACAGCTTTCATACCAAGTCTTGTTCCTTCATCACCATCATTTACAGTAAAAGGATTCTACACTGATTCAGAGCAGATGCTTTGATCCTTTCCCAAGGCAGCAGTACTTCTTGCTTGACTGCATGTGCTACACATTACTCATGTGCTTTAGGCAAAGTGGCCAAGGGAACTATAGTGAACATCTTCTGTCTAATCACACTCCTCCACTGTGAAAGCACAGAAAAATAGTCATGTCAGAATAGTCTGTTTAGCTTAATAGTTGTTTGAATATCAATTGCACTATAGGGAAGGCATTTTGACAAGAAAATACTTGTCAAAAACAACTCCATCCTGGAGTTAAAAAAAGCTAAGCAATGCACTTCTGATAACCCTTCTGATAAGAACTACATTATACAATTAATAATAATATTAAGATAAAGGTAAAGGTTTTCCCCTGACATTAAGTCTAGTTGTGTCCAACCCTGGGGGTTTGTGCTCATCTCCATTTCTAAGCCGAAGAGCCAGCATTGTCTGTAGACACCTCCAAGGTCATGTGGCTGGCATGACTGCAAGGAGAGCCATTACCTTCTCACCAGAGCAGTACCTATTGATCTACCCACATTTGCATGTTTTCGAACTGCTAGGTTGGCAGAAGCTGGGGCTAATAGTGGGAGCTCACCCCACTGCCTGGATTCGAACCAGTGACCTTTCGGTCAGCAAGTTCAGCAGCTCAGTGTTTTAATCTTCTGCGCCACCAGGGGCTCCAGTAATAATAATACTAATACTTTATTTGTACTCCACCCTATCTCCCCAAGGGGACTCAGGACGGATTTCAGCATACACAACACAAAGGCAAACATTCAATGCCTAGAAAAAATGAACCACAGATAAAGGTAAAGGCTTCCCCTTCTGGTTCTGAGGGCTGGTGCTCATCTCCATTTCTAAGCCGAAGAGCCTGCATTGTTCGTAGATACCTTCTAGGTCAGTGGTCCTCAACCTGGGGTCCCAGATGTTTTTTGGCATACAACTCTCAGAAATCCCATCCAGTTTACCAACTGTTGCGATTTCTGGGTGTTGAAGGCCAAAAACATCTGGGGACCCCAAGTTGAGAACCACTGTTCTAGGTCATGTGGCTGCATGACTACATGCCATTTACCTTCCCACTGAGGTGGTACCCATTGATCTACTCATACTTGAATGCTTTCAAATGGCTAGGTTGGCAGAAGCTGGGGCTAACAGTGAGAGATCACCCCATCCTGTGGATTGAACTCTCCAATCTTCCATTTAACAAGTTCAGTAGCTCAGCAGTTTAACCCATTGCACCCCCGTGGCCCCCTATATTAGCATATAGGATGCAAGCGAAAAAATTGTGGCCAGCCCTACCATTAGGCAGAGAGATTTAGCAGATTTGAGAGCTTATCAGAAAGACAGGAAATTCTTGTTTACTAATTTATTATTATTTCATTTTTACTGCCAGAGAAATAAAGAAAGGTAATTTTACAGCTGAGATGGCTAAACAAAATAGCTCTATCTTGTGCATCATGACTGAGGGAACCCTTTGCTACATTACTTGAGACAACAAACCATCCCTGGAATAGATCCTGGAATAGAATTTAGGCTATACCTAGAATAAAGTTGTATCCTGTTTTTCTTAAACTGTAAATTGCCTTTTATTGTCTTATTTGAATATTATTTATGTCATATATTTAATCAACATGCAGCCTGTCCCAAGTATGTTTACTCAGATTCGAGAAGCCTTCATTTCAGATAGGATTAATCCATATAGAGAAACAAAAATGTTTTCACATAAATGCTTTGCATCACAAGACTTTGTTTTTTCTTCCCACACTGAAATGGTTAAACATTTCCTGTATACATTTTTCTTGCTGAATCCACTTTTTTACAGTATGTCAATAAAAAAAATGTTTGAGTATCTTTTTAATATTTCTGTTTTGCATATTTCACCTCACTGAAACTCATGCAAGCCTCAGAAATGTACAAATTTCTGTGGCAAACTATACTTTATCTCACAGCCTCAGGAGGTGCAGTACATGTTCACCGAGAATCTTGACTCCAATTAAATTATTTTCCAGTTCTGGTCTAAAGGTAGCGTACATCTAATCTTAATTTGAAAGATGGCATGGCTAGCCTCCCAGTGCTGGCATGCAAAAAGGAGCAAGCAAAAAGATAAAAAGGGTTGTTGTCTTCTTTGTCAGTTTGGAAGTAAGCCAGCATCCAAATCAGCTGATCCTTCCATGTATAACAATTGATTTAGACTATCCAGATATAATTTTTATTTTGAAAGATAAAAGATTTACCTGTTGCATTATTTGACATTTGAATAAATTTCATTCTTCAGTAAATCCGTATCTATGTACCATATATACTTGAGTATAATCTGAGTTTTTCAGCCTTTTTAGGGCTGAAAATTCACTCCTCAGCTTATATCTGAGTGAGGGTCTGGACCAGCTTCTATTTGGGTTTGCTTATACTCAACAATATAGGTAATCAGAGTTGAAGAGTTTTATCTTATCAAAGTCTTATTATCTAAAATTAGTTTTATGTAAATATTCAAAAATATTTAACTTACTAATGCCTCAATTAATATAATTTTATTCATATCTATTTTTATTTCATTATTAAAATTTCTTATTAGCTACTGCATTTCTGACTCTCATCTTATATTTGGGTCAATAAGTTTTTGTGGTAAAATTAGGTGCCATGGCTTATATTCAGGTTGGCTTTTACTCAAGTATATATGGTACCTATTGGTTAGTATAGCAAGAAGAAGGTTCACATCTAAACAAGAGATCTGGAAATATAGTGGGCTGATCTATATGTTTCAAATATAATGTGATGGTTTCCTCTGGCATTGAATGACTTTAAACTGTAAGATGGAAAATCATAATTGTTGAGTGATCTCATCGTTTAGCAAAACGAAGTTTCACATAGAACAATAATCACACATATTGAAGTTAGTTTATGGAAAGTAGTCACAAATTGCTCTTCTACTCACCTGCAAAGTACAATGAAATATGTAAAAAAAATGGGGTTACCATATACAATTTCTGAAATGTTCAGGGTTTTTTTTTACAAGATCCAGCCTGGAGGAAATAGGCAATTGGTAATAGAGTTCTGTGGAGTAAGAGAAACACACCCAGTTCAAGTATGGCAAGGGAAACCTCCAAAGCAGCCAGTCCCATTATGGTTGTCAAGTGATTATCAGAGGTGGTTGTCAAAAAGGGAAAGGGAAAGGGAAAGCCTAGCCAAACCTATGCTGAGGGCCTTGATTGACATTAAAGGTTTGTCAGCGGGGATGATGGGTAGCAGAGTGAAATCCAAAAAATTCACCATCCCGGTTCACCTCCTTCTCTCCAGACTGTTTCCCCGTGTGGAAAACAGCACTGGACAAACTCACTCCAGTAGATGAGGGTTCAGTTGGTAGTCCAACGGTAAACAACTTTATTTACATGTTCTATTTACAGACAGAGCAAATTCAGTCCTTTCCACCATGAGTGCTTGCCGAAAGCACTCATGCACACACACAGCCATTGCTCATCGCTGTTCTCTGTTCTCTGCTCTACACAGGGAACTAACTCCCTCAACATTCTACAGGAACAAGATAGTAAGTCCCGGTCAAAACACACTTGACCCCATTGGTCCTGTGATACATCAATCATAGCAGACTCTCATTAACTTCATAATTGCTGAATCCAGATTGATTTTAACATTTCACAATACACAATACCCTGACAAGGTTTTGCTTTTTAATCTCCCCCTATATTTTCCATTTCCTGTGTCGCAGGGATTTATCATACCAATCCATGAGTCTGTAGTGTATGGAGACTCAAGGGGTGTCTGGCTAAAATTTTAAATTCCATTCCGCAAAGTGCACATTTCAAGGTTCCATGTGATGTTGCCATTGCAGTTTAAGTGGAACAACAGTACTATGACCATGCAGCATGGTAGGGGCCTTAGCCAAATGAGATCTTTCTGCTTTAGATTTAAGGTGGGATAGATATGAAACTGGTAGCTTTGTCTGCAAAGATATTGAGCTGAAAGAAGGGGGCTGGTTAATTTTAAATACTTTTGTTGTTTTTAATACAGAAAATGCATACCTTGTTTTTTGTCTTTAAAAAGCTCATGAAGATCTCCCACTTTACCTTTGCCATATAAGAAGCTACTGGCTCTTGGATGCACTTCAAGCTACATTGCTAGTCCAATGCAAGTGTAGGGACATTGTATGCATCTATGTGTTTCTGCCTGCAAGTCGCCCATTGTGTACTGGTGGCCCCATAAATTTCACAGGATTACCTGCAAAAATTCTGCTACAAACCATAAGCATTTGTTGAAAATGGGAATATGTACATTAGAAAGAAGGGCAAAGTGCACCCGAAAGAGACTGAAAGCAAAGTTATTGTTTTTGATTGTATAGTTACAATAATTCCATTTAACAATGTTTCATAGTGGTAATAATAGGAGTGTGCTTAATTTTACAGTTACTTGGATATTGAAAATTCAATTGTAAACAGATCAATTGTTATTATTATAAGACATCACTAACTAATAAATTACAGTTGCTGTTATTCAAATATAGTGAAGGTCAGAAATATTTCTAGTAGCAATTATCACAGCTCATATAGTAAGGGTATTTAAAGTGAGAATTGTTACAGTGATTGATAGTTTAAACTAATCAGTTGGTAAATGTGTCCTCTTCTTTGTTTTGTATGGCAACACTATAAAAAAAGTCTTTTAAAAATGGATTAATAATAATATTTGAAGACTATTGTAAAAGACTAGATGGAACTAAACAGATTTGATTACCTAAGCACTTAGCAAAGGAACTCAGTAAGTGTAGAACCAGGCTGACTTTCCTTGACAGCAAGTTTCATGATTCTGCTATAGAGAAAATATGTTCTATTTACTCAACATTCAAGTTTTCTGAAATGGTGTGGTAGATAATTAGATTACAGCATCCTAGACTATCATGGAGATGTTGCGATCAAACTTTGTACTCTCCTCTGTGCACTTTTCACCATCTATCTTTAACCAAATGAAAAAGCTAATGAAGTTTTAAAAGATAGTGAGATTAATTTTATGTCACTTGAATGTCCTAATAATGGTATACCACAGGATGGATTTTGATTTTATTGTTTTCAGCCAAAACTACATGTTCACACAACCAAACTATACAGTAAGACTCCTGTATCAGTGGGAGTATACTTCTGAATTTACAATGAAAATGGCAAACTGTGGATGAACAATGTCTACCAGAAGTTACCGTCATGTCATTCTTCCAAACCTTCAAAATTCCCAGTAAGATATACTCTCTTTGCTATATGACTCTATGGTAACTTCCAATTGATGCTTACCACAGAATCATCTGGAGGACTTATAAAATTTCCAGAGATGCCATATTTTGTTGGCTGTAGGTAGGTGAAACCATGAATACCAGTTCTGCTGTGCAGAGATCATATTCCATTATATGAGTGTTCAATGTTTTTGGCCCTGAGGATGCAAACACATATATATATAATAGGAAATCATAGAGAAAGAGCAGCAGCAGTGAAAAGTCTCCCTAAGATTGCTGGAGGCAGACTGATTGACTCTTATGGGTGGTAAACTCAATATGGAAGAAAGCCTGGTAGTGACAGAGGAGTTGAAGCTCAGAGTTCATGTCCTTCTCACATACCTTGTTCTAATGAGCAAATAAGGTTTCTTCTACTGTTCTACCATAGCAATGGCAAATTGGATAGCAACCACAAGGTGCTAGGGGCTGCCAAAATTGGCACATTGTGTAATATTTATTTATTTATTTATTTCCCTCATTTCTATCCCACCCTTCTCACCCGAAGGGACTCAGGGCGGCTCACAGTCTGGCAAAAATTCAATGCCAATATACAATACAAAAAGATAAAACATAAGCAATTAAAACAATTGGATAATTTAACAAAATACAATAAATACATTTAAAACAATAGAATATAAAATACTTGAACCATTCATCCACAAAACCTTATACATGAACCATAATCCGGACCGAGTCGAAGCCAACAGAATTCACTCATCAAACGCTTGCTCACAAAGCCAAGTCTTCACTTTTTTCCTAAAACTCAGAAGGGATGGAGCCTGCCGATATCACTGGAGAGGGAGCTCCACAGCCGAGGAGCCACCACTGAGAAGGCCCTGTCTCTCGTCCCCACCAGCCGCACTTGTGAGACAGGTGGGACCGAGAGCAGGGCCTCCCCAGATGATCTTAAAGTTCTTGTAGGCTCATAGGAGGAGATACGTTCTGCTAGACAACATCTGTTACCTTTCTTCTGGGAATTGTTCAAAAGTAAAAGGCACGCTAAAGAGCAATGGATACTGCCTCAAGCTTCATTGATAAAGGGAAAATTAGAAGGTAACTGATAAATAAAAATAACTCCTGCCATGGCTACCAATTCATCCAAAGACAAATAGACGAAGAAATACTTTGCATATGAAACGAAATAACTTGTTGGAACAAGTGATCATTTAGAGTTATGCTTCTAACATACATTCTGAACCTACACGATCTCCAAGATCCTCTGGGGGGGGGGCTCCTCTCACTTCCATCTTCCTCACTGTTGTGACTGGTGAGGATGAGAGAGAGAGGGCCTTCTCAGCTGTGCCCCCCCCCCCCGGCTCTGGAACTCCCTCCCTAGGGAGATTAGGTTGGCTCCCTTCTCTATCCTCCTTCAAGAAACAACTGAATACTTGGATGTTTAGGTTGGCCTTTGGTGAGACAGTCACTGGATGACCAGCCTCAGTCGGCATTATAATTCTATCCTGAATTTTATTAGGTCCCTTTTATTTGGGTATTTTAATCTGATGATGCTATTTTTATATAGATGCTGCAGTTCCCTCATCTATGAAGTCGACTGGTGGTTGGTACTTGGTGGTTGATTGATATTATTACTGTTGTATTAACTTTTGTTTTACTACCTTATTGTGTTTTATCTTTTGTATATTGTGCAATGTACTTACACTGTTGTTTTTGTAAATTATGCTGATTGGGCTTTGCCCCATGTGAGCCGCCTCGAGTCCCCGCGGGGAGATGGTGGTGGGGTATAAATAAAGTGTTATTGTTAATATTATTATTATTATTCACATTTTAAAATTACCACAAAATCCCCAGTGATGTAAAATGAGCAAGGAGAAATGTAAATAACACTGGAAACATCCTTCTCTATATTTGTATTTAAAGATGTATTGTTTTATTGAAGGCTAAAGTAAGCCTACAAGTGATAATGATGCATAACTATATAAAATTGCATCTGTTTACTATTTCAACAAACTAAAACCAATTAAAAAACAATAAGATCACATCCATAAAATCTATACTATATTTTAAACTATCGAATATGAGCCTTGAGGGGTGAAATTCCTGTAAATATTGAAATTTATAACATGGATTTGACTTAGGGTCTAATAGTCTAATTAGTCAACACAGCTTTGAAACTTAAAGGTATAATGATTCCAAGTCTATACAGAAGTATACTGTTATAAGTAAATAAAAAAGAAATCTGAGTTTATTCAATTTCTCCAGTGCCAACTGGTTCTGTTTAAGAGATCTCTTAGGGCATCTATTGGCAAAACCTAGTACTGCACAAGGACAAAAAGGGTTTTAGACTGAATGAAGTAATTCATTTTAGCACATACATTTTTAATGTTCTCTGCCTTTAATATTAACATTTCCATGTAAGTAATATGGAATACACCTTTCTACTCCCATTATTTATGTTTTATAATGAACTCCAACTCCTCAACCACTAGTCAGCTCATTTGCCTCATTGCACTCCTCTCAATTCAGTTACAAATATGCAATAAATTTTAGGATTAAGCATACTTTTAGATCCATGAGACAAAATACTTCATATTCTATCTATGCTTTATATCTGTAGACTCCTCTGATTCAACACATGCACTCAAACACATACAATTAATTTTGGAACATAATAAAATCAGATCCTTATATTAGGCCAAACTTTGTCCATCTCATTCAGTTCTTCCTTAGACTCAACACAGCTTTCCAGGGTCTTAGAAAGAGCACAAAAATATCACTGAAGACACATGCATCATCACTGCATGACAACTTCAACAATGTGATGCTGTTCTGTAGCATCCATTCTCTCAGTACAGAGGACATCAGCACATAGAAGATTCAATTAGTTGCAGAAAAGGAGTATAGTTAACTTTACAAATGCTTTATGTTCTGCAATTACATTCAGTTAAAACACGAAAAGGATGCTGCTATTCATTTCACATTTTTCCTATTACTTATAGACCATTTTTCTACAAGTAATGCATTGAACATCATGTATATATCTAATAGGAAAATAGAACACTTTAAAGCAAATTAATTAACAGGCACTACAATAATATGTGAAACAACTTTCTTAATGCTTTAAGTTACAATCCATTTCCATAGATATTTGCTCATGCTTACCCACTTGCACAAGCAAACATGTACTAACTTTTGATTAATTGCACTTTGCTGACTTACAGGTTACTCCACCTTATTAATTAGAAGCCTATTTGAGTCTAATTAATTGACTTCCGTGCCAGCTTTATGTAATTTTCTCTCAATGGTGTTCCATTCACAGCCAATATGTGTCTGATCTATCCTCACATATTCATGTATGGACACAGAGATGGGTATATGTGTGTTCTTGCAAGAAAAGATCAAAATAAGAAATGAGAAACAAGATGCTTAAAAGACATATAAATAAGGGATGGTAGTTTGGCATGTGTGCAAAACGTGAGGGAAGCTACAGGGAAGGGGAAGGTTGGAGAGAGAGGGAGATGATGGCAGACAGACAAGTTCCTGCTGTAGATGAGTCAGCATCTTATGCTTTCAGAAGGGAGAAGCCTCGTGTAACAAGTTTTGTGATTTTTTGTTTCTATAGCTGTCTGAACTCAATGACAAGATTAACAATGTATGTCCACTACAGATAAATTTACACTTAAACAGTGATGATACCAAGGTATCCTGATTATTAGAAAAATCTGAAAACAGAAGCTTTTAAAAATTACTGTCTTACAATTCACAACATGAAAGCCATTACAAAATAGTAAATAGCACAGAGAGATTAACAAGTAATAAAGTAGGAGAGTACTAACGTTTCCTTCCTTTGGCTGTGATGCTTATAGTCAGTATAAGTTTTCTAATCTTTTCCTATTACTTCAGATGGTAACTATTGTACTCTACCATATATATGCATATATAAACCAAGGAACTATTTTTAAACAAGCAATGCATGGAAGTGCAAGAAGACAATTGAACAGGAAGGACAAGAGACCTCTTACAGAAAATCTGAAGCGTCAGAGGCAAATTTCAAGCAAAAATGGGCATGATCAAAAACAAAGATGGCAAGGAGCTAACGGAAGCTGAAGAGAACAAGAGAAGGTGGTAAGACTATACAGAAGATCTGTACAGGAAGGATAATATTGAGGATAGCTTTGATGGTATGGTGAGTGAATTAGAACCAGACATCCTGAGGAGTGAAGTTGAATGGGCCTTAAGAAACATTGCTAATAACAAGGAAGCAGAAGATGGCAGGATCCCAGATGAACTGTTTAAAATCTTGAAAGATTATACTGTCAAGGTGATGCATGCTGTAACGGATTGGCCTAGCTTGCAGGGTTGGTGTGTAAAGTCAGATCAAGGCCTTGCTTGGAAAAGGCAAAGGGGGAGGCAGCTCTATATCTGGAAGT
This sequence comes from Anolis carolinensis, assembly GCF_035594765.1. NCBI lineage: Eukaryota > Metazoa > Chordata > Lepidosauria > Squamata > Anolidae > Anolis > Anolis carolinensis. The sequence goes on from NC_085845.1 coordinate 54,797,721, forward strand.
GCCATCTGATTGGTTGATGAAATTGGAGGGAGTTGTTTAGCAATAGGAGGTAGGCAGAGCCCGAGAGACTGTAACAGCTATTCAGTCAGAAGGTTAGTCAGATAGGGTTTGGTGTTTGTAGAGTTAGGTAGTGGAATTTAGAGGAAGGAAGGAAGAGGAGTTTGGGAACTGTTAATGAGAAACCTCTTTGAGGGAAAAAGTTTAATTAGCCTTCAGAGAGAAGTGTTAAGAATTGTAGTGAGCCTCTAAGGATTAGAGTGCTTGTGTTTAGAACCTCTAGAAGATAGGACTTAAAGGTGTAAAAAGCCTGTTTATATTCCTTTGTGAGTGAACATATTTTTAAGAAACTCAGGTTAAAAGAACCATTTTTGTTAAAGGAAAGCCTGTTATTTTATTGCAACCAATACACAACATTTCTGTTCAAGTACAAATAAACATCATGTTTTTCCTGTTTTACTTCACCTCAAGTGTTCGTGTGTCTTTCTGATAAGAGGTGACCTGTCTGCTTATTAACTATCACTCATATATGATATAAATGATGGTAGCAAAAGAAATACGTAATATATAATTGCTGGAAACAAGGAATTATATAATATATAATAGTTTATTTGGTGGCAGCAAAATGGCATCGCATGCTGTATTTCGGCCATGCCATCTGCGGGCAAATATGGAAAACACAATAATGGCCATCAGACTGGGAAAAAATCAACTTATATCCCCATACCAAAAAGGGAAAAAGGGAAACACTAAAGAATGCTCAAACTTTCATATAGTGGCACTTATTTCACATGCCAGTAAAGTAATGTTCAAGATCCTGCAAGGTAGACTCAAGCAATACATGGAGCGAGAGTTGCCAGATGTACAAGCTTGGTTTAGAAAAGGCAGAGGAATCAGAGACCAAATTGCCAATATCCGCTGGATGATGGTGGAAGGTAGGGAGTTTCAGAAAAACCCCTATTTCTGTTTTATTGTCTATTCTAAAGCCTTTGACTGTGTGGATCATAATAAGTTGTGGCAAGTTCTTGGTGGTATGGGGATACCAAGTCACTTTGTCTGCCTCCTGATGAATCTGTATAACGATCAAGTAGTAACAGTAAGCACAGACTACGGAATAACAAACTGGTTCAAGATTGGAAAAAGAGAACGGCAGGGCTGTATACTCTCACCCTACCTATTCAACTTGTGTGTAGAACACATTATGTTACATGCAGGGCTTGATGAATCCAAGGCTGGTCCATGAGGTCATGAAGAGTTGGAAGTGACACTACTAGAAAGTTCTGTTCTAATATTCAAAAATGAAATAAGCCAGTATTTATACCATAGTTGGCAGCTGATCTTTCAATTAGATCTATTTCAAGATCTGGTGTATGGTGTCAGTGGAAGAGGGAATTATTCTGAAGATGTTTGTCCTTGGCAATAGTTCAATACTACAGGTTGCCCAGGATGGCAAACAAGGGATTCAACAGGCCAAACAGGTTACTCCCAAAGAAACTGCTCCACAACTTCATCCCTTATATGCAGATAATTGCTTTGGACCATGTGCTTGTTTGCCAGATGTCCTTTACCTTTCTCATGACACTCTACAGAGGAGATAGAGTGTTGTGCTGAATAAAACATGAGTCTCAGCTTCTTGACATCATTCTTTACCCATCTCACCTGCTGAGAGAGTAACTTCTTACAATGAGGAAAGAGGCAAGGGACTAGAATTCTAATCTGCAGCATCTGTTTTCCAGTTCTCCCACTTTGGTTTAGTAGGGCAGGTATTCTGCAAATACATTTGGAATTCCGTGACAAGTATTCTTAAATACTGCAAGAAATATCACTCTAAAATACAGATTACTATGAGTTCTGCAGGAATTTCAAACAATGATATATGGAATATTGTTAGGCTCTCTTGAAGCACTCTGTCATCCAGCAAGATTGAGAAACTGGGACAGCTGGATATAGTCCTTCTGCTGGACCTATCAGTGACTCAGAACCTTTTTAAAGGACAAACAAGAAGTAACAACCTTGCTCCTCCCTGCCCAACAGTAAACAGGAAAGGGTGAGGTTCCAATCTATGGGGAGAGTGTTCCTGGCAATGTTTCTTCTGATAGTTCCACCTGAGGTGCTTTCACAGTGTCTAATGGATGATCTTGGTGTCAGAAATTTCAATAGTTGAGTAAATAAAGAGGAGGGATAAAAGAACCACCAGGATTTAAATCTGTGCCCTATTATATGCTCAATTTAATAAATCATTTGTGCTGTTATACCTTCAAACAGTCATGAGGATTCACGATTCAAGCCTAGTGAAGCACTGAAGACAGAGATCTGAATCTCTCACCCATTACATATTATGACCCTAATTCAAATTAACTCCTCAGAAGCTGCCTTTACCATTGGAGAGGACAATATTCAAGCACTATATGAAGTAATTTGACCTTTAGAATAGGTAGGCAGAAATGATAAGGACATTACTTGTGTGAAGACCTTTGTTGTGTTTACACTTGGGAGGACTGATGCAACTGCCTGCATATTTTCAGGCATGCCTATTCAACCTTAAAGACAGATAAATTTGTCTTGCATGCAGATAAAAACTTTATTCTCGACATTCTTGATTCATTCATTTTCATGTGTTACACATTTCTGTTTAAAGCAGAATAATTCCTTATTATTTTTCACTACTAGCTATGTTTATTTGGAATTATGTGAGTTGCAAAACCTACATCTGCGGGACTGCACATTTCACAACTACAACATAAAGGGATACTATCTCTTTTGTCATGCCACATTGTTAGGCACCCAGAATGTAGAAAATACCCCCCCCCCAGCCAACACAAACACACCTCTTGTTAACTAAGTGCACAGAAAAATGTCTCATTAACACACCTGCACAGTTTAACATCCCCACTCATAAGTTCAGGCCAAAACAAATTGAAAGAATCTTATTTCTAATATCAGGAGAAAGATTAGACTTAGAACTGTGTGTTTTCATAGGTGGTCAGAAAAAGTCAAAGAAGGTTATGTGAAGATGGATGCAGTTTGTTGTTACAGGGATTCTTTGATCTCAAAGCATATACTGTGTGACAACCTGATCAATAATTCGCTTCTCAGTTCCTCATTTCAATTTCAACTTATGCTTAGTATTGATCATTATTTCCTACCTTGATATGACCTATAGACTGAGACAAATAAAGATTGATCAGATCCAGTAATAACATAGTAACTTGATTGATCTTAAGTGTTCATTAGCTAAAATCAAGGGCTTTAGCACATATACTTATGATCGCTAGACATAGTTATGTCACCGCATTTTCTGTTGCCCTCAACTTACTTTAAAAGGAATATGACGACATCTGTGCACATGCCTCCTTGCATCATAGAGTAAAATGCACCTCATTGCTTCCCCAGGGAGTTTGGTTTTACATAAACACAAAAGGAAGCCCAATTATCCATATTTATATTTCCCAGAGATTACGTACATGGAAATAATAAATTGTCCCTAGATGCAAGAGGTCTTGGGTCTTTGAAGAAATGGTTAAACAACTCTTGTTTGCCAATTATTGTTTCTTAGCAAGAGATTCTCAAGAGAGTGGAGGATTATTTATCATCACCAGATAGACTTGAGGCAATCATTATCTTGAAAAAGTGCAATTTTATATCTAACAACTCAGGTTAAGATTTATGTTTTAACAAATACTACTATTGGAGACTAGGTGGGACATGCATTCAAATGTTTGGGAAGTAGCTTGTCCCATGAATCAAATATTGATGAGCAAATCACAGATCAAACAGTCACAGGTAGTGTATATTTGGACAGTCATCAGAGAAAGACAGCCTTAAGCCATGTTAGCCTTTTTGTAAATATTATTTATTGGAATCATGCAGACAGGATTGGGTCTGGATGTATTTGATGTATTTCCTGAAGCTGGTATCAGAAAGGTGCCAGCATTGGTGAAAGGATGTGGTACATTTGTTGTTGGCTTCTTTCAAAGTTCTCTTTTTATTGTATTAAGTTTGCTCTCCTTTTTCACCTTCCCCCATCCCACTGCAAACTAGTTAGCAAGGATAAGTTATGAAAGCTAAGTGTTCTCTGAAATCTTTTTTTGCATGCTGGTTGGCAGGAACACATGGGGTGCAATATCTTCTTTCCATCTTGTTTTTTTCTCCCTATATTTCTCTTTAACGATTCCTTCATTATCTGTTTGTCTTCATTCATCATCAGTACTTTTGCAATCCTAAAGCTCACCGATTCTACTCTACTTCCCCCATTTACTTTGTTTGACTCCTCTATTCTTGTTGGCCACCCCAATTTGAATACTCAACAATCCTTTATTCCCCCTTCTTTCTGTGCTTTACTTCTTTGTTGTTATCTGTCTCACCATCACTGTGTTTCTTGCTCTTTCTGTCTCTCCTGTGCTGCCTTTTCCCAAAAATAATGTATGAGCCAACACCCAAATCATGGGGCATTAATCTCCTGCACCATCATTTAGTGTGTGTGTGTAGTCCTTCAAGTCACCTGCTGACTTTTTACAACCCAATCATTTCATAGTGCCCTTCCAGACAGGCCGTATATCCCAGGTTTTATGCTTTAAACTGGATTATGTGAGTCTGCACTGCCAGATAATCTGAAATAAACAGAAAACCTGGGATTAGATCCTGGGATATAAGGTCTGTCTGGAAGGGTTCATAGGATTTGCTCAGGCAGGAAAACAAAGAGATACAGGTTTCTCTTGACATCTTGTATACTATAAATGTCACATAGCCCCATATATGTGGTTTTGCATGGAACGATCACTTCTAAATTAAATTGACAATATTAAAATCATTTCAAAGTTGTCAAAAACAAAACAGCTAGTGAATTTTGGAATGGCAATCACATCATGAAAAACCTAACAATTTAGTAAAGGTAAATGTTTTCCCTGACTTTAAGTCCAGTTGTGTCCGACTTTGGGGGTTGGTGCCCATCTCCATTTCTAAGCCGAAGAGCCGACATTGTCTGTAGACACCTACAAGGTCATGTGGCCTGCATGACTGCGGGGAGTGCCTTTACCTTCCTGCCAGGGCGGTACCTACTAATCTACTCACATTTGCATGTTTTTGAACTGCTAGGTTGACAGAAACTGGAGCTAACAACGGGTGCTCACTCCGCTCCCCGGATTCAAACCTGTGACCTTTCGGTCTGCAAGTTCAGCAGCTCAGCGCTTTAACACACTGCGCCACTGGGGGCTCCTCCTAACAATTTACACGAATGGTTTTTTTTTTAATGTCAGGAGCAACTTGAGAAACTGCAAGTCACTTCTGGTATGAGAGAATTAGCCGTCTGCAGGAGCGTTGCCCAGGGGACACCTGGATGTTTTACCATCCTGTGGGAGGCTTATCTCATGTCCCCACATGGGAAGCTGGAGCTGACAGGCAGGGAACTCACCCCACTCCCTAGATTTGAACTGGCAACCTTTCAGTCAGCAGTCCTGCAGGTACAAGGGCTTAACCACAAGTGGTAGGAATCATGCAGCCAAATGCTATTGGCTACAACTTTCAATATCCCTAGTTAGCATAGCCAATGATGAATGATGGGGGTTGCAGTCCCTGATATATACTAATGAATTTGGGTTTTGTTAATCAATTTTAATTTTATTTCAAAGTCTGCTTTCATCCAGACTCTCCAACAGCATGTCTGTTGCAAAGGCCTATGTCCAGAAATGCATTCACTACTTGCCTGCTTTTTTTCTAAACAAGGAATGAATTATAACTCTCTTGCTCATTTCCAACAGTAAAGGGGACATCTGAAAGTTGAAATCAATACTATGTTTCTTTCTTTCCTCCTTGAAGATAAAGTGTCAACTTTCTCTTAATTAGTACCTAGATAAAACAACAATTTGCCCCAATGCTGCTGGAAACAGAATATGAAAGGAGTTGACTAGCATGCCACTACAAGAGTAAATTAGAGTTCTGCTGTAAGCATAAAAATCTTACAAAAAGGCCAACTGCGGTTTTCAAGGGATGCTTAGACATTTTAGAAGCAATTCTTTAGATTCTATGTCATGTATATGGAACCACATTGTTCTAGAAAGATTTTCATAATCAGGACCACTTATAATTATTCAAATGTATCTTGTATGTGTGGGGAGGACAGTTCACAGAGTTAGAAGAAAGAGCTGTTGCTTTCACAAAGGTTGAAGCAAGAGCCTCATCTACATAACTTGGTTGGGATATGTACACTGCAGCTTACCTATCTCCAAAAACACAGATTGCACAGAGTATACAGAGTTTTGGGACACTGCACACTGATCAACATGTGGGGTCAAAATGCATGTAGAGGACATGATTCCGAGACACCATCACCACCATGCTTCATTGCAAGCCAAGCATTTTCAAGGAATATTTGTTGTCAGGGGTTATGGTTCTTCCAAATATTTTTTGGATTATTGCTCACATATGCACTATAGCAATTGACATGAATGATCTTTCTAGTACAAATAGGTTAAGCAGTCCTTCAGTAGCTGATGAATTGGATTCTCCTTGACATTCTGTTTCCCTGGAAGTGGATCTAGTGAATGGAGAGAACAGAGTGTATTTTCAGTCTGGTCTCCAGTCATCAAGAAACAAAACAACTAAGGTTAATCACATTATTTCTGATGTAGCTGGGTAAAAATGCCTTTTTTCTTCTGAATTCAAAATTCGTTTCCATATTTGATGGGTTTAGGATTATCCCTGTGCAATAATTGCTTTTCGAGGGCTTTCTATGCTGTGGTGCCACAGAAGCTTGATTGGAGCTCTTATTAATGAACTCCCTTGACTTTCCTTGACATGCTCTTTGGAGTCTTTTCATTCTGTCTCCTTGATTGCTTTTGAAATGAATAGAATTACACTTTGTACAATCAGTGGGTCTTTGCCTTCTCCTTTACCTACTAATGTTGTGATCATGGACTTGTTTTGATGCAGCAGTAGCTGTTCTCTGTATCATGTCTTTTTTGTGAAGTGGTTTCCACTTGGAAGCCCAATTAACACCAATGTTGGCTTCAGCTCTGGTTCAATTAAAAACCTGTTTTTTTAAAAAAATTAAAGCTTTAAATTCTAATGATATACAGTAAATCACTTTACATGATTTAACCTGTATTAAATGTCAATGTTGTTTAATATATCATTTAAATATCTTTAATTGTTTCAATTTTTGATTTGCTTAAAACTGTTAAAATTATTTTATTGTGTGACACCCTGAAACCTTTAGAGATAGGATGAGATATAAATATTTTACTACTGCTAATCGAAATAAAGAATGTCAAATGTTAACCGGGTCTGAATAGTTAAAAACCTTTTCTGCTGTCAGCAAACTGAAACTTGATTCAAGGCATGCATCCATTTATGAGGGTATAGAACTAAATCCACTCTATATTCAATAAATTGAAACAATCACTCAGAAAACTAGAAAGCAGGAATTAAGAAGCACTGGCAAGATGGAAAATAAGCTTTGAAATTAGATTTTAAATGATGTTGAAACAGTTTATTTCCTATGCTTATAGTAAAAACTTTAAAGTGATACTATAATCAGTAAATACGATTGATTTGGAAGCCAGGATAATGGTTTAGTTGAGGAAAAGAATCATTGGTTCAGCAGGAAATAACAGAGAGAACATTGTGGAGGAAAGAAACAAGCACAGTGGATGTTTGTCACATTCATGGGCTTCATTTATTGAGCACAATGGCTTCCACACTTTGTCTCAGAGATTATGGGTTTTGGTTGAAATATTATTGGGTGCTTTTAAGTGAGGAGATCAGTTAGGGCAGCTCAATTAGACATCTTTGAAAAAGTTCACCTACTGACAACCATTTTCCTTGCAGTGCTTAGCCATAGGCTCACGGATGATTGTAAATTACTTTTAATGTTTTTATAGTTATGTTATTTTAACTATGGTATGTTTAATCAATTTCTAGTTGATACTTGTGTTTTAAATTGTATTTTATGATGTAAATGTGACTGATTGGGCTTGTCCCCATGTAAGCTGCTCCGAGTCCCTTCGGGGAGATGGTGGCGGCATACAAAAATAAAGTTATTATTTTTATTATAGTAAAGTTTATGTGTATGGGATTTTACTAGTCCTTATTATTGACTTGAGCAACAATGATAGCATCTCTAGAAAATATAGAAAGGGGAAGCAAGAGGGAGTGGGAGCGAGGGAAACATGTTACTTGCTGCCAAGTCAAATTTGATTTATGGCAATCCTATGGCAAGGGAGGGAATTTCCAGTTCCCTCTATGTGGATAAATCAATGCCTTAACCACATCTAACCAAATGCACTTACAGAGTCTTTGGAGACCTTTTTCATCAAAACATCATAGTTGACTGTTGAGGTGAAGGAATGGAACTATGCATTTCTGGTCTGTCTGCAAGTTTAGAAAAAGTAATATTTGAATATATCTAGATAACTATCAGGTACAAAAAGAGCAAATTCCATTTCTGCAACATATATATGTTCTGACCTACGTGTTATCTTTTTGAACATGAAAAAAGACTCTATTTCACACTAATGTTTCCATCCTAAACTTGCTAAGTGATTCAACCTTATTTTGATACACAGATAATCATTCTGTTACAGTTTGTCTAAGAAAGTGTTTCTTCTTTCACAACAACACACCAGCAAATTGTGGGCGTGGGGTCAAATTACATGTGAAGGAACTTGCCTTTTCTCTCCCCTCTCTACTGAAAAATGTTGGGAAATTACACTTTCCTTTCTGTTTTATTCCCATTCAAGGGAAGACTAAAATAGGATCAACCTATTTTCTTTTTATAAATATGTAAAATATTTTAGCATTTTAATAAAGAGAAAAACTGTAATCAGGATCCACTAGACTTAAACATTTTCTAAGAAGAGTTTAAAAACAGGCTGGCTTGTGGAGCCATGGGGACAAACCATATCTGATATTTTTCAATGCTGGTTGGAGCAATTCTTTTGTAAAGCTAAAATATATTAATTTCTTATTCAAGACCAAGCCAATACATAATGTTATTTCAACTATCTAATCAAGACAAGAAAAATATCTTCTAACTTGGAGATCTCCAGTACTTATGATCTCCCTAAAAGCACGAGATACACACTAATTCTACTCAGGACAAAAAGTGACTTCAACTACATGATTAGAACTTATATCTTAAGCTATGAAGTCATGCTTTTGTTTCACCTATCATGAATTTATTTACTTATCCCATTAATTGCACTACTGGCATAATATCTCAGAAAAATACACTGACCATAAAATAGCCAAGCCTATTATTTATTTATTTATTTCCCACCTCTCCTTGCTGTTTAAGGCAGGATACAACATGGTTAAAACATAGATATAAAATATAGTGAGGAGTCTATGGTTTTCAAGAACTTGAAGTTCATGAATTTGTGAAAACTTTCTAGCTTGGATAATGATTAAATAAAATCTGGAGGAGAAAATGTGGGTGAATCACCTCCCCTGAATCGGAAATGACCTTTCAAGGAAAGCTAAGGGACATTATTAAATACCAGGAAAATGAAATTTAAAGTCTTCCCCACAACATCTAATGTCTGGTCAAAAATAGTAAGTGGAAACCTTGTAATTTGCAGTTGTTTCTGTCCCTCAACTCATTTCAGGAAACAGTGCAATATAAATCCCATGTACCCTGATTGTTGAATAATATACCATATAACAAAAAAAAAAACCCCACAGTAAATCCACACATGTATCTGATAATTAGTAGAGGTTAAGAAGAATGCAGCAAAGTAATTATCTGTCCTCTAAGGCAATAGGTGTATGGATCACTAGTTAGAGATACCTTGTGTTCCATTGTTATATCTGACTGGTAACTTCTTCACCAACAAAGAGATGCTCTGACATCTAAATTTGCTTCTTGTCATTGCCTCTCTTCCTTTGTCAGTTATCTCCTTCATAACTATGTAGTTGTAGCCAAAAGACAGTCCTTCACAGGGTCCTTCTACACCAGTGGTTTCCAACCTTTTTTTGACCAGGGACCACTTTGACCAGGGATCACTTTGACCAGGAACCACTCTCCAACATTAGTACCAACTGATTCATAGCGGGTTACAAATTGGTTTTTGGTCAACTTTAGATTCAGTTTGGTTATTTAGGGTGCTGATTCAGAAAATTGCATTAGATAGTTCACATCAGCTCTAGTTTCTGATACAAAACATATGCCATTCAGTAGTCACCATCTGCTCACCTACAGAAAGCAATATTTAATAATCTAGAGCTGATGTGGTCTATCCAATGCAATGGAAAGGAGTCGAAATAAAATTTAAAAAATAAAAATAAATAAAGAGGAAGGAGGTCTACAGACTGGATTTTCATTCTCGCGTCCCACTGCTGTGCCATCCATCCTGGCACTGGTTTTGGAGGAACTTGTTTTGCCGCAAAGATGATCGATGATCAGATTGCCATGTTTGGATGTGGTTTGAGGCAGAGAAAGTTATTACAGTGACCATGGGACCTGGCCTCAAAATGCTTTGTGCACACCCAGGGTTCATTACTGGGAGAGATGCACATCAGTGAACCAGAGGGATATGGAGGTGTCAGGTAGGAATGACTTAACAAATTACCTCTCCCAAGGTTTGGGAGAAGTTTTGTAAGTCAGAAGCTGTATCCAAAGTGTTTGTGTGGCCCACAATAATTTTTAAAAAAATATAAACTTGCCCCATACTTTTTCATTTTATTTTTATAAATCTCAGAAGACTCCCAAAGTCAGTTTCATATTCAGTGCAAGGAAGCAGTCATTAAGCCAAAAAGGCTGCCTGCCTGCCTTGCCATTCCTCTCCCTGGAATTAATGGAGTCTCAGCATTAGGGAGCAGTGCATTTTAGGAACAACACTGAACTCTGGGAAATGTAGTTTGGGAAGGGGAGGAGCCCTATGCCAAAGAATTCAAAAGGTTCTGCCCTAAACTACATTTCCCAGTATGCATTAGAATCAGAAAGCACCAATCAGGAAAGGAGATTGGTCTGTAGCCAGCTGGAGTTCCAATACATTTGTTAATATTCTACATTATGATTTCTGTTTCCGGCTTATAAATGGAAGTTCCTAATTGGTTCTGTCATTAAAAAATGGCAAAAGTTTATTACACTGCAAAAACTTTGTCGTCACAAAAGCAAAGTTTCTGGAGTAGAACAACTACTTTCAAAGTAAAGACCACACAACAAAACCAGAAATAACACTCTGAAACTAGGAGCTGATTTTCTTTATTACTAAAAAATGTTGTTTGTAAAAACTTTGAAAATTCACAAAAAAATCCATGGATTATTGAAATGTTCTGAAATTTGGTGAGCTAACAGTGGTAAATGTGTTCTACCACTATAGAAAGTTTCACCCCAATAGCTTTAAAAATGAGGGATATAGGAACCCCTGAAGTTTCCCCGATTATAGTAATTTTATTATGCACAATTACTGTAACGAAATACAGTAGACTCTCACTTATCCAAGCCTCACTTATCCAAGCCTCTGGATTATCCAAGCCATTTTTGTAGTCAATGTTTTCAATATATCGTGATATTTTGGTGCTAAATTTGTAAATACAGTAATTACAACATAATATTACTGCACATTGAACTACTTTTTCTATCAAATTTGTTGTATAACATGATGTTTTGGTACTTAACTTGTAAAATCATAACCTAATTTGATGTTTAATAGGCTTTTCCTTAATCCCTCCTTATTATCCAAGATATTCGCTTATCCAAGCTTCTGCTGGCCCGTTTAGCTTGGATAAGTGAGACTCTACTGTAGTAATGAAATTTCTTTAGTCCTGTTATAGTAGTGAAATGTTCATTAAGTATATTTTAGAAACACTCAATAAATGAAGTGCTATTGCCCCCAATTTTGTAATGATTTGTGAACCCTTTTTTATGGATCACACTTCCCTAGAGGGTATGCGCTCTGCATTTTGCAGATTTGATTTTGCCCTGGATCTATGATACACTGGCATTTGTTACAGCATGATTTTTGACTGAACTCAGACTTTCTTGAGACATTTAAAAATACATTGCCTACCCTTAGATGTGTGCTGCAGTGCACATTGGCAGCGTGCATTTTGTGGCCACTGTGCTTTCAAGTCATCTCAAAGTCACATTATAATGTCAGTATAGATGGGGTCTCCATCTCACAGACTTATAATTACCTTAATAAATACCTCTCACTTAAAATGCAACTGTTCTTAGATTCCAAGCAACAAATTCCATATAAATTGATTATGAACCAGCATTGATCATCCCTTCCTTTTCCCATAAGTGAGAGGTCTGTTTTACTTTTGTTTTCTTGGCTCAAAATGTGGTCAAGAGGGACAGAATTTTTGGAGAGGGCTTTCCCTCTAAAAAGCGTTAGATGTAGAAGGAAACTGCATTCTGACTCTGAGGGATCCAAACATGACTAAAATTGGACAATTATAATTTTTACATTTGTATATCACCCAGTTCCAAATCTGTGTACCTCCATGGATAATTTCATGGCACACACATAAATCAGCACAAATGCCAGGTGGATTTTGATCATATGGATGGGTTTAGGGACTGTGGGCTGGATGAGCAAATCAGTTTATCTATTAGCTCTCCATTTTCTGCCCTGGGAATAATTCCTTGCACTACACAAACAGCCAAGGAGAGTTTTATTCGGTGAAATAATCAAGATATGAGGTCAAGTGTGTACAACTCTCAATTATCTGTGACTAATTACTTTTAAAAAATTCATTTATTGTAATGCAATTATGAGAATTTGATTCTCTTCTAGTGCTTATGGATTAATGAAATCCACTGCTAAACCAACACAGAAATGGAATTTCATTGTAGCAGTTTTTATATGCAAAAGGTTATCTCTGCTTTTTCACAAAGAAAAATAATAGATTTCAAGACTGCAATGCAGATATTGCTTAATCTCCATTCCACAAGAGTGCAGTCCCTTTCACAAATTTTTAATGAATACTTTAAAAGGTCTTGCTTTTAATTTTCTCTGGCAAGAGATGGGCCCATCTTCCTAAGGCACCATCTCAGAGCATACTCACAATATGTGTTGCTGTACTTTTCTGATGCTTATCAAAGTACTATCTTTTTTCTTTTTCTGATTTGTACTCTTGCCAACTTTCTATGATGATCTGCACATTTCACAAATGCATAAAAACAGGGGGAAAGAGGGGTAAATGCTTTGATATCTTGCATATTAACTGTGAACTTTTTAAAATCCTTTACCTACCCAATCATCAGGACTCAATACAACAGGATTAAAAATAATAATCACATGACAAAATAACACAATACAGTACAGCTTTATGTTTCTGAATGGCTGTAAATGAAATTGGTACTTAGCTGGAAATCATTTCTAGAAATGATTGGAAAATACATTATACCGTATTTCTCTTATTGATCTTTTCTGAGGCACACATTTAATTTCTTAATGGACAAATCTAGCATGTTGTTCATTAGTTATCATATGCAAGAATATATTAAATGTACACTAATTTCTGCTACTAACTAAGCAACTAACAATGCTGTAGCAATCAAGATTTTTTTTTTTTGCTATTTCTTCTACTAACTAAGCAACTAACAATGCTCTGCCAGTCAGGATTATACAATCTTTTGTAAGTATCCAGAATTCCTATCACCTTGGAGGAATCCTGTGAATTATACAGACAGCCAACAGCAACCACACATTGCCTTGAAGAGGACATCCTGGGCAAATGAAAATAACAGAAATAACAACATCCCACCTTTTCCCCAGCATAGGGGCTCAAGGTTGCTTTCAAGATAGCAGAACAAATGCATAGAAACACGACAACAAAATATATGAACTTATATTAAATTACAATTATACACTTACATCCATTTCAGATATGTTTCTGCCATATTTCTTCCATAAGGCAGTGTTTATGTTACTGTGCCTTCAAGCCATCTGTTGACTAATGGTGACCCGATGAATTTCATAAGGTTTTCTTAGGCAAGGAATACTCAGAAGTGGTTTTGCCAGTGTCTTCTTCTGAAATATAGCCAACAGTAACTGGTATTTGTTGATGGTCTCCCATCTAAGTGCTAACTAGGGATGACTCACTTAGCTTCAGATGGGTTCTGGTTCCTATGTGGTATTTAAGTCTTGACCAGCTAGTTAGTATTAGCCAATGTATTCATACTTTACCCACACAGTGTTTGGTGCCCACAGTTCAAAGTGACTGAACAGGTAGAGTTCACAAAATGCTGTTTAAAAATAATTACTTATAATTACAGTTCCAATTCTACAAGAGGAATGAAATGCTATTATAGCTGTCATTTTTTAAAACAGTTATCATCATCATCATCCCATTATCCTCTTTTTAAGGAGACTCAGAATGGCTACTGTTTATTACAAGTTGCTGGCAGGTGGTATTCCTTCAATGTAAGCAGGAGCCAGTAGAATGAGACACTTGAACCATGTAGTGCTCCCCCATTGCCAGTTAGAGAGGCTGTTGCTTCAAAACCATGGATTAAACTATTGCTTGTTATGTGGCAATTGTAATTTAATGCAGTTATATATTGACCGCTGGGAAATGGAGATTAATTACAAGTAGCTCAGTTTTTATAAATGGGGTTTATTAGATTTTAAGTTTCATACAAAAACTACATTAATTCTATCAATATCATATTTTCCAAAATATTAAATGATAGACTAGTTTGACTGTGACTAGCCATCTATTTGCTATTGTATTGAATAAAATAAACAGAAATTAAAGGATGTACAGTTTTTTTTCCAGAAATGGAAATTTATTTTTCTCTTAAATAATCCATTTCAGAGTTGCAACTGTCCAAAGTGGATTTACATATGATTATTGTTGAGCTAAAGAGGGGAAAATGGCACTGTAGAAAATAACTTTATTAAAGTTTTGAATCTGCAAGAAGCTGAAACCCAACATTGGAATGAATACAATTTCATCTGCATATAATGCCCCCCATTTATGACAATACATAAACACATTTTAAATATGCAAATGAGCCAAACTCCTAACTTGGACCAACTCAGACAAAATTCAAATTACACACACACACACACACACACACACATAGCCATTTTCACAAAGGATTTGTTTGTTAGTAATCCAAAAGTCACCCCAATGAAGTTTAGATCTGTATGCAACTATGATTAAAATGCAGCAGATTTGCATGCCAAAATAAGATTTACTGACTGCTTTTCTGGAAGAACTACAGATATAGCAGAGTTGGACTGTTGCTCAGCAGTAGTGGCCTTGATTTCCATGCAGAAGATCCAAATATCTCCAAGAGTGCTGGGTTTGAAAATACCTTGAATTCCCTTTCTCCACATGTTGCTGACCTTCTCCTGAGAGTGTGGAGTGAGAGCTTAGATTTGTTTGAGTGACTTCAAAGGTATGTTTGTATTTTATGAGAATCCGTGATGCTGTGTGGATATGAATTAGTAGTAGGTATGAATGTGTATGTTGATATGTATCTGTATGGAGCAAGAGCCCCTGCCTGCTTTTTCCCTTTGGCTCCATCTACTTCCACACAGGCAAAAACACATCTGGAACTAGTATAAAAATGCTGGTTCTGAGTTGCATGGGGCCAGAGTTTGGTAGGAAGCTATTATCTCAGGTCCCATCTACACAGCCATATAATGAATTTGAAATTGCATTACATCATTAGTAAAGGTAAAGGTTTTCCCCTGACATTAAGTCTAATCATGTCTGACTCTGAGGGTTTGTGCTCATCTCCATTTCTAAGCCGAAAAGCTGGTGCTATCCATAGACACCTCCAATGTTATGTGGCCAGCATGACTGCATGGAACACCTTTACCTTCTCGCTGAATCTACACACATTTGCATGTTTTCAAACTGCTAGGTTGGCAAAAGCTGGGGCTAACAGCGAGAGCTCACCCCCCTCCCTGGACTCAAACTGCTGATCTTTTGGTCAGCAAGTTCAGCATCTCAGTGGTTTAACCCACTGCTCCACCAGGGGTTCCTCATTAGTGTAGACATATAATGCAATTTAGCAGCATTATATGAGTATTACTACATTAGTGTAGACTCATATAATAATACTCATATAATGCTATTAAACTGCATTATATGAGTATTCACTGGCCATATAATACAGTTATATGGCAGTGTAGATAGGACCTCCGCAAAAAAATCTGTAAGGAATTGTGAGGCATCTATTGTTTCTGCCAGCCACTTCTCTCCTTGTCACACACCAAGGCAGCGGAGCACCAAGAACCAGACACGGAGGCCAATAAAACTATCTAATATCTTTGTTAAGGAAATATATAAGAAGGATAAAAGCAAGTAGAGAATATAGTCCAGAAACAGACCTTTCAAATGAGGTCTAAATAGTCCAGGAATAGTTTGTCCAATAAATGATATTAGAGTTCAAAGATAAAATCCAATACCGAAACACTCACTATTGCCAGGCAATAGTGAGGGGAATTGTCCAAAGTCTTTCAAGGCACAAGGTTAAATCCACAAGGAAGCTGGGAACAAGGCTTGAATCTAGAAAACAAGGTCCGTGGTTCAAAACGAGGCAAGGTAGTCTAAAAACTTGATTCTAAGAACAAAATCCATGGCTAAGGAAAAAGCAAGGCAATTCTTGGAGACTTGAACAGGATTGTGGACTTAGCGAAGGAAGTCTGGAAACTGGATTGTGGACTTAGCGAAGTCCACACTAGACTGGGAACATGAAATTCACTCCCGAAGCTGAGCTGTTGTCTCTGCCAAGAATCAACAGACACCCGATACTTTTATCTGGGTCTCATTTCCCGCCAAACGGGCGTCCAGCGTTCTCTTTCCCTAGAGAACAGGGAACAAAACCCAACTTGCAGGTGTGAGACTCACTGGATTTTCCCAGGGGAAACATGGCTAATCAGTCTCTTGCTTGGCAGCAATTCGGGCACTCCTCCGAATTTTCTCTCTCACTCCCCTATCTGCCGAGAAGGATTGCTTTCTAGCGAAGGGAGGTGAGCATTGATCAAGGTCAGTTTTAATTGGTTCTTGGACAAGAACCTCAGGCATCTGGAAAAACTCTGGCTCTGGCTGTGAAAACCCCATGTTTTCATCCTCATCTGTCACGGTGACACTAGGCACAGGACTACAAAACCCATGAGGCATCACACTATCCCCCCCTCAAGCCCCTCCCCAACAGGGCCCGCTCCCCGAGATCCACGGGGCTGCGGCTTGGAAGGGTAGGTCCGGTGGAAGCGTTGGACTAAGTCAGGAGCGTGGACAGTGAAGCGTCTTCCCAAGAGCGTTCTTCCGGTCCATAGCCCACCCAATCAATCAGATACTGAAGGCGACGGCAATGAATACGAGAATCCAAAATGTCCTGGACCTCAAATTCCTCTTCCCCATCTACCAAAGTGGGGCCGGGGGGTGGCCGGTTTACATCGGGGCGGACCCCATCCGCCGGAAGGAGGAGGGAACGGTGGAACACCGGATGAATGTGCATGGAGCGCGGAAGTTGAAGTTTGAAAGTCACGGGGTTAAGTTGCGCCACCATGGTGTATGGACCAATGAAGCGGGCATCTAATTTCCGACAGGGGCGGTGGGAGGGCAGAAAGCGAGTGGACAACCAAACCCAGTCTCCTACCTTGATCTCGGGCCCGGGCTGGCGATGGCTGTCGGCATGACGTTTATAGTCCTCCTTGGCTTGGTCAAGGTGCTGATGCAGGAGTTCTTGCACTGCTGTGAGTTCCTGTAGCCAATTCTCCACTGCAGGGACTTCTGAGGTTTCCACAATGGGAGGGAAGAAACGGGGATGAAATCCGTAGTTTGCAAAGAACGGGGCTTCTTTGGTTGAATTCTGGACACCATTGTTAAATGCAAACTCTGAAAGCGGTAATAAGGATGCCCAATTGTCCTGTTGGTAGTTGACATAACAACGAAGATATTGTTCCAGAGTGGCATTAGTGCGCTCAGTCTGCCCATCCGTCTGAGGATGGTGAGCTGAGGAAAGACGAGAGTCAATGCCCAATAGTTTCTGAAGGGCCCTCCAGAAACGGGAGGTAAAGTGAGATCCTCGGTCTGTGACCAGACTCTTGGGCAGGCCATGTAGTCGGAATACATGCTGAAGGAATAGGTCTGCAGTCTCTTTGGCTGTGGGGAGCCCCTCACAGGGAATGAAATGGGCCATCTTGGTAAAAAGGTCCACCACCACTAGGATCGTGGTGAATCCAAGGGACGGTGGTAGGTCCGTGATGAAATCCGCTGAAATTATCTCCCAAGGCCGAGAGGGGGTGGGAAGGGGGTGCAAAAGTCCTGAAGGTTTTTCCCTTCGTGTCTTGGAACGCTGGCATGTAGAGCAAGAATTGACATAGTTTTCTACGTCCTTGCGAATCCTGGGCCACCAGAAATCCCACAAGATCAAATGCATGGTTTTGAACAGTCCAAAATGTCCAGCAGGTTTGCTGTCATGGCACAAGCTGAGAGCCCTTTCCCTTCCGGCTCCTGGAGGAACATAAACATGATTCCTGTAGCATAATAATCCATTTTTAAGTGAAAATGGGAACTGTAGTCCTCGTTGGATCTGTTCTTGGGCCCAGGCGTCTGTCTGTTGACTGGTCCTGATCTCTTGGGTAGAAAGAGAGTCCGTGGATGTGGATTTTCTACTAGATGAAGCTGGTTCAGCTGAAGTGGATTTGGTATTTCCCACCGTGAGCGTGGCAAAGTTCTCGGGTTGCAACAACTGGGTCTCTGGGATGTCTTTACGCCCTGCTGCGTATTCCGGCTTCCGTGATAGGGCATCGGCTTGCTTGGTCTGGGCAGGAGTCACATAATGGATCCGGAAGTCAAAACATTCAAAGAACAAAGCCCAACATTGCTGCCTTTGGTTTAGCTTCCGGGCAGTCCTTAAGTTCTCCAAATTCCGGTGGTCAGTATGAACTTCAATTGGAAACTTGGCTCCTTCGAGCCAGTGCCTCCAATTCTCGAAGGCTACCTTGATAGCTAGGAGCTCCTTTTCCCAGATGGTGTAGTTCCTCTCTGGGGCTGTTAGCTGGCGGGAATAGTAGGCACAAGGGTGGAGATGTTCTCCCACTGGCTGCATCAACACGGCCCCCACTGCCACATCAGAGGCATCTGCTTGGACAACAAAAGGGGTGTTTGGGTCAGGGTGTTGAAGAATTGGCTGGGTCGTGAATAATCGCTTTAACTGCTGGAACCCTTTCTCAGCTTGCTCTGTCCAGCGGAATGGCCATTTCCCTCGGATGCAACTGGTGATTGGATCTGTCCAGCAGGCAAAGTCTGGAATGAATTTACGGTAATAGTTAGCGAATCCTAAGAAGCGCTGTACTTCCTTTTTGTTAGTTGGCGCCCGCCATTCTAACACGGCTGAAACTTTCGCCGGGTCCATGGACAGCCCTAGAGGCGAGACGCGGTATCCCAGGAAGTCTACTTCTTTCAAATCAAAGGCACATTTTTCTAACTTGGCATATAATCCGTGGTCTCGCAAACGTTGTAGCACCATTCTGACATGCTGATCATGCTCTGTTTGTGACCTTGAATACACCAAAAAATCATCCAAATATATAACTAAAAAGCGGTCCAAATAGTCTTGGAAGATATCGTTGACAAAATGTTGGAATGTTGCGGGCGCGTTCGACAAACCGAAATTCATGACTAGCGTTTCGTATAATCCGAATTTGGTCTGGAAAGCCGTTTTCCATTCATCTCCTTCTCTCACACGAATCAGATTATAAGCCCCACGAAGATCCAGCTTGGTATAAACTTTGGCTCCTCGAAGTTGGTCCAATAAATCCGAGATTAGCAGCAATGGGTAGCGGTTCCGCTTCGTGATATTGTTCAGAGCCCTATAGTCCACACAAAGGCGTAGGTCCCCTGACTTCTTTTTCACAAACAACACTGGAGATGCAGCTGGGGACTGAGAGGGTCTGATGAACCCCTTGCGGAGGTTTGTCTCTAAAAATTCCCTGAGAGCTTCTTGCTCTGGTTCAGTCAGGGAGTAGAGGTGTCCTCACGGAATTGGGGGCCCCTCAATGAGATCAATGGTACAATCATATGGTCTATGTGGGGGTAGTTTCTCGGCTTCTTTCTCATTGAAAACGTCCCAGAAGTCTGAATACTTCTTAGGCAGGGTAATGATGGGCTCTGTGTCCGTGGCTTGACAGATCTTGGCTACTAGGCAGTGGTTCTGGCAGTATTTTGAAGCAAACTGGAGTTCTCTGCTAGACCAGGAGATGTTTGGGTCATGGAGTGTCAGCCAGGGGATTCCCAAAATCACGGGGAAATGGGGAACCTCAGTGACGAAAAAAGAGATTTCTTCCATATGTTCCCTTATCCACATTCGAGTGCGCTCGGTCCATTGGCTTACTGGCCCCGTCTTCAGGGGTCGGCCATCGATGGCTTGCACCACCCGGGCATTCTTGAAATCATGATATTGTAATCCCAGTGAGTTAGCATAGTCTCTATCAATGAAGTTGTTGGTTGCCCCAGAGTCTATCATGGCATGGATCATGACGGGCCCCTTTTTGACTGACCACAGTGTGACCACTAGAAGAAAAAGGACTCCCGTTTGCGGCTCTTGAGTGGAATCTTTGACCTGGTTGGCGAGCCCATCTACACCCGGTCGCTGTCTTCCCCCGCCGGCTTCATTTCGGCCGCCTCAGTAGCCTCCACGCTCACGGATGACGCCGCCACCAAACGGGTAGGGGGCTTCTTCTTCGCTGGGCACTCTCTGGCGAAGTGGCCCCCATTTCCGCAGTACCAACATAGGTTCAAACGCTGTCGGCGGGCCTTTTCTGCCACATCCAACCTAGGGCGCACGTTGCCCAGCTGCATCGGCTCGTCTTCGCTTCCCAAGGGATTGGGGCCTGGTGGCGGTGGTCTCCAAATGGGGCGAGGCTGGACGCTGGCAGTGGAAGGGGGTTTTGGCCCGGCTCTTCCACCCTGGCCCCGGAGCCACTGCCTCTTATTGGCGAGGAGAACTTCTGCCCGTAAGCAATGGGCAATGAGTCTCTCAAGGGAGTCTGGGGGTTCCACCTTGGAGATTTCTTCCTGCATCTCATGGTTGAGACCCTCACGAAACTGTCCTCTGAGGGCTATGTCATTCCAGCTGGTGTTTTGAGCTAACACCCGGAATTCGGCTATGTACCGTGATAGCGGTCTGTCCCCTTGAAAAAGGCGCCGGAGTTTGTGGCCAGCCGCCTCTTGATCATCCTCAATTCCCCAGGTATTTCGTAGGTGAGCCAATAATTGCTGCGCGGTAGCCAGGTACGCGGAGCCCGCATCATAGAGGGCTGTTGCCTATGTGGCTGCAGGTCCATCTAGGAGACTGTAAATCCACGCCACTTTGAGATCTTCTCGAGGGAACTCCGTGTGGCGGGCTTCTAGGTACGCCATACACTGGCGGCGGAATACGTGAACTTTGGAGGCTTCCCCGGAGAACTTGTTTGGCAAAGCCAAAGCAGGGAGACGGGCTCCTCGCTCCTTCAAGCCCCGAATCTCTCCTTCTTGCTCCCGGATTTTGTCTTGGATCCGGTTAAACTCGTCCTGGGAAATGGTGTAGCTGCCTGGCGGCGCGGCCGCCGTGTGTCACCGACATATTGGCCTAGGTTGCTTGGTGCTTTGGGGGGCGGAGACAAACTGTCACACACCAAGGCAGCGGAGCACCAAGAACCAGACACGGAGGCCAATAAAACTATCTAATATCTTTATTAAGGAAATATATAAGAAGGATAAAAGCAAGTAGAGAATATAGTCCAGAAACAGACCTTTCAAATGAGGTCTAAAATAGTCCAGGAATAGTTTGTCCAATAAATGATATTAGAGTTCAAAGATAAAATCCAATACCGAAACACTCACTATTGCCAGGCAATAGTGAGGGGAATTGTCCAAAGTCTTTCAAGGCACAAGGTTAAATCCACAAGGAAGCTGGGAACAAGGCTTGAATCTAGAAAACAAGGTCCATGGTTCAAAACGAGGCAAGGTAGTCTAAAAACTTGATTCTAAGAACAAAATCCATGGCTAAGGACAAAGCAAGGCAATTCTTGGAGACTTGAACAGGCGAGGCAAGGAAACTGGATTGTGGACTTAGCGAAGTCCACACTAGGCTGGGAACATGAAATTCACTCCCGAAGCTGAGCTGTTGTCTCCGCCAAGAATCAACAGAGCCCGATACTTTTATCTGGGTCTCATTTCCCGCCAAACGGGCGTCCAGCGTTCTCTTTCCCTAGAGAACAGGGAACAAAACCCAACTTGCGGGTGTGGGACTCACTGGATTTTCCCAGGGGAAACATGGCTAATCAGTCTCTTGCTTGGCAGCAATTCGGGCACTCCTCCGAATTTTCTCTCTCACTCCCCTATCTGCCGAGAAGGATTGCTTTCTAGCGAAGGGAGGTGAGCATTGATCAAGGTCAGTTTTAATTGGTTCTTGGACAAGAACCTCAGGCATCTGGAAAAACTCTGGCTCTGGCTGTGAAAACCCCATGTTTTCATCCTCATCTGTCACGGTGACACTAGGCACAGGACTACAAAACCCATGAGGCATCACACTCCTAGACATTTGCTGAATCCTTGTCCAACTGTATTTTCTCTGACTTTCTTCTCCTGATGAAACCACTAGTGATAAAGGTTCCTGGCAGCCAAACAAGTGCTCATGTGTCAAATGTAATTTCCCGCTGTATCTGCTGTTGCCATTACTTTTGATACTCAGAAGCTGCACAGGGAGAATTCAGTGAAATTGGAGTCTTAGATGTAGTCACTAGTCAGACAAGTTGCCTATCATCTCAGAAAGAATGTCTGTTAGACTAGGTACTTCATACTGCTACACAGCTACAGAGGGTTTTTGCGAGTCCCTGGTTGTACTGTTTTCTATGGGATCCCACACTTCTTCCTCAGGTTTCTAGCCAGAAGAGTGCCTGATAGGAAGATGCCTGTTTACTGTCCTATTTTAAATGCAACAATTGTTTCTTTGAAACATTTTCTAATTATTGTGTCATTTTTATTAGCGCGTTCCACCCCACATAGTTGGATCTCATAATCCTTTTAAGATGATAAACAAGCCTGGTGACATTATTAACTTTGAGTGCAGTTACCTTGTACTGTAAATTCATCTATTTCCGTTAGCTGAGACTGGCAAAGCAATCAACCAAGTTTGAGCATTACTCTCTGTAGTATCTCAAGGAATTAAGAGATTTAAATATTTAACATGACTTGTGAAGCACATTTGAATTGCCTGTTATCACACTCTTGTACAGAGAGCTTCTCATCCACTTCTTAAAACAGCCTGAGTCAGCCACCAAGGAGCAAGTCAAAGGAGGCAAAAAAAAAAATCATCTTCATCTAGCCTAACGTTATCTGAAGATACTCCGTTCACTATCACTCCAGACACATGAAAGACTAACATACAGAATGTTAAGCCAATTGATAAACTCTGCAGGGAAATTATACTTTGCTATGTCTTGTATAGAAAAGTCAAATTAATTCTGCAAAAGGACTTCTTAACATTATGCAGTAGTACCAAATGTCAGCATTTCTCTCTGTACTCCTGGTACTCTCCTGACATTATATGGCCCTTGTTTCCTAACAAGTATTCCTATTTGTCTTGGATAAAAGCATTAAGGAAGAGTTCTTCAAGAATTCTACCCACACTCTCAGTGGAGTTTAAGTGTATGTGTCGACTCATAAAATAGGTGTAAAACTAGAACAAAATAGAGGCTCTCTAACTTTTCCCATTGTTCACTGATCCATCAGATCAGGGAGAGAGGGCAGGTTAAAAATAAATCATCGTCATCATCATCATCATCATCATCATCATCATCATCATCATCATCAATTTGTCCTGATGGCCAATTGACACTTTACTGGCTCCCCTATATAGTAATAAAGGCAACCTGTTACTGAATAAGGATGTTGCGAAATTCTTCAATTCTATTTCCCAGTCCCAACACAAGTCCATATATGTTTGTGATGGAAAGAATATTCAAAATATTCAGTAAATTGTAAAAAAAAAAAAGTGTTTTTGCATATTCAAAAACCCCAGTGACAAGAATCCTCAACTGATAACATTCTTCAGAGTTTGGGACTGATTCTGTGCAAAATGATCAAGAAGGAAATATTTTTACACACTATTTGTGCACATTGGATTGACACTGAAGAATGGACCAAGGGATGCTGCATGGGATTCGGAGTTGCTTTTATCAGTTTTTGCTTGTTTTACTAATGTTTTAATAATTGTACTACTTCTCTTTTAAAAATTATATTTTGTATGTTTTAAAGCCTATAGAGAGGACCTTTTCGGTGACTGCTCCACAACTCTGGAACTCCCTGCCCAGGGAAACCAGAATGGCCCTCCCTGCTGTCCTTCCAGTGGCAGGCTAAAACCTTTTTATTCAGACAGGTTTTTAAAGATGAAGGTGTTTAAGATCTAGTTAGGGGGTGCTGTGGTTTTTAGCTGTTTTGATGGATATAAATTGCAAATTTCTTAGTGCTGGTTGTGTTTAATTCCATTTTAATTTTTGCATATTTATATATTTTAAAGCATATACTAATGCTTTATGTCAAGCTGCTTTGATTCCCCTTTGGTGAGATAAAGTGGAGTATAATAATAATAATAATATGAAGCAAGAACCATCCAGTACAGACAAAATCAACTGTTTCAATCAGACCAAAGATGGTTCTACCAGAGTCTGAATCAAACAACAGACACAGTAACCATAAAGCCAGAGAAAACTGCAACAACGAAGTTCTGGAAAGAGCTTTGGGAAAATAATAAGAACTACAACAAAAACACTGAGTGGATAAAGGAGTTTGAAGGAAAATTCTCACAGAACAAAATGGAACAGATGGAAATAACAACTGAAATGATCAGCAAACGAGTGCAAAAAGTCAAGAACTGGACATCGCCTGGTAGTGATCAACTTCATGGATTTTGGCTCAAACATCTGATTAGTTTACATGGAAAAATGGCCCAACAATTCAATGAGATGCTGCAGAAAGGAAGTATCAGTGAATTGCTAACAACTAGAAGAACATACCTGATACAAAAGGATCCAGCAAAAGGAGCAGCACCAGGAAACTACAGGCCAATAACATGTCTGCCCACTATGTTTAAACTACTGACTGGCATCATAGCTGACAGAATTCAAGACTATCTTGAAGAAAAAAACATCTTGCCAGATGAACAGAAAGGCAACAAACGGAAAAGCAGGGGCACAAAAGACCAGTTATTAATTGACAAAATGATTCTGGAGAACTGTAAGAACCGAAAAGCTAATCTTCACATGACGTGGATTGACTACAAAAAGGCCTTTGACTCACTCCCACACAGCTGGATCATCAAGTGCCTGGACGCCATTGAGATTAGTAAAAACGTTGGCACCTTTATTGAAAACATGATTGAGCACTGGAAAACTGAACTGTTTGTTGGAAATGAAAGCTATGGACTTGTCAACATCAGGAGAGGAATTTTCCAGGGAGACTCATTGTCCCCTCTGCTTTTCATTATTGCCATGATCCCTCTGTCAACAATCTTACAAAAAACAAATCTCGGCTATCAAAAATCTAAGAAATCTCACAAAATTTCACATCTGATGTACATGGATGACCTGAAGTTGTATGGGAAAACGGAAACTGAAATCCAGTCTCTGACTAACACTGTCCGAATTTTTAGCACTGATATCAGCATGGTGTTTGGCTTGGACAAATGTTCGACAGTGGCATTGAAGAAGGGAAAAATCATTGAAAGTGAAGGCATAAATATGCCTAATAGTCAAACAATAAAGTGTCACCAGCCAGAGGCCTATAAATATCTGGGCATATTACAGCTGGACAACATCAAGCATGAACATGTGAAGACTGTGGTCAGTAAAGAATACACACAAAGGGTCAGAAAAATTCTCAAAAGCAAGCTCAATGGAGGCAACACCATCAAGGCCATAAACACCTGGGCCATACCTGTCATAAGATATACTGCTGTTATCATAAAATGGACACAGATGGAACTGGACAATTTGGATGGAAAAACAAGAAAACTCATGACCATTCATCATTCACTGCACCCTTGCAGTGATGTTGACCAGCTATATCTGCCTAGAAGATCAGGGGGCAGAGGACTCTTACAAGTAAAACAAGCAGTCAAAGAAGAAGAACATGCCCTGGCAGAATATGTAAAGCAAAGTGAAGAACCTGCTTTGATTGAAGTCAAAAATCAGAAACTCTTCAAAGCACAGCAGACAAAAAACCAGTACATGAAAACCACACTACAAACTAGAGCTGACAGCTGGCACAACAAAACATTGCATGGAAAGTTCCTTGACAAAATTGAAGGAAAAGCTGATAAGGAGAAGACCTGGCTCTGGCTCATGAATGGGACCCTGAAGAAGGAGACAGAAGGCCTGATCCTTGCAGCCCAGGAGCAAGCCATCAGAACAAATGCAATTAAGGCCAAGATCGAAAAATCAGCTGATGACTCAAAATGCAGACTGTGCAAGGAAACTGACGACACCATTGATCATATCCTCAGCTGCTGTAAGAAAATTGCACAGACAGACTACAAACAGAGGCACAACTATGTGGCCCAAATGATTCATTGGAACTTACGCCTCAAGTACCACCTTCCAGCAGCAAAGAACTGGTGGGATCACACACCTGCAAAAGTATTGGAAAATGAACATGCAAAGATACTGTAGGAGTTCCGAATCCAAAGTGACAAAAGTTCTGGAACACAACACACATCACAGTTGTGGAAAAGAAAAAGGTTTGGATCATTGATGTTGCCATCCCAGGTGACAGTAGCATTGACGAAAAACAACAGGAAAAACTCAGTCGCTATCAGGACCTCAAGATTGAACTTCAAAGACTGGCAGAAACCAGTGCAGGTTGTGCCGTGCTAAAAGATCTCAGCCGGCATTTGGAAACAATAGACATTGACAAAATTACGATCTGCCAACTGCAAAAGGCCACCCTGCTGGGATCTGCGCACATCATCTGAAAATACATCACACAGTCCTAGACACTTGGGAAGTGTTCGACTTGTGATTTTGTGATATGAAATCCAGCATATCTATCTTGTATGCTGTGTCATAATAAAATAATAATATAGTTTTGAGGACTGTGAGATCCTTTGGATTCCAGGCCATGGTGAAAAGTTGGGTACAATAAAACCAACATCAACGTATTGTCGAAGGTTGTCATGGCCAGAATCACTGGGTTGCTGTGAGTCTTTTGGGCTGTATGGCCATGTTTCAGAAGCTTTATCAAAACATTATCTGCACAGGAAGCAGTATTTTCCGCACAAGTAATAATAATTGTGTTTAGAAATGATATTCCCTATGCACAAAATTCTGTGGGTTTTTGCTGTCTGCATTTCAGTTTTGCCTAGGATAAAGTCCACATTCAGAACAGATTTCAAAAACTGCAGGAACTGTGAAAATTTTCTAACAGCAAAAAGAAAAGTGTTAAAATTATTCATTGTTTATTATTTTTTAAATCCCTAGAATAGCCTTTATGCTAAATGTAAAAAAAAGTTCATCTTCCTTGATCACATTCCAGTTGATGAAGAAGGAACACAAGATAATCTTTCAAAGATTTACACCATGTCAAGTCCTAGATATCTCCACTTTTCACATTATTATTGCAGCAATTGCTTCAGATTGTTCCACTATAAATGCAAATGTGCAGGTATTTCTTCAGAGACAGAAACCAAATCCAGAATTATGTATTGTGATCTATGTTTCATAATTTTACGCATACTTAGCTATGTGGCAGAAGTGCTAAGAAATCCTGTCACTGAATTGTAAAGATGCATAATGAAATGTTGGTAAGATTGCCCTGATGTGCTTGGTCGGGCCCTACTGGTGTACATCAGCACTTCCTAGCCAGTGTCCTGTTATGCATCAGGTCCCATTGGGCATTGCTCCCAATGCACAATGCTCACTTTGCTGGCTCCCTTATATAGTAATGTAACAGCAGCCCACTGCTGAATATGGATGTTGTGAAACTACTCAATTCTATTTCCTGCAGACATAAGTATATTTACAAAGATGTAAGTACTGAAGTGAATGCCAGTCAATGTTTTTATTTTGAAAGAACAAATCTATCAGAATGATTAGACTCCAAGACAGATAATGAGGAATTGGTGTCTTTATTCCAGAATTCTAATTCCCTCAGACATATAAAATATTTTGAAATAGCTAGCTATAATATAGATTTAATGAGAGTTGTAAATAACATCACTCTAGTAGTGGAGAATATATGTTTGCCTAATACTGCATTGTCCAAAATTAATATGTCAAATGAGTATGTCTAGTAATAAATTATGCTTTAGATCATAGGAATAGCAGTGGTGATTTGTTCATCTCTATAGATCAGTACTACTCAGATTTTAGTTCTCCAGATTGAGACTTTTAGGACTGTATGCAAAATCCCTTATTTATTTTGGACCCTGGTTCCGTTATTTAGATCTGGACCTGATTTACATTGAATAAATCTAAATTCAATCCACTCTGATTTGGACCTTGAATTCAAATTTATATTCAAGAATTCAGATTGCCAGTGGGAATTGTGCATTGATGTGCACAAAAAAGAACTCAAAGCTATAGTATTTTTAAGCACTCATAAATTTTGGGTACATGGTTGACTAAAAAGAGGGCATTCATTCAGTTTAATATAATTTCACATGGTTTGTTGCTGGGTACTTGCATGTTTTTTCAAATAGCATTATTTGAAAATTGGTTTTGATTGCTCAGACTTGACAATTCATTTCATATATCCTTTGCCCTGGCAATATACTCATAGAGCACCAGGTCACTTGCCCAATTGTCTTCACAGCCAGGATTTGGGCTTTACTCTTTAGATTAACCCGAGACAATGAAGGATATATGGTGGTTTGCCCCAGGTTAACTTGGATCTGCCCCATGCAATGTTTAGCCACAGCAGGACTATTCCATACCTATACTGTCTAAAGTGGTCAATAGAGATGTACTCAAGTGATATAATTTCTTGGTTATCTTAAATGAAGTTTTACTACCTCAGGTAAGCTTATTTTCAGAACTGTGTGAGTGCCATTCCACACTGTCTTAAATATGAGATGAATTGGCTTTTGAAATGCCAATTCTTCTCACAATTGGAATTTGCATATAAAATGCTTATTCCACACACATTTGGGGGCCAGACAGGAAATGAAACCCCACCTTTCTGGTAAGGAGTACCCAGATACTACCCATGCCAATTCATGACTGGCACAAGTGGGCATGGCCATTGTTCCTCCCCCCCACCCTCCCCCATGTAGTCCTAAAAATAAAGTAAAAGTCAAAGGTTTGCTTTAGTTTCCTGGTGCTTGAAAATACCACTATGGAGCTTTGGAGTGGGTCACTCAGCATTGCTAAGCAGTGAGTTGTTTACCTTCAGTTCTAAAAGGATATGCGTAAAGCATCTTAAGGAGAAGAAACAGCTACCTGTCAGCCTCCATAGGACTTGACACAGCACAAGCTGAGAGGCTATATTTTTCCCTTTCCAGCTTTCACAACTGTAACCCTAAAAAAGGAAACCCAAACTGCTTCTCTGTGGTCAGGTCTAGCTCAGTAAGCAGTGCAAGACTAAAATTAAGAATATAATTTCATTTTCCATTTTCTCCTCCCCACAATAAATCCCCTTGTGTTGTGTATTATAGACTAGATGCCTTTGGGCAGGGACCATAACATTTATAAAATTAGTAATCTACCCTATAAATCTTTGCCATGAAAGTATTAGGTAAAATGGTTTCAAAGGAATGAAAGTATTTTGAATTAGTGTAGAGGTTTAATTCAGTGAAGGCCACACTTATCACTAATTGATTAGCAACAATGAAAGCAGGAGACAATGTTTTTATACAGTGTGAATGGTAAGCAGAAAATGAGTTCACAAATAAACACCAAAGGTCTGCCAATGGGATATGTCAAGGGAGAAACACATGCCCAAGCTTTTAATATAGACATTATTATTGAAATTATCTCATTCTTGAGGCTTTCATTGGTGACCTCAAGTCAAATTTCTGTTTGTCAAACCATTTATGGTTATGTTTTTCTGAGATGTTCTGCATAAGCAAGTTCCTAATAAGATATTAATAGCATTAATTTTCACAGGCCAAGTAGGAATTAAGTCTGAACCCTGCTGATAACATTTCTGAATGTTTCATCTGCATGACCTCAACCACAATACTTTTGATTATCTTGCCAAAAAATGAAGATTTCTTAGTAATTACATGTATCTGTAGGAATTAGTATTCATCCAGAAAATCTCTTTAAAAGATCTCATTAAAGGGCATGAGAACATGTATTTTTGTGAATAATACAAACTAGAAGGAGAGTGATTGACATTAGCAAGAAAAGCACAGCATAGGTTGCCACTTTTCAGTAGAAGTCATATTTTCCATCAAGTTGTCTTCTCATTTCTGAGATTTCCTTGGGAAAGCCTTTCACACTACACAAATATATTATTATGATTCTATTTTAGCTGCCATGGTAACAGTCTATGGAATTATAGCATTTTAGGGAAGGGTAGTAAGAATTCTCAGTAACAGACTTCTATTTTGCCAGATTACAAATCCCAGGGTTCATAGGATGCAGCCATGACAATTAAAGTGAAATCTGGGTAACATGAAAGAGGCCCAGATGAAGATGTCTATGTCCATTACAGGTTCCTCTGTCATTTGCAGTCACAAGCAGCCACTTGTAACATACCCCCGCTGCGCTCCTCTACTGCTCTTTTCCCCCTCCATGCTTGCTCTGAATCAACAGCACACTGTTTCTCAACCAAAGAGAACGCTTGATGGTTTCTCTATTTATTATTATTACAGCTTATTTACAAACTACTTACTGATCGGACAGTCACAACAGGAGATCATTGTTAAAAGAGAAAGTCCAACCGCATGGTCACTGTTTTTAATAGACATCTTATCTTCACTTACCACCCACGGATATGATGTTACTTGACCAGAAGTGTTGTCCTGGTGGCCTGGTGGCACTCACTAAGTCATCTTAATCCTTGGATGACTTGGTGCTCTAGCCACATGTCTTGGGACTGATTTTAATGGTATATAACTCTACCACTCCATTAACAGAAGTTTTATTATCTATTAGGATTACTCTATAAAAGCAATTCACAGTTGGCTTGTTCCTGGTTGCTTGAACTGGAACTAACATTGAAGCTGGAATATAGACAAAAATATTTTCTCATCCGAGCCACTGAGTTCTGGCTTTTCTTATAGTTCCTTCCACCTCTTTATGTGGAATAGAATCTGTAGCACCTTATCCTCACTATTGTTGCCTTTCATCTCCCTTACATGGAGTCATCACCACATAATGTCTGACTAGCAGTAAGAATGAACGATTTCAAGTGGAAATCTCTTTTTTGGCTTTCATTTGAGATCCTTGGGTCTCTCACCCAATAACTAAATCAGTCTTGCTTACCTTCTGAAATCTGATGAAATTGAATGTGTTCAAGATGGTATTGTAGTGTGTTGAATGTATGTTGCATGTAATAATGCTTTTGAAATGATATGTATATCTTTCAATACTTTATGAAACTTGAGGTGAATCCATTAGGTGTTCATGTAATGCAGGTAAACATTTTAGCCCATGATCTGCCTACCTGCAAATCTGATCAGAATAGATTATCATTTTTGAAAATGTTCTCCAATATACACCAGCAGCTTTGTAAGGAAGAGAACACAGAGACATGATTTCCCAATGGCTCTATTTCTTCTAGAGTGGTCAAGATATTTGAGTTAATGGACTCAATGTCTTGGCTTTGTTCATGAATTTATTTAGATTTTTAAAAAATCATGTCAATGAAGTGTAATATATTTCTAAACTAAAAAAAACATGATTTTGAAAACTCAAGTAAATTCATTAACAAAATCAATAGCTCAAATGTCTTACTCACTGTAGAAGAAATTCTACACTGGCACAAATGTGAAGAAAATCAGCATTTAAAATGCTAGTATTCTTCACATTACGTGGCCACACAGGGGACTGAAATGTTGTCTTTTTGGCTGGGTCCAGGTTACCCACCCACCCTGATTTAGGCCTTAAAAACATAGGGAAAGCCTTCATAGAAAGCTTGCATTACCTTCCCGGGGCTGGAAAATTAGGCTTGTCTTACCTTCGAGCCCCAGGACAGTAAGGCAAGCTTTGTAGCTAATGAAGGCTTTTTCTTTTTTTAAAGGGCTGAATGGAGGGGGTAGTCTGAGCCTGTGGAGGTGGGATAGCTATGGAGAATAACATCCCAGGAGACAGTCGCCACTTCCTCCATACTTGCAAAGGTCTGGAATTTTTCAGTAAGATATGGACATTTGCAGGTATCTTTTGCACCTGGAATAAACCCGGACAATCCAGATTATTCCAGATTGAAATGGATTATCCTGAAACATCATCTAGATGCCTTAGGCTAAACCATTTCCTTTCCCATATTATGTGGCTGTGTAGATGAGGCCAGAGTTCTAGCCATTGGGAAGCAATATGCTTCTACTTCTTCAGAACTCCCTTTTCTTCATAAAGCTGCTTGTATATATTGAAGAATATCATAATAATGATGATTATTTATTCTGATTGGCAGGCAGGCAAGAAAATGGATGGAAATTGTTACCTGCATTACATGGACACCTATGTAAAGTCAATATGTATGTCTCCTACTGCAATCCAAATCGCAGTGCTTCTACCTTGAATATTCTCTTCACTGACAGAGCAAACGTAGTCTATGACTGAATCTTTTTAACTAAACACTGTTGCTTTAGTTGGACACAGCCTTCCAAATCTTTCAAGTAAGTGCCCCCTATAAATGATTTAAGAGTAAGGGCAAAAGGTTTCCATTTCAATTTAGCTTACAGCTGAACAATATTGATTTCCCTTTTGATCTTATTGTAAGGCACCTTGAGATTCCCTTATGATATGCCTTTATAAGAGTCGTATTATGTTTAGAGATCTTTCACATATTTCAAGTATTTGTCATCAGAGTTAAGGTGTACTGGCATCAATAATATTTCTATAGTACATCTGTTTTTGTGGTAGTAGTATCATGTGTTGCATAGCACTGTAATTGTGCTATGTATACACAGATTGTATAGCATAGAACATATTTTCGTTTTTGCATTGAAGGTTACACTACAAGTTGCTAAATAATACACAAAGCGCCTCAGCACACAAAGACTTTCTTAGTGCTCTTTCCTTAAATATATCAAAGAATTTGCTTTCAATGGTTTCTACTCCTTAAAGTCAGTGGGGGAATTCCATATAAACAGAAGCAATGTTTTGGAACACAAAGGACAGAACATCACAAAGAACATCCTGGCCTCTCCAATTTGTTTTTGTCTGGAAATCAGATGCCAGTACGTACTTTAAATTACACTTAAGATTTCTGGATTTAAAGACTTTAATTTTTTATAGCATACAAGATAACATAATCTTTCAGCAGATAATAAATGTCTATTGTGGGTTTACAATGTGTTAAAGTGTTTCTACATTATCTGTTCACCTTCTTTACAAGTTCATTCTCCTTACATTTTTATTTTCCCCCATCTCCTCCCTCCCTTCCCCCCTCCCCACATTTTCCTCTATATCTTTATCTTTAACCATGAACACAACTTTCTTAATCTTTGTGAAATATCTATGCTGGCTTCTCCTTCTTCTACGCATTTCATATAACTTGCCCATTTCTCTTTAATTACTTCTGTTTTGTCCTCCTGTGAGCCATCTTGGGTTATACATGCAATAATGTCCGATTGGACTTGCTCAATTAAATAGTTATTCCAATTTTCTAAATTCCATTTTTTTTCATCTCTTCATTCCCAGGCTATTACCACCTTTCCTGCTAGAATCATTGCTTTAAATATATCTTGGTTCTTCACAGCAATGTTCTTATTCCCCATCATTATCATTAACATAAGTTCCATGTTAGCCCGAATTGTTATTTTGAAAAGCTTCTTGATTTTTCTAATTCTCTTCTCCCATTTTTTTTATTTAAAAACTAAAGTTGTTCACACCACATCATCTCAACTTAAAGTAAAAATACATAACATCACAATCTACTTAAGAATATTGACCATATTTTCATGGTCAATTCCACATGAACGAGATCTTTAGATATGGGGATTACACCATGTTTCCTGTTAATCCTAGAAACAGGAAACAGGAAAAAAGTATATTGAAAAACATTTTTCCTAATTTATCCATTCCTTTGCACATATGGGATTTCTAATCAGGAAGTTATGCCTGTTTATTCAGTACAAAGAGTAGTTCTGTGCATACAAGGGATGAACTGATCACACAAAAACTACAGTTCAGAAAGATATGTTGAAGATCTTGCCTGTAGTTTTGTCCATGATACAATGAAGCATCCCTCTAAATCAGTGGAACTTTTTGTGAATAATTTAAAGAACCGCAGGCTTAAAAGTCCCAAAAGGAAAATACAAAATATACTCTAAGACCGTGGTTCTCAACCTGTGGGTCCCCAGATGTTTTGGCCTTCAGCTCCCAGAAATCATAACAGCTGGTAAACCGGCTAAGATTTCTGGGAGTTGTAAGCCAAAACACATGGGAATCCACAGGTTGAGAACCACGGCTCTAAGACACAAGCGGGTATTTGTATGTGCATGTTAATATGAACTTAGTTTAATAAATTGCATGATTTATTGTCATACATAATAAAAAGTAGCCACCTACTGCAAATTATTGCATGGTCTCCAATCAGACAGTCTACAAAATATTCATTGTGTAGTGTGCCCACTTCCCAAGTTAACATAACTGAAAATGTGAGACACATGCTAAGAGCACCATTCTTGGGATTATACATAGCAAATAACCACACAATTAAAATTTAGATTGCTGGGCAGCCAAATATTCTCTAGAGAAGCATGGGCATTTTAAATGCAATCATTTATCACAAATATGCTGCAAGGCTTCCTCTGTTTTCTTTTCTTTTTTTCTTTTTGTTCATTTTGTAAAATTGGGTTGAACTGGACTTAGGTTATCAAACCATAAAATGGCTGTTTTTCAATGGTATATTTTTATGTATTGGAATCTTTGTCCTGTGGCTATAACACAAATCAAGTCATGTTTTATTCAGTTTATCTGATTGAATGTTGCAACAAACCATGCTGTATAAATACTATTAACTTTGATTGTTTATCAGCAAATATCGGTAAATAATTAAAGTTTTAATGAGTTCACAAAAATTCAAATCCATATATTTTTAAATATTGTTTGAAACAAATTGCTTACAAATCATTGTCTTAGTACATTGGGTTTTATTGAAAAAAAGCACTAAATGCTTTTTACCTGACATTTTTAAAATCATATATATATTTGCTTTTTCCATTTTGATGTTGCCTTTTTGAAGGCAAGCAAGCAAAACTTCATTTCAGTGTTCAACTAGTTCAGTTACTATAGCTGTAAAGGAGAAATGGAACAGAAAACTCTTTTATAGTTACACCCATTAGAAGCAGTATTAAGGCCAACATCAAAAGATGAAATAAGATCTTACAGCGAGTACCTATTTAAGGAAAGAGATCAATGGAAACTAAAAAGCAGAGAAGAGTTAGGTATCAGTGATTGGTTTCAGTTCCATCAACTATATGATCGATTTATGAAAGATGCTAAAGTAGGTCTCACAGGGGGGAAATCTATGCTGGAGAGGAGTTTTGATAAGGAAAATAAGAATTTAGTTTCTAGATTATATAAAAATATTTTACAGTATAATCTAGAAGATAATAAAATCTGTCATGATTTATTGGACCAGAGATTTATGGGAAAACAGAATTAGAGAAATTGGAATATCTCTGGAAAAGAGTATTTAAATTCTCAATTACACGGTCTATTAAATAGAACATGTATAACATGTTTTATAGAAGTTATATAACTCCAGAGTTATTAACTAAGATGGAAAAGGTGGACCTGCTCGAAAGGTGGACCTGCTCGATAGTACAAAAATCCTGGAAAAGTGTTGCTAAGGAAAAACATAACATGCTCATCAACAAGGTTAGGGAAAATCCAGCAATGTGCATTTTGGGACTACAGTAGAGTCTCACTTAATCAACATAAACGGGCCAGAGAATATGTTGGATAATAAGGAGAGATTAAGAAGAAGCCTATTAAACATCAAATTAGGTTATGATTTTACAAATTAAGCACCAAAACATCATGTTATACAACAAATTTGACAGAAAAGTAATTCAATATGCAGGAATGCTACATAGTAATTACTGTATTTACGAATTTAGCACCAAAATATCACAATGTATTGAAAACATTGACTACAAAAATGCGTTGGATAATCCAGAACGTTGGATAAGTGAGACTCTACTGTATTTTGAAATGGAGTAAGTCAGGGAGATAAAGAAATTTGCAAATACAGCTTTGTAGCAGCTGGAATGATAATAGTATAATCCTGGAAGGGTGAAAGAAAGCAATCTAAGAGAGATAGGAGAGAATGGTTATTAGAATATATACAAATTAGGCTTGAGCAAATTTTTTCGTTAGTTCATTAAATTCGTTAAAAATTCGTTTCGCAAGTACTTTTGAATTGATATTTGAACCATCTGCTCACTGCCTTACAAATATTACGAATTTGAATAATAAAAGTACCTTTTTTCGTTTGTTTCTGATGTCTTCGGATGTAGCTGTAGCCCCTCTGAGAGGAGAAGCCATGTTGGCATGCCTCTCAGCCAATCAGAGCGGAAGAGGGAGGGAGGGAGAGGCATGGCCATCGATCTGCTAGCATTTTTAAAAAAATGTTGCTTCAAAAATCCCCAAAAATCAGTGGATGGGTCAAACATTATGAAACATGATAGGCTAAGAGTACTTAATTTTTGCTTCCATTCTGGCAAATTTCATCATAATAACTTTCATAATGCAGGAGAACGAAGCCTCTGAATATTGACCATTCTTTTAAGTGGAAATGAAGCAATTTGCCATAACGAGAGAAAAAACTCCATTTCCCAGAAGCCTTAGCAAGCCAATCAAAGTGGAAGGAAGAAGGACAGGGAGGCGTGGCCATCGATCTGCTAACATTTTAAAAAAATGTTGCTTCAGAAATCCCCAAAAATCAGTGGATGGGTCAAACATTATGAAACTCGATAGGCTAAGAGTACTTAATTTTTGCTTCCATTCTGGCAAATTTCATCACAATAGCTTTCATAATGCAGGAGAACGAAGCCTCTGAATTTTGACCATTTATAAAAGCATTGGGCTGAAGCAAACGTTTCTCCAATAGTACTATGCCCACTTACAAACTACAATTCCCAGGTGTTCCAGGCCCTCTCTCCTCTTAACATTCCCCACCCCCTTTTGTCCTCACTTAGAATCATAGAGTCATTGAACAGTAGAGTTGGAAGAGACCTCGTGGGCCATCCAGCCCAACCCCTTCTGCCAGGCAGGAAGACACCATCCAATCCCTCCCAACAGATGGCCATCCAGCCTCTGCTTAAAAGCCTCCAAAGAAGGAGCCTCCACCACAGCCCGGGGAGAGAGTTCCACAGCTGAACAGCTCACAGTGAGGAAGTTCTTCCTAATGTTCAGGTGAAATTTCCTTTCCTGTAGTTTGAAGCCATTGTTCCGCATCCTAGTCTGCAGGACAGCAGAAAACAAGCTTGCTCCCTCCTCTCTATGACTTCCCCTCACATATTATACATCATGTCTCCTCTCAGCCTTTTTTTCTGCAGGCTAAACATGTCCAGTTCTTCAAGCCGCTCCTCATAGGGCTTGTTCTCCAGACCCTAGATCATTTTAGTTGCCCTCCTCTGACCATCTTGACCAAACTTTCATACAGTATGTGAATTCTTGGAAGGTATGAGAAGTTTAGAGAGAAGGAGGGAGGGAGAGGTTTGAATTTTGGACTCCAATTGTGGCTTGATTCCCCACTCTGCCACCCACTTGGGCAAGTCACACACTCTCAGCCCAGAAAAGCCAATGAAACAGGAAATAGCACTTTCAAACCAGGAACTAATTTCCTTATTCAGAGGCTGATGGCCATCTGTCAGGAATGATTTGATAGTGTACTATGATTTTTGTTCCTGGGTGATAAATGTCATTTCCTAATTGGTTCTGTCATAGAAACATGGCAAAATCTATGACACTGCCTGAACTTTGTGCAAGCGACATGGATGGAACATATTATGATTTGGTCCACCAATTTAACAAAGTTTCAGCCACAAAAACAAAGTTTCTGAAGTAGAACAATGACTTTCACAGTAAAGACAACCCAATGAAACAGGAAATAAGACTTTCAAACCAGGAACAGATTTCTGCAATTATTAAAAAATGGTTTATTATAAAAGCTATGAAAATTCGCCAAAAATCAGAGGATAAGGGAAACGTTCCAAATTTTGGTGAGCTATCAGTGTTAAATGTGTTCTACCACTGTACCAAGTTTGAAGAAGATCACTCAAAAAATGAGTGCGGGAGAGTCCTGTAAAATCTCCCCTCGTGCTGTTTTTTTTGCCACTGCGCATGCGCGTCCGCCATTAACGAATTACTTTTGAAACTAATGAATTTTCGTTAAATTTTGAAAAATTTTGAGCGCAAAATTCAGAAATGACATCAGAAACGAAACGCTGGCGCCCCCTACTTTTGAAACGAGTTTAGAATCAATTTTTTCATGGATCGCTCAAGCCTAATACAAATGGCCAGACTGTCTAATGGACTTCAAGGTAAAAATAATGAAGAGTTTGTAAACAAATGGAGTCTGGCTTTTGTGTACTTTGAAAGGAAGGGAAAAGTGGATTTTAGGGATGCTACAAGGGGAATAATTTAAAGAACTTACAAAAGTAGGTATTATAGGATATAAGTATCACAGGGCCCTTCCAGACAGGCCCTATATCCAGATCTGATTCCAAGTTTTCTGCTTTAAACTGGATTATATGAGTCCGCACTACCAGATAATCTGTCTGGAAGGGCCCACAGTGATTTGGAAGGGCCCACAGTGATTTGACCTGTGGGTCCCCAGATGTTTTGGCCTTCAACTCCCAGAAATCCTAACAGCGAGTAAACTGGCAAGGATTTCTGGCAGTTGTAGGCCAAAACATCTGGGGACCCACAGATTGAGAACTAGTGCTCTAGGTGGTGGGTTCATGGATGTGGGGAAGGAGGGATAATTTTGTTTCCTGTATTTGTTACTGCCACTGTTTTATTTTGTTTGTTTGTAACTGTTCTAATTGTAATTGTTGTACCAGTTTTAATATATATATAAATTTATATTACATTATAGTTCAGTTACGTGTGTGTGTTTCTTTCTAAATCTTCATGTTTTAAATTCATTTGTAAATAGGGATGTAAATCCCTGACTATTTTTATATGCAAAATTGAATAATTGTTGCAGGAGAAAATGGCATTCCAAATGGTAAGAAATAAAATGTGTTGTTGTTGTTGTTGTTGTTGTTGTTGTTGTTGTTGTTGTTGTTGTTGTTTTGTTGTTGTTGTTTTATTGTTTTGTTGTTGGGGCTCTTCCCAAGATGATATTGGTCTAGTAAACAGCAGCTCTATAGTTAACCATGTTTGTTGGGGTATTCTAGATCTATGGGCTCATAAGACAGAGGTCCTCCAGGTCAGTCGTAGGGCCAATCGAGGTATTGGGTGGTAACCTGTGCTTGATGGGGTTGCACTCCCCCTGAAGACGCAGGTCTGCAGTTTGGGGGTCCTCCTGGACTCGACACTGATGCTTGATGCTCAGGTGTTGGTGGTGACTGGGAGGGCCTTTGCACAACTAAAATTTGTGCGCCAACTGCGACCATACCTCATGAAGTCTGATCTGGCCATGGTGGTCCATACCCTAGTTACCTCTAGATTGGATTATTGCAATGCACTTTACGTGGGGCTGCCCTTGAAGACGGCCCGGAAACTCCAACTAGTCCAGCGTTCAGCAACCATACTACTCACTGGAGCAACTTACAGGGAGTGGTCAACCCCCCTGTTTAAGGAACTCCATTGATTGCTGTTCATCTTCTGGGCCCAATTCAAGGTTCAGGTGATCACTTACAAAGCCCTGAACAGTTCGGGACCCACCTACCTTCGGGACCATATCTCCTCCTACAAACCTGCACAATCCCTTCGTTCATCCGGGGAGGCTCTCTTCTCACTTCCGCCTCCGGCACAAGCGCGGTTGGTGGGGACGAGGGAAAGGGCCTTCTCCGTGGTGGCCCCCCGGCTCTGAAACTCATTCTCCAGGGAGATTAGACAAGCCCCCACCCTCACAGTATTTAGGAAGAGCCTAAAAACTTGGCTCTTCCAACAGGCTTTTGGAGAGTGAATTCCCCATCCACATGATAGACCTTGTATCTATGACCATTTCCTCATCTGTTGCACTTTATCATGCCCTATCTGTTATCATAGTCACACAATCCACCCCACCCCAAGTTGCTCTCCTATAGACGGTAGCACTTAATTAACTACCTTGTTTACAATATTCACTCGTTGCACTTTACCCAGTTCATCTTATCCTCGCTACTTGGGTGCCAAATCCATGTTTTTATTATGATTACTATTTTATTTTTATCATGTTTAGCGTGTTAATTTAAATGTTTTGTCTGTATTTTCTTATGTTATTTTATTTTGGTTTGCTCTTTTATCTGGGCTTGGCCCCATGTAAGCCGCCCCGAGTCCCTTCAGGGAGATGGAGGAGGGGTATAAAAATAAAGTGGTGTTGTTGTTGATGATGATGATGCATTACACTAGTATAACTATGCCAACATAGGTAATTATGATAGGAGGAAAAGAGCCATAGGCAGGCACTGCAGCCATGAAGAGGAAAAGGCTTTGAATAGGCTGTTAAGAGCTTCCAGAATTTCTCTGTCTTCCCTCATCCCTGCTGCATGATCCTGGATAAAGTAAAACTGCTAGCTTGCTGCTCCAACAGGACCCAATTTATAGCTCTCCTCCACAAACCTTTCCCAAGCTCTTTCTCCTATTTTTCAGCTATGCAGCCACTCTACTCTTTCCACATTCACAACTCCATAAAATTATATAGGGGAACAAAGCTCCTATGGGATCACAACATTACACTGGATTTTTTGACCCTACACAGAAACATTGCTTCACTCTTGTTTCAACTGAATAACCATGCATGCTCCAACAAATTCAAATTCTGGACTGCAGTTCAATATGCAGCAAAACAGGAAGCAGCAATGAATGAAAGTATGATATGTTAATATTAATATACTCATGCCTCTATATATTCAGGACCTATGCAGATTCAGGACCTATGCAGATGGATTCCTGA
Source organism: Anolis carolinensis (assembly GCF_035594765.1). Lineage (NCBI taxonomy): Eukaryota > Metazoa > Chordata > Lepidosauria > Squamata > Anolidae > Anolis > Anolis carolinensis. The sequence continues at coordinate 54,838,893 of NC_085845.1, forward strand.
CGGCTCTTGGGGAGTTTCCCGCCGCCTCGGTTGGTGATCCTGTTGATGCCCTGGTCTCTCTCTGGAATAGGGAGATGACTAGGGCAGTAGACACGATTGCTCCGGAACGTCCCCTCTCGAGTACCCGAGCTAAACCAACTCCTTGGTTCACCGAGGAGTTGGCAGCGATGAAGCGAAAAAAGAGGGAACTAGAGCGCGTGTGGCGTTCAGAGTGGAAAGAATTAGACCAAACACGGCTGTGTCTCTACCTCAGGGCATATGCCGCAGCAATAGATGCTGCAAAGAATGCTTTCTTGGCAGCTAATATTGCGTCCGCAAAGAACCGTCCGGCGGAGCTGTTCCGGGTTGTCAGAGGCTTGTTAAATCCCGTCCCTCAAGATGGGATCCCTGACAACTCGGCAGCCCGCTGCGAAGCATTTGCTCGGTTCTTTGCGGACAAAGTCGCTCTGATCCACTCCGGCTTTGACACCATATTAACGCCAGTCTCCGAGGATGTAACACGAGCACCTGTTTGTCCTATTTTGATGGATTCTTTTCAATTGGTTCAGTCTGAGGATGTGGACAAGGTGCTTGGAGAGGTGAGGGCTACCACATGCATCCTAGACCCCTGCCCATCCTGGCTGATAAAGGAAGCCAGAGGGGGTTTGGCCGAGTGGGTGAAGGTGGTGGTGAATGCCTCCCTTCAGGAAGGCATTTTTCCAGCGAGCCTCAAATTGGCTGTGATCAAACCGCTGTTGAAGAAGCCATCACTGGACCCCACTCAATTGGAGAACTTTCGACCTATTTCCAATCTCCCCTTTTTGGGCAAGGTCATGGAACGTGTGGTGGCCGCACAACTCCAGGCATTCTTGGTTGACACTGATTTTCTGGATCCGGCGCAGTCTGGCTTCAGGCCGGGGCATGGTACCGAGACAGATTTGGTCACCTTAGTCGATGATCTACGCCGGGAACTGGACAGGGGGAGTGTGTCCCTGCTGGTTCTGCTGGACCTCTCAGCGGCCTTCGATACCGTCAATCTCGGTATCCTTCTGGGGCGCCTTGCCGGGATGGGGCTCGGAGGTACTGTTCTGCAGTGGCTCCAGTCCTTCCTGGAGGGTCGGTCCCAGATGGTGTCCTTGGGGGACACCTGCTCGGCCCCACAACCATTGACTTGTGGGGTCCCGCAGGGGTCAGTACTGTCCCCCATGTTGTTCAACATATACATGAAGCCGCTGGGAGAGATCATCCGGAGTTTCATGGTGCGGTGTCATCTGTACGCAGATGATGTCCAGCTCTGTCACTCCTTCATAGGAGGAGATATGTTCAGATAGGTAAGTTGGACCGGAACCGTTTAGGGCTTTGTAGGAACTGAAAGGTTGACAACCACTGATCTAAAGTTAACGCATTGGCTTTCTTTTAATGAACAGTAAGTGCTTTGGTATTGCCTCTTTAGGTCTTCAAACCTGGGAGATGAAGCAAGAGACAGGGTTCCATTTTCCTGTCAATCCCCCCAATGATCGCCAGAAAAGTAACCCTTGCCACAAATCCAACTCGTGGAAATCACTTGTGCAGAAGACAGGGAAAGGAACATTAACTATCTACTTTTCAATCCACAATGAAATGGTATCTCTCCCAGTGGATACTAATGTTTGGGGGGGGGGGGCTTTCATAGTATTTATGAATGTTTAACTGTGGGTTATGCATTCATAAGTACCCAACAGGATTTTGTCCATGTTTTACAGGGGGGAAATAGCACATAATAGTTTGAGTAATATGAACTTATTACAAGGTCCCTCTGATTTTTTAATCTTTTATGTCATATTTAATATGAGTGTTTTCACTTTTACTTTTATGTATTTTGCTTGATATTGATTGAACATTTAATTTAGATTGTTTATATGCTTATGATTGTTTTACTGTCAAATTGTTGTAAGCCACTCTGAGTCCTGTAGGGGAGAGGGGCAGGATACAAATTAAGTTATTGAAACTTACCTAATATGCCCAACTCTGAAAAAGGATAATTAGAAAACAAATTTAAATGAATAGCCTGTTGATCAGCTGTGAGGAATTGGTGTTATTGGTGTTATTGACATTAAAATCTAATACAGCTCTATTCTTATCAACTCAGCAGTGTTAAAAATCAGTCAATCTTGTGGAGATATTATATGAGAGAAATGGATTAGGATGAAAGCCAAAATATCAAGTTATAGTAAACATCCTATTGACAGATAAATGAACTGTGTTAATGGAGTACTTGTATATGCGGTGTGAGAACTTACAAAATGAATAAAGTACCAATGAAGATTAGATGTGCAGTGACACTTGTTTTGATATGCCTTGTTTTTGGTGGCATAGTTTTAGAATGATATTTCTATATGAATCTTTTATCTTTATGACTACAATCATGTCTCATAAGCTTCAATAACCAGGTTGTCAGTGTATCAAGGAGATTTACTTAAACAATTTAAGATCTCATTCATGACGAGTTCAAGATGCTACACTGTTGTGATACAAATCAAAATATTAGTTGACTAGAACTAGGGAGTGTGGAATCCCTCAATTTGTGATCTGCCATTTTCACATAGATTCAGTCTTAAAATCTATTCTGTCCAAGTTCTCACACGAGTCACATTTTTGTTTCATATGTGTACATTTTGTTGACAGCTTCCCCCAATATGCACATTTGTACATGCAACATTTTTGTGAATATATTTTCAACCATTAATAATATTGCAAAATGGACAATCCAAAGGGAAATCGTCCCATTCCTGCTGTTAGTCAAAGGAATTCAAATGAGACTGATCAATGTAAAACTGGGAACCAAACAAAATTGCCCCCATTCCAAAATATGACAGATATTATTAGTGTACTCTGTATCTGTGAAAGATTTAGCCTTCTGATCATTAGAATCACAGTTCTTGCAAAAGGGAAATTGAGAGTTTGATCTGTAAGAACTGGACAGCTTGAAATTCTTGCCTCAAATGCTACAGATATGATAACTGTTTAGCCTTAAGTAAAAAGATAGAGCTCATGCAAGTTCCCATCTAATGTATGCTCATGAATAAGAGATTATACCTAGAGGTATCCTGCCTTTATTCTTCTTCTTTTGACTGCTGAATTTCACAGTTCCTTGATCAGTACAGAGCATTGCTGAGTTTGATCTAAAGTCCCATAGATACTGGCAATACTTAGCGCCTCAACACACTTGAGCATTTATCTACTTTCTTCTTCTTCTTCATTCACACAGTCGTTTCCAACTCTTTGTGACTTCATGGACCAGTCCACGGCAGAGCTCCCTGTCAGCTGTCGCCGCCCCCAGTTTCTTCAAGTTAATGCCAGTCACTTCAAGGATACCATCCATCCATCTTGCCCTTGGTCAGCCTCTCTTCCTTTTTCCTTCCATTTTCCCCAGCATCATGATCTTTTCCAAGCTTATCCACTTTAATCCACTTTAAATTTGGTTGCTGCCTCCTGCAGAATTCTGGTGTTTGTAGTTTAAGGAGGTCTCAGGGCTTCTCTGAATGAGCTGTTTAAAGACCCCTCCCTAAACCACAAATGCCAGAATTCTGTAGTGACTGCTTTCTGAAGAATTCTGGAGTTTGTAGTTTAGGGAGGGGCCTTAAACAGCTCATCCAGAGAGACCCTAAATTACAAACCCCAGAATTCTTCAGGAGGCAGTTACAACATTTTAAGTGGATTAAAATGGATAAATGCTTGTGATGAGAGTACGCTGATCCTTGATAAGAGAAAAAGGAAGGTAGAAAATAAAAGACCGAATCGCCTATTTTCAACTGTTAAATATTAGTGGATATGTCTATGATGCACATATCTAACTTTTGCTATTATCAAAGTGGATTCTCCATGTCCTGAAACAAAATACTTAAGCTCATAAACTACTTGCAAAAGATATTCCAATTATTGCTCTGTGTCTCAGCTTATGTCAAGATCGAATTTTCCAGTACTGTTGGTTATGCATTTTTCACTTCTATTTAAACATGGCTTGACCTACATAGAAGTATGATGTAGGTCCTTAGCATCTGCCATGTCCTTCAACCCAGCTCAGACCAAGCTCCAGAGATGTGGAGATGCCACAGGAATCTGGAGTCACAAACTTCTGGCAACTGGACTCCTCTGTGTCTGATTCTTCAGATCAAAAACAATACGTTATGATACAAATATTCAGTTGAGGTGTATGGTAGAAGATGTATCTCTTTAGACCTCATCTGTACATGCTGCTTATGAGGTAATGCACAAGGGCATATCCTGCTTAATAGACATTGGGTCGATATCTGAATTTGAGGATGCATTTTATCTTCAGAGATATATGGTTTTATGTTTCTGCACCTCTATATGCAGACTAGGTTAAGCCTGCTTTCATCATACTTATTGATGATGCATCAAGTCTATAATCACTATGGTGGGATTTAATATATCTGCAGATGCAACATCTGGCTTGGTTTTTTGTCCTTCTCTGTTTATTCTCCAATCCTATATCCCATTTGCTGTCCTCTCTAACCTGGCTTTGATCATTCAACAGTGTATGCAATTTAGTGAAATTTTGGTTAGTCATAATGAAGGTCCAACACTGAATTCATCTTAAAAGACCACCCAAATGCTGTGAAACTATTGTAAACCTGTTCTAAACACTTCATAAATAATCAGACAATGAAGTGCTGAGCAGGACTTCTGAAAAGTAGCCAAATCAGCACAACAAGAACACAAGCATCAGTATTTCATCCCAGTCTTCAGCTTAATTTAAAACACTTCACTGAAGTGTTATTATTTTGGCATCTGCCCCCACCTTTTTAAGAAAACAGAGCTGAGATGTAGCATCATTATGCTGTCTCTGGAATGGCTAACAACCTCATTAAGTAAAATCAGCCTTGTTTTTTGCTTTGGATTAATCCCCTGAGTAGCAGAGTTACACAGAGAAGTGATTGAAGAAGTTCTTAAAGGTGGGGTTATGCTTCAAACACCCGTAACAAAAGAGGCAAAAGATGCTAACATTTTTAAACAGGAGGTTGCATTAAATACTGGAAATTCAAATAAATGCCTTCAGAAGCCCAATAGTGTAGAAGATTAAAATAATGGACTGAGACCCTGGAAATTCAAATCTATGCAGACCTATCGAACTGTATAGATGACTTTAGCTAGTAGTCACTCTTCCTTTTTATTAACATAGACAATTACATATGTAATGCCACATAAATATTTCCTTGCCATGACTACTATATTTGCCTCAGAAGTCATTGTTCTACATAACATAGATGCTGTAAGCAAGGTTGAGAACAAGGTATTGTGGGTGGTGGGGAGGGGTGTGGATTCATAAGAAAGGAATCTCTAAAAATCATGCTGTAGAATTATCTGCCTCATGATGGGACTTATTTGTAACTGATAGATATGCAATTTGCATGGTTTATAGATGAAAAGTAAAAATGAAAATATAAAATATATAAAACTTGCAACAGTCCCTAGTTACACAAAGGTATTTTAAAATGTAGTATAGATATGTGAAAAATAAAACTGACTTTTCTCCATTCACAGGCTAATTTCCTAGCCCCGCATAAGAAATCCTCTTATTGTATTCTGTAGAAAGTTTTCATCTTGGGACACAGGTTCTTGGACTAGCATATAAATCTGGCTAATTTTGCAACATTGTCAGTTAACATTATCAGTTGCACTTCCTTTTTCTGATTATTTTCTCTTATTTTCACATATACACACACACACACACACACACAGAGGGAGAGCATGTTGTAGTAGACTATGACTCTAGAAACCAGGATTCAATATCCCACTCAGCCATGGAAACCCACTGGGTGATTTTGAGTGTGTCATAGACTCTCAGTCCCCAAATCCCCATGATATGTTTTACTTAGGGTCACCGTAAGTTGGAAATGATTGGAAGTCATACAGGCGCATGCACATGCACATACTGACATACATCTTTTCCCGCAAAGCCATACTGTGATGGCACACCCAACCTTTGAGAGAACTATGGTGTCTGGCTTTACTCGGGAGCTATCTGAATACCTTCTATTGGGATCAAAACCTTTAAAATACAGAAGCACTTTAGGCAAGGTGAAAGTTAACCAAAACAAGTTTACTGAATGCAGGAGGAACAAAGGGCTAACTCCACCCAGAACTATTGTAAAAAGCTTAAAACAATACATTACGAAGGGACAGTTTGTTGATTGAAGACATCTTTCTAGGATTCTGGAAGTTCTTTGCCTCTGATGCAAAGTGATGGACTCAGTCTTCTACTTTGTGAAACCTGGGCTGACCATAAGATTCTGATGTCACTGGGACTGGTGTATATGAAATGTATGTGTGCCAAGAATGTCTGTTTGAATTGCTAGGGCCTAAGATTTCCAGACAATATCCAGGCTTCAACCTCTGTAGCTCTACTATAGAAAGAAAAAAGGGCCTAGCAAAAAAGCTCTGTGTAAGCAGATGGACTGAACCAACTGAGACTGGCCTCTTGGGGGGGGGGGGTTAAGCTCCACCCCAAAACTAATACAAATGGAGGCATCTACACTATTGGGGAACCTAAACAGAGGGGAATGAAGCAAAGGAAAGGAAAGGTAGAGCCAAGACTTCACACATACTCTACTACCTCATTGTGTCATAGATCTAGCTGGCCCTGTGTTCTTAAAGCCAGAGAAACACAAGATGTGAACAGTTCTATCAAGTCAGCAAGATTTTGAACACAAAAATCATCTTGGGAGTTCCACCTGTATGTGCTGAGATGTTTTTTAAGGGTCCAAATGATGCAACCTCAATTCTCCACTATTTCCTGGAGGTGAAGCCATCCCCAGAAGACCTTTCTTCCTGCATAACCATTAATGGGAAAGGAGTAAATCCCCATCCACATCACACTGAAAGGAAAAGTGTGGAATAACTCCTACAAAATTTGGGAATGTATGAACTTTAGCTGGGTATGGTGGTGAGAGCAACCTACCACCATGAGAGATAGAAACGCTTGACACTTGCTGAAACTATTGACCATCTGGAAAAGCCTTATGTCTTTGCCATTCAAGAAACAGTTTAAATATCTGGATTGACAGACCCTTCAGGAAATGCCTGGACTGAAAACTGCTCCTTAAGGCTATTTTGCACTCTAAACTTTTCCAAAATCAGTCATATTTTTATGCCAAATGTTTCTCCCAGAAACCTTCAGGAGTTGTGATTCACCTTTTAAATAGAACAATGGACACTCCTGATTTAATTAATTAAATTTTTACAAGCAATATACAATTAAAATGTCACCTTTCCCCCCCAAAAGTAGACACAAGCTATTTCTGGTTTTGATTTTTGATTGAAAAGGGGGTCATTTAAGGCAGTTCCTGAAGGGTCAGTGGTGCAGAAAATCAATTTCTGGACCCACATAATTTTCTCATTTCTGGCATGCAAACATGAATTAACAATATTTGTATTCCATCCTTCTTCCATTTTTACTTTGTGAGATAACCGAGTCTAGATTATTCAAAGTCAAAACTAACAACAGCCATATATGGTGTGTTCTTGGATTTTACTTGGCATTCATATTTATGTCTGTTACTGTTTTGTTTATAGATCTCATGCTTACTGCTGTGCCCCTTACTGTAAATTTCAAAAGCTGAGCCCTGCTATTGAAGAATGTTTCAAAGGCCAACCCTGGCTCAGACAAAATATCATGGCTTTACCATCCCATATTCTTGTTTTAAACAAATACCAACAAAGTCCCACAGGAGAAGTCTGCCAGTGAAAAACCTGCTGAAACAAATAAGGTTCCCTTCAACTTCAAAATGTAAGTCAAAGATTATGCAGCGAGATGGGGGACAAAGGATTCTCAACATGATTATGAAAACCATTTCTCTATTGTAAAGTTTACACATCGAGATCTAGGTTAATAACTTTCTATAGATGAAATCATTCTACGTGCTGTACAACAATGAACCCACTTTACTTTATGTTTCTATAGTTTTGTAAGAAAGAAAAAAACCTTCTCTTTTTTATTTGTCTTTCCCTCTTTACTGAGGCCATAGCAAAACCAAGGGAATACCTTGCACACAAAGATGTGCTTGACAAATACTAAGTTGGCTTTGTTTCTCTTGTCACATAATTATATCTAGAATGACCTTCTTGCAGCGAGTCACACTAAGCATATTTGTTTGCACTGTACCCATACATTGTTTTCTTGCCCTGCTTTTGAATAGTGTTTGACACATTTGACCACAATAGCTATCACTGGAATTAATGAATTTTCATATAGGCCTTCTCCAACTTCTTTTTTTTTTTGTGCTACTCAGTGGACTTACTCAGTGGACTTCAAGATATTGTTTGAAGGCTTCATGTTTTCTCTTGGTGGTTTCTCAGGCTCATTCTGGACTATTATTTTATCTTTTCTTCTTGTTGTTTTCTTTAAAATTGCTTACTTGGGTATTATTTATGCATATAAAAGATATCTGCTGTAATAGGAATTCTTATTGTGATAGCTTTCTCTGGTCCTCAGGCAGTGTTGAATAAATATGAAAATTGTTATTTTCAGATACCTGAGAACTATCATGCAGAATTTTCCTTTTAGTTTTGATATTCTTAAGAAATGCTATCTATAAAGGAAAAACATGAATGCCTGTGGTCTTCAGACAGAGGAAGTTCAACCACCGGGACAACTAGGCAGTTGCCTGTGGCGCCATCTTGTTGGGGGTGCCATCGAGGCAACTCCTGTCTCCTGCAGCCTGCCTCCGCAATGTATTGAGCTGCTTTTTCTGTTGATTTGTTGTAAAACATGATGTTTTAGTGATTAATTTGTAAAATCTTAATGTAAGATGTAATGTAATGTTTAATAGGCTTTTCCTTAATCCCTCCTTATTATCAAACATTTTTGCTTATCCAATGCTTTTATTTTTCAGTGATTGGTTTGGGGGGGGGGGGCAAAATTCTGTTGCCTACACTTGAAAAATACCTAGGGCTGGCTCTGTCTTCAGATAGGATTGAGGGTAAAAATTCCAGACACTTACCAGATGTCCTTGTATTTCATGAAGAACGTAGCACTGTATTCAGAGTGAGTATGCTTTGTTTTTGTTTTTCATGTAGGCACAGCCCAGTCATTGCAAAGATTTAATGTACACTGGTTTCTTCCAACAACCCCTTCATTTGCTACCAGTTTTAAAAATTAACTTTTAGTGTTGGTGTTCTAACTGTGACTTGTGTTCACTTTGTTCAGCTTTGGATCCATTATAGTTAAAGATGACCTGTGATTGCAGTAAATAAGTAAATATGTGAAATATAGCTAATTTTATGTCAGACTCTGGCTGATATGTCCAAAGCTAAGGAGAAAGAACACAGGATGAATATGTGGGAGGGAGACAATGAATATATTGAAATAAAATATCAATGAAAAGGATTAAAGGCCTGAATAAACCATGAATAGTCACAGATAAAACTGAATGACAAAACATCTCACCTACCTTTTTTCACTATGAAACCCCTCCACCAGTGGTGTCTGGGGACCCTCATGTCAGAGGGGTGGTGAGTGCAGTACATCTTGCACTTGTAGTCTAAACTTTAAAGGGTGTATCTAAGATACTGAACCTATTTGGAAGATAGCATTTAGCACCTTTGTTAAAGTTTGTGCTAAAAGCCAATGCAGATTCAGTATCCATATCCCTGTTTGCTTTTCACAACAATTTTATCCTATATAGATCATCTGTTCAGTTCTGTTAGCAACCGTAATGCAGTTTAACTGCATTGACCTGCATTATATGAATCTACACTGCCATATAATGCAGTTTGATGCAGCTAAACTGCATTATGAAACTGCATTATATGGTAGTGCAGATGGGGCTTCAGACACAATATATAGAGAGGAGAGAGAACCTACCCTTAGTGTTACATACCTTTGAAATGCAAAGAGGAGCCATCTACGTATGTACAGATGCATCCATGAAGGCTTCTCTGTGAAGATATTTCTCTAAACATGCAGACATCAGGAGCTGAATGGATGGGGCATGCAATGTCAGTAGGTAAAGAAAACTCTACTTCCTATATGTCGCAGGTTAGCTCTCAGTGTAATCTTTTATAGAGATGTTGTGAACAGAATATGAAGCAGGGGAAAATTCTACATACATTGCCCTCTGTGGAGAAAGGGTGAGAAACAAATGAAACAGATACAAAAAGAAATGCAGTAAGATCCATGAGGGTCAAATGATACCCATATCTGCTTAGCCTGTGAAGAAATGAAATCATCAGTTAAAGTCGTGCATTGCTTTATGTCTTGAAGTGGAAAGAGAAATTGAAAGAAAGCCTTGAATTTTCTTGTCAGAAAATTGTAACATAAAGGGAATAATGCAAGTAAAATTGAGAACATTTAATTCTTGCATAGGTTGCTCAATGGTGATATGTTTTTTAAAAGACACCCTCTCTCCTCCAGAAATCAATCAAATAATAATTCTTTAAAATACAATTATAAAATTTCAAGCAACACATGAGACTGCTAGGTAGCAGACAAAGCACAAATGGCTTCATATCCTCAAAGAAGCAGCCACATAATTTCCAGTCAATATTGTTTTCTTGGTACCTCTGTTGATTTCAGGAACAATCATGTCTATTAGCTGTGATTTTCCCCACTACTCATGTAAAAATCATTTGCATTCCATTTCTCCTTAAAAAAATATAGGATAGAAAACAAAAACAACTTGTAGTATTTGCAATACCCTGGGCTTTGCACACAATAGCTCAGAGTGATTCCAATCTTAAAACCCATTACATTCTTGAAAAGCAGCTACTTTTTACTCCAGTTATTCTGAAATAAAGTGGCCCCAGCAATACAGTTCATTTTTTAAAAAGTATTTATGTTACAACAACATTTCTAGCTTATAACAGATTTTAACCATTTGCTATTGCAGTGATATTTTCCCACTTTCCCTGTAACTTTCTTTAGTGAAATTGCTTCCAGTTTCCAGATATAGTAATGTGATATGCCAAGTGGAGGTGAGAATCTTCAGGACTGCTTTTGTGCCACTTTATCCAATCACAACTTTGTCTGTTTGTGAAGATGGCAAAAGAGTTGAAACAACAGATTACAAAACTGTCAATGTCTTTCTAATAATAAAGCAGCAAATTAGCTGGTTATCAGATTATTTAACTTGTTATCAAAATATTTTGGCTGGGCAGAAGATGTTAATATGTGTATTTCTGTTATATCTCAAGAAATTAACCAAACTCCCTCATTGCAAATCAGCCAGTGTGTCTGCTGGGAAATATCTTACCATAATGAACTGTAGAAATTCATTCAAAATGAGCATGCTGTCAAGAACATTTTAACAACCTATTGCCTGTGCTACTTGGTGTCTTATTCTTCCTTCCATACTAGATTCTTTTATATGAATGTATTTATTCCCTTAGATCAGGGTGGGCAATTTCTGCTCTCAATTACTGCAGTCTTATTCATCATAAGTGGTGAAGGATCACGGAGTTCAACAGCATCTTGAGAACCACAATTTGAGCACCTGTACATTAAAACATCAGGTGAGGCTCAGCAAATATTGCATTATTTAATACGGGTGGAAATCATATTTACTAGCTGTTATCGCATGAGACTGTAATAGTGTTTTAACGGTTTCTGATTATTCCCATGAGATCATTTTTGAACTGGGAAATTTTGTATTTTCATGTGACTTGATGAGTAGTCAGCAAGAATAGCCAAGTTCACCACACATGTAGATGTCTTCACACACACACACACACACACACACACACACACACACACACATATATATATATATATCTCAATGAGCTGATACTCCTTTTTAAAACATAGTAGAACATAAGAAGTAAAGGGAGCTCTTAATCATGTACAGCATGCTGACAAATTGCATACTGATTTATCAAGAAGAAAAAAGTACATCTCACATTGAAACTCTTCCAAGTCGATGAAGAATACCTATGGTTTCTCAAAGATGTTACAAGAAGTTCCTCCTTCCTGGTCACATGAGCGTATCTGCCAATGTCAGACTGGATGCTTATATGATTAAAAAGAAAGAAATGAGACCATGCTCCTTTTTCAAGCTGGTCATTTGGGTACCCTATTCTGATGGATGCGAAGGCACCCACAATGACAGGAGCTCTCATGAAGCTCTGTGGCCAGCTAGGAGCAGCACTTCCATTCCCCAGCTATGTAAACAATGACCCTGAATTTGGCATAAATGTATCAGATCCAAGATTGCTCTGGGACACATTTTAGACTGGGCTAAACTGCCCAATATAGGTAAGCCTAAAGTCCCCTATAGGACTTAAAAGTAGCAGGACCACTTGGAGACACAAGGCAGGTTATGTGATAAACAATATTCTGTTCAGCTGTATGTCAAAGATTCACTGTCCCTAGGATAGTCTGAGACAGCAATCTTAGCGATTCCAGCACTAAGCATTTTGTTCAGACCAATGTGTTGAAAACTTAACATGATGAGGAATAAATCCCATCTATTTCAAATTTTATATTTTAAGATGTAAAACTAATAAATTAATAGATTAAAGTAGTGCTTTATATAAGGCAGTCCCTGTGTTACAAATGTTCAACTTATATCTGACTCCTAGTTAAAAACAGCGGTGGGACATCATCGGGGAAAGGAAATCTACCTCTAGGGAGGGGAATCTACTTCTGTAAGAAATAACATGGGAAAAGGTGTTTGCACTGAAGCTTTCTCACTAATCCTTGTTTCCATGATAAGTCAAAATTTTCAAAATCCAGTTGTCACAGGGACAGAAAATGAAGTGAAATCTTCTGAACAGGAGCACAGACTATCCAAAACGTTTTTTTAAAAATGGCTGGAGTTGCATTTTTAAAATGTACAGTACCCAGGGCCATAGCCAGAAAAAAAATCGGGGGGGGGGGGGGGGTTGAAAATTTGGGGGGGGGGGGGTTGAACCTAGCACCCCCACCCCCGCTATAAACATGTCAATATCTGCTTGAGATAGTGCCTGGAGGGACTCTTAATGTTTTGCGTCTCATAGATTTAGCATGGGGATTTAGTTAACCAGTTAAAATTCATGAGTAAACCAGGTTTTTTTTATAACCTGAAAAATTTCGGGGGGGGGGGGGGGGTTGAACCCCCAACCCCCCCCCCCCCCCCCCCGCCGCCGCCCTCGCTACAGGCCTGACAGTACCTCTTCCAACTTACATACAAATTCAACTTAAGAACGTTCTAACCTGGGGACTGCCCATCTAGGCAAATAAAGAGTGTGAAATAAAAGGTGTAAAATGTTGATCTACTAAAGAAGAGACGTGCCAGAATTCTTGTTGAATGTGAGAATGACTGGTAAGCATAAACTAATTAATTTTCTCTTATTAGCACTGTCACCCGCCAAACCAGAATGTTCAAACTTTAAAATAAATTTGTCACAGATTAGTTAAACTAAAACACTTAGTATTGTGAAGAATTTCTTTTTATACAATTAAGAGAGTAAAAATTGCAACCTAGTTTCTCAAACAAACAAAAATCATAGTTGTCTGTCAAGCACTGAAATGCTAGAAGCAGCACGAATTAATAGAGCAATCCAAACTACACCAAAGGGAGATATCTTTCAGGGAGTCACTGAAATATCCAAAACACTGCTGGCCAGAACAGGAGTTAAAACATGCTGTTTCTAGCAGAATTTTTCCCAAGACTTCCCCTTTTTGAAACTAATCTCCTTTTGGGAATAGAAAGGGCAAGAGTATCTATGCTACTAAGATGATGGTGTAGGGAAGGAGTCGAACGTTTAGATCTTACAGAGAACAACTGAGAGAAAATCTCAGAGCACCACCAGCAACACATTTATGTCGTGGACATTTTTTGCTCTGTTTCCCTTACTGGCAAACATTCAACTTAATATGTAAATCTGATTCCTTCTTTTAGAGAGAAATTTCTTTTCAATTTTTTGACAGTATTAGAACTGGAGAAATAGTTTTAAAGCAATGGCCCTTCCATGAAGCTCAGCAAGGTTATCATCTTAGAGAGATGACTGCCAGACTGACAAATATGCCCTGCGTTATCTGCAGTCCCAACACTTTGAAGACCTGCCACTGCTTTGCCAAGCTTTCCAAAATGGAATGAGTCCTGAATCAAAACTCACAGATGTGGCTAAGTATAATGTTCATAATTGTATTGATAATTTTTCTAGACATTTTTCTCATAGGGTTCCACAAAAACAAGTAGCAATTCAGCAAGTAGCCCAGCAATGTATAGTGAACTGGCCTCTGGAAATGACAAAAGTTCAAAGGTCACTGCAGCCACCTCATCATTGTGAAAGAAATTGTACCACGGTAGTGAAAGGAATTGTATCACTGTTACACCCTCATCTTTTTCTATAATAGAGCATGAGATTGTTCCCCCTTTTCCTTTTATTGTCCCTCTTTCACTCTTTCTGTGAAGGCAAGGGGCATGGAGGTGACCATGTCTTCCTCTTTATGTCATTCTATAGGATGCATTTTTCTCCTTCACTGATGAAGTCCCATTTGCATCATGGTACAAGTTCAAGGCGGTGTTTTACATTAGTGAGAGAGCTTTGCCTATCCCAATAGTTAAAAGTATCACTACTCAAAGTTGTGGTCCTTGGATTGGTGCAAGTTCATTAGTTATTGGTTGTTGGCCCCCAACAAGTTCGGGGGGGAGGGTGAGTTGCTGCCAATGGGCACAACATTGTTGCCAGTCACAGGCACATTGTTGAGGGGGGGGGGGCATACCACATCCAGCCATTTAAGAAACGCTGCTTTAGAATCTACTACAGAGCTCAGGTGAGCAATCTCTGAGGAATGGAGGTTATGTCCTCTCCTGTATCTCACCCATCTACACCTGCTCCCCAACCCATAAGTTAAAAAAGTTTGATAAAAAGTGGCCCTAGAAATATCAAGCATAATTTCCTTTTTCAACATTATTTTGGATTCTCCTATACGTGCTTCAGAAAAGATATGTTTTAGAAATAGGAAATGTCTGGATTATCAAATCAAATTTGTGTGTTGTGCTATGTTATGGGGACCTAAGATTTTTTTGAGAAGACTCCCACTGAGCAACATTTTGCACATGTGTGTACCCAGTGATGTTTAATTAAAAGAAATATATGATGTGACATTTCTAGTGACTCCATATCTAGAGGGCAGGAAAACAACACGAGGACTGCAAACTACATTAATTATTACTGGAGAGGTGCATGATAGAGGTAGAGGTCAGCAACAGTGACTTTCCTGCTGAGATGGTCCTAGAGGGATTTAATATCCCAGGGCTCCATAAATCATGTTTTCTTATTTCTCTGTCTCACCCATTCTGAGTTAGGGAGAAGAAAACACATTATCCAACTGCTTCTCTTCTGTTTCACAGAGTACCGTGGAAAGTATTTGATGTCCTCATATTGTTCTGTTGTCACTACCAGCAGACTACTCAGCATAGCCAAAGGTGAGAGGAAAAGGTGGGAGTTGCAGATCAAGAGTTTCTAGAGAGGCAAACACTCTTGATATAAAGCATAATGCAATGTGCTATGAATGGCATGCAGAAGGGGGGAGAGGAGAAAAGTAATCCAGAGAACAGTCTCACCTTTTGTGTCTTTGAAAAGTCTCAGATTTGTGATAATTATTTTGCTTCTTGAAACCTTATCCTGAGGAGAAAAATGTAAACCTGTGTCACATTAAGCTTTCTCAACTCAAGATTAAAACTATTCAAGCTAAAAGCAGACATGTGCCTGGCCTTTTGTTCAGGACCCAGGGCATGGGGAAAACAAATAAAAGAAAAACAAATGACTGTGCAGGACCACAAAATGCTGTGGATGGAAAACTTTTTAAAAAGACAGCAAAGCATGACAAAAAATTGTGTCCTGCTCAGTGTTGAAAAACAAAAGCAGGGATGAACTCCACACATACAAAATATTACATTAACCAACTTCGAGGAAGTTGTCATGCTTTCTCTTGGTTTATTTTAAGCAAGCAAGAACAAAGGCCAAGCAAAATGATTTGTACCACTCACAGCAACTGTCTATGCATCCCAATGTATTCCTATACACTCAAATGCATAGTGAACAGCTCTAATTGCTGTAATTTCTACCACTGCAACAGAGTGCACTGTCTATATCACGCGTTTGTGAAGGGAATTATATTTGGTAAGTAGCACTATAGCGTCGTCCATAATAAATCAAACATAAGGTGTCAGGTGATGTTTTTTGGATATACTCAATTGTGCTGCCTTGATTCAGCTTTGGTATTCAGTAAAGCCATTTGTACATTTGGACATAGTTTAGCCTTGTGGAAAATAGCACCTTTCTGAGGTGAAAGATCACTGTTCAATGATATTCCATTGTTTAGTCCATCACATCTCCATCTAAAAGGATGAGGTAGTATCGTTAATGTCAAAGTTGTTTATTTTGATCACAGACCAATATATTTGTATTAAAGAAGTTAAAAAGGAACCAACAGCAAAAGGGCAGGGCAAGGCCTGAAGACCCAATGTTGGTCAGAATAGGCAATACTGAGTGAGCAAAGAAATGGGGGGGGGGGTCATTTCTGTGTCAAGCCAAGCACCACAAACATACATTTCAGGAATATGTGCAACTCCCCTTTTCTGTTTGAAGCTACCTGTTGTAGCTCAGCAAGTGGCAGAGGATTTCTCTGATGTTTCAGAGGATAACAGGATTTATGGGTTTCAAAACGAGGAGTCTGGTAGTGATCAGAGAGAATTGCAGGCAGATGAGGCTGATGTTTTGAATTCTTGGGCTTGTTTTCAGACAATAGAAAGTGAAGTTCCAGTTCCCTTGTGAAACGGCCTTGGGCCGATGGGGAGTTTTCTCGGGAAATTAGATTAGGTCTGAGAAGGCAAGGAATGAAAAAAAGACAAACAAGATATTCTCCAATAATCTGAGATAAGACCTTGAAGGTCCGGGGTGTTTGGCATGATCTCATGGGCACCTGGATGGGCTTAAATTAGGTGGTTTGGGCTTCAAGCTTCTCAGAGGAGATAACATTGCCAAAAAGGATGGCTTTCCTGTCTCTGCTCTCAAGTTCATGATTCAAGTTTTCTGTTCTGGTTCATGCTTTTGTTCCTTGGAGGGTTTGCCTTGGAAAAAGTTCCTGTTTTCTTGTTTATATGGATTTATGTTTGAAGTACTGCTGTGGAATTTGGTTCTCTTGACTTTATGTAATTTGTCATTTTTGAACTACTGCTATTTTGTATTTTGTATTCTACTGACCCTTTTGGAAATGCTCTTTTCCCCTTTTTACTTGCTTTCTTTGATAAACATATTTAAATAGTACTACTGGACTCTGGTGTGGTGCTGGTTGAAAAAGTGTTTTAGTGCTAGAGTGCAACACTGGCTGCAGTTTGGTTGCATTGTTCAAAATATAGATTTGCCAAACAATCCTGGATCAAACAGTGGCTTCTGTTGTTGCTGTGTGCCTTCAAGTCAATTTCAATTGATGGTGATCCTAAGGCAACACTACCTCAGGATTTTCTTGGCGGGATTTATTCAGAGCGGGGTTGCCTTTGCCTTCTTCTGAGGCTGAGAGAATGTAACTTTCCTAAAGTCATCTAGTGGGTTTCTAAGGACAAATGAGGACCCTGTTCTCCAGAGTACTAATCCAACACACAAATCACTACACTATGCTGACTCTAAGTGGTTTCTGAATCTGGGCTAGTTTGGATAAAGCAGGTTAAAACTAAACCCTCAAGTTAGTGGATATCCTCACCAAATAGTGCCCTCATCAGATGGGATACTTTTTGGCAGAATGTGCCAGTTCCTCTATAGTTTTATGACGAAGCCTGCAGGCTCCCACCCCACAATGTGGAACTACTGGATGGGCTCTGTCATAAAAATATAGAGGAACTGGGGCATGCTGCCATGGCAGCAACATGGGAAGCATCCCTTATTCAATTGGAGTCAACAGAGGGAGGCCAAACAGTGGAAACTTCTCCCTGTGTAATCAGGTGGGGAGAAGCTGGACAATGCAGGGCATGGGGTGATGGGTTCCCTCCATCCCCCGCTGGATACCACCGGATTTGCTACAATGCATGGTAGTTACGGCAGCCCATCTAACAAGGGTGTAAGACAACTTAGTTGTCTTCCCTAGCATAGTACCACTTCCAATCTTCCTAATGACAGAGCCTTGAAAAACTTTGTTTTTTAAAACTAAACCTTCCAGGATCTTCCACCCAGATTAACTACACTGGAACACTCCTTTCCATTATGGGAGTAGTTTTACTGAACTCTGCCACTCATCATAATGCTGGCACTCAAAAAACATTTGGCATCCTGGTGATAAAAGCAATAAGAATGATTTTCAAAAGATCAATTCTTCAGGATACAGGTTGTTCCCAAATCTGCTAGTTTTCCCTGTCCTTCACTAGTTTTGTCTTTATTCCATTTCCCTGTGAAGTATTACACACAAACAGGTAATAGGGGACTTTGTGTGACTGTAATTATGCATATTATCCTGGAAAGCACAGTTTGCAGTTTTTCTGATGCCTGTAATGACACCAATTGAATTTGGAGACATTTCCATTACTGTGTCTTGTTATCACAGAATGGATTTTAGTTTAGACTGTTCTTATTATAATTTTTATCACAAACATCATTCATACAAATAAGTAATGCCAAGAGGGGGTATGGGAAGGTCTGCTTGTTTAAAAATAGGAAGGAGGTAAAACCCAGCATGGCATTACAAACTGGGTAAAATGTGATTGAAGAACACTTAGTGGGATATTGTAGGGAAGTATACATTGTATTAAAATCATGACATAGCAGGGAAAGAATTAGAAGAAGTCATTTTGCATTCAGGCCGAGGGAAGTAGTTTTGTCCTTTGCCCTATGTTTCAAGCCATAGGAGATTATACCTTAAGACCATGTATATTTCCAACCATCTCACAGGCTTATTTTGATCATTATTTTGATCAGTATCGGCATGTACTTTAGTGAATTTCCAGGAAAAACTATTGTTAACAGAAGGCCATTCATTCATATCTTGCATTATACTAGGCCAGAGAAAAGGAAGTGGAAAAATGTGGCTTTATTGGTCAACACTAACAACTCTTATTATGTTCAGAAGGCAACAGGGATTCAGTGCTGACACTGGTCCACTGGTGTAATTTATTATCTCTCTCTATTAGAAAAGCCCTCAGTCATTATGCATTGAGCACATGTATTCAGTAAGAATCAGCTGACATCCAAACATGGATCTGGATTTAAGATATTCAGAGCATGACAAAACACCACGTTCTTTGGAGGTATAGAGGCATGCCAATTTCTATTTCACTTCTTGAGTTCATCTCCTTGTGCCATTTTGCCAACTCATGTGCAGCTGTTATGAATAACTTTTCAATAACTTTTTAAAGCATAGCTTATTTTTATTGCAATTTCAGTGTGAGAGGTATATCAGAACTTTTACAGAACAACATTAAGACATATATTACACATACAGACATATAGAGTCTATGCAACTACATTGGATTCACAATAACCTACAGTTACATTGACTAACAAATAAAGGAGGCGTTACATTTTTACTCAGCATTCACACGCATGTACATGCATTCATTCTCATGCATCCATCCAAATACTACCATATCCTTTTCTCCCTCCTTAGGCCAGGCCATGCTTTCCCTGCAGCCTGCCAACTCATAGTTCCAAAACATCAAAACTTCAAAACTCCAAAAATTGCTTTTTCTTCCTTTGAGAAAGAGTGGCCCAAAGTGACCTGACTGCTTCTATTGCATATCTGCCACTTTCCAAAGTACACCATCTCCATTGAGCATGGTGGGTGTACAGTATCGCTATCTGTCACACTTTCTGGATTGTCATAGGAACTCTTATATAGCAATATTTTGCTGATTTTATCCCAAAGTTGTAAATGAATGATGGATGCCTTCCATCCTGGAATATCCTGGCCAGATGTTGTTGACTCCTCTTGATTAATGTTGGCCTTGTTTGACTTCCTTCTTAATACACTTAATTTAAATGAGCCATTGTCTCTGCCCCAAAAGGTCATCAAGTCAGCAAATGTTGACAGATGTAAAAAGATGTAACCATTTCTCTTATCATTGTCACAATTCGTATCACAGTTTACCAGGCAGGTCAACTATTTCAGCTCTCATTAGCAGGTTTTAATTACAAGTTAGCAATTGCAGGCTTTAATATTTTTAATGGTGTCTCCAAAATGATTTCCTCTCAATCTTTCCTTCCTTCTGTACAGTTCATTCATACCCACACATGTTAAATCCACATTTATCAAATCTGCACTTTACTATTTTTATGGCACAGCTATCTAATTTGTGGAGTGATAGCAATGAGAAAGAAAACAATAAGAAACTTTGGGACCATGAAAGGTGTTGTTTTGCTCCAAGTCAATGTACAAGGCACATATAAAATGCATTACAGCAGTCTGTGTTTAAGTAGGGTCTTCTCTTGGGAGTATCACACTAAAGCATGATCTGAGAGGTCTGGAATATTCAGCACAGTGTATAATGAGAAAACTTGCAGATGCTTGAACCAGGCTTATTAAAGAATATCATGAATAAATTAATGAAAAGGGAAAGCTACATTTGTCACAATAATTGAACAAAACATTCAGCAATACATTATGCATGGTGGCTTATTGCATTGGCCATTTAGGGCTTTCGCTTTTTTGAACTGCTGACCTCAATTAGAGCAAGTTCAAGTAATTTCTTAGGACCTGATCTAATACCTAATGAAGTTAATAGGAGCACACTCTTATTAAACAACTAATTCAATAAGCAAGAAAATGAGCTAAGCACATAGCAAGAGACAAATATAATGAAATCCAGGTTCAGTTAAATGACTGGACTAGAGAGGGGGAATTAATCACTAAAATCTGAATAATTAATTTGTTAATGTTATTTATTGCAATGCTCACAAAATGGTACTTACAGACAAAGCAACAAGTAATACTTTAGAGAACACACACACCTGATAATATTTTTCTTCACTTAAATATTAATTATTGAGAATGACCTTTTCAGTTGTTACTAGCTTGCTTTTGTTGAATATCTCTGTATTTTAGAAAAGTGCCTGATAGCTGTTCCCTTTTGAGTCTTAGATTTCCTATCATATAAACAATAAACAATGACATTTTCTTCTCCACATTCAAAGGATAAAATAGTATTCCTCTGATATGCAAGCTTAAAGATACCCACTTTATTCCTTAGAGAAAAATAAATCTGCACCATACTAAACTGTTTTTTCCCTCCTTCATTATATGTCTTCTAGTCACATTCCTTTAAATAGTCCCACTAATAGAAAGTTGTAGACTACTTTTTAGTACTTTTTTACTTTTTACTTTCCATCATCATCATCAGCATCATCATCATCATCATCATCATCATCCAATAAGAGCAATAGCCAAGTTATAAGTAGTTGTTGTATCTTTGTGTCCAATGGTTTATGAATTTATTTATTAACTTATTTATTTACTATATTTATACCCCACTCTTCACACCCCGAAGGGGACTCAGAGTGGCTTACAATAGGCAACAATTTGATGCCACACAAACATATATACAAATGAAATAAATATATATTAAAACCAAAAAGTTAAAAACATCTAAACTCAATATAAAAACCAATTATTAAAATGACATAATCCAAAATCAAAGTCAGATTGAAACACTGACATAGTATATATGTGGAAAACAGGGGTTCTTTTATTCTCAAACTGCACTGATTTTTCTCTATTGTAAAGTCCAGGCAAAGGGTCACATAATCAATCCAAACAATTCTACTTAGGTCTGAAAAAGATTATGGTCAGAAGTTTCTAAAACCTGTTTCTAGTAGATGTAGTCTGGGACGGAAATGATGACATCTTCCAAATGTTGTTGGACAACCACTCCTAGTATTTCTCCTCATCAGTTATGCTGTCTAGGCTTCACGCAGTCCAACATGATTTCCACCCCTGGTGTAAACAGTACTGGGCAAGATAGAATAAAGTTCTGTCTCTGTATAAGGCAGTGTCCCATGTATCTGAGAATATTTGCTGGTTGAGAGAGTCCCTGTGACCATTGTTACAATGTCAGATAAGAGAAAAAAAAAGTTTATTCTGGGTAAGAAGTGCTATACTACTAATATCTTTCCAAACTCAAGACAACATGCTAATTGTCTATGTATGTGTATATACATACTTGCCTAAACATAGGTTGCTGTTTCATGTCTGGTCAGATTTCCTCCATTTAGACAACTTCTGTCTACTCCAATTGGCATCCTTCAAGGCTTTCTCAGCTGATGTAGATTCTGGACATTGCAAATGAAACTTTCTGCAGACTACATAAGCACTCTACCATTGATCCTCTTGGACCTAAAAGCTACAGCATGGAAGGGTCATATGAGCACCCGCCTCCCATTCATTCATTTTCAGAAATTCATTTTATAACCTATTAAAGATATGGTTGCAGTATGTTCTTAGCTTCAGAAACTTAACATAATTTATTCCATAGCTGCAGGACATAATGATGCCTAGACAGAGGGCTCTTGATATCTGCTGGGGTTTGGTTCCAGGACCACCATGGATACCAAAATCCATGGATACTCAACTCCCATTATATACAATGGTATAATAAAATGATGTGCCTTTTATAAAATGGTAAAATTAAGTTTTTTTTAAAAAAAAACCACTACATTTTGAAGCCATGGGTGCAGAATTCATACATACAGAGGGCTAATTCTATATAGGGTATGTTTCATCTTTGCTGGAGATGAGAGAATGGATAGTGTGATGCCTCATGGGCCTTGTAGTCCTGCTCCTAGTGCCATCATGACAGATGAAGATGAAAACATGGGGTTTCTGCCGGTTCAACAAGAGCCGGAATCTTTCCAGCTGCCGGATGTTGATGATGCTGCCGGGCATTCCTCACCCCCGTTCCCTAGGAGACAGTCCTATTCTGCAGACAGGGGAGTGAGAGAACAGACTCGCAGGAGCTTACGGATTGCAGCTAAACAACAGGCTGATTAGCCATGCTTCCCTTGGGAAATTCTAAGGAGTTTCACATCTGGACAAAGTTGGGTTTCGTTTCCCGTTCTCTAGGGAAAGAGGTCGTTGGCGGGAAAACGAGACCCCAATATAGGTGCCTGGCACGTTAGAATTGTTGCGGAGTCAACAGAGCAGCTCCAGGAGCAACTTCATGTTTCCAGCCCTGTGTGAACTTCGCAAAGTCCGCAACCCCAGTTCCTTGCTTTCCGGATCAAATATTCAAGATTTGTCTAGCTTTGTTTTTAGCCACGGACCTTGTTCATAGAATCTCTATTTCACCTTGTTCCTAGTCACGGACCTTGTTTAAAGATTCAAGTTTGTTTCCAGCCTTGTTGTCAAGCTACCTTGGACTTCGAAGACTCTGGGCATTTTCCCCACACTATTGCTTGGCAATAGTGTGTGTTTCGGTTATTGGATTTAAAACTTTGAACTCTAATATCATTTATTGGACAATACATTTTTGGACTATATTTGACCTCATTTGATAGGTCTGCTTCTGAACTATATTCTTCACTTGTTTTTATTACTTTTATATAATTACTTAATAAAGATATTAGATAGATATTGGCCTCTGCGTCTGGTTCTTGGTGCTCCGTTGCCTCGGGCGTGACAGATAGTGAGAGGATGGATTCTTTAGACTCTTCTTGTCCCACACTCAACTCATAAGCTCAGCAGTATGAATGTTGTAAGAAGGTACAAACTATGTTCATTGTATATGTAAATAAAAACTAGGCTTTTTGTTACATATTTCTGGATGGGGAATATTCTGTGTTTCTAGAAGTCTGACAGGCTTCTTGGAAATGCAGACTATTGTTAGGATAGCTGTGAATCAATGTTAAAATGATTAACCAAAGTAAATGTACTTTAAATTGATATGTTAGTCACATTTTATATAACCGTACAGTGCTCAAATAGATCGGTCCTAGGATGCTGATGAACAGTAAGTGTGTGCAGCATGTGACATGATTCTAGGGTGCAAAAACTGAATTATGTTAGTTCCTCGATAGCCTCTTTCTCCCTCTGGTCTTAAATTTTCATTTCAACATGGCATCTCATACATGCTATTCTGTTATCAATAGACTGAAAACTGTATTTCTGTTTCCTAAATCTCTTATTCTTATATCTTCGATCTGTGTGTGTGTCCTTTTTGTTCTCTTTTCTGATTCTCATTTGTTTAGACAAACAAGCTGTTGTCAAATGTGAGATGAAAGAAGGTTATCTTCTTGTTTGCCAGTGTCATTTTAAGCTCTTTCCATAAAGTGCTGCATTGACTCTGAGTGTCATGCAGAAATATTATCAGTAGAATTCTTTTTTCAAATCAATGGACTACTTGGTAGTCCAAAATATTAACACAAAAAATGGAAGGTTGTCCTCAAGGCTGTGTGTGACACAAAGAGACTGATAGAAGATTGGTACTGCAAAGAGGTTCTATTGTTTGAAATGTTCCTTTTATTTTATTTTGAAATAATATGCAGACCTTTGAATGAAATATTCACTCAAGTTTCTTGGTTTTGACTTGCAGGTTGTGTCCTTGTGTAATCTTAGAATTAAGTATTCTTTTTTTATTTGAAAGGTAGAGGAGAATGAGTACTTGGGGTGATTTTCTTTTAATGTGTACAGATGTGAATTTATTTATTTATTTATTTATTACAATATTTCTACCCCACCCTTCTCACCCGTTAAGGGGACTCGGGGCAGCGTACAATCTAAAACACATATATAAAACAATTGCAATCACATTTCAAATTCCATTTAAAATTAATTACATTAAGACATTCATAAATATACATGTAAATATGCATTAAAGGTGCATTTCGAGTCCGAGCCGGGTCTGTCATTATGTCTTGGGTCATATAGATGTCATTTCTGCTGCTACCCTTGTTCAAAAGCCTGGTCCCACAACCAAGTTTTCACTCTTTTTCAGAAAGATAGGAGAGAGGGAGCCTGTCTGATTTCATTTGGGAGGGCATTTCATAGGCAGGGGGGGGGGGGGGTAAAGGTAATTCTTAGTGGGTAAAAGGCACTATCCTATCCAATTTTATAGATTGTGCTGAGTTGAGAAACTCTAGATCATGCTTGGCTTTCCAGAAGAAGTAGAATCCCATCCAAAACAGGTTGCAACCTTCTTTACAAATCTACAGCTTTTCAAGTAATTTTGGTCCCATTTATCTGTACTATGTTACAGGGTTTTTTCCTTAATTCATCCCAAATATAATAATAATAAATAAATAATAAAACTTTATTTATATACCACCCTATCTCCCGGATGGGACTCACGGCAGTTTCCAATAGTAAAAACAACACAAACATTACATAGCATCATAATAACACATGATTAAGCAAAGTAAAATTATATTTTTACAATTATTTATTACAATTATAGCAATAAATAACACTTACATGACCTGATCAAGGGGACGGGAACCATAAACCCAATATATTAAAATGTATCATTTTAGGCTAGAGAAATCTTGTGCAATATATTCAGGCCCTCAAAACAACTATTCAGGACTTCAGTATCACCCTCAGTTCAGCCCCAGAAGAAGTGGTAGAAAATCCTCTTAATACTTGATGGCATTTTAGGCTCCATGTGACTTCTCCCAGGGGTTTCCATAAAGATTTTAAAGAACATGTGGGATAAGATAAGTTCTGAAAGGGCAACAAGCATGAAGTGGTATAGAAATTACACAGTGCCATCTTCTGGATCCTTTCTTCCAGTAAAGACTGGTGCCACTGTAATACTATTCCTCCTGTTTCAATCTGCAAGAGCTATTCTAGAAGAATATTTTGATCAAAGGTCTCAAAAATCACTAAGAGTTCCAAAAAAGACTGACTTCTCCCCATAGAATTGTCATGCCAAACTGTTCTGAACTGAGATACCAAAATTTTCTCAATGATTGTCAATTGGAGACTGTATGAGTTAACCCATTTTCTTCAAAAAGTTTCCGATCACTACTTTCTTAAAAACTGCAAGGATGGATTACTTCCTCAGAGAGGTAGCAACAGTCCTTGAGGTCCAAAGTACCAATATAGCCCTAGCTGGTATTTGAGGAGAAGGAGGTGAGATCTCACCTTCAGAGGGTGAATATCATCCTCCCAACAGCTAGTTTACATTTACTGGCAATACAAATTGTAATATATTCATAACGTCACAACAGGATAATGTCTTTGTTTGATCCAAATTAGTGCATGTGCAATTTTATGTAGGAACTGTGAAACAATTTGTTCTCTATAGCCTCTGAAGTACTGCTGACCATCTCGACCTACAATAATCAGTTAAAATGATTACTGATTACTGAGACTTCAGTCTCTGTTCTGGGAGCCCTAACATTTCTTGGAACCTCACAGATAATCAGTGAGACTAACAACAGTAGAAAATCTTTTATGACAAACACCCTTTTTGCAATGTATCAGAGCTGGGTCTGCTACAGGATATATTCTCACAACCTTTGAAATATCCTGCTTGTAGACAATAGCATATTTTCTCATTTTGTAAGCAGATTTGTTCTAGTATGCTCTCTAAAAACAAAACAGCTTTTATGAACTCTTTCATATATACATATTGTGGCCCTTCAAATCTTTGGGGCTAAATCTCTAACTGGCAATAACTGCCATAGCCAATGGTGGAGGTTTATAGTTTATAGGACAGAAACGTCTGGAGGGCAATAGCTGTTATTCCCTGCTGTAGTATCATGAACCATATCCCCAGCCCATTAAGCTTGTTTTGAAATATTAATTCAATTCCTGTTTTGAAATTTTCTTGAAATATTTATGAGGGGTTTTTTTTATAAAAAATCTGAGATTTAACTAAATGCAGGCAACCATCTGAAACATGAAAAAACAACATCCTGAATTGTTGGTGACTTTGTAGGTCTGTATAACAAACCGAAAGCCAGGCTTATCCTCAATGTTTCTCTTCTTACAAAAGAGTTGTCGTTATGCTTACCAGTTCTCGAAGTGACTATGCATTCTGCATAAACTGTATGCATTAATACTTTCTAGAATCCCCTCGAACTATTAAGTATTCTGGACCAAACATGCTAGCAAATGTCAATGTAAGAAGAGTTATAGCTATAAAATTTGAAACAAGTTTAAATTGAGTTTTGTACTATAGATTTTCACCCCTGGCAACATAGGTAAATTATTGCAGCTGGCTAAGTTAGCAAGGTTGGTCACAAGACGTATTTATTTAATTATCTATATACATACCCGCATCATATGTTCTCAGGATAGCATACAAATGTAATCAATTTAAACACACCAAAAGAATTAGACATTCAAAACAGCAAAAGAAAAATTAAATAGTCCGAAAGCATATTGAACAATGAAGCAAGTTGAAATGGCATAAAATCATGTACCGATTCTGATCTGGACATAATCATTAGACTCAAAAGCTTCAATAAAATGCCATGTTTTAACTCATTGTCTGGGAATGAATTCAATTCTATTGGGTCAGCAAAGGGAGGGCATTCCACAACTAGGATATCACAACATAAAAAGCCTCTTAGACAATGTATTGTTTCACATGTGCGACACAGAGAACGTCTCACCCAACTGACCTCAATCCTGAGGAAGGCATATATATGTGAAGAGATACTCCTTAAAATATTGAGGTTCCTTAGGATTTTGAGTATAATCACCATCATTTTGAATTCAGAGTGGAAGGCTACTGTGCTAGTGATCACATTCAAAATACTGTGCCATTCCTTTGTGGCAGCCAAATGTGATGATGTTCCACCCAGCAGTCTAGCTGCTGATTTTGTACAAGTTTCAGTTACTTCTTTTTTCAAACCAGATAGACTGAAATAGCATTATCAGGAAGCTACCAGCACACTTAAAATTTTGAGGCAGAAATTCCATATAATAACCATCCCCTTTATTCAAAATGAAATAACTGACAGTATGCCACATAAATTCACCTTGCCGAGACTTTTACAATTTTAAATATATTTGTTATCAAACGTGTAGTTCATCCTTCTCCCAACTCTGAGTGGTGTATATAGGGTATCTTAATTTTCAAAAGCAGGGCAGAATTTGAATGCAAGTTATTCAGGTCTATGTTGGCCAGTTTATCAATTCAGCTCCAATCCCTTTAATTATTGTTCTAAACAAATGGCTGGTGGATTTAGGTTCTGAGTCCAAGAAAAAATGATGACATAAAATCCATACTGCCTTTGTTCAAAACATCTGATGGGTGTTGTTCCTGATATATTTGATTTTGATTTATTTTGTGTCAAAAGCATTACATAAATAAGTATAAAACTGATAAAATAGAGGGAGCATAAGCGACTAAATAATTTTAGACCAAAAACAGATAACAGCGACCGCGTTGTCTGTAGTCTGCAACAAATTTACCAAAAGTCCTCTCTTTTGGTATATATACTTGTCCTCTCTTATGTTTCTGCTCATATCCCAATATATGCTCTACCATCACTCCTCCAGTTTCTTCACCTTCAGTTGTCTGAAAATCTTCTGCTTTCTCAAAAAGCATAGTCCTTTCCCCCTTGGTATCTCATATGCTTGAAACTGCCTCCAAGAACACCGATGTGATGCCATCTCTCCTACATCATATAAATTCCTTCCTCAAGATTAATTTTATTGTAACACTTTTCATCCTCATTTTCCAGCTATTCCTGACAGTAAACCTAAGGTTGTGCAATGGAAGCAATGATTTATCTTCATGTTTATCCCATCATTACCTAATCTATTCTTACTTTCCTTTCCTCTGCTCCTTGTCATATAATTATTTTTAGTTTGCTAAATTCCTTGGAATAGAATCTTCAGTAAGACATGATGCATATGGATGCCAATACATGAAGATAAAACAATAGAATTAAAATAAATCTACCTATTAGGGACATGTCACTTGAATTTGCTATGAACCCTTTTACCATAAAAGTGTGGGTTCCCTCTTTGTTGTCAGAACTGGTAGTATCCAGGAGAGAAAGTTGATGTACTGGAAACAGTGCTAGCTGAGACATCTTTAAACTTTCTGTGAATTCAGTTAAGTTCATTAAGATTCTGTTTCCTTTTTATGGATATGATAATGATATTCATTGGAAAGTGCCTGGTTGTGGCAGCAGTCTTTGTGAAGCAGAAAATCTGCATCCTGCATGACACACTGTTCTTTTCCATGTATAACACAGAATTAGGGGAGGTGGGGGTATTTTCAAGAGACCTTACTAAAATGCTAGGCTATAAATCTTTTTTAATCGGCTTTAATGCAAAAGAATATTTTAAAATGTGGGAATTATCATGGTCATATTTTATATATATATATATATATATATATATATATATATATATATATATAGACATGAATGCAATTGTTATGCAGATTCTCCAGCATGCTTCCCTCATTCTTAATACCAAAGCTTATTTTTTCATATCCTTTATTAGATCATTTTTATCTGATTATAACATATAGACAGAGAAAGACTTTTACACCAAGGTAGAGATTCCCCAAAGCAAAAGCTGCTTTCTGAAATACTGCAGTACAAATCATATTCTTGTTTCTACATATATATTTTTGTATATTAGAAGTAAATCATGTCATTGTTCGAGTAAATAAAACTGATTTTCTACAGCAAACCTAATCTACATTCCTCTGTGAAAGGAAGGCTCTTTACTTTTAACTTTCCAGTAAATTGCTGTTGAAATTGCAATCTCCAGTATATCATTCAGCTGGCTTATCTTTCCCACACATCCCGAGTCTCTGAAATAAGGTCTGCATTTGTGGCAATTGTGCCCAGTGTCTCATTTCTTTGATAGTCTGATTATACTGTCTAGATGAATAAATCTTTCCTAAATTTTTAAAACATCAAGCCCAGTTCCATGTTTTAGGAGGTTCATGTTAATAATAACAGGGAAACTCAGCTTGCTTTTGATTGTAAGCTTCCCTTCCTGAACTACTAGCACTGACCAAGCATTATATATATACTGCTTTTGGACATCTTACCCCTGGTTATTCACAACAACAATTAAAGCATCAAATGAGACAAAATAGACAGCAGTGCTAAGAAACGATTCAAAAGAGTTGCCAACAAAGGTGAATGTCACAACTGTATTATAACCCCTCAAATATATGAAGAAGGACCTTCCAGATTCCTACTTCATTGTGGACAGTCCCCTGGTTGATCCTACCCTTTATTGGAAGACTGCCTAGTCTGTGTTCAGTTTAGAAGAAAGATAAACAAGAGAGAGAGAGAGAGCAAGAGTCCAGTAGTTCCCTATCATTAGCAAAACCAGAGGCCCATTTATAGCACTATTACAGTACAGCCCTTCTATTTGCAGGTGATATGTTCCTGAAATTATGGAAAATAGCGAGTCCTGTTGAAATCAATGACTTCTGCCAGAAGTAATATGGAGTCACATTGGTGAACCCAGAACATTTCTGAGAAATAAGCTCTCTAGGAATTTGCTAAGTCTTCCAACACAATTCTATGGCAACTTCCTGTGAAAGTATAATATGGAACCATCTGGAGGATATAGAAAATTCCTGGAGATGGCATTTTGTTGGACATGGGTAGCTGAAACTGTCGTGGACAGCTTGGAAAGCATGGGTGAGGAGGTGCTGTTGGAAGGCTCAGCAGTAGAGCTGGAGCCTAGCAGCTCCCTCAGCCAATCTCTGAAGCAACATGCATGGAAAGAGCTACTACTCAACCTGCTGAACAAGTTCAAGTGAGATCCTCTGAGAAGGCTAAGGAAGAGTTAACCATTCCAGCTTTCATGGACCTGCAAAAAGAGAGGTCTTAGGTGGATTCGCTGAGAAGAGAGCCAGCAACAGGTAACACCTGTGCATTTAGGATTTAAGAAACTATTTATTTATTTATTTCCATAATTTCTATCCCGCCCTTCTCAGCCGAAGGGACTCAGGGTGGCTTACAAAACTGGCAGAATTAGATGCCAATACACAACAATACAAAAGAGTAAAACATAAGTAGTTAAAAACAGATTTAAAACAAGACAAAATACCTGAGCCATTCATCCACAGAACCTTGTACATAAACCTTAGTCCAGACCGAGACGAAGCCAATAAAACTTATTCATTGAATACTTGCTTGCATAGCCAGGTCTTCACTTTCTTTCTAAAACTCAAAAGGGATGGAGCCTGCCAGATGTCATTAGAGAGGGAGTTCCACAGCCGAGGAGCCACCACTGAGAAGGCCCTATCTCTCATTCCCGCCAGCCTCACCTGTTAGGCTGGTGGGACTGAGAGCAGGGCCTCCCCTGAAGATCTTAAATTACGTGGTAGGTCATAGCGGGATACACGTTCGAACAAGTAAGCTGGGCCGGAACCGTTTAGAGCTTTATAGGCTAAAGTCAGCACTTTGAATCATGCTCGGTAGCTAATCAGCAGCCAGTGGAGCTGACGTAACAAAGGAGTAGTGCGTTCCCTGTACGCTGCTCTGGTTAACAAGCTGGCTGCCTCCCGTTGGACTAATTGAAGCTTCCGAACAGTCTTCAAAGGCAGCCCCATGTAGAGTGTGTTGCAGTAGTCTTATCGGGATGTAACAAGAGCATGGACCACCGTGGCCAAGTCTGGCTTCTCAAGGTACAGGCGCAGCTGGTGCACAAGTTTTAGCTATTACCTGGCTGCTGGCTGCAACATCAGTTCTAAAAGCTACAACCCTGAGCTCTTAATATTTCATGTTTACTGGACCCTGGTCTTACCTTGGACCATAGTTTACAGAATCTGATTCACTCTTGTACTCTGGGCACTCTGGTAATTGACTCATGACCCTGAATGGACATTTGGATTTTCTTTTGTATTATTCTGTGAATGTTTGTATCTTGTCTTGACCTTGGATTGTTAATAGATGCTCTGCAGTATTTAGTTGTAAAGGCTTGACACAGTGAGTACTGGTCCTGCAGGTATAGAAGTCCCACTCTATTCCTCTTTAACTGCCATGGTTCCACCTAATGGGTATTCTGAAGTATTCTGTCCATCCCAGGAATCTCTATGACAGGCCCATTGCAGTTAAAGTGAAACAATAAGCAGCACTATAATTCTGTAGTTTGAATGAACCCCTAGATAGCACACTGAGTAGGCACATAAGTCACTCATAGTCACTATAGCAAGACCAGAAAAGTAGGAATTAATGGCAAGTGTAACACTGCTTGGTTCACAGAACTGTAGAAAAATTTGAAGTCCACCCTTATGAAAATGTGAGTGTTGATAAGGGAAGGGATAATGGATCTGACCAAGGATCTCACTGAATCTGACCAGTATCTGTTCTCACAGTGGTCAACCATTTACCTATAAGAAGATAACCAGCAGGAAATGAATGCAGCAGCATCTTTCATTTTATTTTCCCTAGCAACGGATATAGAAAAAGCCATATTGCCTCTGATGCTAGCCATCCTGATTAGCCATCTTTACTTTTAGCACATTTTATGAGAGTTAATTTTTCTATATATTGTGGAGGGGTGTAATAAGAAATGTTGTTCTCATTGGCAAGAACCCATACTTTTCTCTCCACTTAAAAACATAAATTGAAAAGGTACAGTGCTGAGGACAATTTGCAGTTCAGAGTTTATTCTGGAATAGCATTTTCTGTGTAGAAGAAAATGATTTTTGTGCAAAAATGCTTTGAAAATTTTTACCGCTATCTCAAAAAGTAACAAAACCATGTCAATAATTCTTAAACTTCAAAGATTCTCCTCTGTCAGGATTTCATGATGCTCAGGAAACCCAATTTTCTCTATTGTTCACATATTTTTGAATGTTATTTCTATCCCCAATGTTATGTGAAGTAGTTCTTTTGATAAACCTAGATCTCTGATATGTATATATTTGTATGCATCTGTTAGACATGTAAAGATTGTCTACAATTCTTCTCATCCTCAGTTAGAAAGGGTATCTGGACAGCCTGAGATACTACATTGAGAAAATGATCAATTGGTTTTTCATCCATGGCTCCTGTCTGTCATATAACAATGGTCCTCTGTGTGGGTGATCAATGGGGATGGAAAGAAACCTTGCAAATTTCAACTGACAGCTGCTCAAAGCTGTACTATGAAAGAAACTCCTACCATCATTTTGCCAGCACGACAAAGAAAATATTATAGTGAGTTTCCATAGGCATGCAGTGATATTAGATTTGCAAAATCTGCATTCTCACCATAGTATTGCCTATTGTATAGCCTGAAGACTACCAGTAAATCAAGAAGCTAATTGAGCTTGGCAGGAATCATGTTAATCCAAAAATTCCCTGCCTGATGTACCAGGTGGGGCAAATTGTTCCTGCCTGCTTGCCATCTTTCTTTCTTTTCCCTGGCTTTCCCAGCAGGCTTTGTGTTGAAGCTCTGTGTTGCATATGCTTGGCTGCAAAGGAAAGAACATCCAGCCGATCAGTTTAAACCTTCATTCTCCCTCTGGTCTGCCTCCCTTGCATATAAGCAGGTCTCATCTTGTCTTCCGAGCTCATTTGCCTTCGGGTTATCACCACACCCACCCATTCCTGTATTTTTTTCTATTGTTTTCTTCTGTACATATTTTGGCCCTGTCACAACTTGAGGGTGGTTGGCATGTGCCCTCAATCTGATTCCTCTGCTGTGTATCCTCCTAATTCTAGATTCTGGATAGTTCTTTCCTGCCATCTGTTGGTGGAAGTAGCTGAACAGGAAGCCCTGGATCGCTGGCTGGTTGGGCACCTGTATAGTGTCCCCAAGTGCATCAACAAGGGCAAGGTAGAGGCATTACAACTTGGTGTGTGGCCTCTATCCTCTCATATGGAGTACCTGCCATTGGCATAGCATGCAGGGTGGAAATGCTGGATCCAAGATCCATGTATGGTTGTCTACCCTTGCTATCATCTGTAACCAATGAATAAGTTATAACCTTTGTTACCCCCCAAACACTTGTGTTTTTTGTGTCCTGGAGCTTCTTGAGCAGCAGGCGTGGTCACCTTGCACACACAGCTGCCTAAGTATATTCAGAAGTCCCTTAAACTCCTGAAATGTTTTGGGATAAAGAATCTTAGTAAGCTCACTACCCCAATTGAAAAGACTGGCCACCACAAGTGTAAACTTCAGAGAAATTATCTGACCACATCAATAGGATTACAGAGGCATTTTTCTAAGCTCAAGTTTTTATACTCAGTTTGAACATCAACCATGAATTCCTGTATCACCAAAAACCCTACTAGGTAGCCTTGGCCAATGTTCTGTCTCACAAGCTAAATTATCAGCACAGAATAAGTGTAAGGAATTGACCCATGTTTTTTTCTTGGAGGAAGGATGGATTCTAATGATGGCTAATATTTGCACCTAGGCAAGAAGAATAGGAAATGTCTCATATTTAACAATATTATTTTATGTGTTACTTATGTCCAGAATTGCTTACAGAAAATGAACTTGATGAAGAAGTGTTCTCTCCTCTTTTAGGATTAAATGTTTTGCTTTTGTACTGACTTTGCTTCTGTATTGTCATGTGAATTCAGCTTAACCTAGTGAGTGGTTTGGAAACCTCTTCAACTGAGGAAGGAAATGAAAACATCTTGGAAAGGTGATTGCTAGAATTCTATTTCTTTCTTCTTTTTAAGGGATGGGAAAATAGAAAGAACATACAGTAAATATATTTCTTGTGTGCTCCATGACTGTCAATTATTATTTCCCTAGGAAGACTACCAAGTGTGGTGTTGCAGTTGGTATCACAAAGTGTATGCTTGTGCTTTTTTCCTGTAAAAGGGCATTGGGATTGCTTTAATGTCTAATCAAGTAAACTTGTGTAAAACTCAACATAGCAAACTGTGATTAAGTCAGCCGACCATAATGCAGTTCAAAGAAATGATGAAGAGAAACTGAAATGACATCTATAAGGAACATATTCTTTTGATTAAAATATGGTAATACGCCAGTGAAGATTCTGCAATGTCTGAAAGGCTGCGCAAATGTTTCCCATTGGTTATCACAGTTAATCGTGTTTTCAAAATCTGGCTTTGGTTTTAAATAGCCTCCTTTAGAAGACTGATAAGCACAACATCACAACATATTAAAGATGTATATAAAACCCAGCTTGATCTTTGTAATGTGCTTTCATATGTACTTCTTCCTTTAAACACAGATGGAAATAATAGTTACATCTTTTCAGATGCTTCAGTGGACTTGTTGCCTCTGAAGGAGACTAGTTCTCCCTAAGGGCCCACAGCAGAACAGCTTCAAACACAAAACAAGGTGGAAATGGAATGAAACAAATTTAATGTTGGAAAAATGAGAGGCTGAGTGGAATTAAATGAATAGAATTAAAAGGATGGATTCTTTTATCCCTACTTAGAATTATATCCTTTTGAACTCTGTAGCTACATTTCAGAGTAGATGTGATTAGAGCACATGTACACTGACCACTAGGTTGGGATGTGTGTGGAGCAGCCATGTGATAGCTAAACACTGCAGGATCAGGTTAACTCTTTGTGCATCCTAGATTCCTTAACAACACAGCGCTATTGCTGACATCAGTCAGAGCAAACATAGGAAGATAGGTATAGGTGTTGTAGCTTGATCCAACATGGAGGGGGGTCTTTGGGTGACTGCCCTGTGGCACCGAATCATGTTCAATGCAGCCGAACAATCAGGACTCCCAGCCACCTCTGAAGTGATTCTGGGAGTCCCAACATTATCGGTCAATGTAAAACTGCCCACAGATTTATGCTGTAAGACTACCATATATCCTGGAAACTTATTCCAAGTAAGCAAGTTGGCCATACAGCGAAATTCAATAACATCCACAAAAAGAATGATACCTTAAGGCCAACCAAAATACAGAAAACGCATCATGCAAGCTTTCAAAACTTCATTAGCTTTTTCATCAAGCAAAGACATTAACAATTCAAAAGGAGAAAAAAATGGAAGTTATTAAAGTTTAAGATGTATGGATACTGTATACCCTGTTTTATTATAAAGTTGTCTTTCTTTCCCACTTTCTTCGTTCTGTGCTATCATACAAAATTTCTTGTCAAGAAATATATGTTTTCATAAAAGGCACTGTGCATGTAAAATGTCAAAATTCTACAGCCATATTTATTAAATACAAGCAAATGTTTCAGGACCTAAGTATGAAGTACAAATAGTGATTCTCCCTAACTGCAATGTCATTATGCTTCAACATAAGCTTCAATTTATATTTTCTGTAAACTAATTGTTTTGTTTTCTTGTGCATTTCAGTATTACCAATATAAAAAATGGTTCTCTCAGCATGATCAAATCATTTTTAATGATCACACACAGAATGGAAAGAAAGCAGCCTGCTGTGTACAATAACAATTATGGTAGTATTTCTTATTGTTCGAGGTAGGGATTAAGACCAATTAGAGTTTAAGATTGTCTGGAAATATGGGTGTATGATTTATCATTCTTTGACGGGTAACAAGTTTTTTAAAACTTTTGAAATGATTAAATTTTATGTTTCAATTGCAGTGAGCCTTTTAAAATGCAGTCTCAAAACAAACTGTGTTGAAAGGAAGAAAATATTTGTATGCATATGTACAGGCAATAGATTGAAATGACAGTGCTGAATGAAACAAAAAAAACGTGTCCTTCAGGAGTTGATTTTGTATGAGCATGCCTATGCAACATGTATCACATTGATATAATTGTATGAAGCTTTGCAGAAGTCAGAGGCTGCCTTTCAGGTTTGTGCGGCCGCAGGTGAGAGACGGGAGACATAGAGGTGGAGCTACTGTCTATCAGAATTACATCCCTCTGACCTATCTATGCCCGCTCCTGCAGTCTACTGTATACAAATATGTATCTGAATGTGAATAATGAAGACCAGTTAGGGATTCTGTTCTTACCTAACAGTCTTATTTTCTGAGCTAGTTGAGGTGGTCTCCAAGCTGGAGGTGGAGTTGCCTCAACTTGTATGCTGGAGACTTCAGAGTGCTGAGGCTGCCTTATTCAGAGTAACTCAGCTCTTCATGTCCACCATGACAACCAAGTGTCTGTCCCAAGTAGCATCTGTCCTCATTCATGTGCTGGGCACTAGGCATGTGTGGTTCATTTAAAAAATGGTTCTCATCTCCTTCCAAAAATAGGGGGTACTGGCACTTCATTTCTAAAGTATTTCCAAATTTTGGGTGCTGAAAACTTTGAAATGTTATGAAACTTCTGAATCTTTGTAAGTACTTTGTTAATGGTGGACGCGATTGCGCAATAGGGAAAAATCACTGGCAATGGGGAAACTTCAGGGGCTTCTCTTGCCCTCATTTTTTTGAGCTATCTTGATCAAATTTGCTGCAGTGGTAGAACACATTCTCCACTGCTATCTCACCAAATTTCAGAATTTTTACATGATCCACTGAATTTTAGGGATTTTTTCAAAAAATATTATGAAATAAGTTTGGTGAAAAAGGAATGCTTTGATTGCAATATAGGATATAATATGGAAGGGAAACTCAAACAAACAGGAATCAGAGGGCCCTTACAGGGGCTGAAGGTTTTGAATATATGTTTTAAAGCAATATGAAAAGGTAATAATAATATAGAGAAGTCAAACAAACCACAGATGTTTTAATTTATCCAAACACAGATTTTAGAAACTGATATATTGATTTCCACAAACTACAAATCCCACTCCCCTAACTTAATTTGTATTACATATTAGAAAGAGAAACGCTCAGCCTTTTAAACACAGCAGCATACTTTAACCAAACAAACCCCACTTGCACTGCCCAACAAAGGAGATTGCTTTTCACTCTCCTCTTGCAACGCTTTCTCTCTTTCTCCTTTCTCTTTCTCTCCCAATATCTCTCCAAAAATGGCTCTCTCCCAATATCCTCCCATCCTTCTCCCTTTTTCTCCCTGCCTTCCACCCAGCCAGCAGCAGCCAGCCACCCTCACCATTCCTTCCCCGGCAGCACTAAGGCTTGCTGTCATTTGGTTGGGTTTTTAAAGGGTAATGGCTATGGGATATGCCAATCACCTATCTCCCTCCCTCCAACGTAAACACTCATTGGCTGAGAGGCAAGCTTACTGTTAAGCTTCACCTCCCAGCCAGCAGGCTTGACTGACAGTTAAACAGCAAAGTCATACAGCCGAAGACATCTGAAGACATCTGAGCAATGGCTTCAAAAGCTTCAAATTCTAAATGTTGTGGTTGACACACGCATGCCTGTTGGAACCCCATTTGGATATGCTAAACTTCTGAATATAGATCCAACTTCTGAGACGTTCACTTCAAACCGCACAAGCCTATTGGGCACACTTAAGAATGTGTCTTATATGCTAGGTGGAATGATTTTTAATGTGGTGGAACCTTCTATAACTGCTGCCATTAACTGATCCATGAGTGAGGGGTGTTTAGACTTGTTGGGACTCAGAATCACTGGATGTTGGGGGAATTCTTACAGTGGTCCACCCCAGAGGGTTGAAGGATCTGAATGGTTTCTCCAGAATTGTAACCAACCAACCTCCTGGTTTTCTAGGAAGATAGTGGCAATGAAATAAGTGAGACAGCACCTAGAGAAACATTGTAAGAAATCTTGGAGTGATTCCAGCTGAACATGGACTGAGCCTATCTATGCCTTGATGGTGTGGGCAACAAACCCCCACTTTTTCTCTGCCATCACTGTGTCTTGGAGGTTAGAGGTCCTTTGCAACATGGTCCACAAGATAATTTAAATAACTCAAAAGCCCATGGTAATGAATTTGCTCAGTACTTTTGTAATAAAAACTTACAAAATATACTTCAAGCATTTATTCAATGAAAAAGCAGAGGGTAGAATTACTCCAAAGCTTCTATATAGGACCAATCCAAGATATCTGGCAGCCTGAGAAACAGATAACATATATGATTTATAGGCACTGCGGACCAGCCAAGTCATTTTAGTATCTAACTCAGAAAATGTTACCAGCAGTTTTTTGCCACACTGACAATTTTAAAAATGCAAAAATAATAAATTAAATAACTGATAATTTGCTTCACATATACTACTCATAAGCTGGAATCCTGTTGTTGTCATATGCATTTGTAATTTGCCTCCAACGTGCACTTGTACTGTTTTGACTGTTTCACAGTGGGCATCTTCAGTTCACAGTGGCATAAGCAAAACTCTCTAATGCAGTACAGATAACTCTTTATTGCTGTGTCTACCTACTACTGTTCAAACATTGTAGATATTTATCTGGAAAATATATTCCTAATCCAATTGTACTGTTAATTGGTTCTATATAGTAGCTACTTCCCACATCTGGCTTCCATAATGTATTATTTATTAATTAGTTATCATTCTAAAGTAATTGCATGAAATAAACACATTTTATATTGGGTAAATTGGCTACTGCACTGCATGATAAAATAAAATATTCATTGATATAAAATGTAAAGAACTTTTATAACAGTGAGAGATGTTAAAATGTTACTGCAACTTGTTTTGAAAGCAGGCAGAAAGGAAAAAGGAATTCAATATATAGTCAGAAGGCCAGACTGTGAGCATCATGTGAGAAGACTGGATTTCTTATGCCTTTTGGGCCAAAAGGGGTTTTTTTATTGAGATTTTTTTAAAAAAAAAAATTGTTGCTTTTATTTTTAAGCAAGATATTTTTACTGGATTGTTAACAATGGTTTTCCCTTAAGTTTTGCCATACCTGTTTTGAAATTAAATGGAGGACTTTCCTATCCCCATCACACCTAATTGTTTTCTCCACTTTCTTTAACATTTATCCATTTGATTTGCCATCACATAGGAGACATACCCTGCTTTCCCCCAAAATAAGACAGGGTCTTATATTAATTTTTGTTCCAAAAGATATGTTAGGACTTGTTTTCAGGGGCAGTCTTATTTTTCCAAATTGGGCCGGGTTGTGGCGCAGCTAGTTAGAAACCAGCTGCAATAAATCATTACTGACCGAGAGGTCATGAGTTCGAAGCCCAGGTCAGGTTAAGCCCCCAACCATTAAATAGCCCGACTTGCTGTTGACCTATGCAGCCCGAAAGACAGTTGCATCTGTCAAGTACGCTTTATGCAGGAGGCTAGTTTAACTAATTTACTGAAAAAGGAATGAGGAAGTACAGTCACTAGTGGACAGTGAAGCAACAGCTCCCCCTGTGGCCGGAATCGTGAAGCTGGAAATGTTAAATGCCTCTGTGTGTGTCTATACTGTATGTTGTTTGTCTGATGTCATTGAATGTTTGCCATATATGTTCATTGTAATCCGCCCTGAGTCCCCTTCGGGGTGAGAAGGGCGGAATATAAATACTGTAAATAAATAAGTAAATAAATAAACTATATCTAGGACTTATTTTTAAAATAGGACTTTTATTTCAAACATCCTCAGAAATGCTGAAAAATCATGATAGCTCATTTACAGGGTAAGTCTTATTTTGGGGGGGGGGGGGACAGGATAGGTGTTCTCCCACTGTCTCTTCCCCTGTAATTTGCCCTCATACTTTTCAAATAGACCAGAATTAAGGCATCAGTCTCAAGGAACCACTTTTTCTGGGGTTGTTTGCCTCCAACATCCTTCCAATGAAGTTGAGTTAAAGCACCCTTTTACACATTTATTTCAGTGGGAGCCACACCACCTGAAGAAGCATTAGCCATTGTTTAAAAAGATATAAATTACCTCCTTGATTCTAAAGATTATGGTGGAAGAAAGGATTCTATATTGCCCTTCTCAGTTCTTCTTCCCATGATGACATCATCATTTTATTTACAAACAGGCAAGGGAGATTTCCCATTACATATTAAATGGATGTTTTTACATGTCTCTATGCAGGGAATTGAAAAAGAAGTCGATTGCTGATCAATTTAGGAATCGTAGGAAAAACCCACACTTTCGAAATTGAGTAATACCTGGAATCCACAGTTGAAGCTTGTGTCATGTGATGGGCTCTGTGGGTTACCGATTCTTAAATGGCTAGAAATGCTGATTTTATTGCATGGGATGAAGTCAAGTTTGAATCTTGCCCATAGTTAAGCCATTTATGAGATTTATGCTACATCTGTTAATACTGGATCAAGTGTACTTGGAGGGGCATCTGGAATAACCCTTGGGAAAGCTTGGTTTTTTATGTCTAAGTGAAATGTGGAGCAAGCCACCATCAGAAATGAGTGGATGGAAATGAATTTGGATGGTTGTACGAGAAGCAGGATTGGATTGACCTAGAATTAAGATACATTATTTCCTGATTTTCGACTTGAGCAACCCCTGAGATCAATAAATTAAAGGGGGGGGGGGGGGAAGACAGGGCAATCCATACATAGAATTATAGAATCATAGAAATCACAAGGGCCATCTAGTCTGCCATTCAGGAATACACAATACAAGCACATGTCTATAATGCAATGAACATTAACTGATTCTGAACATACCAATTAGATTACTTTACTTACTTATTTATTTAGGCGATCCCTCGTAGTTCGAGGATGATGGTCCTCCATCTTCGCTATCTTGGGGATGGATTCGTAGATGGCTGAAGAGACCTATTCTTGATCTGCATGTTCTCCTGCAGTAAGGACATCGGTTTCCAGGTGGAAGGCGGTCTCGGTCAGGGTTGGCTTGACGCTCCTTCCTGTTGGCATGTTTCTCCCTTAAGCCCTCCATTTGTGCCTCTTCGAACTCTGCAGCACTGCTGGTCACAGCTGACCTTCAGCTAGAGTGCTCAAGGGCCAGGGCTTCCTAGTTCTCAGTGTCTATGCCACAGTTTTTAAAGTTGGCTGTAAGCCCATCTTTAAATCTCTTTTCCTGCCCACCAACATTCCGTTTCCCATTCTTGAGTTCTAATTAATTAATTAATTAGATTAATCTAATTAATAAATTAGATTAACAATGGTTTGAATAAATAGCAAAATTTAGACTTCACTAAATTATGTCAATTACGTTTCTATACACATTTTTCTCTATTTGATAAATTAGCAATAAAATACTTCCAGTGAGATATGGAATATATTTTAAGTAAATAACTACTACATCAAGAACGTTTCTTTTGCCCTTTTTGAACTTCCATGTTTAAACCTTAAGATTACTAAGGCCATATAACTAGGGATATGACCTTCAAATGACCTGAGAAATGGAATTACTCAACAGACAATTGATCAATTATATTGAGATGTATGTTGGTAGACGGTGATACTCTATCACTGCTATCTCAAAATGGCTTTGTAAAACTACTCTCTCACTGTTTACCCCATCCCTGTTTCCTCTGTCTTTTTGGAGTTCCATCAGCACAATATAAGATCAGCAATTTTCTTCACAATACAAGTGAATGAAAATATCATGGGGAATAGCCTGGCCTGAAAAAAAGATAATTTTAGGAGCTTAGGATAACCTAATTTTCCATCTGCCAATGACTTCCTGTCCTACTGACCTTGTCATCTGGAAGAAGGAGAATGATTTTCTCTGCTAACGACTTAAAACTAATTAACTTGTAAAAGCATAGAAATAGTTTTAGCATTGATCAGGGCAAATTAATAATTTAATGTGTTCATTAGCTACCCATTTTCAGGCTCTACTTGGAATAATCATGTTTTCATGCCAATGTATCTTGTCTGCCATGCCTTAAATCTCTTTTTCCATCATGCTTCTCTTGACATTTTGCTGTTTGGGTGCAGCTAGAAAGACATTTCTCCAAATTGCAAAACTGAGAAAGTAAAAGCAATGTGAAATAAGTATAGAAAAAAGGGTCTATACTCAGTTAATAGGGACTGTTTGACTGTATGCTGCAGGTTCAGAAGAAAGGGAATTAAAAATATATATCAACAGACAGTGCGGCTGGGAAACATTTCCGCTTCTGATGTCAGCATGCTGAAATGTGTTAGTCAGGAAATCTTGCTGGGCTTGATGTGGAAAAGAAAAATGTTTCTTGGATTGGCCTTCAGGTATTTTATTCCACTGACAGTTTGAAGAGTATTCTGAATGATAACCCTCATAGTAGAAGGTCAAAAATGCGATATTAAAACCACAGGAAACCATACAAAGTCAAGGTCAGGTAGGTCATCAGTGTGCATGTGACAATGGTCCTTTCCTTCCAGCTCAGTGGCAACAACTGGACACCA
Source organism: Anolis carolinensis (assembly GCF_035594765.1). Taxonomy (NCBI): domain Eukaryota; kingdom Metazoa; phylum Chordata; class Lepidosauria; order Squamata; family Anolidae; genus Anolis; species Anolis carolinensis. The sequence continues at coordinate 54,881,838 of NC_085845.1, forward strand.
AAATGACACTCCCCTATAGTCAATCAGCAGCTGTTAGGGAAAGGGCAGGAATTGCACATTTGCTATTCCAGAAAGATGAAAAATACAAGGACACTTCATTGTACTGTATTTAAGAAAGTACTTCCACTGACTTGAGATTGCCCAAGTGTGAATTATTAAATGAATACTGGCTTCTGGATTGGCCCCAGGTTTTGTCCTCAAGGGGCAGGAAGGAGTCCCCACCGCCCAGCAGTGCTGAAGGTGGTTCAGCACCACTGGGTAGCCACACTAACTTTTCTTCCCTTGCCTTCTATGCCATAGTGGTCTTTGACTTTGGGTTACATGAAGCAAGGCCACATTAAGGTGGCCTTGCCCTGCATTGCCACAGATCAACTCCATGAGGCATTTGGCCTCCACAGGGCTGATCCTTATCTATACCAACCCAAGAGATCAATGTAGATGTGGCCCAAGAAATATCATTGGTTGATCTGGCTCAGACTAGCTTGGATTGATTTGCAGCAGTCCTCTTGAACTGTAAATTCTATTTTTTCTGCCTTACTTGGAGATCCCAGCAGGACCAGATCAAGGCATTTTGCTACTCAATGCATTCATCCACAATGGCAAAGTGCAAAGCATCTGTCATGTACTTCAATTCAAAAAGCAAAAAACTGTCAAAAGTCTAGAAACTTTATTTTAGACCAGTGGTTCCCAAACTTATTTGGCCTACCGCCCCCTTTCCAGAAAAAAATATTACTCGGCACCCTCTGAAAGGGGGTGTGGCTTAGAGGGGTGGGCGTGGCTCCTGCTCAAGGGGGCGGGGCTGAGCCTCTTCCCTAATCCAAGATGCAGGGCTGGGAGGGGGGTGGGCGGGGCCACAAATGGGCGGCCAGGACTGGGATGGGCGGAATTACGAGCTCTGAGGCAGGGCTAAGCTTCTATCCCTGTCCTGCGGCGCCTGCCAGGACACAGGGGGTGGGGCTAGAGGAAGGGGCAGGGCCTCTTCCCAAGTGCCTGACCGCCCCCCTGGATCGCTGCAGTGCCCACCAGGGGGCAGTAGCACCCACTTTAGGAATCACTGTTTTAGACTAACAAAATCTATATTAGGGTAGGTTAGGTTTTAAAGTTATTTTCATATGTGGGTTTTCTCTGGGATTTTATGTCAGTATTTGTTTGTTTTAAAGAGGCATTGAATGTTTGCCGTTGTATGTTGGGGAGATTGGGTGGAATACAAATAAAGCTTATTATTATTATTGCTTTTAGCATGTGAAGTAAGGTGCTCTACTGCTATGGGAGTATCTATATTGTAAAATTAATGTTTAACTGTTATAGTTCAGGGCTATGGGATCATGGTAGGTGTAGTTTTAGAAGATCTTTAGCCATCTCTGGCAAAGAGTGCTGTTGTCTCGCCAAACTGAGAACAAAGATAAGTCCACATACACAGAAAGGATGGGATGTCTGGATATGGATCTAACTATCCTCAGTTAAATGCTTTTTCAATTAGATAATATTATTAGGTAATGCCGATAGTTAGAAAACAGGAAAAACAAAGTCATACTCCCTCCCCTCTCATTGGCCAGAAAGATAATGAGTGATGATGCTAGTTGGTAGAGATAAAGTGAACTATAAAACCATTGTTCCAGTGTCAACCATTGTCTTTCCTATACAAGATAGGTTGGTACCCACATGCATGTGATTTGATTTTCCCTCTTTCGCTCCTCTGTAAGCCTGAATAAACTCTTTTATTTTGATCCAAGCAACACCTGTGTCATTTTTACCTATACTTGAATTTGGATGCTGTTTTCCCTGGCTGATAGGTAGCAAAACTACAGTTCCCATGGTTCCATAGTAGTGGGCCATGGTAGTTCAAGTGGCGTCAAACTGCATTAATTCTAGATGCATCCAAATGCCAGCTCTGGAGTAAGTGATTGTGATAGGTTTAGTGGCCAGTTTTCTGCTCCATGATCCTCTGCAGCAAAATGGAGAACTTCTCAACCTCACAAAAATGGTAATTGCCAGAAGTCCATCTCTAACTCTGGTGTTGTTAAACAGTGGTCTATCTATACCTTAATTGTAAAAGTGAATTGCCCCTCCTAGTGGGTACCAGATAAGCAATCTACTCCCTTTTTTTTTTTTTTTTTTAAAAAAAGGATATCCACATGGATTGGGGTGATATATGCAGCTGGAAGTCCATTCGTTGCCCATCTCTTTTGTAAATTCTTATTGGTGTTATCAGAATAACCATGAAAACATTATGCATCATACTTGCAAAATGGTATGGCACTGTCTAATACTGAGAAGTAAACTTTTTTTTACAATAAGATTAAAGTAGGTCCTATAAACATGAGAAACAGTGTAATAGAATGAGACTGAAAGAAAACCCCAACTCATTTAGTCTGAATGATGCTTTCAGATTGCAAGAGTGCTATAACAAACTCAGAGGAGGATTGGTTTGATAGGCTGTCTGGTTTTTCAACATCTCCCCTTCCTCCTTAATTTTGTTTCTTCTTGCTGATGCAACATATTTGTGATTATGAAGTGCATTTTTTCATGATCATTTTTTGAATGTATATATATACATTCAAAACATTCATAACTTTCTATCTGGATTTTCCTGTACAAGATCTGCAGGTATGGAAATGATTACTAAGGAAATATCACAGCAATCCAAACTCAAACTTTGCAGAAGGAGACTATAGTTTCAGATTCAAGGAGCGTGGGATGCTTGGGGTTTAATTATTTCTTTGGTGATTATTAGTACTACTGAAGTGAATACAGAAGCACTGTTTTACATACCAGTAGGGAATGACTTACTATATAATTGGTTCCTGAAATACTCCGAGATCTTTCAGTTTAGGTTCACTAACAAATATTGTCATGATTTATTCAAACTGCTTAGTTGCAGATTCATCAGTTACCCAATTATTTTCTGAATTTCACACACAAAGAAGCAGCAGTTCAACATTTCACCATGGGAAAGGAATAATGGCAAGTCAGTTATAAATATCTATAATGATGACTGATGACCAGATAAAATATCTATAAAAACCAATACACATACACTTAGGATCTTTTGCCCTACTTTCTCAGTACAGCAGACCGATAAGACTATGACCTCACAAATAGGTTAAATATGGTAGCCTTGAATTCAAAATAACATTTTAATTTGGATATGGTTGCTGTAAGTATTAGGGCATTATCACTGAACTTACAGCATACATGCACATGCCAAGTTTTCTTTTTTTTAAAAAAAAATTTAAAACATTTTCTAATATTGTCTACCTTTCTATCATATCCAGCTTCCAAAAAGGGAGGTAGAAATAATCTCTCCTGCATTTGTTTACCACATTGAGTGTAGAACACTTGCAAAGGTGCCCTCTGAATAAATATTTGGGGTTTTTTTATGTTTAGAAAACAGTATCAAAACAGAATATATACCGAGAGAAAGGCGGAGAGAGACATTTACTCGCTTTTGACAGGAAGACTGCAGGTTAACTTCTCACATCAAAATAATGGGCTGCATAATATTTCAAGAGGAAGGAAGAAAGAGAAAAAATCTTTGGAGGTTTGGAGTTGTTTCTTTCCAAATATAGCGCCTTCTGGGTTATGTATTCTGGTGGGGAAATAGCTTTCTGTATTTTGCCAAAGGAAATCATTACAATGCCTGTGAAGTAGATCATCTCAGATTCATTGCTGTTCATTTTATTCAATTCCCAATTATAGTGCATTACATTTACAGCCAATTATTTTCTGCATTTTTGAGGAATCAAGTAATAATATGTACTTAAAAAAATGGGGGAAATCTCATTATTAGTGCTTTTTAGAATTGATTCCCCAGTGGCGCAGGGGGTTAAACTGCTGAGCTGCTGAACTTGTTGACTGAAAGGTCACCAGTTCGAATCCAGAAAGTGGGGTGAGCTCCTGCTGTTAGCGCCAGCTTTTGCCAATGTAGAAGTTCGAAAACATGCAAATGTGAGTAGATCACTAGATACCATTCCGGCAGGAAGGTAACAGCACTCCATGCAGTCATGCTGGCCACATGACTTTGGAAATGTCTAGGACAACGCCGGCTCTTCGGCTTAGAAATGGAGATGAACACCAAGGCCCAGAGTCAGACACAATTAGACTTAATGTCAGCGGAAAGCCTTTACCTTTACCTAGGATGGATCCACCAACCTAAATCCATTCATTAAGTTGATCACCTCTAATTGTGACTAGTAATTGAATTTAGCTCAATAAGTTTAAAAATGGCTATCTAAACATAGATTTCATGCCCTTTAACTCTTTGCCAACGAAAGCCAAGATGTTTATAGCCAAGCAACAGCAGGGTGAGATCAAAACAGTGTGTGTGTGTGTGGGGGGGGGGGGGGGGGGGGGGAGAGAGAGAGAACTACAGTTATTAAGGAGAAAGCACTGTTTCAAGTAGAAAAAAAACTGAAATTTAAGTTCTAAGTTTAGGGGGGGGGGTGAGGCGGGAATTCAAAACAAGACTTCACCCCCTCATAATTTCTCCCACCTCTTACATTCATTTTACACTTTAATGTCAGGAACATTTTTAAAACTGCAGAGAAAGTGAGAGAGTGGAGGAACTGCAACAGTTGGGATGGGATTGGATTTTCATGAAGATTTTTTTAAAAACACCTTAATCTAGGGATAAGACAGAGCCAATTTGTGGATCAATACCTACAAAGAGAAAAAGGCTCTTTCATTCATCCCTCTGTTTACAAATATGCCACAATTCTCACTTTGCATTTTGAAAACTGTGCATTTAATGCAGTCCGATACGCCTTTAATTGCCAAGGCTTCATCCTATGGAATTCTGGGGTTTGATGCAAGGAGGTCTAGCACTATATTTCAGAAGAGCGGAGCTCTCCAATAAATAATGTTAAGCCCCTCCACTAAAGAACAAATCCTGAGGAACAGAGAAGCAAAGAGATGTGGAAAAAGGCAAAAGCATAGGCTGGGAAAGATTAACCACTGGAATAAGTAAATCTTTAAAATCCTCCAATAGGCCAGCCAAGATGCAAGTGCCATACATATTTCTAATATATATTCAGACTACATCACTAATGGCTTCTATTTCTGCTTACTGCCTGCTGTTTTACTCCATGATAATCTACTCCACACTGGTTTCTGGGACAGATATAAATAATCTGACAACAATAATTGAAATGTATTTATTTATTTCCAAACACATGTTGTGCTAATTGGGTCTGTAGGCAGTTACATTTTAAAGCAAATTACATACATTTTCTTAAAATACGTTTTACAGTGGATCCATAGTAGAGCTACAATCAAACACATTCAGGAACATCTACTAGAAAGAGTTATGAATAGTGGCAGAATTGGAAAAAATAGGATAGTCTAACATTCTAGAATGTTTTTGCTTGCTTGTTTGTTTTTAGTCACGAGCCTTGCTGACTAAAGTATTGTGGGAATTATAGAAAAGGGAAAAAATTGTAGGCAGTACAGAAAACTGTCATGGAATAGGAAATGATGTTTTTATGATCTTCACTGACATATTTTCAGGCTGTCATGTTTCCTCACTGGTATGTGATTATGATGGTATACAATCATCTATTCAGTTCAATTGTTCATAACGCACACCAAGAGTGATACTTTGTTCAAATGGAATGGAACCTTCAGCCAATGGGTCTAATATGGACCTTCAGGACTCTGAATCTGGACAACCAGAACATCACCAAGCCTCAAAAATAAATTATTGACATCATTTATTTTGGCAATTTTTTTGCCAACCTGCAAATCTGATGGAATTTTTTTGCACAGGAGAATCCTTGGATGGAAATCTCCCTCTTTCATATCTTCTTTTTTCCAGCTCTGCCCTTTTTTGACTTTTGAACAGACCAGGAAAAAGTTTGCTAAACTTGGCAGGCCCTAGGAAAGGCACTCTGGAGAATCCTATTGGCTCTAGGCTTTTTAAAAATTCTGAATCAAATGATGTAACAAAAAACAAAACAAAAACAACTGTCTTAGTTCTCTGCTATGCTCACCAGGGATGATGCCTCATTCTGAAGAATCTTTCTTTATTCAGAGTGATGGTTCAGGTGAGTACTTCAGAAAGCTGTTGGAGATAATCCCTTATGCATTTGTACTACAGCATGAAATTGACAGTTTGAGTGGGGGTGGGGGGGGGAATGCCTATGTCTCCCCCTAAAAATTGACCCTTTGAAATGAGTCATTTGGAAGGGCTTCCTAGACCATTACTAGATGGTTTCTGCTGTGACAAATTCAAAATATTGGATCCAGAGGAAACTAGAGAGAGTGAAACATGGAGCACGTCTTCTGAGAGATATTGAGAGAAAGCAAGAAGAATAATCAACATGCCATATCTACTTTCAATATCTTTATAAACAGAAAATATCATTAAAAAGGGTGGTCAGAATCCTGTATGATCTTTCACTTAGTGTAAATTTGCATTTATTCAACTGTGTGTTTTACACTACAACATTGCATTTTGTGGTTCACATAATTTCCTAATTTTATATTAAATGAATATTTAAAACTGTAGTTATGGACAAAGCCAAATGAAAAGAGATAATCAGAATCTTAACACATGGTCTGGACATCATTCGTAATGCAAGCAAAGAGCCACTGCTGATGACGGGACAAGATAAATAGCCTTTACTATAACATTCCATAATATCAACAGAATCTAACCAAACATCTATAAGCAATATATAAAAAGCATGCGACCAAAGCTTCTACTCATTTGTTCTCTGTGATACAAAGAGTCACATGAACACTACTTGGCTAATCTTTGCAAAGAATGGAATAAAACAGATTACAGTGTTGTTCAACAATTCATCCAAAGCTATATGTCAAAAATAAGGAAATACAAATTTGAGTACATATTTTTGAATGAAGAATCGAAACATTTGGTGCTTTTGAACTTTACATAATTTAAATTTTATTTATGGTAAATAAAATCTCTGCTCATAGTTTCTCTGTTCTCAGTTTCTTTTTTATCCTTATTGCTGCCCTTCCCCCACCAAATACTATCTAGCAACAAAAGCACTGTCATCAAAAGCTGTTTTTCAACAAATTATTTTTCTACAATAAATAAGGTAAAGATTTTCCCTTGACATTAAGTCTAGTCGAGTCCAACTCTGGGGGTTGGTGCTCATCTCTATTTCTAAGCCAGAGAGCCGACATTGTCTGTAGATGCCTCCAAGGTCATGTGGCTGGCATGACTGCGTGGAGCACTATTACCTTTCTGCTGAAGCGGTACCTATAGATCTACTCACATTTGTATGTTTTTGAACTGCTAGGTTAGCAGAAGCTGGGGCTACCAATGGGGACTCACCCATTCTGTGGATTCGAACCACTGACATTCCAGTCAGTAAGTTCTGAAGCTTAGCAGTTTAACCTGCTGTGCTAATGCGGCTCCCTACAATAAATAGTTACAGTATTTATTTATCCAGGCGATGGTTGGGATAGCTTGGAATATTGATTAAAATAAATATGTTTATTTTTATGTGCCTATTCTTTTCCAACAAAGGACTGGCTATACCTATTCCAATTGAAGAAGAAAACCAACATATGGAGCCTCCAGACATCCATAGAGCATGGTCCAAACTAAGTTAAGGAGCTGTCCTGTGTGAGGATAGCTATTTTCTGAAATGTTAAAGCTTGATCAGGCTGCCTCTTTGGTGCAATTGGCAGTGTGAAAATAAATGAAAAAGTGAGCAGAACATATTTTTGCATCATTTCCAGGACAGAATCAGTGTGGTGGAGGAGATACAGGCTCTTCATGAATCCAGGGAATTGAAGACCCATCTTCCACTGTGGATTGTAGTCTGTCTACATCTAGTGGTGTGAGCGCCTATTTGGCCTGACCAGAACAGGGCCAACTCTACCAGCTGAGCAACATACATGGTGTGCCAATACACAGTGGTTGTGGCCTTGATTTCGTCAGCAACATCAAGGCAAACAATAGTAATTAGAACCTGACAACATTCCCCTTTACGTTTGACAGCCCCCTTATGGAACATATCCTCCTTATTGGCAAACACCAGCCAACACTCTGGGGCCCCAGGGTTAGGGGTCGGGCTGTAAATTCACAATTCGTCTCAGAGCCATGTAACCAAGCCTGGGGATTGGAGACAGTAGCTTTGGGTGAATATTTGGCCCAGTACACAGTTGAGAAAATTATTCAGGGAGATTACTTAGATCCTTTCTCCCTCCTAAAAAAAGGATTTAGATGAAAAGGTAATTTTTTCAAAAATGTAAGGTAGACAGAAGTTGGTCTTATTGGCTGACAGGTTTTTTAATCTATGCAGTGATGGTAACCAAAGCTTCAATACCTCAATATTATTTACAGGGCATATGTGGATTTTTCAGGAACAGCTGGACTGTCCTATGATGATTTTTTCTGAATGAATGCCACAAGATACCCTTTGCTGCGTTGGGATTTGATTCATCCACAACTGTGAATGCAGGTCTAGATCAACACCTGGCGATAGAGCTGATTTGGTACATGTCTTGAAGCCCCCAGTGGCGGCTCGTTTTGAACTGCAAATACCAGAGCTCCATGTCAAGGGAAATTATTGTTAATATAAAACCAAAGGTGGATGCTTTGAATCTTGAATTCTGTTATTTGAAAAACTTTGAGAGGGAATACAAGAATGGATTGTGTGATGTTCACATACCACTAAATTAAGATTTAACATTGAAACTGGATTTTTGTGTCTTGTTGCCATGTTCTTTCTGTGTGTCCTGTTTCTGAGCCTAACATGCAAGACCATTTTCTTGTTTTGCTGGTTTTCCTAATTTGGGTGGTATATTCTGATCAGTTGTTTATGCAGTCTATGTACCCAAATGAGGTGGTACCTACACTACCAATTCTAGATGAGCCGATACTTGAATTGCCACAAGCTACCACTTTATACCACTAAATATAAGGAAAATGAAACATGTAATAAATATATATATAACTTGTATACAGGTTTTTAAATGCAAAATAAATTTGCAGAACATGGTCATACAATGCTCAACCCTGTTCTTACTTCTGATTTCCTCTTGCCTTTTGCATTACTAACTTTAGAATTTCTTTTTCACATTTCTCAGTGGTTGCTTCTCATTTCAGGCTATACTTAATTGCCTGTCTTGTCACCTGAAATTCCATTTGGAAGAGAAGAGTTGCCTTCTATAGCAAAAATTGTTTGAGATGCATTTCTCTGATGGTGCATCTCAGTAGCAAATGTTGAGCAGCTGGATACTACCTAATTAGAACAGTCAGGAAAAGAGGTTTCTTTGAGATGAATAATAATCACATCCATCACAATTGTAATTTTCCTTGTTTATATAGTGTACACCTGCGCCTTGTTGGCAGTCTTTTTGATTGCAATAGATGAGATTCAGAGTTGGCCATGTATCTTTCTTCCCACCTTCTGTGAACCTTAAATAGCATTTGTGTCTTCATTTAATTACATAGACTACATTATGCATCCTGCCTTATCGAACACTCAAAACTCTTGCTATTCTAAAAGATTCAGCTTTATAGAAACCTTCTATTACTAAAGATGCCCAAGGAAAAATACAAAGTGAACCAATGCATAAACCTGAGTTGCCAAATGATTGCATTCCCCAGTAACTTTTTTTAAAAAGGAAGAAGTGACTTTTATATTGTCATAAGACCATATTCGGCTCATGTTTGGTCAATTATAACCTCTCCTGATTTCACTCACTTTTCTTCTTGAATTTGAATGACAGGGATTCAGGAATAAATAAATATATAGTTATAGGCAGAGTTGAGAAATGATCTGGAAGAAGTATGTCATATGGAGTCTTTCTGTACTACCAAATACAGATAAGAAAATGTCTTAGGGCATTTCTAAATTCACCACTTATTAAAGGATGGGCAAACCAGGTCCAAGGTGGCTAAATGATGCATGAAGCTGATTCAAGTTAACATTGGCCAAGGCCACCTTAACACAGAATCTGGAACAAACTACAACTTTAAATCCATGTTAACAGTTGGGCCAGTTCTGACATGGAACTGGTGGCACTATTGTACAAGGCAATCTCATATTTCCAGTCTCCTCTCATATTTCTTGTTGCAGTCACCAGTGAGCACAACATGGATTGTGTCAGTCATTTGTCACCTGGAGTGATGGTAGCCAGAGTAACAAGGTGATTGGAGGCTGCAGGGTGGGAGCCTTCTCCTCTCCCCCCCTCCCACACCACTCTTGCCAACATCACTCCAGGCAATAAGTGACCAAGATGAGCCATGCCATTCCCTTGGGCCACCATGTTGAGTGGTCAGTGCAGATTTTCTGTAGTCCAGATTTTGTTGCATTTCTCTGAATCTTTCCTGCATTTTTTCCGGCCCTTGTATTGTATCACGTTGGAATGACTGGTGCAAATTTAATTTTCTCATGAAAATTTGAACATATTTTATGCACACATTTTCTAGTGTACATACTTTGCATTATCTGTTTTTTTTCCCCCAATTTTCTAAAGTACATTTATACATATTTGTCAAAGATATCAATTTCAAGCTGTGTCATTAACATTTTATTTCCACTGATACAGACTGCCTATTATTTGGATTCCCAAATGTTCTTCACATTGCACATTAGTCTTTGTTGTCCTTGAAGCAGTTTGTTTCTCATGGTTTACTAGCAACCACACTGTTTTGAATGAAAGATGAAATAAATGAGATGTCTCTCAGCATACACAGTGCGATCCAGGAAAAAAAATGGTTCTAAACTCTTTTCGAAAATAGGGGGCACTGGCGCTTTGTTTCTAAACTCATTTCTGAAATTCTAAACTCATTTCTGAAATTGGAATTTTCCAAAACTTCAGAATATTCGTGATTAATTCATTAATGATGGACGTGCATGTGCAATAGCAAAAAAACAGCACCGGGGGAAAATTTTGGGGATTCTGTAGCCCTCATTTTTTGAGCTATCCTGATCAAACTTGCTACAGTTGTTGAACACATTTACCACTGTTTGTTCACCAAATTTCAGGTTTCTCTGATTTTTGGTGCATTTTCATAGCTTTTATAAAAGTAACATTTTTAATAATTACAGAAATCTGTTCCTGGTTTGAAAGTCTTATTTCCTGTTTCATTGGGTTGTCTTTATTTTGCAAGTCATTGTTTTACTTCAGAAACTTTGCTTTTGTGGCTGAAACTGTTAAATTGGTGGACAGGAAACTCAGCAAACCACTATGTACTATTTATAGGACAATGTCCCTTTCGCAAAGACAAAGTTTTGGCAGTGTAATCAAGTTTTGCCATGTTTTTGTGACAGAATCAATTAGGAAATGACATTTATCAACCAGGAACAGTACACCACCAGCAGAGAGGGTTTTGGGGAATGGGGCATGCAGTGCTTTGAGGAGGCCAAACAAACAAACAAAACAGAGGGCCTTGAACCCAGAGGATTTAGCTATGTAACATTTGCTGCCTCTCCCCAGATAAAAGGAGGGCAGTACACTTTATGTCCCTACGATCATCGGATTTTGAAAAATCTGGCTTGTTGTGGAAATAAAGATAAAACTTCAGTGGATACATTTTCCCCCCATTATAACTCTTTCAAGGAGTGAATTTCCCTTCTGAAGGATATATTTCTTTTGCTTCCTGTCATCTCACCTCTGTTTGTAACTATGAGTCATTTGTAAGTCAGATGTTTGTAACATTGGTTCTGCCTGTATTCCTTAAAGGCTACATGTGATATAAAACAATAATAAAGAGATCCTCCAAATCTGGTGAAAATTAGGGGTGTGCACAATGGCAGAAATCCGTTCTGTTTTCATTTTAAATTTTGGGTTGTTCCCCCCCCCATTCTGCAAATTTCATATACACTAATTTGAAAAGAATGTTTGAAATGGTGTGATACAGCCAATGAGCTATATTGCACCATTTCAAACATTCATTCTAAATTTAGTTTAAATACACCTATTAATTTTCATGTCACATAGTTTCAAACAAACATACAGAAACTTAATTTTATGTAGATCTAAAAAAGAAAAAGAAATGAAAATCTCTGCCTCTGGGGTTTGTTCCCAATGATAGGAAAACAAAAGACAGATGTATACTTTTCTTAATAGTCGAGTAAAACACAAGTTGGATAAATTATTATGTATAAATTATATATCAATTTATTTTTCATCCCTAGCTTAAATTTGAAAGATACATGATATTTGTTTACCTACCTGAGAAAAAGCATTTAGTTCCTGGCATGAATGAACACCTAATAAATTCTAGCAATAGCTGTTCACTATGAAATCTACAAATTCAGAGCTAGCGTGGTATTAAATAACAGATGATTAGACAAGCAGTGCAGAAAAGCCCCTGAACATCCACACTCTTCTTCTGTGCTTTAATAGGCATTTGTCTGGTCATAGTAGAAAAGGGAATTTTAGACCTAATGAGCTTTGGCCTAATCTAGCCATGCAGTTCTCCATCATTACTATCAAGGTTCTGGTTGAGACTCAAAGTGTAAAATCCTCTTTTCTGTATTGAGAAACTGCCACTGGGGAAAGAAACTGTTGACAAATACATCTTAATTCGTGCTTTTTTCTATAATAAAGTAATGATGTATTGTCATAGAATTAATTGAAAATATAGAGTAGATATTTCTTGAACACTATGATAGAACAATGATAAAGAGAGAGGGGAGAGATATAGCACAAATGGGAAAAAATCCTATCTGTCTAGGGACCTCATCCTACCAATCCCCCCCCCCATTTCGTTCCATTTTTCTGGCAATTGCAGGCAAAACAGAAGGTGCGGGAGGTGCCTTGCGGTGAACAGTGCAACCTCCCTCCTTTCCCCATCACATGGAGCATCAGGACAAGACATGTTGGTGCACGGTTCCTTCCCCATCAGATGAAGGGGAAGGATGGAATCTATTGGCTGAAAGTTCATCAGCACAGGCTGATACCTTTTCTTGCCATATAATAATGTATTCTTAGTTCAATGATGTCCACAGATTGCATTAGATTAGGATTAGACAGAAAGGCTTCTCCAGCTTCAGACGTTTTTCCCCATTGATAAAACCTTTTCCTGCCACTTGATTTGGGCATCTGCTGATAGAGGAAACTTCTAGCATAACTGCATTGCTGGCTTAGAGCTCCTAGTTCAACAGCCTGTCATGGAGTGTGCAAGGAAGGATCCAGATTGTGCCAAATCCAAGCTTTTTTCTGCCCAAAAAGACAAGCCCAGTGTGACAAAAAGTTCAAGTGAGGGTATATATAATTCCCAACTGTCAGGACTTATGTATTACTTATATGACTGTCAGTTCATTTGTCTATTGGCTGTCTTGGCCTGTTAGGCTTACACTCTGAGGTAGTACAGTAAAATCTATATTAAGTATTATCTGGATGATATGTTTCCTATTGGATTCATCAGTCAGTATGGAATCTGAAAGTATCTGTGAATACAAAAAAGATAAAAAGATTTGATAGAACTAATTAGGAAAGGATTAAGTTTCTAATTCTGACAACTAATTATGTTAATTGGCCTCATATTGGTCTACATGTCTGTTAATTAAAATAATTTGGGGGGCTGGTTATGAATATTCTACTCATGTTTGCTGTTTAAGTAGACAATGAACACCCAGTATTTCTTGGCCAGCAGTAGGAATATTTTGTATCTATATCAGAGTCTGGTGTAGCCAAGTGCAATATGAGCTTGTGATAGAAACAAGAGAAAACATTCAGGATGCTCTTGTAATGCTAGAAAAGGGAAAGTTGCATTTATTGTTTTAGGAAACCCATAGCAGAATAGAAAAGAAGAGTTGAGTTCTTAAAAGCTGGCTCTCATGCATGGATAAAAGCCATCCTGAAGCAGGAGCTTCATGGAAACTTCATTCCCAAACAAAGGGAACTAAAGGATCAACTAACTTTTAGACAAAGGGGGGAGTGACCTGTTTAGGCATAAAGGAAGCCAAATGATCAAAGAAAGAAACAGAATGAAACAAAAGGGAAGGCATGCTTTCTAGAACTCCCTCTCACTAATCATGTGTTGATGCCTCTTTGCTTCCAACACCACTTCTTGGTGACATTTGTTTTAAGTGCATAAGATTCATCTTCTTTCTCAGGAATGGGAAGTGATCTTTTTAAATGTCTAATATGCTATTACAGTAGAGTTTCACTTATCCAACATAAACGGGCTGGCAGAATGTTGGCTAAGCGAATCTGTTGGATAATAAGAAGGCATTAAGGAGAAGCCTATTAAACATCAAATTAGGTTATGATTTTACAAATTAAGCCCCCAAACATCATGTTATACAACAAATCTGGCAGAAAAAGTAGTTCAATACACAGTAATGCTATGTAGTAATTACTGTATTTACAAATTTAGCACCAAAATATCATGATATATTGAAAACATTGACTACAAAAATGTGTTGGATAATCCAGAATGTTGGATAAGCGAGTGTTGGATAAGTGAGACTCTACTGTATTTGATTTATGGTTTGTTTGTTTGCTTTTTGGTTTCACTTTACAGCATTGAATGTTTGCCGCTATATGTTGTTAACCGTCCTGAGTCCCCATTTAGGAGATAGGGTGGGATAAAAATAAAGTTGTTTTATTATTATTATTATTATTATTATTATTATTATTATTATTATTATTATTTTATTATGACACAGCAAACAAGATAGATATGCTGGATTTCGTATCACAAAATCACAAGTCGAACACTTCCCAAGTGTCTAGGACTGTGTGATGTATTTTCGGATGATGTGCGTAGATCCCAGCAGGGTGGCCTTTTGCAGTTGGCAGATCGTAATTTTGTCAATGTCTATTGCTTCCAAATGCCAGCTGAGATCTTTTGGCACGGCACCCAGTGTGCCCATCACCACCAGGACCACCTGCACTGGTTTCTGCCAGAATCTTTGTAGTTCAATCTTGAGGTCCTGATAGCGGCTGAGTTTTTCCTGTTGTTTTTCGTCAATGCGACTGTCACCTGGGATGGCAACATCAATGATCCAAACCTTTTTCCTTTCCACAACTGTGATGTCTGGTGTGTTGTGTTCCAGAACTTTGTCAGTCTGGATTTGGAAGTCCCACAGTATCTTTGTATGTTCATTTTCCAATACTTTTGCAGGTTTGTGATCCCACCAGTTCTTTGCTGCTGGGAGGTGGTACTTGAGGCATAAGTGCCAATGAATAATTTGGGCCACGTAGTTGTGCCTCTGTTTGTAGTCTGTCTGTGCAATTTTCTTACAGCAGCTGAGGAGATGGTCAATGGTTTCGTCGGTTTCCTTGCACAGTCTGCATTTTGGGTCATCAGCTGATTTTTCAATCTTGGCCTTAATTGCATTTGTTCTGATGGCTTGCTCCTGGGCTGCAAGGATCAGGCCTTCTGTCTCCTTCTTCAGGGTCCCATTTGTGAGCCAGAGCCAGGTGTTCTCCTTATCAGCTTTTCCTTCAATTTTGCCGAGGAACTTTCCATGCAAGGTTTTGTTGTGCCAGCTGTCAGCTCTAGTTTGTAGTGTGGTTTTCTTGTACTGGTTTTTTGTCTGCTGTGCTTTGATTTTTGTGCTTCTGATTTTTGACTTCAATCAAAGCAGGTTCTTCACTTTGCTTTACATATTCTGCCAGGGCATGTTCTTCTTCTTTGACTGCTTGTTTTACTTGTAAGAGTCCTCTACCCCCTGATCTTCTAGGCAGATATAGCCTGTCAACATCACTGCGTTGACTGGCTATATCTGCCTAGAAGATCAGGGGGCAGAGGACTCTTACTATTATTATTATTATTATTATTATTATTATTATTATTATTATTATTATTATTTCATCTCAATAAGCTCATTTTCTTGGACATATATTAGATAAAGATACAGGTTTTCCTGTGACATTAAGTCTAGTCATGTCCGACTCTGGGGTTTGGTGCTCATCTTCATTTCTATGCCAAAGAGCCAGCGGCGTCTGTAGACACCTCCAAGGTCATGTGGCCGGCATGACTGCATGGAGCACCGGTACCTTCCCACCAGTGCAGCACCTATTGATCTACTTACATTTGCATGTATTCAAACTGCTAGGTTGGCAGAAGCTGCGGCTAACTGCAGGACCTCACCCCGCTCTCCGGCTTCAAACTGCCAACCTTTTGGTCAACAATTTCAGCAGCTCAGCAGTTTAACCCTCTGTGCCACCAGGGGCTCCTTTGCACACATATTAACAGGTGATATATCACTCCACTGCGCTGTTAGATGTTGTAATGCTGATATTTCAGTCTGACCCAACAGTACCTGGTACATGAACTGACCTACCAAATCTGTTTTGTGGAGCTTTGGTTGTCATATAAAAACTCTATAGAGTTTGGTCCAGCTGTTCCAAGTACTGCAATATATGGTTTGGCATGACAACAATTTTCACAAATACTAATCACTTAGTTTTCTAATTAGTCCTAATAAATTCAGAGTGCAAATATTTCACCATCTGTTTTTATGTTTATTTTGGTCTTTCATAAAGGTATGAAGGGAAAATTATGCAGTATGTTCTTCATATATAATAATTAATTTCTTGTAATACATTTACAGTTACAATTTGGTTAATAAGGGAGCTGCTGACATAATTGTTTTTTGTCGCACCATGTGGCCTTGCTAAGGAAATATGTTCAGATATATTTGTTCTCAAATGTTGCAAAAACTCTACAGATTATAATAATTTACTTGCTAACAACAAAGACTAAGAAAGTAAACAAAAATTAACTAATGTTGGTTTGATAATTTGTTAGGAAAATCCACCCAAACTAACTTGCCTAGAAATAGGAAGGCCTCAATATCAGAGCTCAGTGAGAGTAGGACAGAGGATTTTAATGAATTACCTAAACAGACCACTCAATACTGATGCCATAACCAGCATGATATTAAATCTTCCAGAGGGACAAAAGCCAGAGATATACACAAAGGGACTGTCTGCACACTGTTGCATGGCATTTAGCCACATCCACCTGACTTCCAAGCTTTTCAAGCTCTCAACTCTGACAATATTAATTACCAATTATAGGATTGGGGAGATATACTATGACAGATCCTTGGAGTCACAGAATCTTATTGCGTTTTACTTGACAAGACAATGCATGATAATACACTCAATGTCCTGCCACTGCCAGCAAAAGATTATACTTTTTAAAATTTCGTTCCAAGACTTTTTAAAAAATACTCTGTCTCCATGTTGTCCTTTATTCCAATACGTCACACACCATTTTGAAATTTTAAGAGGGGGGCCAAAAGGGAGGACATGAATAACATGATAAGAGAAAGAATTTCCACAGCTCAAAAGGTTACATGCTGAAGCAAATCATTTAATTCACAGATCAAAGGCACTAATATATGAGTTACTCACCCTGGAATTCCAGCTATAAGAATCACTGTATAGGTTTCTCAAACTTTAGGGCGCCCTCAGTTTCAGAGTCGAGTCTCTATTTTCCAAATCTCTGGCTGAGAGGAGAAATCTCAGGAAGCATCTGTAGTGCAGGATTAATGCAATTTGACATTTTCTACATTCTACCTTCAATGTGGGAAGCTATAATATCATTATTACCCATGTTGCTCTGAAACATATATTATCAATCATACCAGTCTTAGAGGAAAACCTGATGCAAGTGTGTTCCTTCTTTAGCTCTGATTAAGCAGTTGATTCCTTTCTCTTCTTAGTACCATTTATTTATCCCCTCTTTTTTGCCCTATCTCTCCCACAGAACTCCTGGATAACTACATTGTTACCTCACAACCTCTGAGGATGCCTGCCATAGATGTGGGTGAAACATCAGGAGAGAATACTTCTGGAACATGGCCATACAGCCCGGAAAACTCACATCAACCCTGTGATCCCGGCCATGAAAGCCTTCGACAATACATTGTTTTTGTTTGTAATTCTCTTTCTTCTTCTCTCCAGTTCTACCGGCTATATTTATCTTCTTTTTTCATCTTCTTTATCTTTCCCCCATCATTTCTCTTATTTTCATTTACCTCATTTTCATTCTGCTTTCTGGCAGGGAGCTGCGGTGGTGTAATGAGTAAAACCCTTGTGCAGGCTGAACTGCTGACCTAAAGGTCAGTGGTTTGAATCCGTGAGATGAGGTGAGCTCCCGTCTTTCAGTTTCAGCTTCCCATGCACAGACATGAGCGAAGCCTCCCACAGGATGGTAAAACATCCAAAGCATCCCTGAGCAATGTCCCTGCAGACGGCCAATTCTCTCACACCAAAATGACTTGCAGTTTCTCAAGTCGCTTCTGACATGATTAAAAAAAATGCTTTCTGTATCTCTCTGACACTTTATGCTCCCTTGTCCCACCAAGAAGATTTTGAAATCCTGACTGCAATATGTTGTTTTCTCAACATGTTAATATTCTGAATCCCACTAAACCCAATGTGACTTGCATCTGAATAGATGTGCATAGTTCCCTGTTTTTCTCTGCTGCTCTCTCACTCTATCATCATCCTCATCCTCTTGATCTTCCTCTGATATTTGATGGTTAATAGTAACATGATTATGATTGTTTGGAGTGGGACAGGGAGGAATCCACAACCTTACTGTTAAAATAAAACAAAATAAGGCCAATGAAAAGCAGTATTTAATAATGAGAGCAATCTATTAAACCTGTATTCTTACAGGTTTCCTTAATTAGACTAGAATGTCCATGTGTCAAACTTGATGCTTCCAAAGCATTTAAGACGGAGCCGAGAAGAAAAGGGACATTTTTAATCTTGGACAACTTCCTTTGCTTGGGATTACATGTGTTCTTAAGAAACCATGTTTTAAGAGATATTCACACAGAAAGATGTTAAAACCAGGTTAAAGCTTTTTTCTATTGAAAGAAAACTTCTGTTTTTGTTGGACCCGTACTTTTATCTTTACTGTATGAAAAAGTGTTAAAACATAGCAGAAAAGGGAAAGGTTCTGACATCATTACTAATAATGAAGGTTTATTGCTTTATAAGGTATTTTATTCTCTTTTATTATGTTTTGTGTAATGGTTTACATCCCAGTAAATCATTTCTATAATAGCCACACAGATCTCTTGATAATTAAGCTGGACATGTTATTGAATTGCTTCTTCAAAAAACAAACAAATAACCATTTAATCTTGATTTATACATTGCCATCTGGTAACTCTGTTGTATCTATAAAAAAAGAGGGAGAAAATTTGTCCTCACATCACAGCTGAGCTAAAATACCTCCATGGAAACAATCTTCCCCTGCGGCCTTATTATGACTTTGCACTGCTATCAGCAATTTAACCTCTAAAGCAAAAGATGGTGTTTCAATGCTGTCTCTGAAATGTCTGGAGAGTTGGGAGATGTCAGAACTGCCAATAATGTTGGTTCCTGCATAAGTTCAATTGTAGTGATATAAACTTTAACTTTTTTAAAAAAATTAATATGACCATCTGTGTTATGGTTGAGCCTTATGGCTCCAATACTGGGAGACGTGGTCGTAAGACTCCTCGGGAGTCAGATACTCTCGAGGAGCGAGAAAGGAAGCGGCTGCAGGACTTATTTGCAGAACCATCTGACGAGGATTCCTTTGAGGGTTTTACTGAGAGAATGGAGGAAGAGATGGTTAGCTCAGAGGAGGATGACATGGAATGGACTCGTGTGAGGGAGGATTTGGGTGCCACTGGCAATGATAGTATGGAAGGCGATTGGGGACCTTCAGGATTAGACCCGTGGACAAGCTGGAGGGATGGGACGGGATCCACAGCTGGGGATGCTGTGGGGCGTAGTCAAAGGTGTTTCAGTTCTGATGAGGAAAGTGATGAGGAAACGCCTGGAATTAGGGTAACAGCTGATAGTGATGAGGAGCTGTAAACTGGCATAAAATGGGGTTTGGAAGCAATGGCTAATTGCGTTGGGCAAGGTAATCTGGACGAACGCTTGGGCTCTGTGTGGGAAATTCCTGAAGACGGGTGTGATTCGTTTGCTGACTACGTTAAGTTACCAAGGACACTGGGCATAGACGACGGGAGGAACTGTGTGGGCTTTTGTTGTGCAACCTGTGCTTAATCTTAATAGCTTGGACCTCCGTCGTCTTCTTGACGGACGCCATCTGTTTATTCTGGACTGACTGACTGACTGACTACGGCCTCGGACTCTCCTTCCTGTGATTATCGTTGGACCTGGTGAACTACAAACGTCTGTACCTGCCTTACGACCTTCGGACCGGATTGGAACTTCGCTGACCGCTTCTGCCCTTGAATGCTGCGTTTGTATCTGGAAATTGCTTGCTGTGTGGAGGAGTAACCTCTTAGTTACTCAAATATAGCTTTTGGCAGCAGAGAAGCATCTGCTGCCAGTTTTTTGTATTCCTTTGAACCTTTTGTTCACCAGCTTTTGTTTGTTTTAGTCCCAGGCTGAAGTAAGCTTTTTGGTTTAACCCGGATTAAACTCCGGTTTAATCCGGTTTATCTTTTGAACGTTTTCCTTGTGTCTTTTTACTTTTAAGGCCAATGTTTGCCTAGCCCTTGTCTTTTACGGGCATTTTTGGTTCTGTAACTCCAATAAACTTTGTTATATCTTATCTTGTGGCGTTCTGTCCTTGACAGATTGCCCAACGCCCATAAAAAAAAAGTTTTTTCTTAGTAGTTAATTGCGTCAAGAAGACGATGGAGGAGCTCAAGGCTCGCTTTGATCAGTTGCAGGCTGCTTTTTATGCTGCACAAGCAGCACAGCCAGCCAAAGGACATGTTATGACTCCCGAACGTTTCGACGGGTCTCGGAACAAACTGCCTACCTTTTTGGCACAAATTGAACTCTATTTTTCCCAGATTAGTGTATAAGCTTTTCCTACGGACACTAGCAAGGTGGCATTTATTTTGAGTTTATTGACTGGTCCCGCAGGACAATGGGCCACTAATTTGATTTTGGGAAATGACCCAGTCAAGGACAATTTAAGTGATTTCAAAAAATTATTAACTGACACTTTTGGGGATCCCCTCCATACGGAGAATGTTAGCTGGGCTCTTTATCGGTTGAAACATGGAAAGGGGACTGTTTTGGATTATTTAAATAAGTTTAACTCGTATCGACATCAATTAGACTGGGGGGAGAATGCATTTATGCTTTTGTTTATTGCGGGTTTAAATGACTACCTCCAGGATGAATTGGCACGTTTAGAGCCGGCAGAAAGTTGGGATGCCTTAATAGCTAAAGTGTTGCGTTTGGACGCCCGGTTCGAATCCCGTAAACAGTCTAGAGCTATGTCTGCGCCACCTGTGTTTGAGCCTAAGGCACTTGTGACAAAGGGGGACGAACCTATGGAACTCGGGGTGTTTAAAAAACTATCTATAGCAGAAAAAAACCGTAGGAGACAACTGGGGTTGTGTTTGTATTGTGGGAATGCTGGGCATTTTGCCAGAACTTGTAATGTAAAACCTTCCCAGCTTTCGGGAAAAGGCCAGCCCTAGTGCGACGTGAGTCCAACGCATTAGGGCTTTTAAAGCAGTCAACTGAGGGGAAGAAACATGTCTTTGTACCCATTTCTTTATCTGTTGGGGGAAAAGAACTTGCTTCTACTTTGGCACTGCTGGACTCAGGGGCTACGGTCTCATATGTGGATGTTGGGTTTGCAAGGAAGCATGGACTTCCTGTAGTGCGTAAAGCATGCGATGTATGGGTGGAAGGGGCGGATGGGAGATTATTGGAGACTGGGGTGGTTAATCATGAGACCTCAGAGATAACGTGGGAGGTACAAGGAGTAACGGGAAAGTTTGTTTGGGATATTACACGATTACCAAGATATGACGTGATCCTGGGAATGGATTGGCTAACCTTAGTAAATCCTCAAGTGGACTGGGTAACGCGTACTATAGCTTTGCTCTAAACCCTTCTCAGCTTGATATGGAGGGAGTGCCTGGTGAATATGGGGAATTTCAAGACGTATTTTGTAAGAAAGAAGCAGATAAGTTACCGCCTCATAGACCATACGATTGTGCCATTAGACTAGTGGACGGTGCAAAATTGCCAGCAGGAAGGTTGTACGCCTTAACAGTACCAGAAAGGCAAGCCTTGAGAGAATTCCTTGACGAAAACCTAGCTAAGGGGTTTATTTGCCCATCTAGCTCTCCAACTGCTGCACCTGTGTTCTTTGTAGCTAAAAAGACAGGAGAACTTAGGTTGGTTTGTGATTACCGGGTTCTTAACAAGCACACCATTAGAGATAGGTACCCGCTACCTCTGATTTCGGAATTACTATCGAGGGTGCAAGGGGCTAAGATCTTTACCAAGCTTGACCTGCGGGGGGCGTATAATTTGATTAGAATACGGGAAGGTGATGAATGGAAGACGGCATTTAACACGTGTTTCGGATGCCACGAGTTCCGTGTAATGCCTTTCGGACTTTGCAATGCGCCTGCGGTCTTCCAAAGGTTCATAAACGATGTATTTAGAGACTTAATTGATCAATTTGTGGTGGTTTATTTGGACGATATATTAATTTTCTCTAAGGATGAAAAAGAACACCGACAGCATGTTAAGCAGGTACTACACCGCCTACGGGCTAATGGGCTTTTCGCTAAGGCTTCTAAATGTGTTTTTCATGTACCTGAAGTTGAGTTCCTGGGACATGTAGTTTCCGGAAAGGAACTCAAAATGGATCCGCATAAAGTTGACGCAGTCAACTCATGGCAAGAACTTAAGACTAAGAAAGATGTGCAGCGGTTCTTAGGCTTCGCTAACTACTACCGGGAGTTTATCCCAAACTTTGCCAAACTCACGGTACCTTTAACGCAACTCTTGCGTAAGAAACAACCGTTTGTGTGGGGACGGGAGGCTCACGATGCGTTCTTACAGTTAAAGTCTAGCTTCCAGGCAGACAATATACTAATACATCCGGATGTGGACAAGCCGTTCATAGTAGAAGCAGATGCTTCTAGCTATGCGTTGGGGGCTGTATTATCTCAAAGGGATTCATCAGGGACTTTGCGTCCCTGTGGATTTTACTCTCGGCAACTAACACCGTTTGAACAAAATTATACCATATGGGAGAAGGAATTACTGGCTATCAAGGTGGCGTTTGAGGTGTGGCGGCACTGGTTAGAGGGCGCATGGCATCAAATTGTGGTCAGATCTGACCACAAGAATTTGGAACATTTGCAAACGGCCAAGAAATTAAATCAACGTCAGATTCGATGGGCTTTGTTTTTCTCTAGGTTTAATTTTAAAGTTCAGTTTGTGGAAGGGAAGGCAAATTTGCGGGCAGATGCATTGTCTCGCAAACCCGAGTTCAAGACCAGTGAGCAGGTAGTGTGCCAGACAATTTTGCCTACTGCCTCTTTATGTGTAGTGGAAAATGAGACGGGATTACATGCTCAAATCCTAGAGGCTCAGAAGGAAGATAACTGGACTCAAGAGCAACTCATGCTATTGTCAGTAGGGAATCGTACAATGTTGCCTCATTTACAAGATCAGGATGGCGTACTGGTACGCAATGGACAGGTTTATGTACCAGTGGGGGCACTCAGGTTGGAGGTCATTAGAGCACATCATGACGAACCCATGGCTGGGCATTTTGGCAGATTTAAGACCGTACAGCTCATTACCAGAAACTACTGGTGGCCAAAGATGCGACAAGACATTCTTCGCTTCTGTGATAGCTGCGCTGTTTGCCAGCAGAGTAAGACGCCTGTTGGGCGCCCTAGAGGTTTACTATCTTCCTTGCCTGTCCCTGAGAGACCATGGCAAATTATTTCCATGGATTTCATTTCTGATTTGCCTAAGTCTGGGGGTTATACATGTATTTGGGTGGTGGTGGATTTATTTTCTAAAATGGCTCATTTTATACCATGTTCGACAATCCCAGCGGCTCCTACATTGGCGTTATTGTTTACCAAGCACATTTACCGTTTACATGACGCTCCTGAGGTGATTATTTCTGACAGAGCTCCACAATTTGTGTCGCGTTTTTGGAGATACTTCCATGAGTGTTTAAGAACTAAATTGAATGTCTCCTCAGCTTTTCATCCGCAGACGGATGGTCAATCTGAAAGAGTTAATGGGTTGTTGGAGCAATATTTACGTTGTTTCTGTTTAGACCAACCAACTGCTTGGGTAAAATGGCTATCGGTGGCTGAGTTTGCCTATAACAACGCGGTGCATACGTCTAGTCAGCATACCCCATTTGAGCTGACTTATGGTTTCCATCCACGGGGAGGTGTGGCGCCGTCAACCAATGTGGTTTCCTCTGACCCGGTGTACCGTTCTTCTGAAATGGCTGCTTTGCATGATGTTGCTCGTCGTTTACTATTAGAAGCTAAGGCAGCGCAAAAGACTCAAGCCGACCGTCATAGACAAGCAGGGGAAGAGTTGGAAGAGGGGGATTTGGTATGGTTGTCCTCTAAGTACATTAAACAGGCTGGGGGAAAGTTTGCGCCACGGTATTTGGGACCTTTTCCTATTGTTAAAAAGATTTCTTCGGTAGCATTTCGTTTGCGTTTGCCCTCTACTTTTAAGATCCATCCTGTTTTTCACCGTTCTTTGTTAAAATTAGATACCTCTGGACGTCGTGGTGCTGTAGCTGAAGACATCACTGCCGTCTCTCCGCCTTTGGAGGAGGAGGCCTTTGTGAGAGGGGATAGTGTTATGGTTGAGCCTTATGGCTCCGATACTGGGAGACGTGGTCGTAAGACTCCTTGGGAGTCAGATACTCTCGAGGAGCGAGAAAGGAAGCGGCTGCGGGACTTATTTGCAGAACCATCTGATGAGGATTCCTTTGAGGGTTTTACTGAGAGAATGGAGGAAGAGATGGTTAGCTCAGAGGAGGATGACATGGAATGGACTCGTGTGAGGGAGGATTTGGGTGCCACTGGCAATGATAGTATGGAATGCGATTGGGGACCTTCAGGATTAGACCCGTGGACAAGCTGGAGGGATGGGACGGGATCCACAGCTGGGGATGCTGTGGGGCGTAGTCAAAGGTGTTTCAGTTCTGATGAGGAAAGTGATGAGGAAACGCCTGGAATTAGGGTAACAGCTGATAGTGATGAGGAGCTGTAAACTGGCATAAAATGGGGTTTGGAAGCAATGGCTAATTGCGTTGGGCAAGGTAATCTGGACGAACGCTTGGGCTCTGTGTGGGAAATTCCTGAAGACGGGTGTGATTCGTTTGCTGACTATGTAAGTTACCAAGGACACTGGGCATAGACGGCGGGAGGAACTGTGTGGGCTTTTGTTGTGCAACCTGTGCTTAATCTTAATAGCTTGGACCTCTGTCGTCTTCTTGACGGACGCCATCTGTTTATTCTGGACTGACTGACTGACTGACTGACTACGGCCTCGGACTCTCCTTCCTATGATTATCGTTGGACCTGGTGAACTACAAACGTCTGTACCTGCCTTACGACCTTCGGACCAGATTGGAACTTCGCTGACCGCTTCTGCCCTTGAATGCTGCGTTTGTATCTGGAAATTGCTTGCTGTGTGGAGGAGTAACCTCTTAGTTACTCAAACATAGCTTTTGGCAGCAGAAAAGCATCTGCTGCCAGTTTTTTGTATTCCTTTGAACCTTTTGTTCACCAGCTTTTGTTTGTTTTAGTCCCAGGCTGAAGTAAGCTTTTTGGTTTAACCCGGATTAAACTCCGGTTTAATCCGGTTTATCTTTTGAACGTTTTCCTTGTGTCTTTTTACTTTTAAGGCCAATGTTTGCCTAGCCCTTGTCTTTTACGGGCATTTTTGGTTCTGTAACTCCAATAAACTTTGTTATATCTTATCTTGTGGCGTTCTGTCCTTGACAATCTGTTTTGATCAGACATAGCCCTTGCCAGACTCAATTATTTCTTACATTACCTGCCTTCTTAAATTGGCACCAAAAATTCCCCTCCCACTTCCTTGTTGATGGTACTGATGGACATCCAACACAATACTATTATCTTCCCACAGGATGAACTAGTCAGATCTCCAAACCATTTTGCTCCTTTTTTTGTCGTACATTCTCCTCAAACAAGACTTTCATATTATATTTTTTGCTCTTCCTCATAACAGAATATTTTTAAATATACTAAATAGGTTGAAGAAAGCTTGTTATTGGTAGCTAAAAATAATCTAAATGAGTAGGCAGGAAGTATTCACAGGGTAGTATCGCTGAATGTGATGGAGGATGGTTTCATCTCATTGGTAACTGACTGAGCAAAAAGATAATGCACTAAACCAAACTGTGTGTCACAACATATTAGTGTGTCAGCAGCAGTGTGTAGATATGTCATGTAAATATCCATTAAAAAATGGTTCAAAACTCACTTTGAAAGTAGAGGGCGCTGGCGCTTCGTTTTTAAAGTCATTTCCGAATTTTGAAGCAAAAAATTTGAAACTTTCCAAAAATTCAGAATCTTCATATATACCTCGTTAATGGTGGATGCACATGCGCATGAAGAAAAACATTATTGTCAATGGGGAAACTTGTGGGGCTTCTCTCCCCCTCATTTTTTGAGCTATCCTAATGAAATTCACTACAGTCATAGAACATATTTACCAGTGTTAGCTCACCAAATCTAAGATGTTTGACTTATCTTCTGATTTTTGGCAAATTTTCAAAGTTTTTATTTAAAAAAAAACATTTTTAATAATAACAAAAATCTGTTCCTGGTTTGAAAGTGTTATTTCCTGTTTTATTGGGTTGTCTTTACGTTGAAAGTCATTGTTCTTCTTCAGAAACTTTGTTTTTGTGGCTGAAACTTTGTTAAATTGGGGGAGAGAGACTCAACAAACCATAATGCACTATTTCTTATAGGACGATGTCCCGTGCGCAAAGACAAAGTTTTGGCAGTGTAATAAAGTTTTGCCATGTTTTTATGACAGAACTAATTAGGAAATGACATTTATCAACAAGGAACAGAAATCATAGCACACCATCAAATCACTCCTGACAGATGACCATCAGCCTCTGAATAAGGAAATCTGTTCCTGGTTTGAAAGTGTTATTCCCTATTTCATTGGGTTTTCTGGGGCTGAGAGTGTGTGACTTGCCCAGGATCACCCAGTGGGTTTCCATGGCTGAGTGGGGAATCAAGCCACAATCGCAGTCCAACTCTCAAACCACTACACTACACCATGCTTAAGAGCCCCATAGAAACCAACCAGGAAGTGAAGGGGGATTATTCTCCTGGATAGCAATGGGTTTAAGAGCCCCATAGAAACCAACCAGGCTGGGTTTCTATGGGGCTTTTAAACCCCAATGCTAGCCAGGAGATTGGTTGAATTAAAACACTTTCTCATAGATCCGAAGGTTATCTGAAGGTATTCCGAGGCATGGGCGCCAACACTTTGAATTGGAAGGTTAAATTCGAAGCTTGAGGACCTCAATGTGACAAGGTCTTTAGAGCAGAAATAATGAAGGGAAATATACATATTCTTGTTATTTTTGCTAATTTGGGTGCAACCCATCTGGGAGTATGAAATATATTTTTAATAAATAAAATACATATATTCAGCTGCATAACACTGACTCTTCTTACAATTTTGCACTCTAAAGTTGTGGTGATTAGATTCAGCACTTTTTATTTCATACACTGTAAAGATTCATTATGAATATAAAGTTGGAGAAAAAACCTAGTTCACATTCTACAATGGCATGCTAATTTTTTGTTAATTGCTGTTACAAAAGACTTTCATTAGTATCTAACTGCTTTAATTAAGTTGGCAGGACATTTATGCATGATATATGTCAAGTTTGATAATTTTTCTGTTTTAAGGAGTGCCGACAAATTTTATATTAGTCTGATTTGTAGACAGTGTGAAAATAAAATATTTAAGAAGAAAGATTAGAATGTTGAAGGTGTTTCAAATGTTACAAGCATTCCTTAACATTAACTAACATATAATGGCAAAACATATTGTTTTGTGTTGCAATATTGTAATACAGCTTTTTAGACTGAACAATTTAACACAAAAGGTCTGATGGGAATGGAGTAATCAAGAATGAAATTAAGGTTTCTTATTTGAAATTGCAAAGATGCAATCATTATACGAGCAAATAAATTCAGAATACAATCTAATTGGTTCATAAGCAAAATTGCCATTTCCTTCAGTTGGAATGTGAGTGAATGATTTCAGCTTAAATCATATAATGCTGATAATGTTGGTATTTCGTACTGCTGTATCTGCAGTTCTAATGTAACAAGTACTAAAATTAATTTCTTTCAATAGGATTCAAAGGAATTTCATCTTTCAACATAATCACATCTTTGAGAAACATATACCACTTTATGTCTCATTCATCCCTCAGAAATGATGTTGTTTGTTGCATCCCACTATATCTACCACTTTGGTTGTTTTTTAACACACATACACACATATGTACTAATTGAAAGTGAAAGCAATGTGCAGCTAGGCTTATGTGGTCATACTGATCCCAATCTTCACAGAATGTGCTTGGTATTTTGCTTGCTTCAGGAACCACCAATTTTCAATATATTTTATTACTAGCAGTATACTTGAAATTTAATTGTACCCAGACTTTGCTGTTCACAGGCATCAAACCAACCTCAACTTATGGTGCCCTATGAATCAAGGATGGATCTACACTGCTATATAATGCTGTTTTGAACTGCATTATATGATCAGTCTAGAGTCTGACAAAATGTTCAAGGCAGTTCAACTGCATTATATGATCTACACCAGGGGTCCCCAAACTAAGGCCCGGGGGCCGGATGCGGCCCTCCGAGGTCATTTACCTGGCCCCCGCCCTCAGTTTTATAATATAATATATTGTATATACATATAATATTGATAATAATATTATAATGTAATACAATATAACACTAATAATAATACCATATAATAATATTAATTATATATTCTATATTACATATAATATTACTAATAATATTACAGTATAGTGGTATAGTTCAATATAGTAATATATAATGCTAATATTGTGCTATGCTAATACAGTAGAGTCTCACTTATCCAAGCTTAACGGGCCGGCAGAAGCTTGGATAAGCAAATATCTTGGATAATAAGGAGGGATTAAGGAAAAACTTATTAAACATCAAATTAGGTTATGATTTTACAAATTAAGCACCAAAACATCATGTTATACAACAAATTTGACAGAAAAAGTAGTTCAATACGCGGTAATGTTATGTTGTAGTTACTGTATTTACAAATTTAGCACCAAAATATCATGATATATTGAAAGCATTGACTTCAAAAATGGCTTGGATAATCCAGAAACTTGGATAAGCGAGGCTTGGATAAGTGAGACTCTACTGTAATATAATATATTGTATGTACATATAATTTGTAAGCCACTCTGAGTCCCCTTTGGGGTGAGAAGGGTGTGATACAAATGTAGTAAATAAATACAGTAAATAAATAAATACATTTTGGACTTGGGCTCACCCAAAGTCTGAAATGACTTGAAGGCACACAATAACAACAACAACAACAACAACAACAACAACAATAACAACAACAACCCTAATTAACTTGGCTATCTCATTGGCCAGAAGCAGGACCACACTTCCCATTGAAATCCTGATAAATGTATGTTGGTTAAAATTGTTTTTATTTTTAAATATTGTATTGTTCTTTCATTGTTCTTGTTCTTGTTGTTGTTTTTGCACTACAAATAAGACATATGCAGTGTGCATCGGAATTTGTTTGTATTTTTTTCAAATGATAATCCGGCCCCTCAGCAGTCTGAAGGATTGTGGACCGGCCCTCGGCTTAAAAAGTTTGAGGACCCCTGATCTACACTGACCATATAATGCAGTTCCAAACTGCATTATATGGCAATATAGATCCAGTCCAAATTATCCAATCCAAATATATAGATCCAGTATAGATCCAGTCCAAATCACCAACAGCCCTACTCAGCTCTTGTAGACTCAGCTCTTGTAGACTTGTAGACTCAGTGCCATGGCTTCTTTGATGACCCTGGGGGAAGCATGAGCGTGCATGGAGTGTGCAGCTTCCCTCCATTGAGTCTAATGACAACACGGGAAGCTTCCTGTGTGCTGTGGTGGCAGCATGCACCGGCTCCACCCTCCTTCACCCGTGGAGTCATACCAGCATCATCTGATGGGAGCCAGCTGGCTCTGTGGGTGACCTGGGCTAAAACAGTGCATGCTGCTGGATTTAGCCCCAGGTCATAAATGAATATCTCCATTGGAATGAGGTCTTCTACTTTTCCCACTGCCTTCTCCCTTATTAAGCATTATTGTTTTACTAGTGAGTCATGTCTTCTCATGTTTTATCCAAACTACAACATTCTCAATTTGATTTCCTTGAAGACCTATAATTTTTCTTTTTAGTGGTGTATAGTATCTGTAGAATTTTTCTCCAGCACCATGTTTCAAATGAGTTGACTTTCTTACTATCATCTTTCAACCCATACATAGAAAATGGAAATGTGATAGCCTGGACAATCATAATGTTAGTATTCAATGGTATATCTTTACTGTTCAGGATCGTGTATAGTAGTCTTGTGCATTTGTATAGAATCACTATCCGTTCCTGTTTGTTTCATTTGTAAGGCCTCATTTTCAATTTTGAGCACCTCTCCCAGAAATGGGCAGTTTTCTGAATTCGCTTTGTTGCCAAAGGTCTGAACAAAATGAATATTTTTGGCCCATTGGCGGAAAAATGGCAGCACCTGCCGGGGCCTACAGCCGAGTGCCCAGCGCTGAGCACTAAGTAAGAGGCGCTCTGCACTTGGCTGTAGGCCCTAGCAGGTGCTGGCGCTTTGGGCCTGCTCATCACACATGCACACTCCTTGGAAAGAGAGTGCATGTGTAGCAAGCAGGCCCAAAGTGCCTGCTCTGCTCTGCATTGAAAATCAGCCAACCAAATGGTTATCGTTCCAATTTTCCTTTCGTTTCACTGATATTTTCATTCCGGAGGGGGGTGTACTATTTCATGCCTTCCAAATAAACAAAACGGTACAAAAATACGAATTAAATGGATGAGGCAGTAACCAGGCCCATGATAAGTGTATAGTTCCTTTACAGTGGCCTTTCCAAGTCCTAGATTTATTCTGATTTCTTTACTGTGATCTTGATTCTGATTAATGACTGAACCAAAGTATGGGAAATCTCTTTCAATGTGTTCATCATGTACTCTAAAGTTAGGTAAAGCATCTGTGACCATTATCTTGATTTGCAAAGCTTTATAAAATAATTGCCTGATGGGCTTATTTTGATTCCCATATATTAGTTTTCACTGCATTTAGCTACATTCACACATCAGAGCTTTTGCTGCTTGCAAACTAGATGCAAACTGAGCCACATCACCTTTGTGTCACCTTGAAATATGTTAATGATGCTCAAACCCCACATATATAACATATATGACATTTGAAAAGTTTTTGAGAAAAAGCATGTTATATCTAAGGTCTTCCCTGTTCAGAAAAACATTTCACTTTCTGAGTTAGAATAGCCTTTGGGTCACTTGAAAGTTGTTAACTGCTGATGTGCGAAGAGCTTATTTTGCAATCAGTCACATTCCATACATTTGAAAGGGTAAGTGAATAAACAGAACATTTTGTTAATTTATTACTGTATCATTTGTACTTTGCTGACAATAATAAGTTTGTTTATTACATTTGAAGATGACACTAAATTAGAAGAACAGCTATTATCCTAGAAGTCAGTATCAAAATTCAAAATGACCTCAATAAATTGTAGAGTTGGCCAAAGACTAACAGAATGAAACTAACAGAATGATACTATACTAAGGGTGAGCTACTGTCCTAACTCCACTTGCCCTCCATCAGATATGGAAAGATTATAACTCTCTTACCTATGTAAGTGCAATACAGAGAGGTGGCATCACAATAATTCCAAATAAACCCACAATTGCAAAGGGAGAGATGAGCCATGTTAAAGTCTTTCTAAAAGCACAGACCTCTATTTTCCCAGTATGACAACTTGGACGCCTTTGCCTTTCCTCCAGATACCTTTACTATTTACTATTTTATGCTGTCATTCTGGTCTTGCTTTAATCATAATCATCATTTAAATCTTAATAGTGTATATATTCTGCACTACGCAGAAAGCTCTGTTTACTGGCCATTTTCAAAGGACAATAACAGATAAAAATGAATTGCCTGGACAACATAATGTTAAAAATGGTAATAATAAAGCCGAGAGCAAACAAATATACTATAGGGTAACATTAGGGAATTCAAAATATGGTGTTCAGAAATATTATCTCCCTGTAGATGGGTGAGTATGTTGAAAAGTAAACTGTGACAACAGGATATTTAGAAACCAGGTCTAGAATGCAAGCAGAAACCGCGGCTTGGACATTAATATTTCAGATCTGTGGTGTTGCTGAGTTAGGAGTTAGGAGTGGCCATTTGAAAGCACATTATAGTACTGTCATAGTGTAAAGTCTAAATATACAGATGATCCTACTGACCTGCTTTCTTATAATAACAGTTCTTTTCCCCCATTAAAAACAATCTGTATCGATTCTTTTATAGATTCATTGCTTCCTCTGCTTTTAGAGTCATAATTGTTTGGAAGACCTTTAAATTCAGATATACATGGCTTTACTTATCCATGGTTTCACTTATTCACTTGGGGCCTCCTTTACCAGCTGTATTCTCTTCTAGGTACCTCTGTCATTCTTCTTGTTGAAAATAATAGAGTCTGCTATTATCTGTGGTTTAACTTACCTATGCAAAATCCAGGAATGCATCCTCACAGATATGGGGGTTGTACCGTATATCCAAGTTCTTACTTTCTATTCTGTTCAGTTTATTGAAGATTTCTACTGAGGCAGCTCTCAAATTGCCATTTCATGCATAAAACACAAGTAAAGCAGAAATAACTATTTATGGACTAGAGTCCCTACTTCCTTTAGAAGTAGGAACATTTTCTTTTTGGTTATTCGTT
Source organism: Anolis carolinensis (assembly GCF_035594765.1). Lineage (NCBI taxonomy): Eukaryota > Metazoa > Chordata > Lepidosauria > Squamata > Anolidae > Anolis > Anolis carolinensis. Next base: position 54,914,633 of record NC_085845.1, read on the forward strand.
AATATTCATAGCTTTTCAAGAACCATAACTTGAATCTGCCTTTTATATTGGGGGATATCTGTCTCCCTTTAGCCCAAATACTAGCTTCCTCATAAGATCAAAGATAACAAAATGCAAAGAAAATGTTTTAAACATTAATAAATAGCAAGAGCACCCAGCATAATGAAGTGGTTTGAGTCTACACTGAGTCTACACTGTTGAATTGATGTAGAATCATAGAATCATAGAATCATAGAATAGTAGAATTGGAAGAGACCTCATGGGCCATCCAGTCCAACCCCCCGCTAAGAAGCAGGAAATCGCATTCAAAGGGTTACATCTACACTGCAGAAGTAATGTAGTTTGACACCACTTTAACTGCCATGGTACAACTGTAGTTTTACAAAGCCTTTAGTCTTCTCTGTCAAATAATGCTGGTGTCTCACCAAACTACAGCTCCCATGATTCCATAACATTGGGCCAAGGCAGTTCAAATAGTGTCAAACTGCATTAATTCTGCAGTGTAGATGTAACCCAGGTTTCTGGGAGATGAGAATTAAAATATCTGCTTAATTTAAGCAGAAATTATAATTTAAATTATACTCTCTTATTCTTACAAGGAAACAATGGCAAAACATATTTCTATAAATCTTGCCAAGACTGTCCTATGCCAGAAGCAATTTGCAGGCATGTAACAATTACAACAGCCATAAAATGTACTTGTGCTGCAGTTACCCACATATCTGATTTCCCCCAATAAGTCACTTTGGGACTAACTTCTTGGCAAACACGCATACCTTGTAGATTAAATGTGTTAAATTCATAACAATTTCTCCTATCATCCTATGTTATGCCATGTAATTGCTTGGATGAAAACCTTCATATTGTGATTCTGAATCAGTTACATCAGCATCCCCAGAATAATTGAGGAAAACTTTTGAATTTATTAAAATTTCTGTGAAAGTACGTAGGTGAAAGTTGGGTGTCAACAGTTGTTTTTGTTATGTTTTAAAATGTTTTGAAAAGTTTTCATTCAACATTTGGCTTTTAATATGACTATTTAGAGTTTTCTCCATTCTGTTGTTGTTGTTGTTGTTGTTTTTGTCTTCAAGAGTCTTCTGACTTATGGTAGCAAAATGTGACAAGCTTATCGCATGTCTTTCTTGGCAAAATTTGTGCAGAAAGGGGTTGCCTTTGCCTTTGTCTTTGACTTTAAAAGTATGACTTGCCCAAGGTAATCTAGCATGTTTCCATGGCTAAGTGGGAATTAAACCCCTAATCTCCAGTGTTCCAGTGCTTTAGGATTGTGCATTCAAGGTAAACCTTGACCCATTTCATGTCCCTGTTTTTGGTGGGAACCCAGATTTGTTTTTGGGAGCCTTCCACAATTGGGAAGGCAGATATCTGTTTTCACTCTAGGGTGCTGAAAGATCAGTTTTCTATTGGACCATTATTGTGTGTGGGGGGGCTTCCTAGGCTTCCCTTCCCACACTCTTTAAGGAGGCTTCTTCTAACTGCTGTTTCTTTCTACTCTAGAGGAGGTGCTCAGCTTCAGGCACTAGCATGTGCACGTGCTTTCTGGGCCTGCATGTCACACACACACACTCTTTCCAAGGAGAATGTGTGTGTGGCCTGCAGGCCCAGAAAGTGCATGCCTGCCAGTGCCTGCAGCAGAACACCTCCTCTGGAGTAGAACGAAGCAGCAGTTTTGGTTGGCCTGACTTTAACTAAAAACTATGACCTATGTCCCCTGTTAGTTTTGACTAAAACGGATCAATTGAATCAAACTGATTGATGGAATAATATGTATTGACTCACTGATCAACAGTTCATTCAATGTGTTTGCAGTTGGGTCTTAACAGTAGAGCTATGGCTTGTGTGACTTAGGGCCCTTCCACACAGCCATATAACTCAGAATATCAAGGCAGATAATCCACAATTTGAACTGGATTATCTGAGTCCACACTGCCATATAATTCAGTTCAGTGTGGATTTGATACAGCTGTGTGGAAGGGGCCATATATAAAACTCACAGAGAGAGTTGGGTGAGTAAATTTCACAAAATTAGGAAGATTTGCTAAGGATCTAGCTTAAAATATGCATAATGCATGCTATTTTTAAATTTGATTTTAAGTAGATTTATAAGATATGTTTGATATGGCCTGACTTCACAAACTATGCGGTGTATCTGAAAATCCCTTTTGGACACTTTGGAGGATATCCCATTTTTAAAATCTGGACAGTGTGTCGGTTAGCTGATTCAGAGTGGCCCTATGTTCTTTATGCAGACTGGAACTATTTCACAAGGTTCTAGCATCTAAAGGGATACACACTCATTTTCCAAAGCAGTTAATAATAATATTATAAAATTTTATTTCTAACCCGCCCTCTGTCCCCAAAGGGAATCAGTTAATTTTTAGAATAATTAATTGTGGTTAATGATTCTCCTGAATAACACTAAAGCACATCTAGCTGTTTTCTAGTATCAGTTTGAACTTTCTAAAGAAAGCTGCAAAATAAAAATAGTTTGCAAATCCAAGATATCGAATACTATAGCCTGAATTTTTTCAGACTATGGAATTTAATAGCATTTATATTTCTTGATTTGTCACTTACTTTTTTTCCACTGAGTTACATGGATTTAATAAATCTGGAGAGAAATGATTGATGCAGTGCATTTACTGTTGATTTCTATTGCTATAACACAGGATGACATTGACCTAAAATGGTTATTGAATTTCCTGTATATAAATCTTCTCAGATAGTGCTCAAGTTGGTGAATCAGTCACATTAATGGCATTTGACCAAGCAACCAGGTATATTGGTTGTTCCCACCCTTTAAAAAATGTATGCTAACTGGGTTATCTCTTATATCATAACAAAAAGCAAGTCAATACAAATATTTCAACAGATAAACAAAGTTATATATTGTGTAGATGAATGAGGTAGATAGCAATCATGCCACCGAAACTATTGGTCAATGGATATGATATTGCTATGTCGTACATTCAAAGTTGGAACAAACAACATATAACTTTCTACTAATTAGAGAAAATTGGAATAATCCATTACAGCCGAAAATTAAATGATCAAATTTGATCATTTGCTTCAAGTGGAAAATGGGTTGTACTGAATTATCACAATCAGACTTAGTAAGTATTACAGGTTGAGCATCCCTTATCTGGATTTAAGAAATCTGAAATGCTCCCTAATCAAAAAATGTCCACATAGATGGTTGAGGTTGTTAATTCTTTGCTTTCTGATTGTTCAGTGTAAATAAACTGTGTTTCATGCACAAAACAATTTTAAAAATATGTATATAACTTTATCCACAGGCTTGTGAATAAGGTGTGTATGAAAAATAAATGAATGTTTACATTTGGTTCCCATCTCCAAGATATTTCATTATGAACATCTGAAATCTGAAATCCAAAATACTTCTGGTCCCAAGCATTTTGAATAAGGGATATCCAACCCTTATTGAAAAAAAGTAGAATTTATCTATGGAGAGGTATATTTGTTGCCAACACACTTATTTAGAAAGTTCAGTACAATTTCTGAAAAATCAAAGTCATATTAATGTGTTTCAGTGCAAAAAAATAAAGAAAGGATGTAAAAAACGTAGTCCAAAACTAAGCAGTGTATTTATTTTAGCATTAACTTTCCTAGATTAAAATCCACTTTCTCAGACACACTGATATAATTTTAACCTCAGATATGGATGCAGTGACTTCACTGAAAGGATGAAGATGAGGATGAGTTGCATGCAGTACAGAAAAGGTTGATTATCATACCGAATCATGGCCATTCTAGCCTCTCTATAAGGTAATGCAAGATTCTGGTTGTTTTCTATGTTGTTAGTTGACTCCAAATTATTAAGGTGATAACATTCTGCTTTAAAGAGTGTACCTTCTTTTGGTGACAGTTTTCCTAAAGGAAATTATTTTGTGCAATAATACAACAGTTCAGGTTGTCATTGTTTACCTCTTATGTTTACCTCGTAAATGTTTGGAAGAGAAGAAAGAAAAAGGACCAGACTCATTGCCACTGATCTCAGCTTCCATTCATCTATTTTAAAGACTTTCTCAGTTTTATGTGTGTACAAATAATATATATCTTAAACATGTATCTTAAAGCTGATTTGTGTATAGAAAGCATGTTTACTATATAATTCACCTTGATGGCTTGGACAAGAGTAGGAGGGTGATTTGTCTCAAAATATTGTCACACTTTTCATTGTTTCAAAGTAGAGAGCTGTCATAACAAATTTTTAGAAACCTTTTATATCTCCCAATTGGCAGGAAATGGAGAAATCAACAGATGTCCTTTTAATCTAGGTTTCACAGTCTACCAGGTGTTAGTGACTTGAATTTTGGACCATAAGTAATTTGGATTCTATCCAAGAACTAGTGAATCAGTGGAGTGTCATTGGATAATGGGATGTGTTCCAAGTAATGTCACTTTGTTATTTTACTATTGTGATCCTATAGAAGTTGATTTCATTGAGATCTTTTTGTCAGCTGGTTTGAAATCATCATTGGAGGGCTTGTCTTAGAAATGTAGGTGGAATGGCACAGTGTTCTGTCCTAGCCCCAATGTTGGACTATATCTTTATGAATGTCTTGCACGATGGAATAAATGTCATGTTTATCAAATTTTAAAATGACAGCAAATTAGGAGAGATAGCTAATACTTCAGAAGACAGGTTCGGGATTCAAAATGACCATGACAGATATGAGAGAAGGGCCAAAGATATTAACATGAATTTTGAGAGGGATAAATGTAAGTTATTACATTAGGCAGGAAAAGTTAAATGTTAGCTGAGGGATATCTGATTTTGTAACAGTACATCTCAAAAGCATCTAGACAAGAAGCTAAAGATGAGTTAACAGGGTGATGCAGGGTGAAAAGTCAATGTCATGTTAAGCTGTTTCAACAGAAGGATAGTTTCCAGACCAAGAGAAGTAATACTACCACTCTCTTGTACTTTGTTCAAATATCACTAAGGACCTCATCAAATGGATGAGGTCCAGCACCATGATTCGCCAACTTCCACAGCAAATCATGGTGGCAGTGGAGTGGCAGCGGGGCAATGCAGTACCCTGGCTGCCAGCTGATGCTTCCCCATCCCATGTGGGGAAGCATCATCCCTGCTCCAAAGCCCTGTTGTTCCTTATGGAAGCCCCACCAGAAGTCGGCATACATCATTTGATAGGCAACATTGGGCTCCATTGATGAACCGGGACAGAAGTGTTCTATGATGCTTCAATTGCCCCATGAAGCAATTGATGGGGCCCTAAGAATATTTTGTCCAATTCTGGACACCATAGTTCAAGAGAGTATTGGCAAGATAGAACTGTCCAAAGAAGAATTGCCAAAATGTTGAAAATCCTGGAAACCAATTGCTATGAAACAGTTTAAGAAAATGGCTATGAAACCCTGGACAGGACAGGATTTGGGCTGAAGATTTTGCCAAATCCTCATTCCAGCCCTGTTGTGATAATCTGTCTATAATGCACATCATTAATTGCCTTTAATCTAGATTTGCCAGTGTAATATAATTAGTTAGGACCTTAATCCTTGGACAACTACAGCAGAAAATCTTTTTTATAACCTAACAGGTGGTCAGATTCAATACCATGGCTAACATTCTCCATTGTCCAGAGCAGATTGGGCAGTTAATGACTCAGCCTCTGGAATTTGATCATTCAGATGGAAAGAAGGAGGCAAATTGCCAGGAATTGGCAGTGTCTCATAACAATAGATTCTAAGGAACTGGGAGTTGCAGTGGGAAGGCATGATTATCCAGCAGGAAGTTGCAAGTCCTGAAGACCCCTTGCCACTATTCATTGTGTGAAAAAGAGATGAGAGATTGCATTACTTCTAGTGGATATTAAATAGGAGATGCCAACCTGATGTCTGGAGATAGTTATCTTTAGATTTTCCAGCCACTTCCTGGCAACTTCGTTGCTTTCAACCATCCTTCTTGATGACTAGCGCTGCAGTACTTTTCAGAGCTCATGTTTTCCTGATATTTCACTGGCTACAATTTATTCTCCCATTTGACTTCTTTGTTTTTTATTTTATCTGGATTACTGACATGCTAATAACTCCTGAATCAGCTGAAGACCACCTTATTGTTTCTCTCTTCATACTGCAGGAATACCCTGTGATTGACTATCTAATTCCTGGACACTTGCTGACTGGAGCATGGACAAAGAGTCTACAAAGAAGGAGGGTGGGATCAGGGAGGTTTGGACAGGTCCCGTCTGTCAGAAAAGACATGTTGAGGCAGTAAATCTTGTGAAACAATGGCAGCTTAGCAAGGAAAGGTGATTTTATAGCCAAGACTGGGTTATTGAGGTCAGTTGTGTTGATTTATAGCTGGCTGTATAAGAACTCATGCAATGTTCTTGCTTCACTGATGACAACAAGTCCAGCACTATTATCAGGACTTCTTGCTTAACATTTTTGTCTTTATTGAACTTCAGTTTTTGACCTTGGATTGATTTCTTCCACTCCCTTTTGGCTTTGGTGCTTAGCTGAATTGCCTGTTTGACAATTTCAGACTGTTGTTGGAATTTGCTTCAGCTGCATAGATAGAATTTGCCCACCAAAGAGCTTTAGCTGCCCTCAACAGACAGCAGGCACGTAGCTCCAGAATACTTCACAGGTGCAAATGGGGACAGATGCAAGGTTACCCTAATCTCTCAAGAGACCGTTGGTTTTGGTGATAACCAAGGAGCCAGTGTTTAACAATTTGCTTCTTCCTGGGAATATTTACCTGGGAAGACTCACTCTCTTTTTTTGAGATCCTTTTTCCATGCCATTTGGATAATATGACATTCTATCTCACAGCTAATCCAACCTCTGTATTGGACATCTTAGCCCCACACTCAAACCACCAATTTTTCCAGTAGGTAAGCTATACTGTATCTTAGTATCAATTCCTACCATTAGCCCAACCCCTTGTCATGAAAGAAGAAAGAATTTTTGAATACATTTTTTTATAATTATTTTTTTATTTTAAAAAAACAAGTTTTGTTGGGGAAACATGATTTGAAAGTTTGACTGATGAGCTCTTTGCAATTCAGGACCTTGCTCTGTGCAACATTCACACTTTGTGTAAAGAAAACAGCATTGTATATGCGAGAAATAGTGCTTTATGTGCACAAAATATTGCCTACAAGTAAAAAAGCAATATTCTTCACAGAAAGAATCCACACAGAAAATTCCACATGATAATTATTCACAGAATGAGCCTAGAACTGCAAAATAGTTTTTGAAAACAGCAATATTTAAAGATTTTCTTGCAGTGGGAAGAAAATTACAAAAAAAAATTACATCCTTGGAGAATGAAATTATTGAAGAATAACCATAGGGACATAAAAATGTTTCCTTGGAATTTTAAAACCTGTCTTTTTGGGGATACATGCAATTTGATAATTTTCTAATCTTTCCATCATACTGATTCAGCTTTAGCTATTTTGATACTCTCGTAATTATTACCCACTGCCCCTCCGCTTTTCTCATACTTTTCTGAAACTGTAACAACAGCAACAGTGGGCTGTCTCTTATTGACTTGACATCATATCTGCCAAAGACAATTATTATCTACACGATGCTACCTTGAGTAGACCTTGTGCACAACACATGTGGGATAGAGTCTTTTAAAAGCAATTAATATATCTAGTGAGGAAACAAACAGATACCCTTCTTTTCTTTAGGTTAATTGGAGCAATTGCCTTGTGAATTTATCCATTAGTTGAAGAAAGGAGAGATAAAGCCCAATTCTTATTTTCAGATCAATGTTGGGAAAAGTCCAAAATCAATAGTACTCCATACCTCTTGGACTGATTATTGGTTCTCAGTTGTTTCCTGTGAAAATCAGAAACAACTTTCTCATATTATTGGTTTCTATATTTTTCTGTACCATCATTGTTAGTTAATTCTCTGATAATGTTATTTCTTTTGCTACATATTGTAGCTAGCCCCATCAATTCCTCCATCCAAAATGTCATACAACCAGATCACCATAAAAAGAAAAGGTACATATGAATCTACCAGCTTCCTGATTTTGTGCTGTCATTCTGAACTGTTAGTTCCAATAGTCAGTGAATCTGTGCTGTTTCCATTCCAGATTCTGTCATGCAGCAGAAGAACCTTCTTGAAGGATGTTTTTCAGGGCTCCAGGCATAATGCAATGTAAGTCACTTATCTTCTTACTGGATCCCCATGGATCTCATGGGGTTTTCTTGAGATTTAGATATGCAAAAGTGGTTTACCTTTGACATCCTCTGTATATAACCCAAAGCACCTGCTAGTCAGTTGCCTAAATACCCTGAAGATACGAAATCCTAGCTGATCTTGCACGCAAATAATGTTCAGCTCTGTTACTACTTGGACAAGAGACTGCCAAGGAGCATCAAGTGCTGTAGACTATATTTAAGAGAAAGAAACTGGAAAAATGACATTTGAGCATTTTTTACTTAAGAAAACCCTAGGAAATTTATCAGGTTGCCATAAGTTGAAAAGCGTCCTTAAGACACACGCACACACCTACTATTCTCTAGCCATGTACCATCTTTATGCCTTTTAATCAGCTTTGTTAAAAACCTACTGTCACTAGTCCCCATATCTAGGACAGGAAGTGGTTGTCTGTGACCATAATATGCTTTTTGATTGTTTGATAATAAAATAAAATTATATTATATATTTTACTTACTGAGTTCCATATTTAATTGGTGGGGGAATATGGAACTACAAATAAATAACTTTCACTTGTTAATTTTTCAGTCCTTCTTTCCTTATCTCCAATCAGAGATAATAAACTATGTAAAGCCTGGGGGAGTTTTGCATGAAACAGCAACTCTTATTTACAGAATTATGATGTTTTATGTAGACAGAAACCTTGAAGTAGAAACTTCCATTTATTTTTGTAAAATATAACAGTTAACAATAATGGTGAATGTAAAAATTAATATATTTTATTGAAAAAACTATTAATATTGTTAGTGAAGTTAGTTTTATATTAGTGGTTAACAGTTTTCTGACCACTAAGGATTCACAAAACAATGAAGTTGTTTGTAATTCTTTCATTTATTTTTTCCAAGCCCTGACAAATGCATCTAGAGGGAATTGAATTGCAGAAGGCTGCTTTGAACTTTTAGTAAACACAACATCACAAATTTTAGACTCAAACCACTTTCAATGTCTTATTTAAAATACATATATTTGTTTTCTAGACCATTTAGGTAATGGGAACAAATGAAAACATTGGTGACGTATTAATGGTTCTGAAAGGAATATAAACAGCAGGTAAAATTTGACAATAATGACTGCTGAAGGCATTGTACTAAGAGTTTCTTCAACCAGAGGGCATTATGCTATATGGAGCTATTCCCAGAGAAATACGTAATTTGCTAGAAGGAGAAATATTCCTTTAAGGAAAGTGGTCCTTTGAGTATTACTTCAATTTAAACATGCACAGCACATCTGTTTCATCCTTTTGATATTCTCAAGCTACAAAAAGAGTCGATGAACCATTTGAATGAAAAAAATGAGTGAGTGAATACATATATAGAGAAAATAAATGTTAACTTAAAAATTTAAAAGTGCTTTAGGAATACAGTCTATATTACTGAGGTCTATAAACGCGATGTTTCATAAAATTATTCTTGTGCTTAGATTGGAATATATTCCAATTTTTTTTTATTCCGTGCTGTATTACTGTACACATTTGGCAGAGTAATGTGTGGGAGTGAAAAGCAGAAGGAAAAAAGAAAGTTACCTGATAAATTCTAATGAGTGGGATGTTAGAAGGCAGAAAAATAGGCAAAGATCAAGTAGGCCTTTCAAACTCAGATGTCCTTTCTTGCTATATGTCATGTCTGGAATGAAGTTTAATGTGACCGAGTGAATGACAGAGATGTCCAAAAAGTGTATACAGTAGACAACAAGGCATACAGAATAATGGGAACACAGCATATGTTATAGAATGAAAGAATAAATAGTGGAATACTAGTAGAGGAAAAGAAAAATGAGGTAAGCAAAGAAGGTTGCTTCAGAGGGGGCAGGCCACTTCGTTAATAAGAAAATAAAGAAATAGTTGAGATCATATATTGGGACCCCGTAGTGTAGTTTTGCATGTGTGCAGTTTTGGATTGATTGTGTTATGCAGTCAATAGCAGTCTTGCAAAAATAAATAAGGAATCCAATGCAAAACTGTATACAAGTACATGTTGACTCACACCGACTCATGCCTTCACAACTCATTTTCACCAAAATGTACGTGGGATACAATTTTTCTGTATTAGACAACACTGTCTAACTACTGTATATAGGTTGCCTGTCAGCTTATGGTGACTCTATGAATTTCTGATAGACAATGGACATTCAGAAATTTTTCTCCAGTTTTTTCCTCTGAAAAATTTATGAAAAAATACACTTCATAGATGCATGTGTATACTGTGTCCTGGGGAAACCCACAAAGCTACAGGCTGAATGTATGGGAATACTTCTGTGATAATATACAAAATCCCCTCATTGTTTTGTCTATAAAATCTTTTAAGAGTTTATGTTTATGAAACAGAATTGTCAAAATGGAAGAGAACACAAGGGCCAACTAGTCCAACTACCTGTCATATTAAAATAAACAACTGAAGCATTTCTGAAAGATGCCTGTCCAAACTTTGTTTAAAGGCCTCCTAAGGTGGTGAGTCAACCACTCTTTGATGGAATCCATACCAAAAATATCTTCCTAATGTTATTGCCAGTGGTTCTGGAATGACTTCTGCTAGTTCTTTCAATACTCTTGGATGTAGTTCAGTTGGCCCTGGAGACTTGTATTCATTTAGAATAGCCAGGTATTCCTGGACTATATTTTGGGTTGCATTTCCCTTACCTCTTCAGATTCATATTGGTCAGGTTAAAACACCAATTCTCATTTTGGGAGAAGACTAAAGCAAATAAGGTGTTGTGCAGCTCTGTCTTTTTCCTATCCCCTGTTAGCATTTCACCACTAACATTTCACCACATTTCACCACTATCATGCAGAGGCCCTACCATTTCATTTTCTTCCTTTTTCTACGGACATAACAAAAGAACCCCTTTTATTGGTTTTAATCTCTGACAAGCCTGAGCTCCTTTTGTGCTTTATCCTTACAAACATTTTCCCTACATATGTTGGTTATTTGTTTGAATTCCTCTTTGGTGATTTCCCCCTTTTCCATTTCTTGTGCATATCTAAGTTACTGAATCTTAAGTTACATCTAAATTAATGAATATTAAAAAAGAGTCTGGATGCCCAAGAAAATCAATTGGTATAAAGACTAGTTGCAAGGGGAATTGGTCAGATAGATCATTGTCCCTTCATATGATATTGAAGAGTTTAGCCATAGAAACACTAGTGTGAACCTGACAACTCCATTTAATTCTTGTCTAGTGTGTTACAACTGTCATTGATCATCCGTCTATATTCTGACTTTCCAAAGTAGCTCTTAATTTTTCTTGTACTGTTATTATTTGGACTAGATGTCCCTTGTGGTCTCTGATTCTATAGTCTAGGTTCCACTTTTCTTTATGGCTGCTAGATCAACATAGTCTTTTCTTCTTTCAATGTAGATGGCTCATTCAGGGAAAGGGTTAGTTCCTTGGCTGCTGTAGCATCTCAAAGGTTGCCCATTCTATGTATAGGAATAGGACTGAATCTTTCATTTGGCACTTCTTGAAAAGAGGCTAATATTTGTACTCTTGAGTTCAAGAGCCATACTAAATGTATCTAAATAACTTCTCTCAAATTTAATAATTGGAAACTTCTAAAATATTTGTGAAGAACTGTAGCTCAGTAATACAGAACGTGCTTCATATGCAGAATGTCCAAGTTCTCTATGTAGCGTTACAAAGGTACCCCATCTGGATTTCAAACTAAACATTAAGAGGAATACAACCTATGATTAAAATGTTCCCTTTCCCACAATGGGATTCCCGTAGAGGCATGTGCCTCAGAAAGCTGTCTTACAAATCAAGCTCACATGTATAGCAATCATCAGCACAGAAGCAAATGAATAGCTTCATATACTAATGGCAAGCATATTTTTCATTGTTTAGGGGAATCCACAGAAACTCAGAAAGACCATAAGGTATTTGTAAAGTGATCATATTTAGAAAGGATTGTATAGGGACTAATTATTTTGGCTTAGGATAGGGCTAGCAAAAGAAATTGGTGATAATTCAGTGTACTTTCATTTTGTCACAAATTGTACAAGGGAATTATCAATCAGCAGACGTTTGGTTTTTAAATAGTTCCTTGTAAAAAAAATGATTTGCCCGATTTACCGGGCAGAGATGTTGCAGCGGCAGGACATCCTCCTAGCCATCATGGTGCTGGAGGGGATTTCTTCTTCCCAGAAGCCCCCTTGGCGGCAGGAGTTTTTCCCACCAGCTGCATGACTGGCCAATCAGAGGCTCATGCTCACCCCTGATTGCAAGGCCGTCCGCCCTGGGCAAGCTTCAAGCAGCCTTAAAGGGCTGTGAAAGGCTGCACCTGGCAGTGCACCTTTCCTGTGTCCCAGCCCACCCACCCCCTTTTTTCATGTTATTCCAGTTTCATGGTTTCTATTGAGCATGATTCCTTCTCCACAACTTCATGGCGTGTGGCATGGGCCCTGGACCTGGCTTGCCTCTCCCCTCTCCATTGGAGGGAAGGTCTGGTCGTTCTCCAGGAGTGAAACAGTGCTGGGATTACAGCATTGTGCCGGTCAGTAACACCAGACCTCCTTGAGTGGTTAAGAGCTGCCCGATCCCCAGATCCAGGACCTATGCAGGGCTGCCAATCCTGATTCTCTTCTGTAAGCAATAAACAAGTTGTGGCCATTTGTTATCCCAAATAAGTATTTCTCTCATTTATGGGGTTTGCTGGTGGGAGGCTCTAGTCCCTCATGCCCATGCAATAAAGAAAGTGGCTTGATCTTATACCACATTTGTAGTTTGAAGAGCACAGAGATGTAATAACATTCAAGCAATTGTGTATTTCCTAAATACTGTTTCCTGCAGTTGGCAGAGGAAAGCACGATTATTTAGATGACCTATTCTTAGAGAGAGCAAGAGACAGATTGTTATAAGAAAACAAGGACATGAGAGAGAAACAAAGATGTGGATATAAAGATCAATAATATGTCTTCACTGATATCGTTAAAGAATGGGTTTGACTAATTGAATTAAACTGGGAATTACGTTTCCTGCAGTGAGAAGGTTTTCCTTATGCACTGATACCCCTCTTTCCATGTCTGTTTTTGACAGATCCTAGCTTATAAGAAATGTTTTGAACACTGCTGCTGATCTCATATTCAGAAGGATTACAAACCTCTTTCTCATGTGACTTGTTATGTAAAGGAGTAAAGCATGAAAAAAAATAGGTTATGGGACTATAGTTCTGTCTTGGCCATCTGTTCTGATCGGAGCCATTCAGTTGTCATTCAATTTGTGAAGTTACGATATCTACTTGTTTAGATTCCCACATATATGAAATCCTTCATGATCAGGATTGGTTTCTTTACCTCAGGCATCCACAGTAGTGCATAAACCACAGTAAAATAAGTTTGCCACATTCTATTGCTCCTTTAAAGTTCAGAAAAAATATGGAGCACATTTACTGCCTCGCTGACATAGGAGTCACTAATAACTACTCAATATCAGAGGTGACACAGTAATGCATAATGTGGAGCAGCAAGGGTGAGCTTAGTAGGAAATTGTGCTATTTTTTCAGAATAGAAATGTAGAGCTTTGGACCCTTTCTTCACAGGTTGTCCTTTCAGAGAGTACTGCAGGGTGCATGCTACAGTTAATGTGGTAAACAGATCGAAGACCCCTGAATAAGGAAGAGATGTGTGTGGAAGGAAAACCACAGCTACAGGGTATATTGCTTTGTTTTATTTTGCTAAATAAGAATAGCAGTATCCTAGCTGTATTATCCATTTGATTACATTTGCCTTATAAGCTATTTTTCCAGTGCTAACACACAATAATATATTAGGCAAAAATTCCATAAAGGTGTAAGATATTCTTTGCAGTATTTTTGCCTATGTTAAGACAGAACCCCTGCCCTCCTAACACACAGAGAACAAGGCTGTCAACATTAAGAGACAAGAGAGAGAAGTCTTGGAAACAGATGAGGTTTTTAAAAAGCTTGCTGAGAAGACTTGTAACTAACTACTGAGCCAGTGCTGAATCTAGCTGAGGAGAGTTCACCCATCACTACTTCACTCTTTGTAGGCTCACTAGCAATCTGTGTTCATGGTCAAACATTTTTTCAGTCACTTGACTGAAGGTTTTTGAAGCAGTGTGAGCACAGTGGTTTCTATCCAACCATGCCAGCATAGATTACTTGAATTCTACCAAGTTATCTGTAGTGTCATAAAACTGGGAAGGATGTTGAAAGAAGCCTGTTTTCTCATATAGCTGAAAGACTGGTTCCTGTGTCAATAAAATGATATGACTAAGAAGTAAAATTAAGCACAGTCCTTCACAGCTGACTGTACTGTATAAGCTCCTACTGCATTAAATATATTATAGCACCATACTTTTCCATCAAGGCATGTTAAGAGAGCTTCATTTTTTCCATATCCAATTTTCTTTGTAGCAAAACTGCAAGCAAAGCAAAAGAAAAAGTCTGCAGTTGAAAGAAATCAGATTATCTTCAATATGTAATGTGCCAAATGTTCAGAAATTGAACATTTTCCATGCAAAAGATGGGCTTTGGGAAATGAAAATATTCAACAACCTTCCCTTTTGGTTTCATATTCTGTTTCACATGCTGTATTTCACATGCTACATTGAGTGGGACAGCCGTATTTACTTATCTGTACTCCTTTTTTTAACCTAATCTTAAAATATCATAATTTATCATTCCACATTCCAAACTCTTTTTATGTGAATGTATATGTATATGTGTGTGTATATAATTCCACATCCCAAACTCTTTTGTGTGTGTGTGTGTGTGCGTGTGTGTTAGTAGCTTAATTACAGGAAAAAAAAATATACAGCACTGGCTTGGGCTCCTGGGGAAAAGGTAAAGTGGTGGCAGCAACACTGCTTGAAATAGGTTCTAGGTTGTCTCCTGTTCCATATTACATCACACAGGGGGAGGAGGAGAAGGTTGATACCTCTGCTATCCAGGCCTGTAGCGAGGGGGCGGTTTTAGGGGTTCAACCCCCCCCCCCGAAATTTTTCAGGTTATAAAAAAAACCTGGTTTACTCATGAATTTTAACTGGTTAACCAAATCCCCATGCTAAGTCTATGAGACGCAAAACATTAAGAGTCCCTCCAGGCACTATTTCAAACAGATATTGACAGGTTTGTAGCGGGGAGAGGTGTGTGCTAGGGGTTCAACCCCCCCCCCCCCGAAATTTTCAAAACCCCTCCCGAAATTTTTTTCTGGCTACGGCCCTGCTGCTATCACAGTCACTATGATGCACCACCAATAATCTATTTATAAGAGATGAATTGTTGCCTTCCTTGTATTCACTGCTACTGTTGCCCACACCTGGCAAAACACTGCCTAACTGAGAGAGGAGTCTTTCTCCTCATCTTTGCTGCTCCCTCCACCAATTCAACCACTAAATTAAGCAATAGTTTCTTGTAGGTAATAGGTATCATTCAAACTGGTGGTGCTGTGCTCCAGCTCAGCCCTGTATTATTTCCCAAGAGAAGTGATAATCTGGTGCATGAGCAGGAATCACAGGAAGAAGGGTGCAGGGATGGCAGTGGTAGTAGTAGATGCAGAGCCACAGTAGAACCAGCAACAGGGTAGCCAGCTCCTTTGACATCAGTCATTGCTCCTGGGGGAAGAAAAAAGATTGTGGACCTTGTATATATGTGTGAAATATTGGTGGATATGCTGTTCAGTTCATACTCGCAAATTGGCTATTATTTCATGATTATTTCCTCTAAATCAGGTGTGGGCAAACTTTGGCCCTCCAAGTGTTTTGGACTTCAACTCCCACAATTACTAACAGCCCACCAGTTGTTAGGAATCGTAAGAGTTGAAGTCCAAAACACTTGAAGGGTCGAAGTTTTCCCATGCCTGATCTAGATCAATTGTTCTCATCTTTTTTCAGCAGGGCCTGTCGGGCTTTTACCTGAGGCATCCAAACAATACCTCAGCTAAAAGTGAATTAATTCAGGTAAACCCTGTTTGTCCCAAATTAATTTGATACCCATTAGATCCAGGCCTTCCTGAAAGGCCCAGGTCTAATGGGGTATTGGGTCTGTGAGTACTCACCCATAGGTACTTTCAGGACTACCTGGAAATACCCAGGGGTGAGTCCCCATTTCCCATCTCACTTCTTCGGGCTTCCAACAATACCTTCTGTCAGAACACTGGCAGCAGAGCACCAATAACCATACACAGAGGCCAGTCTCTATCTAATATCTTTATTAAAGAAATATATAAAATCAATAAAAACAAGTGAAGAATATAGTTCAGAAGCAGACCTTTCAAATGAGGTCAAATATAGTCCAAAAATGTATTGTCCAATAAATGATATTAGAGTTCAAAGTTTTAATCCACTTGACCGAAACACACACCTTGCCAAGCAATAGTGTGGGGGAATAGCAGAGTCTTAGAGTCCAATGAAGCTTGACAACAAGGCTGGAAATAAACTTGATTCTTGACTAGATCCGTGACTGGAGACAAGGCAAAACATGAAGCATGAAGCAGGGTTCGTGGTAAAACCGCGAGGCAGGGCAAGGCTTGAAGCTTGATCCGGGAAGCAAGGAACTGGGATTACGAAGTCCACACACGGTCTCACTCCTGAAGCTGATCAATTGACTCCGCAAAGAATCCCTCTCGCCAAACACCTATATTGGGTCTCGTTTTCCCGCCAACAGAACTCTTTCCCTAGAGAACGAGAAGCGAAACCCAACTCTGTCCAGATGTGTGACTCCTTAGAATTTCCCAAGGGAAGCAGGCCTAATCAGCTTGATTTTTGGCAGCGATGCGTAAACTCCTCCGTTGGGCTTCTCTGACTCCCCTTTCTCTAGAATAAGATTCTTTTCTGGGAAACGGAGGGGAGTTCTGCCCAAGGCCTGTTTGGCTGAATTCTTGAGGGCAAACATCAACATCCTGCAGGTGAAGGGACTCCGGCTCTTGCTGAACCGGCGAAAACCCCATGTTTTCCTCTTCGTCTGCCACAATAGTACTAGGAACAGGACTACAAGGCCCATGAGTCCTCACACCTTCCAGCAATACCTTAATGGTGACCCGGTAAGTTATTTCTTTTTTAAGGGCTTTTTGTTGGGGTGGAGTGCTGGGTAGTCCCATGCCATCCAAGTAATTACCAGGATGGCATGAGGACACCCTCCCAAGGAAATACTGGGTTTTAGGGGGAGGAGTGGGGACAAAAACCCACACCAAAAATTCTACATCCCACAAACGTAGTTGCTCTCAATAATAAATATGCAGAGTAAAGAAAAACAAGAAAAAATATATCAAACAGGAAGCTTAATGGTATTAAAAAGAATTCAATGTGATGACCATGAATCTGGTCATTTATCCCCTCTTTCCATTATTTTTTGCATTTTATTTTGACCCAGTTGGCCAATTGAGGGACAAAATGTGATATACATAAATGGATGTTTGGACAGATTTAGATTTTATTATGCATGACACTTCCAGAAGTTACTGCAGGCATAGCTAAAACACATTAGTGTAGCCATCACTTCCAACCAAGTCCTTAAAATTCATTTATTTATGATAGCAAGAAAATAGTCTACAGGCTCTGGTTACAAAGAGATTCATTTTCAAGGTTAATAAGTCAAAGGCAGGTTTTCCAAACTGCTCTTCTCAGCTTTAACTGACATATTTTCTGAATGCATTTCTCTGCTCTCTTTTTATTTATTATTTAAGAGAGATGAGCGGAAGAGAGAAAAATATGCTTTCAAATGACATTAAAGAAAGAGGCAGAAAGCTTCTGCAAGGGAGCAAAATAGCAAAAGGGATCTGTTCCCAATGCTGAAGTAGCAGAAAATAATACTTCAGAATAAAATTTTAAATGTGAGAATTGTGGGCAATTACATTTCTCTGTGTTTCTATAGTCTCTTTAAAGCAGCAGTTGAAGTTCTAGGCAACATGTTCAGAAAGAGCTTCCTCTAGGAAACAGAGCAAGGAAGACTTATGGTGTCTCTTTAACATATTCAGCAGATGTGGCTCATTGTTCGATGTGCACAGTGGGATGAGCTTCCATTATAATGGCAATCCAAGCTAAATAAAATAACAGTAAAAAACGAAAACAGAGCCCATCAATTTTTTCTTGTTGCATTTTATCTTTTTTAAAGTAGTAGTCTGAATGTTGGATTGAGATACTGTACTCAGGTATATAAAATGACTCACAGTGTTGGCCACTTGCCTGTCCTTGCCGAGGTGACTTGAGCATCACACAAATGCCTATAGTCTCTGGACATGGATTATGAGGCAAAGCTAAAGTATGGAGCTTGCTAGCTACTGATTGGCAGGCTACACATTATTAGAAACATTTTAATAGCTTTGTTTCCTGTCTTAATGCTGGATATAACATGAATGTATGGGATCACACAGTACGACTGAAGAGGAGACAGCACTGACCTCAATTATCTGATTATGATCTAGCAGAGAATGAGATAAACCGGGGATTATCGCTTTCCTGGCAGGATGGAAGACATGAGGTATTGGGATCAAATTTCTCTGACGCAACCATGGGGATCTAGGTGGAAGTTTAATCCCCTTCCCTTTAAATAAATTATTATAGACATTTAGAAAAACCTGGAGATAATTGATTAAGGGTTAGACACATAGGACTTTACACCTGCCTTGTTGGTAGGAAAGTCATTATTCTCTTTAATGTACTACTTTGCTTTCTATAAATTATATGGCATGTATATTTCTTTATAATATATATATATATAATATATTCTGTTGTTGCAACAGCAAATACTGGGTAGTATTAGGAGTTTAGATCACAACGTGGCCCTAATATTTTTACACAGTATTGGATAAGTTATTTACTTACATCTTGTATGGAGATTGACCCTTGAGACATTGGTGGACTGCATTCTGAAATTTATTCCATATATTGGGCCAGGTAGATTAAGCTGATAGGAGTTAAAGTGGAACAACATTTGAAGGGTCACAAATTCTTGTGCACAAGGTGATCAATCTGTTTGTACCAGTGGCCAGTCAAATGCTTCTCAGTGAACAGGATTTCATTGATGAAAATTATATATGACTAATAAAATTCTCTTTGGCTGCATATGAGTGGATGCAAGGGAAAACAAGACAGAGTGGGTAATCACACACACCCAATCTAGAAGTCTATTTTGGTGGCACTTTAGTTGGTATTAGTAAATGCATTGCATAGCTATAAAGTTGGGTACACAGTAATAGGGATACCACATTCTTAAAATAAGCATCTTCCATTCATATCAACCACTTTCTCAAACATGTAAATGAATGGAGAAGACACAAAAGCAGTTGATGGAAATAGGTTGCCCATTTTTCAAAAGCCAAACTATACATTGCTTTCAAGATGTACTTAACACTTATATGTTACATAACAATTACATCTTTTCCCCTCATTGTTTTGAACAAAATAAATTATATATTCAATCAATCAATCAAAACTTTGTTTGCATCCCACCTCCTCTACCTGTGGGGACTCAAGGTGGTTAAAACATGAAATAATAAATAAAGCCAATGGGCAATATAAACAATCAATCATAAAATAAATTATAAAGTCAATAAAGCACAATTACACAAATCATATTAAAACAATAAAACAAGGTTGATATTATCTTTACTCAAGGTCTGAAACTGGATTGGCACTGCATGAACAAGTTTTCATAGAATCATAGAGTTGGAAGAGACCACAAGAGCCACCCAGTCCAACCCCCTGCCATGCAGGAAAACACAATCAAAGTACTCCTGGTATACAACCATCCATCCTCTGCCTAAAAATCTCTGGAGAAAGAGACCCCACTGTATTCCAGAACAGCATATTCCACCATCAAACAGCTGTAGCCATCAGGAAGTTCTTCCTAATGTTTAGATGGAATCTCTTTTCCTGCCATTTGAACCTATTACTCCATGTCCTAGTCTCCAAAGCAACAAAAAACAAACTTGTCCCCTACTTCAAATATTTCTTCACGGCTATCATATTGCCTCTCAGCCTTTCTTTCTCCAAACTAAATATACCCAGTTCCCTCAGATGGTCCTCATAGGGCTTGGCTTCCAGACCTTTGATCATTTTGTTGTTGAAGGTTTTCATGGCCGGGATCACAGGGTTGTTGTATGTTTTCCGGGCTGTATGGCCATGTTCTAGAAGTATTCTCTCCTGATGTTTCACCCACATCTATGGCAGGCATCCTCAGAGGTTGTGACCCTTCATTTTGGTGACCCTTTGCTAGACATGTTCCATCTTGTCAATAATCTCAAATTTTGAAGACCATCACATTGCTTTCTAGGGTTACAATCCATATTTTCCACACCCGTACTTATTTTTGAATAAAAGAAAAAAGGCAACTTACACCTTAATTTTTCAAATGCTGATATGTATACTGTGTGATTATTTGCAATTGCTTTTGCACCACACCTAGTATTATTAGCAACCATCCTGTTGCTAAGGGGATAAACTATTAATTCTGCCTGCCTCTTCATGTTTCCTGCAGCACTATGACTTCTTTGTGTTTCATTATTATGCATTTTCCCTATTCTTAAATAATTAATATTGATAATATGGCTGTTTGAATGGTTTTCCAAACTTTGCAGTCAATAGTTTTCCAAACTTTAGGGGGAAATGAAATTATATGTTCTGTGAATATAGTATACAACCTCCACTAAATTTGAAAGAAAAAATAGCTATTCAGGTAGGTGTAATCACTTTTTCATGACAAAAAGCCTCCATAAAGTGATTTGCAATATATCTAAGCTGCTATAAATGCACTTTTAAAAAACCCTTTAAACCCCATTTGAGTAACTGACTCCTTTCTGACTCCTTTCCAGTTCTGTGATGGGGATTTTCCAGTATATGAACAATTAGGTTAGAGAGTTTAGGAGATATGAGATTCTTCTACAGAGCAGAAAAGAAAAAGGGAAAGACAACAGAACTAGATCTCGTCTGAGAATGCTGGAAAGAATTTGCCATGCTGTGATTTGTCCTTGCAGTCTGCATATAGATTAGTGTAATAGTGATTACACTAATCTTGGAATTGGAATGAATATTCCCAGGATCTCCACCATATTTAAGGCTAGAATCCTGTTGGCTGTGCAAGTGTTTGCACTTTCTCAGAAGTAGCAGATGTGCAATCCCAAACATGCACAATTCCAAGCTCTCTGTTTCTGTCTTTCCAAGTGGGAGCTAATTGAAATATACAACAGATTTACTCAAAACCATGGAAGGCACTCACAAATTGACTGCCCTTCTGTAGGTTTCCGCAGCATAACTGCATTTTCCAGTATTTATTTTACACTAAAAGCATGTAGGTTCTTGACTCAAAAGTTTTATGTATACAGAACAAGGATGCCATCTTTTCCCCAGCAGGACTTGTGATAATTTTGCTCAGGATAATTCTAGAATTGCAAAAAGTCTTGAAAATGGTGCAGTTTGCAAAGACTATTTTTGGAATTGTGCCTTATTTTTTAAAGAAGAAGATTAGTGAAAAATTACAGTCAATCCACCACAATAGCTGGGGGTACGAGGACCCTGTGAAAGTGAAATTCCTTATGTCAATTTAATCTTTGATTACTTTATGAGTAATTAATTGTTCTGATGTCACATATTATATGTTGAAAGAGCTTGAGCTCTTTATTCTTCTTTTTCCCTTCTGAAGTTCTTTGTCACAGCATTTCAGATATGTCAAGAAATGTGTAGCTTGGATGCATTTGGAGAGTATTGTTTCATAAATGATTGGCCAAGAAAAATGCCATTCCCCTCTACTGAAGTCTTTTATAAGAGGTGGGGACTAACCTTTCAAGCTGTGAAGCATAAATGAGTTACTGTATTTTGTTCCTCTCCTCAGCAATGCATATAGCAGCCAGGAGGCATTTTAGAAAGACAGGCCTGCTGGAGGTATAGATGAGGAAAGAAATGCATTCTTAATGATGTTTACTCAGAAATGTCTGGGAAATGTGACTTTAATTTGATTTTTAATATTAGAAACTGTTAACATTTTTTTTCTATTTGATACTTTGTGTTGCACCAGGGTGGGTATTATTGATTCCAAATTAAATACACCAAGCTGAAATGTAGCTTTTTTTTTTCTTTTGGCACTGCATGACAATATTAAGCGGATGGCCAGAGGAGTCACTTGAATTAAATCTAATCTATTTGGTTTCAAAGTCAGTAGTGGCATCTAGTGGGGATACAGAAGAATGAAAGCAAAATCTCCAAATAAAAACTGGTTGTAATGCTACATGCAATCAGATCGGGGTTTTGCATGGGAATGTGTAGTTTTGCGGGAACACAAATCAAAAGTTGTGTTCAGCAGATTTAATTCTTCTCATATAAAAACCTTCCCCAAATAGGCATATATTGGGTCAAATATTTCATTTTGAGCATTACACATAGCAAAATAGTGACAGTGGATATCTCCATCACTCTTCTAGTTCAAGCTACATGTTGACTGAAACAAAAGACTCATTCTCCAAAATTTCTTAAAAATGCTGGCAGGTGTACACCAGCAGGTTCCTTCAACACTCTGAGCTGCAGTTCATTAAAGTAACTTCTTCTAAAGAAAGAATAAAAGAATATTGACTTTAAATAGTGTTTTATCCAGCTTACTTTTGTATTGATTGAATTAGCTGTGCAAGTTACCCTTCTCCCACTATAATAAATATGCATCTTTACAGTAGGAGGCTGTTATTTACCATCAATGATAAATAGAAGCATAGATTTACAGTAACCCAGCTGTGAGATGGATCAGATCATACTCACTCCAAGCAAGCCAAAAGGATTTCATTTTCCCACATTTTTTAAAAAAGTTTTTCAAAAGTAGCCTGGATACATCGATATCTAGAGCATTCTTAGTGGCAGAGCCACAGTTATGAACCTATCTCCTAAAACTGGCTAAAATAGCCTCTTTTTATTTTTCTGTAGGTGGGCAGTTTTTCTTACCTTTTTTTCTACCAGATCTTTTAAAAATCTTAGTCCTAACAAAGTCTACCCTCTGTGCAACTTTTGAAATAGATTGTCAAAAGGGTTTTTTTAAAAAAAATTTAAAAATGTATTTAAAATACATTGTAGTGTTCATTACTTTTATCTCCTTTTGGAGGAAGAAAAGCTTTCAGGGCTACAAGGTTGGTTTATATAATAAATAAAGGAGAATGTGTAAATAACTGTCATGCCCCCATAAAGACTCATACTATTTTCTTCATAAAGTCTCAGTTATCCCTTTAGTTTCAGTGGCTGACGCTGGATGAGAGACTCTCCCCGGGGCACCCAGAAGACTGGGCAACTTAGAAGGCGCTGAACAGACTGTGCTCTGACACCATGAGATGCAGAGCTAATCTTAAGAAATCTTAAGAAATCAGGCTACAAAGTGGAGTCCATGACATGTGAGTGTGGAGAAGAGCAAACCACAGACCACCTATTACAATACAGTCTGAGCCCTGCCACATGCACAATGGAGGACTCCAAGTGGCCAGCAACTGGTCAAAGGACATTTAGTATAATGCCAAGTTTTTAACTTAATGTTTTCAAATACATTACAACTTGTACCCTCGGTTCACTTCTAACATGATAAATAAATAAATCCATTTAGTTAGGATGGGTTTAGTTCCTCTTGTATAGTTTTTTTATGGGAAGGAACCTTAGTTAGACTTGGTCTCTTTAAGAAACCCCATAGAGGAGGAGTCTCACAGCCCTTTTATTACCCAGTAATCCTCTCTGCTGTTAGTTATTTTATGGTGCCAAAGTGTTCTAGGAAGCTTAAATATCTCTTATGCCCAAGGTTTTAAGAATAAGAATATATAAGATGTTATACAGACAACAAATCCAGATAGAGGACACTGAAGAAAGCCAGAAAAGTGGATCTTCTTGGAAGTAGTCAAGAAGAAACCAGATAAGCTTTAAGCTTCAATTTGTTACAGCTTTTCAAGCATTTTGTTAGTTAGACTCTGGGAGGAGTTGGGGTTCTGATTCTTCGACATAATTAAATTCCCTTTGTTATCTGATACACCTTTGCATGTGAGTTTCCTACTCTGTTCTGGCTGAGTACGTGGCACCTAGAAAAGTTTACTTGGGGAACAGAACAAGTAACACTGTCTCTGTCACAGCTACAAAACTATAAAAAAAAAACATTTTTCACGCTAAAAGAACCCAAAGACTGTGCACTTCATATTGATTAATTCAGACCCTGAAATGTCACACAGATTCACTATATGTTATTGAGTCACTGGACTACTCTGTAGTCCACAATGGGTTCTTCAGAAACAATATATATTTTCAATAATATTAAAGCATCAGAAGGTTTTAGGTTTAGTACAAATAATTTCAGCTGCTTTGATGACTAAGCTATGAAATCTTCATTTTTTGGCTTTCCACAGTTTGGACAACCCAGGTCTTGTTATCAAAACCATCGGCCATGAAAAAATCTCAGTAGCCAAGTCCAGAGTGACCTTTCTCCCAGAAATCACCACAGAAAAAACTCCGTCACCCTTTCAGGAAATAGGCATAAGGAGAAAAATCCACAACAATGACAGAAAATTTATCTCAGCAAATCAGGCCGCAGATCCTACCCTTCCACAATTTGGACCAATCAACATTCAGAACAGCACCATTTCAAACTGCTGTCAAGGTCCTATAAATATTTCTGTATGTTTGCATATGACAGGCTCTGGAGTGCAGACTCTGATGACTTCCACATTGGTCAAGATGAAATAAACACCTCTGATTTTACATTCAACCCATCTGTCTTTCATTTGATTCTTTGGGAGCTGGCACACTGGGCCAGAACCTATGGTTCTTGTGGTATTTGGAATCACTCAACATCATGACTAAGACCCCATCTACACTGCATTGAATTGTGTAATGTGAGTCTATGCTGGCCATATAATACATTCCTCTGTATTATATGGCAGTGTAGATGGGGCCTAAATAATTCATCTTGCTTAATGATGAGGCCAGCTGTTGGCCAACATATGCACCACATGCATATACAGAATGAGGGGAAATATCTAGCTGCCTGTCAGCATTTAAGTGGCTGAATGACAAAATATTTGTTTTGTATTTTTATTTTTTAAGGTGTAAGATCTACTTAAGGAAGAAAATTAGTATGTATAAATGCATTAGAGGAAGAGATGTCCACAATCTGTATTCAGTTATCCAGGAGTAAGCTGCTTTAAATCTCAAAAGCTGCCTGTTTGAGATTTTTCCGTTTTGTGGATAGAATATGATCACAGGTACAATGGCAAATAGTGTTCCAGAAGATGCTTGAAGGCCACCTGCCTGTGAGTTCTTCCAGACCTAGACTCTGGTCACCTGTCTGGTCAATTTCCACCCGGCCTATGAAGGTGGGACCTGACTACAAAGGATGCTGCAAGTGCCTACCTTGCATAGAGATGAGGAATTCTGTAAAGATTGCAAATGAGACAATATTTGACTTTTTGAGAAAATGTATTTTTGTTGCTATTTGATTTCTCCTTTTTTTATACTCCTTGCCTTCTCTTGTGTAGCTGCTACAGTGACTTATTACTTGACTACTTAGTTTGAGTCCTTATTTTATCACTGCAAGATGTTTTGTTTTCTGAGTTACTCTTTAAATCTTGAGTGATATATGTTGTTGAATTATTTGGCAGTGCTGTTGCTTTGTATTCTATACATTCATCCTATTGTAAAACACTCTGAGCATGAGTTTCCCCAGAAAAGGGACATATTGATCAACACTTCAAAAAAGCCCAGTTGTCTAATTTTAGATGCCTCAAACGAAATTGTAACTATTGTAGAGTCATCTTCCTGGGAAAAGTTGTACCTGTCAAACAGGATAGCTTTTTAAGTGGGAAATTAGTGAGCTGTGTTAGTGGTAGGGAAGACATTCATCACCATTGGTATGAATAAAGATTTGGGGGAATTAAAATGTGGTGTCTTAGGTTCCATCTACACTGACCATTTAAGGGAGTTCAAAGTTAGCTTCAAACTGCTAGACTGCAAACTCCCATAAAAGCATGAAAATCAAGGCCCTTGATGCACATCAGTGCTCTGTGGTTTATGGAACCACCACCAGGGCTCAAACTGGTTCAAGGTTTTCTATGTAATCATCTTCCCACAGTGAATCCACATTGTTCAATACGAGTTTGAACCCTCATTACATGGTCAGTGTACATGTGGGGGCCCAGAGGGAATAAAAAAAATCTGGTGTCAGAAAATGTTAGGGAAGACAGTAAGGAGTGAGAATGCCTGAATGAGCACTGTAGAAGTTGGGAAGAGAAAGACCAGTGAGAAAGAAGATAGATTTGATTGGGGAAGAAGAAAAGAGAAAAATAATTGGAGGGTTTCTAAAGCAGATGACACTGGTATACGATAACTATGAACTGAAGTGGGGAAAGAAAATGAGTGAAGGGAGGAAGAAAGTTAATACTAGGGTTTTATAAGAGTGTGCCTTGACAGGTCAGTTACCTCAATGATGATCCGGAGTGGCCTATTCCGGATCAGCATCAATAGTAGCTACACTGACTGCCCCCAAACCAGCCCAGTGGCTACATGGAGGCTAAATGGATAAGTGATGCCAAAATCAGTTTGGTGTCGCTAACCCTCTACCCCTATCTTACACACCTGTAGCATACCTTAGTGGTGCCTCTGCTAAGTTGATTACATGGGCTGAAAGTACCTGTGTGAAAGCTGCTGAGTATCCAGCAACTTCAGGTAATGTGGATAAAAGATATTATGTAAAATGACCACAGAAGTGATCCAGTGCCCCTGCACCATAAACAACAAATGAAGACACACTCTAGAACACTGGTTCTCAACCTGAGGGTCCCCAGGTGTTTTGGGCTACTACTCCTAGAAATTCCAGACAATTTACCAACTGTTAGGATTTCTGGGAGTTGAAGGCCAAAATATTTGGGCACCCACAGGTTGAGAACCACTGCTCTAGAATCCTCACCAAAGAAATGAAATATATGTATGACATCTTTCACTAAGACTTGCTGTCCTATAGTTTGCATAATGCACAACTTATCCTGTGTTAAGGCTTGCTACCACTATTCTGCAACAACAACAAGAATTTTATTTCTTGCCTGCCCCTCCTGGCAGCTTACAACAGAAAAAAAGACAAAAAAAACATATTTCTACAAAAGATATATATTAAAATACACAGAACAATGATTAAAATATAGTGGACACAAGACACAAGTTTATAATTCATGGTTAAAACCTATTTCTAAAATATACCCCTACCCCTTTCCCATCTTGCGTCCATTCTGTGGCTTTCAAAATACAGAAAATCTTTCTAGCTTTGTGTTTATTTTGGATTGAATTTTTAAAACTGACTGAAGTACATATCCACTGTGACAAAAGCTCATTTGTATGCATTTGCATAATGTATTAATTTTTCCATGCTTACTTCAGGTATGCAGATATTATTCAGTGTATTTTTATATACCTAACAGGTGCTGTGTTTTTCTTAGGTGCCAAAAACATTGGAGAAAGGGAAATAATTGTGGTTTCTATAAACCTAAATCATCCTGATTATCAAAATACTGCCCTTTCATAACATTCTGCTAATTAGAAAAGAATAAGCTTCTTCTTCTAAAACGCAAAATGAGCTCCTAACGCTGCATATTTTACAAAACCAGGTTAAATCTCCAGACATGAAGAAATATATATATTTCTTCTGCCATTTTCAACCATGTATCAGAAACTCACATATATATAACTGTCCCTCTTGATAGAATGATTGCTTATTAAATGTTCAGATGACACCAACTTAGGAGTGGTAGACAATACTCCTAAAGACAAGATCACAATTCAAAACAATTTTGACAGATTGGAAAAAGTAAGAAAGCTAACTGGCCAAAATTAACAATATGAGTTTATGTGATGGATAAATATGATATATATGGTTTGAATGAAATCAAATGAAAGAAGTATGACACAATTCTAAGGATCAAGGCCTGTAAAACAACTGAATTGCTGATATTGATGACCAGAGACAAGTGATTAGCTGATGAACTCTTGTTTTATCACTTACTATCAGGAGGTTCTTCCTAATACAGACCTTCTCAAACTGCAGCCCTCCAGCTGTTTGGGACTTCAACTCCCAGAATTCCTAATCATTGACCAATATGGCTAGGGCTTCTGGGAGTTGGAGGCCAAAACAACTTGGGGGCTGCAGTTTGAGGATGTCTGTATTAGGAAGAACCTCCTGACAGTAAGTGTCTCATCACACTAGAACATGGATCCACTTTAAATCTGGTTGCTGCCTCCTGCAGAATTCTGGGGAGTGTAGTTTAGGGAGGCCCAGGACCTCTTTGACTGAGAAGTTTAAAGACCCATCCCTAAACTACAAACTCCAGAAATCTGGAGGCAGCAACCAAATTTAAAGTGAATCCATGCTCTAGTGTGTTAAGGTCCTAAGAGTTGTTTGGCAGGGGAATAGACTACCTTGGAGAGTAGTGGATTGTCCTTCTTTAAAGGTCTTTAAACAAGGGTTGGAATCAGCATGACAGGGGATTGTACTAGACAGATCTCTTCCAACGCTATGATTCATGAATGTGCCCCAAAATAGCCTACAGTGAGTATGATACAAGGTTTGGTACAAGGCAGATGGGTTTCAGAGTCCAGGGATGTATCTATGCTGTAGAATTATTGCAGTTTGATGTCATTCCAACTGCCATGGGTCAACATGGTAGAATTCTGTAATTTGTAGTTTGGTGAGGTACCTACTTAACAGTGGGATATGCTGCCTCAGAATGTGGTGGAGTTTCCTTCTCTGGAGGTTTTATGAGTCTAATGCAAGCCAACACATTTTACTATCTTTGTTTGCCTCTTTACTATAAAACCACTTACTGTTGAGACAATGCTATAATTTTTCAGCTAGAGGACTGCAATGCTTCATTTACCATAGATCACTAGTAGTTACATCATTTACAGTTACAACAGTTTATCTTACTGCCCTGATGTGCCTCAGTTTTCAGAATCAAACAAATTCTTAGAGAGGGCTGAAACTTCCATCAGTTTAAATTCAGAACATTCCTAACACTTGCAGTGTACCACATGGTGGCAGCACAAGAACAGAAAGAGACAAAACCAAAGCTCCACCTCTGTGTTTCTCAGGTAGATTCTGAGCTAAAATAACAAAAGCGATACCATTAAAACTAAGAAACATATACACTTACATAAAAAATTCAAAATAATAATGCTTGCTGCACACATATAAATCAAAGCATGAAAAATGTCCAACAAAGCAAACTTACATCTGTTTATTGGAAACATCTATTTCTTTTTTATTGACTATTCTAAAGCCTTTGACTGTGTGGATCATAATAAATTGTGGCAAGTTTTTGATGGTTATTTTTTTTATTATTTCGTGTCAAAAGCATTGCATAACAAATACATTTTAAAATGATGAAAAAAAAAAAGGAAATCACAAGCAACTAAATAGTTTTAGACCAAAAACGGGCAACAGCAACCGCATTGTCCGTAGCTTTAAACAACTCCTCCTCTGTACATGAGGCAGGACATTGTGGGCAAGCATACATATGCAGAGTTGTTTGTTCTGCTCCACAGTCACACAAGGTGGAGGATTTCTCCAGGTAGTGCCACCTTGCCAAGTTGTCTTTAGATCTGCCCACTCCGCTTCTGAGTCTGTTCAGGGACTTCCAAGTTGCCCATTCTTGGTTTGCCCCTGGAGGAAGACCCTCATGGGGGGCCATCCAGTTAGAATTGCCAGGTTTAGCTGCCCAGAGGGACACCCTTGCTGTTGCTGGAGGAACATCAAGAGGAGTGGTGGTTCTCATGAAGCCCTTCCTTGATTTGAGTCTTGTGGGAGGAGGCTGATAGTCATGCAGTGGGTGGCTTTCACAGTGTTCAACCTTATTTCTCTCACCGTTAGCAGCAACTTCCCGTCGCACATCAGGAGGGGCAATGCCAGCTAACTTGTAGAGTTTTTGATGGTATGAGGATACCAAGTCACCTTGTCAGTCTCCTAAGGAATCTGTATAACAACCAAGTAGCAACAGTAAGAACAGACCACGGAAAAACAGACTGGTTCAAGATTGGGAAAGGAGTGCACCAAGGATGGATACTCTCCCCCTACCTATTCAACTTGTATGCAGAATCCAAGGCCGGAGTTAAAATTGCTGGAAGAAACATTAACAACCTCAGATATGTAGATGATACCACTTTGATGGCTGAAAGAGAGGAGGAGTTGAGGAGCTTTATTACCAAGGTGAAAGAAGAAAGTGCAAAGCTGGGTTGCAGTTAAACATAAAAAATCTAGATTATGGCAACTACACTGATTGATATCTGTCAAATAGAGGAAGAAAACATGGAGGCAGTGACAGACTTTATACTTCTAGATGCAAAGATTATTGCAGATACAGACTGCAGCCAGGAAATCAGAAGATGTTTACTTCTTGGGAGGAGAGCAATGATCAATCTTGATAAAATAGTGAAGAGTAGAGACATCGCACTGGCAACTAAGGTCCATATAGTTAAAGCAATGATATTCCCCGAAGTAGCCTATGCATGGGAGAGCTGGACCATAAGGAAGGCTGAGTGAAGGAAGAGAGACGCTTTTGAACTGTGGTGTTGGAGGAAAATTCTGAGAGGGCCTTGGACCACAAGAAGATCCAACCAGTCCATCCTCCAGGAAATAATGCCGAACTGCTCACTGGAGGGAAGGCTATTAGAGGCCAAAATGAAGTACTTTGGCCACATAATGAGAAAACAGGAAAGCTTGGAAAAGATAATGATGCTGGGGGAAATGGAAGGAAAAAGGAAGAGGGGCCAACCAAGGGCAAGATGGATGGATGGTATTCTTGAAGTGACTGGCTTGACCTTGAACAAGCTGGGGTTGGTGACGGCCGACAGGGACCTCTGGCATGGGCTGTTCCATGGTCATTAAGAGTAGGAAGTGACTGAATGAATGAACAACAACATGGCAATGTAAGTCCAGATAAAATTGCAACTTCAGTTGGAGTATTTATGTACTTTGTCATCATGAGTGATCATTGTGCTTCATCTGTGTTCTCAGAAAGAACTTTAGATTAATCTAAAAGAGAAAATGATGGATTCTCTAATCCATGAAGCAGGCTTTGAGAGTTTAAGTCTTAAAAGTCTAATTTTCAGACTGAATATTAAACCATGTTTTTTATGCTAAATATGGATTGCTATCTCTTTTCACTAGCAGACTTCTTTATCTTTAAAATTTACATGAAAAATGTTGGAAAAGAACCTGTATAATATATAGGTGGACTTCTTAAATATGGTAGTTGGTATGATGGATAAGAGCTTTATTCACGTCCCTTTTCATAAAACCTTTCAGAATTATTTCTCCCCCTGCCCCCCTCCCCCAATACAATTAAAGGGAAGAAATCTAGACTGTTCTTAAAAATGTGGAGGAAGGAAAAATACAAATCTTTCAATATGTATAATTTATTGCTGCATGAATATGTAAAAAGGGTGCCTTAAGGCCGGAGTGGAAGGCTCACATCCCTCCAGATGTTATTGGATTATTATTGCAATAATTTTTCTCTATTATCCCTGCTAGCTGGAATTTTTTTGGGAATAGAAAGAAACTCAAGAACATAATATTTCCCAGTGTCAGGCTCACTTCAAAGGACCAGTCTGAACGCAGATCAAAGATAGCTGCTCTCAAATCCAATCTTTATTGAAGAATACATGACTTTGGAAAAGTCGAGAATGACCTAATGTTTACATACATTCAATTTTATCACTTCTGATGCAACGTAATAGCACACGCAAATATCATCATCAAACCCCACCCTCCGGATCACATTACTACCATTCCCACACACTACATCAATTATAATTGTTTATACTTTCAACCCTGAGTTCCCAGGCTCATTTTATCTTCTCCCGCCAGGTGCTTGCAGGGTTGTTTTATGTTATGAAGCCAGATTCAGGGCTTGGAAATCCAGCCCTGGGATTTGGCTCCATGACATGGCGCCCTCGTTTTCTTCATCCTCCTCTTCGGTTCTTTTTTCATAATAGTCCTGAAACAAATCAAACAACAACTCTATGTGTCCATTTTGTCCAAAGTCCCCATATACTTTTTCAGTAAGCTGCGATGGAATACTGGGTGTATTTTCCCTAAACTTTTTGGCAATGCCAACTGAAAAGTTACTTCATTGATAACACCCTGTATTCTGAATGGTCCAATATATTTGGGGCCCAATTTTCTCGAAGGTAGCCCCAATTTGATGTTTTGGGTACTTAACCACACTAGATCTCCTTTATCCAATTTATCACCTTCCACCCTCTTTCTGTCTGCGAACGCTTTATACTTTTTGTGTGCTTCCTTTAAGGATGCAGTCACTTGACTCCAGCATTCTAGCATTTGTGTTTTCCATTTCCCTGCCTCTGTTTCCTCATTCTCTGTCCATCTTGGTAACTGGGGCAAAGGCTGTATTTCATACCCGTAAACCACTTCAAAGGGGGTTTTATTTGTTGCTGAATGTATAGTCGAATTAAAAGCTAGTTCTGCAAAAGCCAACCACTTAGACCAGTCATTTTGTCTCATGTTAGAGTACATTCGAAGGAACTGCCCAAGTGTCTGCTGAGTACGTTCTACTGCCCCGTTTGTCATGGGGTGAAAAGCAGAACTTAGACTCCTTTCTGCTCCTAGCATTTCCAAGAATTTTTCCCAAAATTTTGCTGTGAATTGTACTCCTCTGTCACTGACCACTCTACTGGGACATCCATGCAGTTTGTAAATATGGTTTATGTACAATTCAGCTAGTTTCTCGGCCGATGGTAGTTTCGTCAGTGCTATAAAGTGGGCCTGTTTAGAAAACAGGTCTAAGACTGTCCAAATATAACGATGTCCTTTGCTAACCGGCAGTTCCCCCACAAAGTCCATAGCTACACATTCCCAAGGTCTGGTAGGTTCCGCTACTGTTTGTAATAATCCCATAGGCTTCCCTCCTCTCGATTTATTTCTGGCACAATCATCACATTGAACAACATGATTCTTTATGTCCTTCCTCATTCCTGGCCACCAACAATGTTTTGCTATTGCCTTCGTTGTTTTTGTAATTCCTGTATGACCAGCGCTCTGGTTATTGTGAAAACGATGCAAAATCTTAATCCTTAATATTGCTGGGATATACAGTTTCTTGTTAACAAACCAAAATCCCCCCTTCTGCTCCCCCTTTTCTGCGTTGGATGTGATCCACTGATCTCCTTCATAAGACTGTTTCAGTTCGTTTCCCCAATTATCTTCCCCGTCGAGTTCAACAATAGCCGTGTTCTCCTTTTGGGTTTGCGCTCTTGTCCTGACAGCTAAGCCCCATTGTTTATCAGAGAATATTGTCCCCTCTTTTGCTGTGGTTATGCCTTCGTGTTGAGGCATGCGTGAAAAAGCATCTGCCAAGACATTCTGCTTCCCTTGAAAAAATTTTAATTGGAAATCGAACCTGCTGAAGTATTGCGCCCATCTAATTTGTTTGGGGGACAATTTTCGAGGAGACTTTAAATACTGGAGATTCTTATGGTCAGACCAAATTTCAAATGGGATACCGCTTCCTTCGAGGAAGTGTCGCCAGCATTCTAAGGCTTTTAATATGGCTAATGCCTCTTTTTCCCATATTGGCCAACATTTTTCAGTTTCGCTGAACTTCCGGGACAAATATCCACAGGGTTTTAAGTTCCCATTTTGATCTTTTTGCAATAGTACTGCCCCGTACGCACAGTCCGAGGCATCGCAATGGATTATGAAAGGGCTTCTGATATCTGGATGTTTTAGGATGGGTCCTTCTGTGAAGCATTCTTTTAGGGTTTCAAATGCCTTTTGGCATTCTGGCGTCCAACTCAGTTTGGCGCCAGGAGCTTTTACTTTTGCTGTCTCCCCTTTCCCTTTTGTTTTTAAAAGTTCAGTAAGGGGTGCGGTTATTTGCGCGAAGCCTTTTATGAAGGATCTATAAAAATTTGCAAACCCCAGAAATGATTGCAATTGCCTCCTTGTTTGAGGTACTCCCCATTCTTTTACATCTGATACTTTAGCTGGGTCCATAGCTAACCCTTCTGGAGATATCCGATACCCCAGAAAGTCAATTTGAGTTTTATTAAATTCACATTTGGACAGTTTTGCGTACAGCTTTGCTTCTCTTAGTCTCTGCAACACTTCCCGGACCAATTTCACGTGCTTTTCCTTATCTTCACTCACAATCAAGATATCATCAAGAAATATAAATACCCCTCTGTACAACAAGGGGTGTAATATTTCATTTATAAGCTGCATAAAGCAACCGCCTCCGTTTTTTAGTCCGAAAGGCAAAATTTTATATTCAAAATGGCCGAATGCGCAGGAAAATGCAGTTTTCCAAGTATCCTCCGGTTTGATTCTTAATTTATGATATGCTTCAATTAAATCCAGTTTAGTAAATATGCTCCCTTTCTTCAATACGGTAATTAAATCCTTTACTAAGGGCATAGGGTATTTATTGTCCTTAGTAATTGCATTTAAATTACGATAATCAATGCACAATCTTAGGGAGTTGTCTTTCTTTCTCCTAAATAACACTGGGGCCCCGAGAGGAGAATTGGATGGTTTAATGAAGCCTCGCGCCAGGTTTTTATCAATATACTTCCTCAATTCCTCCTTCTCCTGCACAGACATGGGATATACTTTTGGTTTTGGTAAGTTTGCTCCTGGGGTTATTTCAATTTCTACTTCTATATTCCTTTTGGGAGGTAATTTACTTGCCTCTTTCTGATTGAAAACA
Organism: Anolis carolinensis; assembly: GCF_035594765.1. Taxonomy (NCBI): domain Eukaryota; kingdom Metazoa; phylum Chordata; class Lepidosauria; order Squamata; family Anolidae; genus Anolis; species Anolis carolinensis. The sequence continues at coordinate 54,949,543 of NC_085845.1, forward strand.
TCCACAAAGTCTCTGTATTCAGGTGGCAATAGCTGTGGGTCTATTTCACCTGATTCATCTCCCTCGTCTTCCTCTTCTGCAATTTTGCTTATCTCCCATTGCGTCTGCTGTTCTTTAAATGCTAGGCTCTTTCCTCTCCAATCTACGTCAGGATTTGCCTGTTCGAGCCATGGTATCCCTAATATTACGTGGTATGTGGCAATAGGGGCTATCACAAAGGATATTCTTCCTTCCCATTTGCCTATTTTACATGGGACCTCCCGTATTTCCTTTGTAGATACTTCCCCAGCAGCAACTGATCCATCTAGCTGCGAAAATGCAATTGGGGAGTCAAGCACCATCTGCTGGCATTTCAGCGCTCCTGCTAGTTCCTGAGTTATAATGTTCCTAGAACAACCACAATCCACAAATGCCTTGCAGGTGGCCCGATTCTCTAGCCCCGAGATGCAGATTGGCACTACTATCATGCGTTTGTCCCGACTCACCAATTTTTCCGGAGATTCTGGGGCTTGCACCTCCTCCTCCGCACGCCTCCCGGTTGCTGGCTTGGGTTTTGAGGGTTTCGGTGGCTCCCCCTTCCGTGCCCAACATTCTGCTGCTCGATGGCCCGTCTTCCCACACACAAAGCATCCCGGTTTAGGTTTGTTGTCGTCTCCTCTGGAGGGAATCCCCGGCCTCCCTCCGGACCTTTCCTGCTTCCTCGTTTCTCCTCGGCCTCTTGCCACCGGTCTTTGCTGGCCGCCGCTGCTCCTGAAGCGCTTCACTTGGGCCAGGGTGGACTCAACGCGCCCCGCTAGTTGAATCCATCCCTGGAGCGTTTCGGGGTCATCTCTGTGCGCTGCCCAGCTGAAAACCTCGGGGCGTAGTCCCTCTTTAAATATTTCCACTTTGGTCACTTCAGACCACTCTGGTACCCTTTCCGCGAGGTGGAGGAATTCCTCTGCGTACTCGGGCACCGTTTTGTCCCTCTGCTTTATTCCTTTAAGCTGGTCTCGAGCCCTCAATTGCTCTAGCCGGTCTCTGAACCGGTTTTCCAGTGCGGCGAGGAAGCGGGGCACCGACCTCAGGCATGGGTCGCGTCTGGCATGTAGTTGCACATACCAGCTTGCAGCTCCTCTCTTTAGTGTGTTGCCAATGGCTCGAACCCTGCTTGCTTCGGAGGGGAATGTGTGTGCATTGTCTTCCATGTATCCTCTGATGCTAATTAGAAAAAAGTTCAATTCAGCTGATTCCCCTCCGTATTCTAGTTTGAGATCTTCCCTCCTTGGCATCCATTCTGCGGCCCGTTGGTGCTGTCTGGGAGGCAGGGGGAAGGGTTGCATCGGGTTTCCTTGGACGGCCCCTCTGAACACGCCGCGCCCCACTCCGGTAGTCATTCTGCGCGGCTCCCGAAATTCTGCCGCCGCTGTCGGCCCTTCCACCCATCCGCATACGGGTCTCGCTGTAGCCCCCGCATCTCGTCTTCCCTCGTCGTACAGCACATTCTCCTCCTCTTCCTGGATCTCCTGCTCCTCTCCGCCTTCGTCTGCTAATCCACTGGACCCGATCCCTGGCCCCAGTGGTCTTTCCACCCCGACGCCCATTCGGGGGGTTGGGAGCTCTGTTGGAGATGGCGGCCTCAGAGTTCCCAGAGCTCGCTGGCGCTCCACTTCGCGTGCCATTCTGTCTCGGAACTCCAGCTCCTGCCAATATTCCTCATCTCCCTCGCCCCTCGCGGCCACGGGACTCTGCGTTGATGCTCGCTGGCCCCTCTGGCTCCAATCTCCTTCTTTACTTGGCTCTCTCTCGGCGCCATATCGGATGGGCTCCTTTTGGAGATTCTCTTCCAATAGTGGCACCAACCTCCCTACGGTTTCCGACAGCCTGGATAAATTTGTTTCCAGGATGGATAACCGCAGGGCCACGGTCTCCGGCATGCTTCCTCCAGATCCCCAACTGGTTTCTGCAGCCGCAGAGACGCCTCTTCCTCCCCTGGGAATCCTCTGGGTCACGCCGTCCGGCCTGGGGTACCCCGTAGAGGAAGCTATGGCTTGCAGCGTCTCTTCTCCCAACGGCTGGGCCCCTTGCAAAGGCCTCCCAGCTCCATTTGGGCTTTGATCTCCTTCTCCACTCATTATCACTTCACTGCGAATTCCGCAGGAGGGTGAGAACGGGGATTCTCGACTTAATTGTCCGGCTCACTTCAAAGGACCAGTCTGAACGCAGATCAAAGATAGCTGCTCTCAAATCCAATCTTTATTGAAGAATACATGACTTTGGAAAAGTCGAGAATGACCTAATGTTTACATACATTCAATTTTATCACTTCTGATGCAACGTAATAGCACACGCAAATATCATCATCAAACCCCACCCTCCGGATCACATTACTACCATTCCCACACACTACATCAATTATAATTGTTTATACTTTCAACCCTGAGTTCCCAGGCTCATTTTATCTTCTCCCGCCAGGTGCTTGCAGGGTTGTTTTATGTTATGAAGCCAGATTCAGGGCTTGGAAATCCAGCCCTGGGATTTGGCTCCATGACATCCCAGTACTTTGTTTTATTCCAAGATATGCCCAAAACAATAGCAACCATAGAGTCTGGAAAGTGGAAACAATAATATTTGGATAGTTTAAGGACCTTTTACTTGTGTATTGGCAATTTTTAATTTTTTTAAAAAAATCTGATGTAAGATGCTTTGAGTTCCAATTCAGGGAAAAGGATGGATATGAATAAATATAATAAATAAATAAATAACAAAACTTCAGCTTAGAGTGATAGTAAAGGTGGTATTTTTCTTCTTTCATACATAGTTTAACCACAAGATGGCAATCAGAGCATATCAGTGAAGTGTAGTATTAATCACAGTCTCATCACAATCCCTTGGAGGCAAAAAAGGTCAACAAATTATGGGTTATCTCAGCCATCTTCTTTACTGACTCTAAGGTACTTCATTTGGGGAGTTTAATAACTAATTTTCATTCTTGTGCAGGAATTTCTGCAGCGTTTTCACCTGAATATGATCACAATCCTGACAGGACCTAATGATCATTTTGTTTTAATAAGCTGGCAACAGTTGGGTACATAGACTGCTGTCAGCACTGTGATGCTAGAAGCTATACCTGCTAAATATTATGAAGTATCTTTGGATCAGAGTTGTCAGGCTAAAAGAGAAAATAAAAGAATGTGAAAGAATGAAAGTAGACACATTTTATTGATCTCCCTGTATAGTTTTTTATACCATCCCCTTCTGTAAAATCATATATTTAGTTCTTAGCATGCTTTCTCACAGTGGAGCGATGATATATGATTTTGGGGGAAAGACACTTGTAGGAACAACAGGAAACGTGAAAGAGAAGGGCTTAGGTGGTCCAGTTAAGAGAAGATGAACGCTAAATTTCTTGAAACCTTATACTTGATTAATAGTCTTAAACTACCTAAACCATATTCTTAGACCACCTACTTAACATCCAACAAATTGATTGTAATTTCATGTTTGAAGCAGTCCCTCTGACCATAGGTATCAAAGTATTTCTCAGGAGAGCTGCTTGATAAAGTCAGGTTCTTAGTCCATCTCAGTTGTTTTCTACAGTAACCAAAAGTCACTTTCTAGGGTTTTAGTCAAAAGTCTTTCGGAAATTTATCTTGACATTTCATTGATGCAGTTTCATATATTTCTCATCCAACATATCTGAGCCACTCCTCAGGTAAATAGGAATTTCAATATATTTTGTAATTCCTGGTTTGGAAAAGGCATATGAAAAGATCTCTTATTGTACTAAGATTTTTATCCAGATCATTTCAAAATGGTGAGATACCCTGTTGAGGCTACATGAAAGTTAATCATCTATGTAACTGTCCAAGTATGTTTTCTCATTGTGTTTTCCTAATGTTGAACAAATTGTTTCTGTACAATAATCATGAATCACAGATACAACCACTAGATTACAATTTTAATATCAGCTCAAATACTTATTAGTGTACAAATGTGTCCATTTTCAAATGTACAGTAATGGAGTATGAAAGTGGCTTCAGAATAATGTGGAGCAAGATATACCACCAAGAATATTTTAACGGCAATTATTAAGAAGTTGTACAAAGGTGTAAGTTGTACGAAAGTGTAAGAGATTGTTGTGAATCAAGGTAATGAAAATGAGAGCATTGTATAGCTTGATCAGATCTGGCCAGTTACATCCTTCCTTAAGTAAATTACAGCTGATATGTTGCTATAGAAACAAAATAATTGGCCAAGTGCTTCATTATATAACATCATTTTGGGAATGAAGGACTATCAAGGAATAGAGCTGTTCTTTCTTCAAGGTCACCCCACCTCCAGGAAAGAACATTATCATCACACCATTTTAAATATTTAATATTTGGCCCACAATTCACAAAATCCCAAAGCCAGTATGGCTATAGTAAAACTTTGAAAAGTAGTTTATATACTCTGGTAAAGTAAGTTTTGTAAGTTGTTACCATCCAAGTGTCTTTGTAATAAATAAAAAAAATAGGGTCACAGACACTCAGGAACTAGTGCTGTGGGTAAGAGGTCACCTTCTGCCATAGGAAGACCAAAAGCTCTTGTTTTTAGTGCAACATACTTTGATGCTGTACATAGGGTGGAACTGCAGGCAATATAAAACCTTCCTGCCACTCTGCATTCCTTTTTTCCAGTTGTGTATCATGGGTGACAGACAACACAATTGGCTAGGTTTTTGAATGATTCAGAAATGAAATTGCCATTTCAAACTATCTACAGATTAGGGTGCAGTCCTCTTCTCACAGAGATTAGATGTGAGATCAGGTGTCTACTCACATTGTCTCCATCTCCCACATTCCTGCTTACTGAGCAGCTGATCTCAGGTTTTGCATATAAATAAAGGTAAAAGCTTTCCCCTGATGTTTAGTCCAGTCATGTCTGACTCTGAGGGTTGGTGCTCATCTCCATTTCTAAGCCGAAGAGCTGGCATTGCCCGTAGTCACCTCCAAGGTCCTGTGGCCGGCATGACTGCATGGAGCGCCTTTACCTTCCCGCTGGAGCGGTACCTATTGATCTACTCACATTGGCATGTTTTCAAACTGCTAGGTTGGCAGGAGCTGGAGCTAACAGCGGCTGCTCACGCCGCTCCCGGGGTTTTGCACATATTCATTGTTAAAGTATTTGGAAAGATGTATGGCCTCTCTACACCTGGAAAAAACTTTATTTGCACCATATTTTTTCTGATCCACATGGAATCCACTTTTGTTTCATTGGTACCACGTGCAGCATGCCCAGAGCAATGAGTTTGGCTTAAGGAGCCACATTTGTCCCCTGGGCAAACTTATCTTGAAGTTAGCTTGCTTTTGGAAAACTCCGTTTGAATTATTGGTGCCTGCCTGGCAATGGCCACTTTGCTTTTTGTCTTCCAGTCATGCATGCAGAAATACATACCAGTATTTCTCTCTAAGTTGTCTTCAGCCATTCTGTTATGCAAAAGTGCCCTAATATAGATATATGAGTAAATTGATTTCCAAGTTTCCATAAATAGATAGCAGAGGTGTGTGAAATGTCAGAAATCTGTTCTGTTTTCGTTTCAGTTTTGAATGGTTTCTCCCCCATTCTCTTTTTGGGAAGATTTCAGGATATTAGAAGGGGGGGGGGGCATTCAGATTTGTTATTTGGAACCATGAGTTCGATTTTCATTTCAGTAGGTTTCAGTCCATTGGCGCCAATAGGTAAATTTTAGAGACTCATTTCATTGTCATTTTTATGGCTATCATGATGAAACTTGACACACTTATAGGACACACTTACAGCTGTAAGTCTGTCAAGTTTCACAACATTTCAGTCATCTAAGAGTTTTTTGGATTTTTTTTTTTAAAATATGGCAATTTTTTAAAAAACTATAACAAGGATTTCTGCCCAAAACAGCGCATTCCACAGGTGGAGAGGAAACTGGAAAGAACCAGCCCTCAGATTGGCTGAGAAACGTGTTGCAGCTGGCTGCATTCAGGAAGATTCAGGGGGCTTGTTTCTCTGTCACTTTTAGGGCTATTGGGATGAAACTAGCTACACTTGTAGGACATATTAACTACTGAAGCTCCCCAAATTTCAGAACATTTTGCTAATCCACTGATTTCTGGGAAATTTAAAAAGTTTTTACCAATAACATTTTTTTAAAAAAAAAATGACTACAGAGATTTTTGTAATGCCTCATGGGCCTTGTAGTCCTGCTCCCAGTGCCACCGTGGCTGACGAAGATGAATACATGGGGTTTTCGCCGGCTCAGCAAGAGCCGGAATCTTTCCAGATGCCTGATGTTGATGTTTTTGCCCAAGAACCCATTAAAACAGACCTTGAGCAGCTCTCACCCCTTTTTGCTAGGAGACAGTCCTATGCTGCGGACAGGGGAGTGAAGGAGCAGGTTCACAGGAGTTTGAGAATTGCAGCTAAACAAGACACTGATTAGCCATGTTCCCCTGGGAAAATCTAGGGAGTCTCACATCTGGAGAGAGCTGTGTTTCGTTTCCTGTTCTCTAGGGAAAGAGAACGCTGGACACCTGCTTGGCAGGAAAATGAGACCCAGTTAAATGTGCCTGGCACGGTAGGTTCCGTGCGGAGTCAACAGAGCAGCTCCAGGAGTGGTTTCGTGTTTCCAGCCTAGTGTGGACTTCGCAAAGTCCGCAAACCCAGTCTCCTTGCTTTGCCTAACCAAGTATTCAAGAATCGCCTTGCCTTGTTCCTAGCCACGGACCTTGTTCATAGAATCAAGTTTTGTTTCCAGCCTTGTTGTGGAATTACCTTGGACCTTGAAAGACTCTGGACATTTCCCCACACTATTGCTTGGCAATAGTGTGTGTTTCGGTTTGTTGGATTCTGCTTTGAACTCTAATATCATTTATTGGACAATACATTTCTGGACTATATTTGACCTCATCTGATAGGTCTGCTTCTGGACTATATTTTCTACTTGTTTTTATTATTCTTATATATTTCCTTAATAAAGATATTAGATAGTTATTGGCCTCTGTGTTCGGTTCTTAGTGCTCCGTTGCCTTAAGCGTGACAATTTTTGGGATTTGAAACACTGCAGTCCACAAGAGGGAAGGAGAACCAGAAGCAGCTCTCTGATTAGCTGAGAAACATGATGCAGCAAGTGTGGCTGCACTCACCACTCAGCATCATCACCCACACCAGGGATCGATTGCTGCTTGTGCTTGCAAAACAAACAAATGGTCAGAATACTAATGATGAAAAATAAGTCCAAATCAATTAATCTTTCCCAGTTTTTTAGCCAAAAGATTAGGTGCCCCTAATCTTGTTCCGGGAAGGCTCCAAAGGGATCCTTGAGCTGCTGGATCTCTGAAATTATCCAAAATCTGAATTGACCAATGGAATTTTGCACACACCTAATAGATGGATAGAGAGACAGACAGACACATTCATTGGTGATGAATTAAATATTTAAAATTCAACTACTTCCTGGTGAGAATTATCATATGATCTGCTGAATCTTGTCAGCTTCCCACCAACCAGTTTGGGATTCCCTAACACATCTTCTAGCTAAAATGCAAAAACTCCTGTTGGGGTCTGTGACACACACACACACACACACACACACACACACACACACAAGAATCCCAGCTCTCATTTGGATCTTTAGCCAAAAATGTTAAGTAACAGACTAATTTTTAATGCTGTAAGAACCAAAGAATTGATTGAATTGTCAATTGTCCCAAATATTGTGTTTCAGAATTGTAGTTCCCTTCCACTTCCACTATATCCCAGGATCTGATATTAGATTATCTGTCCCAGGTTATCTGGCAGTGGGGACTCATATAATCCAATTTAAAGCAGATCATCTGGAATCAGAGCCTGGTATATAGGGCATTGTGGAAGGAACCACAATGCCCTATATTGTGGGTAATACGAGGAAAGATTTTGGGAGGATCCCTTTAGACAGGCACTTGGTAGCATATACTATAACTCAACAACAAATGGGTATTTCATTCTGTGTACTATCTGCATAGATATTTAGCTAGCTGTGTCTGTAATGGCTACCAATTACTAATCATTACTGTAACCAGAAGGGGAGAATCTAATCCCTTGACACAAGAGTGGTTAGGCATTTCCTTGCTTTACATAGACGAAGAATAATCAGATGTAAAATATTTTTATTCTTAGTGATCTCAAATGTATTTTTTACCAGAAGGTTTATGATTTTCTAATGTGAGCAGTTCCTAATATATTAAAATATATAATGAGTATCTTTTGCATACTAAATCCATTCAGTTTTAACTTTCTCTTTTAGCAGTGGAGTCTAACAAGAACAAATGACCCATTTCCTTCACAAATATTAGACATGATGTGCTTATTCTACTTGCGTTAAATAATGTATTGCACATGCAAAGCTGCCATCTCTGAGAAAGATAATGTCTCGGGGGTTTCATAGTTACACACATACATTTGACAATCAGTTCTAACACAAAATGTAAATGGAACAGAGGCACTGTTTCTATTACTTAACATTTATTATGACTCATAAGTCTAAATTCAATTCCTAGCCTCAAATAGAACAGACCCACTGAATTAATGGGGTTTATATTAATGTTGATTGCCTTGGAGGCATTTATGCTCTACAATCAATGTAATTTGGTGCCACTTTAATTATCACAACTCAATGCTATGGAATCCTAGGGATTTGTCATTTTGTGGGGTACTTTGAAAAACTACAATTTCCATGGTTCCATAGCATTGAGCCACAACAGTTAAAGTGGTGTCAAACTGCATTAATTTCACAGTGTAAATATTCCTCAGGTTCTCACTGATTGAATAGGAATTCACAACTAGATTTTGGGTATGGATTCAAATCCAAAAACAACCTAGCTGCAGAAATGAAAGGTTTGCATCTTCTTCCAACCAACCACTTTCAACTTCCTTCTCACAAATAATCTCATTTGTGTACCACAGGAATTACTGTTTCAATAATCCTTCTGAAGTCAACTTAGTACTGAATCCTTTGTCATTTTGTATGCAAGCATCATTCAAAAACAAATGTTTACTTTTTAAAAAATGCAAAAATTTAATTGATATGCCTAAGCCTTCGTATTTAGGAGTAAATAATTTTAGTGGCTATATCTAAGACTGTCATGGGGTTTGCCTTTCATCTGTATAAATGTGAGCATTTTTTTCTTAAAACAAATGACTAATGGCTATTGACCAGGATGGTGAAAGCATGAATCCCTGTACTAGAACTAATTGCAAATAATTGTGATACTTTGTCTTGTACTACAAATTTGCTGTAGATTTGTTTTTCAATAACCACTGCTGAAAGTCAGGATTATGGGCTAAATGAATGATTAATGGGAACCATTCAATTACTCTTAAGCAACATCCAGCTGTATTTTGAGGGAACTGTAGCAGGCATACCTTCTAAATCAGTGATTCTCAACCTGTGGGTCCCCAGATGTTTTGGCCTACAACTCCCATAAATCTCAGCCAGTTTACCAACTGCTAGGATTTCTGGGAGTTAAAGACCAAACATCTGGGGACCTCCCAAGTTGAGAATCACTGTTCTAAAGAGACATGAAACAGGCACATTGTGTATGAGAAAATGGCAGTAAAGATGATGCACATTTTTAAATCATGAGTAGACATGTTTACTACTAGAAAGTAGTGACAGAATATATTTTAGGGTTATCTAAAGGAACTTCCAACTACTGACAGACTTATTTTTCTGCAACATAGATATTGAACTCCATAAATTTAGCTCAGGACATCCAAAAGGCCAAGTATGCAACATCAGCATATAATTTTGCTTGAGAAGTATATGTATTTAGCTCAAACAGTAGACAGCGTCACCACTAAAGTCTACTCAGTGGAAGAAAGCTAGAAAAGTAATGTTTGACATTACTGCAAAGATCTCACCTTCATTTTGATGCCCATTCTAGTTTATCTTACATGTCTGGTGCTTTTGTCAGACATCTTGCTTCTCTTTTGTCAAAGAAAATGAGAAATAGTATACTTCTGAAGCATCCTTTTGCATTAGAAGTATACCTTAACTCCTGTTGGTAGTCCCATAGACCCAATGATAATTTGCAATATTCACACATAGGAAATTTTCATTGATTAAGTGAGTCATCTTTACATCCATACCTTAATGTTTGTTGACTGAATTATTATCTTGTGGAACATTTGGAGAGAAAGGTTCATAGTCTTATGACAATCATGCCATTAATTTAAAATGTACCAGTCTTACATCCTTTTGCTCTGAGAATATGCAGTTATGTTTCATATTTTCTTAATCCTGAAACTCAATTCTGCTTGATGTTATTATAACTCCAGTTTAGCTCTATCCAAACCAGCTATTGCATGAAGGCCACAAATTAAATCTGAAATAAGTGACATTTGGGTTATACTCAAGCCCTGAGATTTATGGAGCCTGCAAATGCAAAGCAGACCAGATGTCCAGTCTACATTTGCTCAGACTGCAAAAAAAAAAAAAAGCAAATTATTTGCCAAGGTTAAGTTGCAAAATTTCATATTTCATTGCTATTGATTGCCCATGTTATGACCAAAGATTTAAAACTTATGTATCTGAAGTGAAACATTTAAATCACCCAAATAAATTACTTGAAAATGCAACACTGAAAACTTACATATAAGCACAGCAAGACTATCTGGGAAAATCAATGTTTTCAATATCTAATTTAAAATGTACATTTGCCCAGATTGGAAAGGTGCCTGACCATTTTTAGGATATATTGCTGATAATTTCTGTCATGCTGCTGAAGCCAGCATTATTGCCATATTTTAAAGCTACACATGCTGTTTTTTCTTTATAGACTGACTGTTTTGACTACTCCCTTGAGCTATGTGTTTAATATTGCATTTTGTATATTAAAATTGATCTCATTATCCTGAACATAGTGCTGTTATTCCTTTCTGAGATATAAAAACCAACAGTGATCATTAGCTGCCTCAAATTATGTGCTGAAGAAATACAGAATATTAAATAAATACACACAAAAATAGGGCATACAATTTCCAGCATTTTCTGGCATTGCAGTTTGATTGCCTAGTCATATTGGATCATGCCATTCTGTAAATTTGCAGGTATTTTAATTGATGCATTCAACTACTTTGGGGTGGTTACAATTCATTTGGCAACTTGGGAATCATCACTGTACTGAGGTCATGCATTGCATTCCAGATTTCTTGAAAACAGCAGCTTTCAGATCATAATGTTTTCTGACCGTTAAGGTCCTTGGACAGCTAAATGGGATATTTTTATTTTTGGAGCTTTTTCAGCAATGTAACTCAATTGCTACTCATATTATGTAACCACATGAAACAACACAGTAACTTTCACTATGGTGGACATCTTACAAACATCAAGATTAGGAATGAAAAATGTTAGAGGTGTGCAATTTGGGGTCCACCCCTCGGTCTGTTTACTGGGAAATTACTCGAATTGGGAGAGGTGCTGCCATTTTCATTCGGCAAAGATTCAGTCCATTGACTACAATGGGAAGTTTAAAGGCTCAATCCTCAGTTATTTTAAGGCCTATTTGCATGAAACCTACCTCAGTTTTAGACCCCATTTACAACTGCAGGATTGCCAAATTTCAAAAGAAGTCACCAATCTACTAACTTTTTAGAATTATTTTAAGTTTTTACCATAACCTTTTAAAAAAAACAAAAGACAAACCGCAAGAGAGGGTTCTGGGAATTGTAGTCACCGGTTGTGTCCATTCTCAGCCAATCAGAGCATAGACACAACCAGGCTTTTTATTGGTTGAGAATCAGAGGGAGAGAAAAACTTCAACTCCTATCATGCTCCGAGAGGAACTCAGAGACTTTTCAATGCCCTCCCCATGCATGTGCTGCTGGGAGATCAATTTCCAACCAGGGCCCTCTCTGGAGGAACTTTCCAAAAAGAAATGGACGGACACTGCTGCTGTAGGGGAGGAAGAAAAAGACGTTGTAATAATCCCATCTTTTCCAGGAGCTCCGCGACTGTGATGTCTCATGGGCCTTGTAGTCCCGTTCCTAGTACTATGGTGGCAGACGAAGAGGAAAACATGGGATTTACACCGTTTCAGCCAGAAACGGAGCCCTGCACCTGCAGGATGTTTGCCCTCAAGAATCCAGCCAAACAAGCCTTGGGCAGAATTCTCCCCCGTTTTCTCGAAAAGACAATTATAATAGAGATAGAGGGGCGAGGGAGGCTAATCGCCGCTCTCTCAGAATCGCTGCCAGACAATTAGCTGATTAAGCCTGTTTCCCTTGGGAAATTCTAAGGAGTCATGCATCTGGACACAGTTTGGGTTTCACTTCTTGTTCTCCAGGGAAAGTGTTCCTTGGCGGGAAAACAAGATCCTATATAGGTGTTTTACCGCAAGGAAATCCTTGCGGAGTCAATTCGTCAGCTTCAGGAGTGAGATCGTGTGTGGACTACGCAACTCCAGTTCCTTGTTCCAAGCCTGCCTTGTTCCCCGGACCTCGCCACGGACCTTGTTCTTGCTTCTTGCTTCTTGTTGCCTCGTATCAAGTCTTGTATGCCAAGAATCTAGTTTGTTTTCCAGCCTTGTTGTCAAGCTCCATTGGACTAAAGGACCTTGTCATTTCCCCACACTTTGCTTGGCAAAGTGTGTGTTTCGGTTATTGGATTATAACTTTGGACTCTAATATCTCAAATTGGACATTGTTTTCCTGGACTATATTTGACCTTTCCTGAGAGGTCTACTTCTGAACAATATTCTTCACTTGTTTTTACTGACTTTTTATATTCCTTTAATAAAGATATTAGATAGATTCTGGTCTCTGCGCATGGTTATTGGTGTTCTGCAGCCTGGGTACTGACAGCGACAGACCCCTGCCTCAGGTATATTGGATACTCTCTAGTAGCCAATAAAATAAGGTCCTCTTAATATGTTTTGGTCAGCTTTTCGGTTCCCTCCTCCCCATTCTATTTTTGGAGATTAAATGAAATGGACCAACAAATATTATAAATAATTTTTGTTCAAATTATTTGGGCCCAAGCTTACAAAATGTATATCCAGATGCTAAACTGCAATTACCAAAAGCCCTCATCAGTAGCAAAGAGTGCTGACAGATGTAGTGCAGTAACATCTGGATGACCACACAATTCTTAAAAAAATAGGTGTTCCATCTCTCTTGTTCAGTAGTGACTTTTCCTGGAGATGGCTTTACTCTTTCTAAAAGTGATGCTTTAAGGTTGCCCTTGGTTCTATCATCATTACAGACAACATTGGCAATTTCCATTGCACAGACTAGCCCAGCCAGTCCAATTTATCAGTTACAATTCTATCTACAATGCTAACACAAAGATAGCCTAACTACAGTTATCCACATTCAGCTGTCCTCTCATGTTTTTTATTATATGTTGTACTATGTCCTTGTGCTGTATGTGTTTTTAAGGCCCATAAATAGGACAGCAAGATTATTAACAGGGACAGAGTTATATCATTATGTTCTGCCCATGCTTTGTGATCTAAATTGGACTTCCATTCCATTTCTGGTATAATGCAAAAAAAAAAAAAAAAACCAAACCTGTTATTAACCACTGAATCCCTAAGTGTCTGGAATCCAAATCATTTGAAGGATTGTCTCCTCCCCTATATACTTTCCTGGACCTTGAAATCTTCCACGGAGGCTCTTGTCCATGTGTCAATACCTAAACAGGCAAAACAGGTGAAGGCCCTCCTCAGTGAGTTTTACCTGTTATACTTAAATGGTGATCCTTTCAGTGCCTTTGTAAACATTCAATTTTTAAAAAAGAAAAAAAATCTTTACTGCTTTCAGATAATGTAGTGCTTGTGACCTTTGGTTTGATGTCATATTGCTGTGTCAATTCTTTAAAAGTTTTTATATCATTTTCTTATTTTTTTTTCCATTTGTAGGGGAACTCCACATGATGGGCAACACAGAAATGCAATAAATAGATACTCAATGGGAACAATTGAACAGTAACTCATTCTTTATCAGGAATGTTTCGGTAACAGACATGTAGTCACAGCACGGCAAAAATAATCATGCACTCCCTACATTTATTTACTTTCTTGGAGTGCAACAAAACTGCCACCTCTCTATTGCTGGATGAACAGCACCATTCCTCATTCAAAGCTGTGATTTTCTTACTATTCAATAAAGAAGCCAAGCTGCAAACTAATGTATTATGCCCCTGGGTGATTGGTATAATTATCTAGGTAGCAGATGTATACATCCAGCATTTTGTTCCTTTCTAGGTTAGGAAAATTTGATTTAAATATGTAAATAAATAATACAAGACAGACAGTGCCCATATTTTAAATTCAGGCAGTGTAAATTTACAACTTGATCCTAATTTTCTTCAATTTTCCAGTTATTTCCCTACTGGATACATGTTTGCACTAACTTTTTCTTCTATTGGGTAGGAAGATTGGGCTTCAAATTTATGAAACATAAATAAATAATGAATGGCCTGAGCAGACTCTGCAGGTATTTTAATTCTAAATCTATGCAGTATAGCACATGGTCATGCAAGACTATATTCTTCAGTGTTCCAATTATCTTTCTAATGGATGCACACACACAGCATTTTGTTTCTTTGCAGAGTAGAAAGAGGAAGTATGAGATTTTTTAAAAAGAAAAAGATATAAATGAATAATCACCAAATAGACTGTGCTTATATTTTAAGTTATGGCAAGAGGAAATGATTAGAAATGTTCCCATTTGATTTAAAGTGTTGCATATGAATATAAATATAACAATATGTCCTCGCCAGACATAGCTAGGATAGTGGTGGGACCAAGAAAAAGCCTTCACTAGCAGATCTTAAAGGGCAGGCTCATACAGAGAAATGTGGTTTTTCAAATAGTCTGGGCCTAAGTGATGTAGTGTTTTAAAGGTCATAGCTAGTCCTTTGAATTCTGCTTGGAAATAGAGGAGCTGTTTCAGGATGGAGGCTACATTGATCTGGCTCTAGCATTTTGAACCCACTGAAGTCTCTGGACAGTTTTCAAAGGAAAGCGCTTGAAGAATGCATTGAAGTAATCTAAATGGGATGCAATCAAGTAATGTATCAATATAGCTAGAGCAAACATCTCAAGGAATGAGCACAGCTACCATGCCAGGGTTGGCTGTGCAAATGTATTCCTGGCTACCACGGAAACCTGAGCATCTGATATATCTCAATAGCTGGAAAAAACCCTGTCTAACAGCAAATTTGAACATGGAAAAAATTTCTACTTGACCCCAAAGGTGACTATAAATCGGAGGCAGAAATGACAAATATTGCTCATCTAGCATGTTCTCAGACCAGTTTTATCCAGTGTCTTATCACATCACTGCAGTAACTTGACACTTATTGAATTTTGTAGATCATTCTTTAAAGTCTCCAGAGAAATAGAGCCGTTTATGATTTACTTTAATTCTTTCACAGAGCAGGCCAAAATCTGTATGTCAAATGATTTAGTTACAATTATATATATTTTTAGAAAAATGTCTGTAACTAAGGATCTGATTTATTTTTCCTCTAAAATTTATTTCTTTTAAAATGTGTGCATAATACATTTGTTGGGAAAGGAGTTTGAACCTTCACTTCTTGGTTCTTCTGCCTCCGGCTATCCTTCACCTTTCTTTCACACCTTCTTCATCACACTTTTACAACAGTTGCTTATTCTAAGAATTGATAGCTGAGATCCATAGGACCTCCAGTTACCCCAACCAGTCTGTTTACAGTAAATCCAAACGCAACTGTGGCTACAAAGGAATTGCCTCTGTTCTAATGGGATCCTACAAAACAAGTGGGGGGGTTTTTTGCTCAATGATTCCAACCCTAAGCTCCAGAATTGTACTCTATTTCTTGAACCACCAACCACACTGTCCTTTAACATACAAGTCAACCACCCAGAGGACTTTTTCATCGAGTGCCCCACGACTATGGAATGACCTGCCAGTAGAGTTTTAACAGCTAAATCAGCTGTTGGAATTTAAGACACAAGTGAAGACCTATCTCTTCCACCAGGCCTACCCAGATAGTTTAAACTTCCATTCTATGTCTACCTTTTGTTTTATGTATTTTAACATGTATTTTATGGAATGTTTTTAAATTATTATGTGTTTTGATTGTGTATTTTAGCAATGTTGTAACCAGACTCAAGCATGAGGAGAGGTGGGTAAGAAATAAAATTATTATTATTATTATTATTATTATTATTATTATTATTATTATTTAAATATATGTATGTATGTGTAAATATGAAGAAAGTTGGTGTTCACATAAACCTGAAGTTTATTAACTCTAATAAGTACATCTCCCAATGAGACAACAATTTAGTAGGTTTTATGTGTATTAACCAACTCATAAGTTAAGCCTATATATTTTGGTTCTTTGCTGAGGTCATGTTCATAGCAGAGCCGGCCCTAGGTATTTTTCAAGTGTAGGTGAACAGAATTTTGGTGCCCCCCACCCTCCAAACCAATCACTGAAAAATAAAAGCATTGGATAAGTGAAAATGTTGGATAATAAGGAGGGATTAAGGAAAAGCCTATTAAACATCAAATTACATTAAGATTTTACAAATTAAGCACCAAAACATCATGTTTTACAACAAATCAACAGAAAAAGCAGTCTCGACTGCACCCCCGTATATTTTGCACCCCAAGCGACCGCTTAATTCGCCTCATTGTTGGACCGGCTCTGGTTCATAGTGTGAATATTTAGTACACTTCAAAGAAAAAACAGACAAATACTGTTCTCCCTTCATAAATAAATAGCAACATTTCAAAAGGAAAGACCTCTGCTGTCAGGTTAGGGTATCCCAGAAGATATTTCCAACATAGTGTTCATGAAGGCACACAGATTCCTCATTCTTTAATTTAAATTATACAGATACGTGCACAATATATTTTGTCTGAATCAACCCAAGAAGGAATTGATAATTTGAATTTTTTCAATAATAATATAAGCAAGCACTGAAATTCAGCAGAAAGAGAATAAAGAGAGAAACCAAGATTTAAAAACTCAGTGAGATAAGTAGTTATAGGCGATGTAAATGTGCTTGATACATTGTTCTATGTGTTCAACTTCTGAAAGGAAAATTCTGTATAATTTGCTATGGATGATTAGTGAAACTCCTGGGAAATATAAATTGATGGGGGAGAAACCTCAGCAAAGCTCATGATTGTCTATAGGAGTGGTCTAAACTTAAATAAATGGCCTGTGAATTGCAGCTCTAGTCAGCAAATCTAATTTCTAATACGTCTCTAGGCTCATAATTATGTTTAAAATAGTGATAATGGCCTCCAGATATTTTTCTTCAGAGACTATGCATTATTTGTTTTCCTTTGTATATGAATATTAAACACATACCCATTTCCCCCTTATTCCTTTGTGATTAAAGTATTTATTGCTGAGTGTAAAACACGGTGGGTTTTTTTCCTCATTTAAATGCAAATCTCTTTCCCTGGAAGTATGTAAAACAAGATGAAATTGAAGAAACTAGCATTCTTTCCAGGCAATTTGAGAAAATAGGGAAATTGCTTAAAATTTTTATTGATAGTTTCTGTGATTAATAAAGTCAATTGCCAGAACAAGTCTGCACATTTCGTTACTTGGATAGCAGGAGAGTCACATATGCATAAACAGGAAAGAGAAAATGAAACATCTAAAAGAGGAGAAATCTGAATTTAAAAAGTTGAAATCAATATCATAGGTGATGTCCAGGTGGTGGACAAGGCTAGGACTTTTATTTGTTTCCATGCATGCCCAGTTGGTATTCCAACATCAACTGTGTACTATTGCTGTCACCAGGGCCTCTTGATCCAAACAGAAAGCATGCTTCATACTGCCAATGTAGTGTCAGGTCTTCCCCTTAGAACACAGGCTATCACTGGCTGATGGTCTAATTTGAATCCCTGGTCTATCTTCTTACAGTCTCTACATTTAAATTGGGTGTAGCTCATATTGCCCTTCCAACAGAAGTTTCATTCAAATGGAACACCATGCAATGAATAAGAAGATACAAGTTGAATATCCCTTATCTGAAATGCTTGGCAGCAGAAGTACTTTGTATATTTGTTGTTGTTCTGTTTTTTCAACTCTTGGAATAACTCACAGAATCATAGAGTTGGAAGAGACCTCACGGGCCATCCAGTCCAACCCCCTGCTAAGGAGCAGGAAATCGCATTCAAAGCACCCCCGACAGATGGCCATCCAGCCTCTGCTTAAAAGCCTCCAAAGAAGGACCCTCCACCACACTCGGGGGAAGAGAGTTTTATTGCCGAACAGCTCTCACAGTGAGGAAGTTCTTCCTGATGTTCAGGTGGAATCTCCTTTCCTGTAGTATTTGTATGTGCATTCGTATTGAGGTAAATTGGAGATGAGACTTAAGTCTAAACATGAAAATCACATATGTTCCTTCCGTACTCATACACAAAGCAAAGCTGTCATTATAACAGCTACCCATGTGGACAATTTTGGATCTTGGAATTTCAGGTAAGGGATGGTCAATATATATCTGGCTATTCTTTTGGTGACCAGAAAACCAAACATAGTCCCCATAGTGCCTTATTCTATACGATAAGCATGCTGCTCAGGACTGCACAAGAGAAGGGGGTTATTAATCCACCTGAATAGGTCACATCATTCACTGAAGGGCTGTATGTTATTTATACTGAGGGACAAGGGGCAAAGAGAGCCAGTTGGGACAGTAAAACTATGGGAGGCCAGGGTTCAAATTTCAGAGAAACCCATTCAGTGATGTTGTGCATGTTACACACTCAGCTTCAGCCTCTGAACAACTCTTGCCAAGAAATATCCCATGATAGATTTATCTAGATATTTTGACTACAAGTCATATATTTTGATGAGTGGGAGCTATCAGGCAAAATATCTGAAGAGCATCCTCCCAGGGAAGTTTGTACTGCAGATCTCTTTGATGAAATAGAATGCTATGCTCTATACATAATTGGTATCAAACATGGCCAAAAGCAAACATAGGTGATAGCACATTTTTTTCAAAAATTCATGGTATTTTCAGGTATAGTTGGAGAAATTCATTCTAGAAACTTGGAGGACCACTATCAATTTCAATCAGTATCAAAAATAACACCCTAGATATACCAATAATACATATAAATACTGTATATCTAAAAACAATACCTATATCCTTAGTAAAGTATTGCTCCTCTTTTTTTAAAATAATAAAACCAATTTCTTGTAATACATACTTGTTCTAAAATCTCCAATATGATATTCACATCACATTGTGAGGCAGGGATTTGCTTTCTAACTTCTAAGTATAGAGCCTTGCCATTTCTGCTTCATTTGCTTTTATTTGTGGTTATTTTGCAAAGTTAATTTTCCATTTAAAGGAGAACTGTCCAGGAGTCATTACCCCTTAGATAGTTACATAACAGCATCTAAAATTTTAATTGGTTTTATAGAAGCTATAAACACCACAGAAAATTCACTGGTGATTATCTGTGGGCTTCCGGGATATTTCAAAAGTTTGAAATGAATTTCAGGCAAACAAAAACAACAACAAATTATCAACACAAATGAAATTTCTACACCTGCCTTGGGAACAAGACACCTCGTGAACTGTTTCATTTACATCATATTCCTCAGATCTTTAGTTTGTATTTCAGAAAAGAAACTTCAGTATTGTTTTCAATCATCGGTATGAGTTTCAAGTCACACTTCCTATCTGCTGTTGCTATTCATCTGGTTTGTTTGTTTGTTTTTCCTTTTTAAAAGAAATCTAATTACTGGTTCGTCTTCCTGAAAGTGGTTTCACTGTTACTTTAAATAAAAGGTTTAGTTGAGTCAGAGGCTAAAGCTCTCTTCCAAGAGAGTATCTACCCAGTCTTATGTACTTTAAATCCAATTGATTTTGCCGGGAGAGCAATGCACAGATTTAACTCTCTCCCTTTGAAATCAATAAGGACTATAAATTGACTGTACTAAACTTGTGCTACACTCACAGCAGCTTTAATTGAAAACCTCACAGTTTGAAACTGGTGAATAAACCAATCTTGACTAAGTTAGCTTCTTTTAGTGAGATTTACTGTATGAAGCTGGCAGTGGGTTAAATCGCTGAGCTGCTGAAATTGCTGACCAAAAGGTCAGCAGTTTGAATCCAGGGAGTGGAGTGAGCTCCCATTGTTAACCCCAGCTTCTACCAACCTAGCAGTTCGAAAACATGTAAATGTGAGTAGATCAATAGGTACCGCTCTAGTGGGAAGGTAATGCGTTTCATGCAGTCATGCCAGCCACATGATCTTAGAGGTGTCTATGGACAACGCTGGCTCTTCAGCTTAAAAATGGAGATGAGCACCAACCACCAGCATCAGACATGACTAGACGTAATGTCAGAGGAAACACTTTACCTTTACCCTACAGCTACACTAGATAAGCTAACTTCACACCACAGTAGCTACAAATTGCACACCATGAAGGGATGCTGCAGCACAGATTAAAGACTGTAAAGCATGTCCAACAATGTTAGGGAAAAGTCCAAAATAAATCTCTTAATGTGCTTCACCAAGCCCCAGATGTAAGATGCAAAATTGACTGTACAATGTGAAGTGTCAGGAAACACCAATGAGGAGAATCTAAATAGAAAAGCATCTTCACCATTCAGGACTTGTTTTGTGCTGCAATCTTGTAGAGTTTTCTTTTTGTTTGATTAATTTTTGTAGAAATCAGCATTTTCTGCATTAAAAAATAACATGTTTTCATTGAAAATAGCAATAAATGTTTCATACACAAGGAACTTGTTACCCATCCTGTGGAATCCTGAGGTTTGTAGTTTGATTGGAAATAGAAATCCTCTGCTAGAGAGTTGTAATCAGCTCCTTTGAACAACAGCACTAGAGATCTTTGGAAGAGAATTGTAATTATCTGGCCAAATTATGTAACATAGGATTCCATGGATATGATCCATCACCATTAACTTGAGATCAAACTGCTCTAATGGTGGAGAATTTTAGATATGTTCTCAGAATGAAATGTTCTATCCTTCTGGCTCACTTCTATTGTACAATATATGAGAGACTGGAATGAATTAAGACTGTCTAAAGAAGTTACCCATCTCCCAAGAAGCTCTCAAAATCTCCTTCCAATGAGAATTCACCATATAATGAATATGAATGTAGTCCATCATTGTGTAACCCCATGACCTGTGCTTCCTTTATGTCTTGGTCATTCCAGTACAATTTAATGGATTTTTGTTACCTTCAAATCTGTTTAGAGGAATGCATTTCATGTATAACTTGGGTTGAGATGCATATATTTTTCCTTTGATCTTCTTTTCTTCAGCTGTCATGTTTTTCTGATACCTGGGAATTGTTTCTGCCATTTCTTTTGTTACCATGTTGTTGATGCGATGCTTAACAAAGAAGAAAAAAATGTAATACATTTGCATTTAGTTTTCTGGATTTACGTATCTATCACACACCTGGTCTGCATTTTTGAGATCTAAAAGTATCTTTTTAAAACAATCATGAACATATATCCAGTCACATGCAATTTCTAACAGTTCTAATCTGGGGAGTGCAGTAAGAAAAGCTATAAAAATTTCTAAACCATAGCATTACATTTTCAGAGACGCCACAGATCAGCATATATTTCAGTTTGACATAGCCATTTAAATTTGCCTGCTCGGTTGGTTTCACTGAGTAGCTCATTATAAGTGTGAGTATCCACAGGTCTGGACCTCTTTTAATTCAACAATATTCTCATACCTCAATCGTGTCACATTTGCAAATTATGAGGAGCACTTCTATTTTCTGCCATGTTGAAGAGAACATGAGGGGAAAACATATTTCAGTAGAATATCTGGTTTCCATTCCTGAAAATGACAGGAGCTGTGGTGGCACTGCTGACCTGCGCCAGCTGAATTGCTGACCTGAAGGTTGGGTTAGGGTTACTGGCCTGAAGGTGGTTTGAATCCACAAGATGGGGTGAGCTCCCATCTGTCAGCTCTAGCTTACAGGGACATGAAAGAAGCCTCCAATAACACATCCGGGCGTCCCCTGGCCAACATCTCTGTACACAGCCAATTCTCTCACACCAGAATCAACTTGCAGTATGTTCTCAAGTCACTTCTGCCAAGATTTTTAAAAATTCTGAAAATGATCGATAATATGAATGTGGAAGGGAAAGACATGGGTCAGGGGGTGGCTATTAGGAATTGAAAATGCTTAACTACTCAACCACCATATCCCACTGCAAACTTTCTTCCCAGTCCTATGCTGATATATGCACATTGTGTGTGCATGGGTGACACACCTCTGTTCAACAGAACCAATAATAACACAATGCAGGGTTGGGATAAACAATGGCCACAACTCACTTATTGATTACAGAAACAAGGGTTGGCCTCCACGCATGGGCCCTGGATCATGGACCGGTCAGCCCGTTGCTGGCCGATACTGCTAACCACGCCAGGGTGCTACCAGAACCATACCAGACCAACATTACCTCTGCACCCCTGGCAACCACCGGATGCTCCCCCTCCTACCAATGGGGGGGGGGGAGTAGGCAAGCCAGATCCAGGGCCCATGCCAAATGCCAACCTGGAGTTGTAACAACCAACAGTTAACAGAAACCAAAATATAACATAAATGTAGGATGGAAGGAATGGACAACGCAAGCAGGGCCGATGCTTGTGCCTGCCCCAGAATGCTGGGACCCGGCCCAACCCAGGCCTGGCCAATAGGATGGCGAGGCCAGGCCTGCCACCAATTGGCCAGTTAGCCAAGAGGTGGGAACCTTTCCCGCTGTGCAAGGGGCTTCTGGGAGGAAGCCATGTTCCACTGGGGAGCAGCCATCCCTGCAACGGTCCTTGCCTGGTAAGTCGGACAAGGCATATATAGTCTCCAATTTGTGACATATACTGGGGTCAGTACACTTACGCCAGTCTTTCAACTTGTTAGGAGACTGCTTCCATCAGATCTCACCTGGAATACTGTGCTCACTAGTTCTGGGCACTGCAATTCAAAAGGGATATTGAAAAGCTGGAACATGTTCAGAGAAGGGTAAACAAAGTAGTAAAATGTATGGAAGCCAAGCCCTGTGAGCAGCAGCTTAAGGAATTGGCCATATTTACCCTGGATAAGAGAAGGTTAAGAAGGGACATTATAGCCATGTTTAAAGATTTGAAAGAATGTCACGTTGAGGAAGGGCAATCTTATTTTCTGCTGCTCTAGAGCAATGGGTTCCAACTACAGGAAACCTAAAGATGATAAGTGCTGTCTGGCAGTGGAATGTACTGTCCAAGAGTGTGGTGGAGTCTTCTTCTCTGGAGGTGTTTATGCAGGAGTTGGATGACCATCTGTCAGGGGTACTTTGATTGTGTATTCCTGAATAGCAGGGGGCTAGACTGGATGGCCCTTGTGGTCTCTTCCAACGCTAGGATTCTACAGTTTATATGGCAAGTGGTTTGATGAGTTGTCACAAACCCTTCAATTCTCCTGTTCTGAAGGAAGAGTTCTAATAATTATCTGTTGTCCTACATTTTCAGCTGCCTTTAAAATGTCAATTTCTTTCTCCTTTCACTTTCCTCCTTAGCTTAGATTTATCACTGCTAATTGAGTTCAAAATGCAAAAGTAATTTGTATACAGTAATCCAGAAAGGAAGAAATGAGAAAAGAGAGTAGACTTTTCCTCTCCTTTCCTCTTTTTTTCTCTCTCCTCTCCTTTCCTTGTAGACTTAGGTAAAAAAATTGTTGCAGCCTCTCCTAATTTGTGTATTGTTGCTCATTAGTAACTTTTGCCATCTTGAGCACATTCTAAAGTTGCTAGGCCACTTTAAACATCTTACGTGTTTCATTAGCCTGCATGCATTGTATGGATGCATTATTTGGTAGAGTAGATGCAGCCTTGGCCTCTTGAAACTATAATCCAAAAAAGTACATTTCTAATCTCTTGTTTTCTTATACACATGCACAAATACCTCCGTTAGTATCAGATCCCCCAGTATAAAAAGGTACAACCAGAAGGAGTACCAGAAGCGGTGAACATAGAAATATCAAACCCGTCCTTTTCTCCAGCACTTAATCTATTATAATATTCCCCTGACATGGAGAGCAATGGTTCTCATAGCTGTTTATATTGCACTGAAATAACAATCTCACTCATCTCATCTCAGTGCTTTACATACTCATGAGTCTTTAAATTATACATGCTAAGGTCAAGAAAATGTTTTTATAAATATGAGCCATACTCATAATAGGTAGATCCCATATCTATTCCCCTCTTCCACCTCCTTCTTTGTTTCACCTTCTCATTTATTTTGATAGTTTTGAAAACCCATTGACAATATACATTCAACTATCCCCAGCTGATGTGGTACACAAGAAACTATTTCAATGCATTCATTTTTCTTGCACTAATGGCAGGGGATGTTTGCCTTCAAGCCATTTATTTTTTAAAAAAAATACACTGCCTTGAAGTGGGCTCAAAGTGATATGAATAAATAAGCTAAACAAAGACTGTTCATACGGGCTTAGAAATATGTATGAAAATGAAAGGATTTGCTCCCAGTAGGGTGGCCTCTTGCTCATTATCAAAGAAGAGGAAATGCATCAACAAGGACAACAAAAAGACAACAGAGGACACATGTTTGCTTATGATAATTTATAGACAGATTCACACTGAGAAATAATTGCTATAATTTAAATAAAAATACACCATACTGAAATAGCAAACAGATGACCTATGTGCATATTATGGATGACATTGTTTTTAATGTCAGGAGAACATAAATTTGCACAGTGTGTTAAAGCACTGAGCTGCTGAGCTTGCGGACCAAAAGGTCCCAGGTTCAAATCCCAGGAGTGGAATGAGCACCTGTTAGCCCCAGCTCCTGCCAACCTAGCAGTTCGAAAACATGCAAATGTGAGTAGATCAATAGGTACTGCTCTGGCGGTAAGGTAACAGCGCTCCATGCAATCATGCCGGCCACATGACCTGGAGATATCTATGGACGACACCAGCTCTTCGGCTTAAAAATGGAGATGAGCACCAACTCCCAGAGTCGGTCACGACTGGACTTAACGCCAGGGGAAACCTTTACCTTTTTAATTAGGCAAAGATCCTGGAAGGAGATGGCTGCTAGTTGGGTGATGGCATAGTAATGCTTTCTTAGCACATGTAACTCAATGATTTAGGGGTCATGTAGCTATGCCTGCTAGTGTTGATCAACTGGTGCACAAGGCAGATAGTCTGAGATCAGATCCTGGGATATAAGGCAGTGTAGATCCAGGCTCATTCCACACAGCTGAATAAAATCTCACATTATCTGCTCTGAACTGGAATGTATGGCAGTGTGGACTCAGATAACCCAGTTCAAAGCAGATGTGGGATTTTCTGCCTTGATATTCCAGGTTATATTGCTGTGTGGAAGGGCCCCCAGCCTAAATCTTTACATTGGACAGCCCTTCAAACAGATTGGTGACAGCAATTTAAGTAGAGGATTCAGGGAAATAGACATGACATCATAATTCCTAGTAAGTTGTCCACATATTATTTATTTATTTATTTAATATTAGGAAATTTCTATATCACCTTTCTTCGAGGACCCAAGGTGATTTACAACAACAGCTAATGATAGAATATAAAATTTAAGACATTAAAATAATCCCATACATTCCCATTGAACATAAAGTTGCCATTAACGGGAGTAAAACCATATAAAATTCCCAGGAAGATAAAATATGATTATAAAGTGCAGTTCCTAGGCTTCTGTCATCATTAATTAAAAGCTGTTCCACAAAGGAAAGTTTTCAGATTTTTTACCTAAAAGACAAGAGGGTGGTGGCTGCTTTGATCGTTTCTGGCAGAGCATTCCAGAGTTTAAGTGCCATTGTGATGGCACGCCGTGGGTTAAAAGGAAAACTATAATGTCTGGCTATACCCAGTGGCTATTGGTATACCCTCTGATGTATTTCAATTCTTTACAATAAAGATTCCTGAGGCAGGATAAAGTTAACCAAATAAGTTTACTGGAAACAAAAGGCTTCAGTCAGGGTTCTTGAAAGGTGAATCAAAATAATACATTACAAAGACAAAGTTTGTTGGTAGAACTTAGTTACACTGGAAATATGGTAAGTCACTTGGTAAAATACTCGGCTATTGAAGGTAGAATGCTGGACTATATTGTTGGTACATACTTGGCTACAGATATAATACATAACTAAGATGGTAAACTACAGAACTATGGTGAAGTACACTAACCTATATTGGTAAAGTACTGTTTTGGTGGTAAATACTGGACTTTTCTACGGTAAATTCTGGACTATGATAACTATATGGTAAGGTACTCTAACCTATGTTGGTAAAATACTCTAAGCTATGTTGGTAAAATACTATTTGGATGATAAAATACGTGCTAAGGATGCCTGTCTGGATTGCCAAGGAATCCAGACAATTTCTGGTCTTCTCCTCTGAAACTCTGACATAGAATAAAAAGGAGGGAAAAGCCTTTCAGGCAAACTCTGAGACAAAAAGGCTAAACCAACTGAGCCAGGCCTCTAGGGCGGTTTTAAGCTCCACCCCTAAAACTAAGCACAAATGGAAAAGTCCACGCCAAAGGGAGAACTAAACAAAGAAATGAAGAAGAAGGGAAAAAACTAGGCCAAGACATCACAGCCATTTTAGACTATGTTCCTTCTGCCATCAAACCAACCATAACCAAACAATATTTATTTAATCTTTCAGGCACTAGAGATCTAATGATGTTAGTCTTGACCTACATAGACATCTTAATGGTTTTTTTTTTAGATCTTGATTTTCAAGTTTTGTGCTGAGTTGTGAGATGTTTTGTTTTATTTCATCTCCTGCGCTTCAGCCTTCTGGAATGTCTCAAGCATGGCCTCATTTTTCACCATAATAACCGTAATCTAGAAAATCAAAGCATGTTGCCAAATCTCCATTAATAAAAATGCACCCTGTAGCTCAACTTTAACGTGATAATTAACTACAAAGTAGACATTTTTCAAAAGAAACCTCAAAGACAACACAAAACTACCAAGTGACTGTTCATCAGGAAGTTTGGTTTTTCTGCAGATTAAACCTCTGAGCTGCTGAACTTGCTGACTGAAAGGTTGGCAGTTTGAATCCGGGGAGTGGAGTGAGCTCCCACTGTTAGGCCCAGCTTCTATCAACCCAGCAGTTCGAAAACAAGCAAATGTTAGTAGATCAATAGGTACTGCTCCTGCAGGAAGGTAATGGCGTTCCATGCAGTCATGCTGGCCACATGACCTTGGAGGCATCTACGGACAACGCTGGCTCTTTGGCTTAGAAATGGAGATCAGCACCAACCCCCAGAGTCGCACATACCTTTACTACCATTGCAAAGTCTTTTTATTAACTATGATTGGCAACACAGTGGTTCATTTTAGGCTGGATCTACACTACCATATAATCCAATATCTGAACCCAGATTATCTGCTGTGAACTGGATTATATGAGTCAATACTGCCATATAACCCAGTTCAAAACAGATAATCTGAATTTTATATGGCAGTGTAGATGGGGCCTTAGCCCAGTAGTTCTGCATGCAGAACTACACTACAGTACAACTGGAGGTGAAGGAATAGAAACAACAATCTGTGTCCAAATTGAATTGAACGTGTTTCAAAGAATGCTTAGGTTTCTTTCTGTGAATCTTCCTTACTTTTATCCTGCCCACCTACAACTTCTAAATATATTCTTTTTAAGAAAATGCCAGTCTTTGTTGCACAGAAAATGAAAAATATAAAGGTTGCAGTGACATCCACAAAACTTACTTTCCCCTTGTATACGATCCTTGTGTTTTTCATCAAGGCTGTTTGGAAGGTATTTAATTATGGAGGCAGCTGCATGTATAATGATGTAGGTTGACAAGAGCTCACAGCTATTCTTCTATTCTTTTCTTTTAGAACAAAACCTCAAGGTACAAAAAAAGAGAGGAATGATAGAAGCCAAACTATCTCAACCTCAATATGCCATTCCTTAGAACACTTGTGGACTAATGCCAGGAACTGGGGTACCACATTGTGCCCCCCCCCAAGAAATCATTTCTTTTTAAACATATTTTAACTTAACAACACTTCTACAATTCTAGCAGGAGAGTGTGCATTTCAGTGATGGAAATATATTTTGGTTAAACTGAGGCCCCTTCTACACTGCCATTTAAAATCCAGATTATCTACCTTGAACTAGATTATGTGGCAGTGTAGACTCAGATAATCCAGTTCAAAACAGATAATGTGGATTATCCACTTTGACAATGTGGCTTATATAGCAGTGTAGAAGAGGCCTAAGAAAACAATAAGGAAATGAGGACAAAATTGGGAAACTTTTTAAAAATAATATTTTTTCAAGGGTTATCCTTTAAGTGTACAAAACCAGACCCAACTGTGGGAAGGAGCACTCACTTAACTCTTTTTGACATTTCTTCAGGTTGCTGATGGATCGATTTTGCCCAAGATTTCGACTCAATCCTGTGTTGGGGGATTTTGAAATCAAGTTGATGGTTCCATTGAATTAGATCAAGGATTGTTCAGAGTCACCCAATCCTGGGCTACAAAATTGAGGTCACACTGTATCAAATTGAAGCTCAAGTCTAGGACAAAGCTTAGGAAATCACATTATGACAACTGCAATTTTCCCGCAATGAGACATGTTTTCCCCTTTATAATAAAGATCATCAAGAAGTTGTGTGTTAGAAAGCAATTCAGTTATAGACAATATGGAGAGGACTGATAGGAGAATTCTTCCAATACCCACATATTACTTTATCTTGAGACTGCCCGATGAAATGGAAAAAATGTACTACAGTGATACCTTGAGTTAAGAGTTTAATTCTGTGACTGAGCTCTTAACTCAAATTGCTTCTCTCAAAGTGAAATTTCCCATTGAAATAGATTGAAATGCTATTAATTAGTTCTACCCCCTGAACCCACCCCCCATTTTTTGGTTACATGTTTTTAAATAAGAAAATGTACTTTATAAAAACAAATAATGTATAAATGTAATTTCAAATGGAACAATAAAAAGAAAGATCAACTTTAAAATGGTAGAAGCACAAAGTTGTAGCAAGGAGGCATATTCGAGGCAACAAAATGTGTGTTGGCCAGTGTACCAGCAAGGTAAAACTTGCACATTCACATGAAACAATAAAAAATGAGAGAGATCAACTGTAAAATGGTAGAAGCACAAAGTTGTGACAAGGAAACACAAAGCGAAGAGGCAGAAGCATCATTTTCTTCATACTGTACTCATTCCAGCCTCCCTCCCTCCCTCTCTTGCTTTCTCCCTCCCTCTCTTCATGAAACCAAATATGCCAGGAATAAAAACCACATAGAATCAACTAACCTAAAGTTCATCAAAGTGGACAAGAGCAAAGTAGACAGAATTCTCCCAAAGTGGGCAAGAGCGCAAGGCACAAGGCACAGAGGCTGCTATTTTGAAGCCCTGTACTCTTGTTCATAATAAACTATGGCATGTTCTTGGTGGTATGGGGATACCAAGTCACCTTGTCTGTCTCCTGAGAAATCTGTATAAAGACCAAGTAGCCACAGTAAGAACAGATCACGGAACAACAGACTGGTTCAAGATTGGGAAAGGAGTATGGCAGGGCTGCATACTTTCACCCTCCCTATTCAACTTGTATGCAGAACACATCATGCAGCATGCAGGGCTTGAGGAATCCAAGGCCAGAGTTAAAATTGCTGGAAGAAACATTAACAACCTTAGGTATGCAGATGATACCACTCTGATGACCGAAAGCGAGGAGGAGCTGAGGAGCCTTATCACCAAGGTGAAAGAAGAAAGTGCAAAAGCTCGGTTGCATTTAAACATCAAGAAAACCAAGATCATGGCAACTACACGTATTGATAACTGGCAAGTAGAAGGAGAAAATGTGGAGGCAGTGACAGACTTTATATTTCTAGGTGCGAAGATCACTGCAGATGCAGACTGCAGCCAGGAAATCAGAAGACGTTTACTTCTTGGGAGGAGAGCAATGGCCAACCTTGACAAAATAGTGAAGAGCAGAGACATCACACTGGCAACGAAGGTCCGCATAGTCAAAACAATGGTATTCCCCATAGTAACCTATTGATGCGAGAGCTGGACCATAAGGAAGCCTGAGCAAAGGAAGATAGGCGCTTTTGAACTCTGGTGCTGGAGGAAAATCCTGAGAGTGCCTTGGACCGCAAGAAGATCCAACCAGTCCATCCTCCAGGAAATAATGCCCGACTGCTCACTGGAGGGAAGGGTATTAGAGGCAAAGCTGAAGTATTTTGGCCACATCATGAGGAGACAGGAAAGCTTGGAGAAGATCATGATGCTGGGGAAAATGGAAGGAAAAAGGAAGAGAGGCCGACCAAGGGCAAGAGGGATGGACGGTATCCTTGAAGTGACTGGCTTGACCTTGAAGGAACTGGGGGCGGTGACGGCCGACAGGGAGCTCTGGCGTGGACTGGTCCATGAGGTCACGAAGAGTCAGAGACAACTAAACGACTGAGCAGGAGCAGCAGCAGTCTTGTTCTAGTGCTCCCTTTGGTGCTAGTCCTCAACTCAAAATGCTGCTCGTATGTCAAAGCAAAACCAGAGCCAATCACCAGCTCTTAACTCAAAATGCTATTAAGTTGGGATGCTCTTAAGTCGAGGTTACACTGTATTTCATAATATGTACTATACAATTGAAAAGGTTTACTATCGTAAGATATAAAGATGTCAATTTGCTTTGTTGCTTTTAACATGGAATTACATATATTGTTGGAAGACAAGTTTGTCAGTACTGTAGTTATTTTCCACAACAGCTAAATACTATCTTTGTGTTCAGTGCCAGCATTATCTCATTAACAAGCAACAGGGAAATGCTCCCTTCTTCAACTGTATTCAATACATCACTTCAGTACTTTAGTGGAAGGGTATCTCATATACTCATGAAAGCGGAGATGTGAAAATTTTAGATTTTATGGAGTTGTTATTACAATTTACATAATACCGGATTATTGGCCATGCTGTCAAAGACTTCTGCCTCTGCCATGTATAGAACAATGAGCAAGCACTGAGCAAATACCTCTGGATGTATATGTGGTCTATAAATGCAAGTCTGATTTATGCTTGGAATGACTGATCTTTCACAAAGCTAACACTGATCAATGAATCTATTACTCTTGAAATTTAAGAGCCCCAAAGGCAGTAGTGGAGAGCAAAAAGTATGTTCAGATCATTCCTTCTTTTTATGTCTTGTTTTTAAGAGAGTGCTACATCTTATTTATCTCTGGCATTTTGCTGCATTTTATTTATCTTGCATTTTATATATCTGTTATCCAGTTTTAAGTTCCAAGACATTTACTCTTATTCTGTCCTTAGCACTATAATTCTCCAGCAGCTCATCACTAGGCTTAAAATAATACCAGACTTTGACAGCAGCCTAAACTTGGGAAATTATTGTTATGTCAGGTACTACACTATCATCAGTATTTGATTGCTGAATATATTTCTCACATAAAGGAGGAAGATATAAGTTTAGGGTTTTTTTTAAAAAAAAGATTCATAACTGAATGTGTACCTCAGTTTGTTTTGATAGAAAAAATAGTAGAAAGTTCTCTATGGTAATTATTTTGAATCTTATCACATTTTGCCAGTGGCTCTTGCAAGAGGCTCTGCTCTATATGCATTATTACCAATTCTCAACAGCAATAACATGCCTTCAAATTGGAGGCACATAACATAGAGTATTATCACTTACAGCTTCGAAGCTCCATGTATTTTTGAGTCTCTTCTTACTAGGAAAATAACTAAATTGTCACTGTTGCTACCAAATGAACAGGTGCAGTAGAGAAAGAAGGGGAAGAAAATTATGTCATACTGATGGTGGAATGTCCAAAGAATGTTGGGTTCTGGCTTTAACTTCTACTTTTCCAGTTTGGTGAATCAGGAAATGTTAAGCAATGAATGTATAAGTAATTAAAGCAAACTGAGGCATTTGTACGATTATACTTTTTAATTGAATGTCCCAGGAAAAAAAAGCAAATTCCATATTAGGAAGGGAAGTTTGGATTATTTCACTTCTTGTTGGGGAAGTAAGAGAGACACTCCTATCTTTGCCAATTTCTCTCCAATCCTATTTTGCTTCCTCCTGTACTACAATGCCTCACTCACTACCGCCTCCCACCCTATTTTTGTTTATATTTCTCCCAATGTATAAAAGTTGCATTGGCCATTTTTTGTAGCCACATATTCTGTGGAGGGCAACAGATAGCAGTGCAAAGTTGAGGAAAGTGGTGGAGGTAGGACATAGAAGGTGGAAGATGCAGTCTGAAAGGGAGGGAAGAGTGGGACAAAAGTATGGCGAGAAAATGTGAGGCAAAGGAGGGAGTATAGGATGCAAGGCAGATGTATACAAAATGAAAAAAATATAGAGAAAGAAGGAGGAAGGGATATAAGACGTGGAACTCTCTGCCCCAGACTGTGATGGAGGTTCCTTCTTTGGAGGCTTTTAAGCAGAGGCTGGATTGACATTTGTTGGGGGTGCTTTGAATGCGATTTTCCTGCTTCTTGGCAGGGGTTGGACTGGATGACCCATGAGGTCTCTTCCAATTCTATGATTCTATGTATGTGGCAGAGTGCAAGAAGCAAAGAAGGAATCATAGTGAAATTGTGAGTAAAGACAAAGGAAACAATGGAGGCTAAGAGGCACATTGCTTGGATGGAGGGGAGCAAGAGAG
Source organism: Anolis carolinensis (assembly GCF_035594765.1). NCBI lineage: Eukaryota > Metazoa > Chordata > Lepidosauria > Squamata > Anolidae > Anolis > Anolis carolinensis. Next base: position 54,982,249 of record NC_085845.1, read on the forward strand.
GAAGACAATGGGAGGTAGGAAGATGGGAAGTACAAGCTGTTAAGTACAAAGAAGGGGAGGAAGGCATGGCAAAAGTGTGAAATGAAGCAAAAAGACACTGAGGAAGAGAGGCACTGCAAAGATTCAAGGTGTAGGCCCAGGGAGAAGAAAAGAGGAAAGTGACATACAGTTAGTGGGTGAAAGAGAAATTAAAACAGAAACGAAATGAGGCAATGAACAAGGAATATCTAGATGTGTGGAATTCTCAACTTGCTGTGTGTTATTAATTACAAAATAATGCTCTTTATTTCTGAACATGTTTAGCTTTTCCCCTACTATTACTGCTGTTTTCCAAGACATTTTTCTGAATGAATGAGATGATAGTGACTCTCAGGAGGCTTGCTAAAATATGATGCTTTTGGGCTTCTGAAAGAATAATCTGTAGTGATCTGATGAGAACAGGAGAAGGGTTTGTGCATTAAAAATAGCATTATTGTTATACGTAGTAGTAATCATGTGCCTGAAAGGAACACGACTATTTTTCATGTTCCTTTCTTTCTGTTAATCCTAACAGCTGCCCCGTAGTGCAGTAGTCATGGTCAAGGAAGGATTTGATCTTCAGTCTCCTTGTTCCAAATCCAGCACCCTAAACATTGTTCCGTACTGGATATCACAGAACAATGGTTGCTATAAATAATTATCCCAAGACTGAAACATAGAAGTGAAAAAGGCAAATGTTAATGCACTGGATTCGAAGAGAATGAAATATATAATTATAACTACAAATACTTAATTAGATAAAATTGGATAAAATACAAATAAAATTGCCAGATTTAAGGGTCTGGAACATGTTGCTATTATTGGCTCAACTTGAATACATCACTTGGGCCGGGGGAGGGGGGGGGACTGTACTAGTGTAAATTTATTTATCTTCTCTAGAGTTCACAGGTAAAAGCAAAAGCAACCATTTTCAGTTAGCTCTTCTGATCATTTCTTTTCAAAAACCACTGTTTTGCAAACCTTTTTGAACTCTCCATTGTTAAATAACATTTTCCTCAGCAGTGCAAAGTTCATCCCAATTAAGGGGCACAAAGCACAGAAGACTCACAAGCCCATATATTTGTTGCAACAAACAGATATAAACTAGAATAAAACATTATTTAAATGATTTTAAAGAAACAACTAATAATTTTATCTGCAAGACAAACAGTTGTGATTATGTTGAATGTGGGATGCGCTATTGTTCCCACAGCAGGAATTTTTAATTTTTAATTGGAGTATTGAAATTGTTGTACAGCCTGCAAGACTGGGAAATCAGAAAAGATTACACTATTTTGCAAATGACAAATGAATACATGGCTCCCAAGGTACAGTCAGCCATACATATCCATAGGTTCTGCATCCATGCTGCTTGTTTGAGAGGAAGTTGAAGCAATTGACAGATTGAGTCTAGTTTTCATTAGATAACACACCAAACTGTTATTAGACAACATCCCAAATTTAATGATTTGGTGACTCAGTGTGTGGATATTTGTAGTAGGCTTGTGTAGTCCAGGTAAACTGTGATCTGTTTTGGTGTTGCGGATTTCAGTGAGGGTCCCAATCCATTTTTTAGGAGCCTCCCAAGTTCAGGAGGACAGAAATCCACTTTCGATCCGGGAAGCTGTGGGCTGTGGCGCAGGCTGGAGAGCAGCTGCAATCAATCACTGCAATGAATCACTCTGATCAAGAGGTCATAAGTTCGAGGCCCGGCTCGGAGCCTATGTTTGTTTGCCTTTGTTCTATGTTAAAAGGCATTGAATGTTTGCCTATATGTGTAATGTGATCCTCCCTGAGTCCCCTTCGGGGTGAGAAGGGCGGAATATAAATGCTGTAAATAATAATAAATAATTTCCAGCCCATTAGTGGCAATGGGAGTACTTCCCCTTCCCATCATTATAGGCATCATTTGTCTTTATATCCTTCATTAAGACCTGGATTAAAAACATCAAAGTTAAGATGCGACTCTTTCTGCAATTCTTTCCCTTCTGTCTGTAGCGGAGACCGGGTTTAATGCTTAGTTAAAGTTGTTTCTACTCTAGAAGAGACAGGAGCTGCAGGCGCACACTCTTTCTCCCTGCAACAGGCAGTTTTCCAAGGCATTTTTAGGAGGCTTCACGGTTCCCAGGGAAGGAAGAGGGATCAACCTGGAGGAATTTTACCTGGGCTTCCTTTTAAAAAGCCCTCTAGTCTCTTCTCTCTTGATTTAGCTTCAAGTTTAATGCTTTGTTAAAGCTGTTTCTACTCTAGAGGAGACAGGAGCTCAGGTGCATGTGCTCTCTCCCTGCAGCAGGTAGTTTCCCAAGGCATTTTAAGGAGGCTTCCCATTTTCCAAGGAAGGAAGAGTGATTGACCTGGAAGTATCCTACCCTGGGCTTCCTTTTAAAAGCCCTCCTTTCCCGATTGATTGATTAAGTGCCTTCCTCCCCCCCCCCCCCACCCAATGCTTTTCCTTCTAGTGGCTGGCTCCCTCCCCGCATTTCACATGTAACCGAAAGCAGACGGTTTTTGACAGCCACTGTTCTGTTGCGGCCAGTAAAAGAAATGGCAGTGGAGCCCATGCCATCATGGGCTTCCGAACCAACTGAACAAGCTGAAGGCAAATGTCCATAATGAATTTATGCACAACTCTAATGTATAGTGTAAATAGCAAACAATTTAAATGAATAGAGATTAGAATCTGTCAGACCCCAGGCAGCAGGGCACCAAGAACCATACACGGAGGCCAATCTCTATCTAATATCTTTATTAAGGAAATATTTAATAGTAATAAAAACAAGTGAAGAATATAGTTCAGAAGCAGACCTTTCAAATGAGGTCAAATATAGTCCAAAAATGTATTGTCCAATAAATGATATTTGTCACGACCCAGGCTGCAGAGCACCAATAACCATACACAGAGGCCAGAATCTAACTAATATCTTTATTGAAGGAATATATAAAGTTAATAAGAACAAGTGTAGAAAATAGTCCAGAAATAGACCTTTCAGGAAAGGTCAGAAATAGTCCAAAAAAGCAATGTCCAATAGGAAATATTAAAGTCCAAAGTTGTAATCCAATAACCGAAACACTCACTTTGCCAAGCAAAGTGAGGGGAGATGACAAGGTCCTTTAGTCCATAAAACTTGAGCGTGGCTAGGAAATAACTTGATACTTGAAACAAGGCTTGAACGTGGAACAAGGTAACTAGGAACAAGAACAAGGTCCGTGGGATAACTTGGTAAAATCCGTGAACAAGGCAAGGATTGATCCTGGGAAACAAGGCAAGGTCCGCAGATAAACAAAGGCTGGGAAGCAAGGCGAAGGCTGGATAGCAAGGCAAGGCTTGGGCAGGAGCGAGGCTTGAATCGGAGCGCGCTGTCCAGACACAACTCGCTCCGTAGGCTGACGAATTGACTCCGCGAAGTTACTACGCGGGCAAAACACCTATATAGAGTCTAACTTTCTCACCGAAGCCGTTCTCTGGGAAACAGAAACGAAAGCTAAACTCCGAGACCAGATGTTAAACTCCTTAAAGATTCTCACGAGAAACAGTCTTAATTGGCAACATTCTTAGCTGCTATCCTCGCACTCCTGCGCGAAGCTGATTCCAAACTTCTCTGTTGTTTACAAAACTCCCGGCGCAAGAACACGGGAGAAGTAGGCTCTGGGGTTGTTTGACATACTTCTGGGACACAACTTTCTTGCAGGTGCAAGGTTCCCAGATCTGCCTGGGGAAGATCTGGCTGAGAGGAATCCAGTTCAGACTGGGAAGGTAAAAAACCCAAGTTCTCATCTTCATCAGGGATTACAATGTCCTGAGCAGGACTACAAGGCCCATGGGTCATCACACTATCCCCCTCCTCAAGGCCCCTCCCAAACTGGGGCCCTCTCCCCGAGGCGCGAGGTCGCGGCTTGGCGGGATAGGTCTGATGAAAGCGGCGGGTTAGATCAGGAGCATGGACTGTGGAGGCGTCTTCCCAAGAGCGTTCCTCAGGGCCAAAACCCACCCAGTCAATGAGATATTGTAGGCGGCGGCGATGAAAGCGAGAATCCAAAATGTCCTCAACCTCAAACTCCTCCTCCCCATTCATCAACACAGGAGGGGGGGCCGGTTGGTCTGAATCAGGACGCACACCATCCGCCGGAAGGAGCAGGGAACGGTGAAACACTGGGTGAATGCGCATTGAACGCGGAAGTTGGAGTTTGAAAGTCACGGGGTTTAATTGCGCCACCACTGGATAGGGGCCAATGAAACGGGCATCTAACTTCCGGCAAGGGCGGTGGGAGGGCAGAAAGCGAGTGGACAGAAAAACCCGATCTCCTACCTTGATTTCGGGGCCCGGCTGGCGATGTTTGTCAGCGTGGCGTTTATAGTCCTCCTTGGCTTGGTCCAGTTGCTGGAGCAAAAGTTGTTGCACCGCTGTGAGTTCCTGCAGCCAATCCTCTGCTGCGGGAACTTCTGAAGTTTCAATGACAGGGGGGAAGAAACGTGGATGGAAGCCGTAGTTTGCAAAGAACGGCGTTTCTTTTGTAGAAGCTTGAACTCCATTGTTGTAGGCAAACTCAGACAGTGGTAACAGAGAAGCCCAATTGTCCTGTTGATAGTTTACATAACAGCGAAGATACTGCTCCAAAGTGGCATTGGTGCGCTCCGTTTGCCCATCTGTTTGGGGATGATGAGCTGAAGATAAGCGAGAGTCTATGCCCAATAGTTTTTGTAGTGCCTTCCAAAAACGAGAGGTGAATTGAGATCCACGGTCTGTGACTAAACTCTTGGGCAATCCATGTAGTCTGAAAACATGTTGAAGGAATAGATCTGCAGTCTCTTTGGCCGTGGGAAGACCTTCACAGGGAATGAAATGGGCTAACTTGGTGAAAAGGTCCACCACCACTAGGATCGTGGTGAAACCACAGGAAGGTGGTAAGTCAGTGATAAAATCCGCAGAAATTATTTCCCATGGCCGAGATGGGGTAGGAAGGGGATGCAGAAGCCCTGAGGGCTTCTCCCTTCTTATCTTGGAGCGCTGGCATACTGGGCAGGTGTTGACATATTTTTCCACATCCTTGCGGATCTTGGGCCACCAAAAATCCCTTAGGATCAGATGCATGGTTTTAAATAGTCCGAAATGCCCAGCTGGTTTGCAGTCATGACACAGACGAAGCGCTTTCTCCCTGCCCGGTCCGGGTGGGATATAAACATGATTTCTATAGCATAGCAGTCCATCTTTAAGCGAAAAGGGAAAATGCAGACCTTGGCGAAGTTGGTCCTGCGCCCAGGCATCTGCTTGCTGACTAGCCCGGATTTCTTGAGCACAGATGGGTCCTGGAGTAGGGGAAGTTGAACCAATGGGAATGGATTTGGTGTTCCCCACCGTGAGCGTGGCAAAGTTCTCGGGTTGTAGCAGTTGGGATTCAAAGGTCTCCTTGCGTCCTGCAGCGTACTCCGGTTTACGTGACAGGGCGTCTGCTTGCTTGGTTTGGGCTGGAGTCACATAATGGATCTGGAAGTTGAAACGTTCGAAGAATAAAGCCCAACGTTGCTGCCTCTGATTTAGTTTGCGGGCAGTTCTTAGATGTTCTAGATTACGATGATCAGTGTGGACTTCAATGGGAAATTTGGCCCCTTCTAGCCAATGTCTCCAAGTTTCAAAGGCTGCCTTTATAGCCAGTAGTTCCTTTTCCCAAATGGTGTAATTCCTCTCTGGTGTGGTTAGTTGACGAGAATAAAAGGCACAGGGGTGGAGGTGATCTCCCTCCGGTTGTAAGAGTACAGCCCCAATTGCCACATCAGAGGCGTCCGCTTGCACCACAAAGGGGGTTCCAGGATTTGGGTGTTGTAGAATTGGCTGGGAGGTGAATAGTTTCTTTAGTTGCTGGAACCCTTTCTCTGCTTGATCAGTCCAGCGGAAAGGCTGCTTTCCACGGATGCAGCTAGTGATGGGGTCGGACCAGCGGGCAAAATCTGGAATGAACTTGCGGTAATAGTTCGCGAACCCCAAGAAACGCTGCACCTCTTTCTTGTTAGTTGGCGCCCGCCATTCCAACACTGCTGAGACCTTGGCTGGATCCATGGAAAGCCCTAGAGGCGAGATGCGGTAACCAAGGAAATCTACCTCTTGTAGATCAAAGGCGCATTTTTCCAGCTTGGCATAAAGTCCATGATCCCGCAATCGTTGTAACACCATTTTGACGTGGTTCTCATGTTCTGATTGTGATCTGGAAAACACCAAAAAATCGTCCAGGTAGATTATCAAGAACCTGTCTAGATAGTCCTGAAAAATGTCATTGACAAAATGCTGGAACGTTGCGGGGGCTCCGCATAAACCGAAATTCATAACTCGGGACTCAAATAATCCGAATTTGGTCTGGAAGGCGGTCTTCCACTCGTCCCCTTCCCTGATGCGAACTAAGTTGTAAGCCCCCCGAAGATCCAGCTTGGTGTAAACCTTAGCTCCTCGAAGCCGATCCAGTAGATCCGAGATTAAGGGCAGGGGATAGCTGTTCCGCTTGGTGATATTGTTCAATGCTCTGTAGTCCACCACCAAGCGTAGTTCCCCTGACTTTTTCTTCACAAACATCACTGGGGAGGCGGCTGGGGATTGAGAGGGTCTGATGAATCCCTTGCGAAGGTTTGTCTCTAGGAATTCCCTGAGAGCTTCTTGCTCTGGTTCAGTCAGGGAGTAGAGATGCCCTCGCGGGATCGGGGCCCCCTCCACCAAGTCAATGGCACAGTCATAAGGTCTATGTGGGGGTAATTTTTCGGCTTCTTTCTCATTGAATACATCCCAATACTCGGAGTACTTCTTTGGCAAGGTGATGATGGGTTCGGTGTCTGTGGCATGGCATACCTTGGCTACGAGGCAATGGTTTTGGCAGTACGGTGAAGCAAACTGCAGTTCTCTGTTGGACCAGGAGATGTTAGGGTCGTGGAGAGTCAGCCATGGAATTCCCAAAATCACAGGGAAATGGGGGACCTCGGTAACAAAGAAGGAGATCTCTTCCATGTGTTCCCTTATCCACATCCTGGTGGGTTCCGACCACTGACTTACGGGGCCCGTCTTGAGGGGGCGGCCGTCTATGGCTTGCACCACACGGGCATTCTTGAAATCATGATATTGTAATCCCAGAGAGTCGGCATACTCTCTATCGATGAAATTGTTGGTAGCTCCAGAGTCTATCATGGCGTGGATCATGACGGGTCCCCTTTTTGCTGACCATAAAGTGACCACGAGAAGGAACAGGACCCCGGTTGGCGGCTCTTGGATGGATTTTTTGACCGGGTTGGCGAGCCTCTCTACACCCGGTCGTTGGCTTCCCCCGCCGGCTGTGTACCAGTCGGCTCAGACGCCTTCGTCTCCGTGGAGGACGCCGCCGCAAGACGGGCGGCCGGCTTCCCTTTGGCTGGGCACTTTCTGGCGAAGTGGCCCCCGTTCCCGCAGTACCAGCAGAGGTTTAAGCGTTGACGACGGGCCTTCTCGGCGGCATCTAGTCTGGGACGCACATTGCCCAACTGCATCGGCACCTCCTCGCCTCCTCTGGGGTATGGGGTTGGTGGTGGGGGTCTCCATACTGGTCGTGGCTGAACGCTGGCGGGAGCGGGGGGATTTGCCCCGGCTCTACTGCCCTGGCCTCGAACCCACTGTTTCCTGTTGGCAATCATGACTTCAGCCCGTAAACATTGATCAATGAGTGCCTCGAGGGTCTGGGGAGGGTCCACCTTGGAGATTTCTTCCAGCATTTCAATGTTGAGACCCTCCCGGAATTGTCCTCTGAGGGCTACATCGTTCCAGCCGGTATTGTGGGCCAGCACTCGGAACTCGGCTATATACTGAGACATAGGTCTGTCTCCTTGGAAAAGGCGACGGAGTTTGTGACCGGCTGCCTCCAAATTGTCCTCGATTCCCCAAGTCTCCTTGAGGTGGTCCAAGAAGTGTTGCGCTGATCTTAGGTGTGGAGAGGCTTGGTCGAACAGTGCCGTCGCCCAATTGGCCGCTGGCCCGTCTAGAAGACTGTAAACCCACGCCACTTTGATGTCTTCTTGGGGAAACTCGGCATCTCGGGCCTCTAGATAAGCTTGACATTGGCGACGGAAAACATGAACCTTAGAAGCTTCTCCAGTAAACTTGGTGGGCAACGCCATGGCCGGGAGGCGGACTCCGCGCTCCCGCAAGCCCTTTATTTCTCCATCCTGGGCGTTGAGTCTGTCGCGGATGCGATCCACCTCTTCCTTGTCGATGGTGTAGGTAATCGGCTGGCCGCTCGGCCCAGGTACGTCTCCGGTGGACATTCTGGCCGAGGTTAATTGGTGCTTAGGGTGGCGGAGTCAAACTGTCACGACCCAGGCTGCAGAGCACCAATAACCATACACAGAGGCCAGAATCTAACTAATATCTTTATTGAAGGAATATATAAAGTTAATAAGAACAAGTGTAGAAAATAGTCCAGAAATAGACCTTTCAGGAAAGGTCAGAAATAGTCCAAAAAAGCAATGTCCAATAGGAAATATTAAAGTCCAAAGTTGTAATCCAATAACCGAAACACTCACTTTGCCAAGCAAAGTGAGGGGAGATGACAAGGTCCTTTAGTCCATAAAACTTGAGCGTGGCTAGGAAATAACTTGATACTTGAAACAAGGCTTGAACGTGGAACAAGGTAACTAGGAACAAGAACAAGGTCCGTGGGATAACTTGGTAAAATCCGTGAACAAGGCAAGGATTGATCCTGGGAAACAAGGCAAGGTCCGCAGATAAACAAAGGCTGGGAAGCAAGGCGAAGGCTGGATAGCAAGGCAAGGCTTGGGCAGGAGCGAGGCTTGAATCGGAGCGCGCTGTCCAGACACAACTCGCTCCGTAGGCTGACGAATTGACTCCGCGAAGTTACTACGCGGGCAAAACACCTATATAGAGTCTAACTTTCTCACCGAAGCCGTTCTCTGGGAAACAGAAACGAAAGCTAAACTCCGAGACCAGATGTTAAACTCCTTAAAGATTCTCACGAGAAACAGTCTTAATTGGCAACATTCTTAGCTGCTATCCTCGCACTCCTGCGCGAAGCTGATTCCAAACTTCTCTGTTGTTTACAAAACTCCCGGCGCAAGAACACGGGAGAAGTAGGCTCTGGGGTTGTTTGACATACTTCTGGGACACAACTTTCTTGCAGGTGCAAGGTTCCCAGATCTGCCTGGGGAAGATCTGGCTGAGAGGAATCCAGTTCAGACTGGGAAGGTAAAAAACCCAAGTTCTCATCTTCATCAGGGATTACAATGTCCTGAGCAGGACTACAAGGCCCATGGGTCATCACATATTAGAGTTCAAAGTTTTAATCCAATACCGAAACACACACTATTGCCAAGCAATAGTGTGGGGAAATGCCAGAGTCTTAGAAGTCCAAGGAAGCTTGACAACAAGGCTGGAAATAGTCTTGGTTCTTTAACAAGGTCCGTGACTAGAAACAAGGCAAACAGTTAATCTTGGAACAAGGTCCGTGGATAACAGCAAGGCAAGACAGTACTTGAATTCTTGATCTGGGAAGCAAGGAACTGGGGTTACGAAGTCCACACACGATCTCACTCCTGAAGCAGCTCTGTTGACTCCGCAAAGATTCTCCCACGTCAGGCACCTATATTGGGTCTCGTTTTCCCGCCAACAACCTCTTTCCCTAGAGAACGGGAAGCGAAACCCAACTTTGTCCAGATGCAAGACTCCTTAGAATTTCCCAAGGGAAGCAGGTCTAATCAGCCTGTTGTTTGGCTGCAATCCGTAAACTCCTGCGATTCTGTTCCCTGACTCCTCTGTCAGCACAATAGGATTCTTTCCTAGGGAACGGAGGCGAGGAATGTCCAAGGTCTGTTTTACTGAATTCTTGGGTACAAACATCAACATCCGGCAGGTGAAAAGACTCCGGCTCTTGTTGAACCGGCGAAAACCCCATGTTTTCGTCTTCATCTGCCTCGATGGCACTAGGAACAGGACTACAAGGCCCATGAGGCATCACAGAATCACACTTTTCAGCTTCTTCCATCTTTCAAAATAGATACATATACAAACTCTTCAGAATGTACAAAACATTTTTACCATTGCAAATTCAGTATTTCTTCTTCTTGTGAATTTGCCTCAGGCCACTTCTATTCACTGTCAGAGAGGCAAAACTTCAACTGACTATTATTCTTTGGCTTGATTTAAATACAGTCTAAAATTGGTGAAACTGCATAGCTAAAGAAATAGAAATTTACCCCACTTGTCACTACTGTTTCTGCCATCCCAATTCCTCACCAGGGCCCCTTCTACACAGACCATTTAATGCAGGTGAGGAAAGAGGTTTCACTGTGTAGATGATTACATAGGAATTCCTGAAACCAGTTTGAGTCCCTGATGGTTATTACACAAATTACAGAGCACTGGGGCAAATTAAGGGCTTTCTTTCATGAGTTCTTGTGTGAGTTTTGTTGACTAGCTAGCTTCAGTCAGTGTAGATGGGGCCCAATGGTAGCTCTCCCTGAACCCTTTATCTCGGAGCCAATCTGGAGTACAAATGCCAGATTGGCCCTGGAATTATTTGACTAGTAGCCTCCTGGCCACTGCAGAAGTGGAAGGGAGTTGTTACTTTCCAGTAGTTCCAAACCAAATGCAGTGCCACCAAACAGCCACCTCTCCCATTCCCATCATTGCAGCAGCCAGGGGACACAACATGGCCAGTATCACCACCTCATTAGACTGGGTGATTTTAGCATCCTAGGGTACACTTCCACCCCATTTGAAGGACTGATGGGCTTGCTGCCCATCAGATGACACAAGGGAGCTTCATGTGGAAGCCCCATCCCCAACTGGGGTGAAAGCATCTCCAGACACTTCCCCAGGAACACAGGAGGCAGTACTGGGTGACACTTTCCCCATCTGATGGGGAAAATGTTGCAGAGAGGGAGCTGCACGTGGGGTGACAGATTCACCCCGTTGCTCCCTCTTTCCTCTCCTGAAGCCTGGTGAAGCAGAATGCTTTACCAGGGCTTTATGATGAGGTCTTCAGTCACTCATCACTTGGAGACATCAGCCAGGGCTCCTGAGTGATGCAGGATAGGGTAGAGGAAAAATCACTCTTTTTTTCTCCATCCTATTTCTGATTGTGCTATCTTTTCAATTAGTGCTTCTCCAGGCAATAATAGGGGGGCCATGTGTGCTATCCCTAATTCTCAGGACACCTGATCCCAGGGAATATAGGATGGGCTTCTTGAAACTGGTCAACTTCTTAAATGGATCCAAAATTGCAATTTGCTCTGGATTCGTGGAGTGAATTCCAAGCAACCCACAACTTTTATTAATATGGTTCAAGGCCACATTGACCCATGCACATCTTTTAGTTGACAGGGAGCTGAGTTGCACCCTCCCTTAAGATAATGGATCAGTGTACAGGCACCTTAATTTTAACTAACTAGTAACCCTGTAGGACATCTAGGGTTACCTAAAGAATATATATACATTTGTGTGTCTGTGTGTATATGTATGTCTCAAGGACTTGGCAAAGGCTCTTATGTTCAGGAAACTAATTTGGAGAAGTCTATGTATTTATCTTATTTTGCAAACAGACATAGGACAAATAGTACCAATTACATCAATAATGATGACAGTGGCAATAAAATTGCAACATTCAAACTGAATTATTTAGCCAATTGCTTATCTAATAACATTTTGATATGAAAAATGATATTAAAATGATTGCATTGTAGAAAAATAAATGGATTTAGTAATAAATCCTGTAAACTTCCAGTATGTTGTTACTTTTCAGCTGGGGATGAAAACTAGGAACATAAATTTGGTAAGCATAAACAAATTAGATGAATTGTTTTCATTTTGCCACAGTTGACAAGATGAATCTTAACGGTGTTAAAGAGTGGTATGGAGCATACAAAACAGAGTAATGTTTATACAATGAAATACATAGTTGGTAACTTCTTTTCTTGCAATATGAGGTTATAGAAAAGACAGGCAGAATGTTAAATCACTCTCCAATTGTATTTGTTTACTGCAGTTTTATGCTGCCTAACAAAAATTCTATGGTTTAAAACAAAATATGAGCCATTAGTAAAAAGAGCATATAATAAAAAATAACATTAATCAAGCAGCAAAGAGCAAAACACTGCAACACAGAAAAACAAAGTGCAACCAGTAGTACAACAGAAACATCTGGAAGAGAGAGGGAAAGGGAAAGGACAGAGAAAGAGAGGAGAGAGAGAGAGAGAGAGAGAGAGAGAGAGAGAGCGCTAAGATATTGAGAATGGAACAAGGTCTTGACTTGGCACAGAAAAAAAAAAACATGTAAGTGCCTGGCAAGTTTTTCTAGAAAGGGTTTTCCACAAGGACAATGCTGCTACTGAAAAAAGGAAAGGTCCTTGCTACTGTGAACATTTGCTTTACCTCATCTGGTAATAATGAAAACCACTGAGGTTTATGAGTGATAGTTTGTGATGGTTTCCATGTCAGTAGAATGAAGAATCCACTGATTTTTTAAAATTTAAACTTTAAAGGAGATATCTAATATGTGGAGCCCATTTGGCGAATAGGGTTTGGTATCTCATATGGAGGCTTTCAAACTCTGGAGTAAAAAGAAGGTACCCTGACACTAACCATAACAAGACTAGTTGCCCCCAAATATTGAAAAAATGGGTTTTATAGTTATCTGACAAAAATCAGTAACAGAGCATTTTGACCAGCCAGAGTGAGATGATTTCCATCAGCAGCTAAAAATGACATTATATGGTACTGAAATTCAAGCTTCACTTCTCATATCCTTTATGTTGTTTCCATTATTTCCTTTGATGCCTCTGCAAGCCATCAAAAAAGTCAATCTATGGTAAAAATCTTCTTTTAGCATTATTACAATTGAGAATAAATGGGATATGTGTTCTGGAGCTAAAATTTGGACTTTTTAAAGAGTTAACAACAATATTCTGTAATCCCATTTTAACCACAATATATCCTCATTGCCATTATAAAACTGAACAAAAGAAATCAGGAGAAGACAAAACTTCATGCTGCGGAGTTCAGATACGATCCTATTAAAATTGTTTTGCAGCACAGTTTAGTGTGTTTAGCGGAAATCTCTCCAGCAAAATTTAATTTGGATTATGGCCAATGGGGCATTGCATTGTGGCTGGGAAGGAATGATTGGAAAATTCAGAAAAAGAAAGGTTCTCATCACAAAGGGTCCCAATTGACATTCTTTGCCTATACTGAGGCTTGGCCTTCTACCAAACAACAAAGAGAAGAAGAGATGAGGCATATTAAAAGTAAGTGCTCACAAACATTTGCTAAAAGGTAAAAAAAATTATTTGCATAATTATGAGGTTTTTCCATTACTTTTCAAAACTGTACTAATTATGCAGTGCTATTTGGAGACAAGTAACAAACATGATCACTATAGCAACCACAAAGTTTTAATTTTAGTGTTGTTTTCTGCTGTTACTTGATGTGTAACTTGGGGGTGTTCTCCATTTAAATATGCATTTTTTTCTGAAAACCTTTGCACTCATATCTGCATGGAAAGAACACCGAGAGACTCAACAAGAGATATTTTGGTTTCACTTTCTTTCCCTTCCATTGTAAACATACATATTAGAAACAACTCCCTCAACCACAGCAAAGTGAGGAAAGATAGCATCATCTATCCAGGCCTTACTTCCATAATTCTTATTCTGTGCCAAGAGAATTTTATTCACTTTCTCAGTCTCAGAAATTCAACACCATCAGTAGAATGGAATACATCAGGAGACGTTGTGCAGCCTTTCAAATATAATCTAACTCCAACTCCCATCTGCCCAAACCAAATTAGCAGGGAGTATCAGTTCACAACATCTGGAGTCTGAACAATCCCCATTCCTGCTTTCAATCTTTCCATGAATCAAAACGCATTGGTCGGTTGTCAGATATTCAAAATTAGGACTCTGACCTTTTCAGTGCTACTCAGTAGTTATTCCTCTTGAGTGCTATTCAGAAGCAATTCTCCTTGAGATCAATGGTATCTATTCCAAGGTTTCCTTAGCAAACCACAAAATACCAAGTTTAATGGACAAAGTGGATAAAACATAAGCAATGAAGATACAGGAACGAATCTCAGCAGTCTGGTTTCCTTCTGTTTCTCATTTTTCATTCTTAAATTTGATTTTAAGATAAATGTCTGTATGAAAACACCTGTCTATTTTTTTGTATATGCCTCCCAGTGCTTACATTTTTCTGCATACAGGTAGAGTATATCCTTTATCTAAAATGTTTGGGACCAGATGTGTGTGGAGTTTGGATTTTTTTTTTCAGATTTTGGATTATGATATACAGGCAGTCCTAGGATACAAACAAGGTAGGTTCTGTATGTTTGTTGTTAAGTTCATTTTGCATGTAAGTCAGAACAGAGACTTTTATAAACTGTAATTCCAGCCTATCTGTCTAACTACCTACTTGATTAGTTTTGCATAGCATAGAGAAGCATTATTAACACCCCTGGAACATTTGTTTTGCTGTCTGTGCCCCCATTCAGAAGATTTCACCTCACTTTCTGCCCCTGTGACAATTGGATTTTGGAAACTTTGTGTTGTTGTAGAAACAAGGATTGGTGATAAAGCTTCAGTGCAGACATCTTTTCCCCATGATAACTCTTTCAGGAATGATTTTCCCTTCCTAGGAGTAGATTTCCTCTCATTTCCTACTGTCCAACCCGTGTTTGTGACTAGCAGTCATATGTAAATCAAATGTTTGTAACTCAAGCACTGCCTGTATGTGCATAATGAGATATTTTGGAGATGTGGACCCAAGTCTAAATACATATACTTTATATACATCATCTGAAAGTAATTTTCTACATAGTATTTTAAATAATTTTGTGCATGAAACAAAGTTTATGTACACTAAACCATCAGAAAGACAAGATGCCATTGTTCCATGTGGACAAGTTTGGATTTCGCAGTATTTTGGAATTTGGAATTTTGGATAAGGGATACTCAACCTGTATACATTTTTTGCAAGCTATTTTCTTAATTCATCTTTGGAAAATGTTTCAGCAATGAATGCATTTTTGCACTTTCCTATATTTGTGGATTTTAGAAGTAAACTGGAAAGTTTAGAGAAATGCAAATTTCAAAGATTAACAGACTTTGAGTATGGAGATAAAGGTGTGAAATATAGTATATTGTAATTAAAATGCAAACTGAGTCTTATAGTCTCTTAAATATTAAAAAATGTAGTGAAGAAGGAATATGTCATAATAAATCAGTTACTCTTTATTGCATTACAAGACTCTTTGTTGTCTTTGCTGCAACCAGCTGACATAGCAAGCTCTTTGGACAGTGAAATATAGGTTTGTGTGAACTTCTAACATGAACTCAATCACTTAAAGCAAAAAGCCAGTCCCCAATGCCATCATGATGTGACTTGGCAAACAGTTTGCAAAGCACACAGGAGAAAAGCAAACATTGTTCCTTAAACACTCCTAGCAGAGGTACTCATGATTCCATTCTGTGCAGCTTACTATCACAACATAGAGAAACTTGTATGTGAAAGCCTTGCAACTTTTTTTTAGTTTCAGTTCGTTAATGGGTAAAGATATGCCTAGTGACAGAAGACAGCTTTCAGCGTTATAAAGAGAAAAAGCATAAGTCAGTTAAATAACTAGCTATGAATGCCACATTGTAATTAAATGGAAACTCTTCCAACTCACTGAAAGAAGTGGATTACAATTTTGGTAATAACTGTCCCAGTTCTGTCATGTTTGGCTTACAGAATTCTGTTCCGTTAGATGTACCATGCCTTAGGGCCAAACATCACTTTATGTGAGAGATTAGTGACTGGGTCTCCTTATACATATATATTTGTTTTAAATAGGAAAATGTTAACCCTTTTTGTTGTTCTAGTTGAGCAGCATACTAGAATCCCTGCTCAGATGACATTTGGTGCCATCAATGACAGTTATTTTAAAATAAAATGTTTATAAAGCCAGCCATATGTTTCCTGCCTGACATGTAATTTGACTATTAGACAGAACAAGCTGAAGATATTTCTATGCCTGAGACCAAGGATAACATGGTACGTGATGATTGCCCTGATAGGTGACGTTCTTTTCTCCAGTATTGGACCCCTCTTCTTCACTATTATTCCACTGCTACCATATCACAGACTCAAACTTGCTTAGGGTAGATATATCTAGATAAGAACACAATATTTTTAGGGTTGTTGTGTGTTTTCCGGGCTGTATGGCCATGTTCCAGAAGTATTATCTCCTGACGTTTCGCCCACATCTATGGCAGACATCCTCAGAGGTTGTGAGGTATATCTCTGAGGATGTCTGTTATAGAAATCGGTGAAACATCAGGAGAGAATAATTCTGGAAAATGGTCAAGAGGTTATGAGTTCGAGGCCAGTCCATGTCGGAGTGACCACCCAACCATTAAAAAAAAACCCCTGCTCGTTGTTGACCTAAGCAACCAAAAGATAATTGCATCTATCAAGTAGGAAATTTAGGTACCACTTATATGTGGGGAGGCTAATTTAGCTAATTTACGACACCATAAAAATCATCCATCTGCCATTTGGAATTAGAAAGTATCCATCAAGATGTCACAGTGGGTGATGAAGCAGCTGCTCCCCCTGTGGCCGGAATCGAGCATCCGCTCTGGAATGTTAAATTGCCTCTGTTTCTCTGTCTTTGTCTTGGAATATAAATACTGTAAATAAATAAATAAATGTGTCACAACACTGTGTCTGCTGCAGTGTGTGGGTGTATTGTGCAAACATAATGAGAAGTGACAATAATCTTGGCCATATATGTTATTACCTTACCAATTTTATATTATTAAAAAAATAAATGAAAGACTTTCATGTGATATATTGTGTCCCCATACATTTTGTTATTCTGAGAGTGCTTTGGATCGCAAGAAGATCCAACCAGTCCATCCTCCAGGAAATAATGCCCGGCTGCTCACTGGGGGAAGGATATTAGAGGCAAAGATGAAGTACTTTGGCCACATAATGAGAAGACAGGAAAGCTTGGAAAAGACCATGATGCTGGGGAAAATGGAAAGAAAAAAGGAAGAGGGACTAACCAAGGGCAAGATGGATGAATGGTATCCTTGAAGTGACTGGTTTGTCCTTGAAGGAACTGAGGGTGGTGGCAACAGCTGACAGGGAGCTCTGGCATGGGCTGGTCCATGAGGTCATGAAGAGTCAGAAGTGACTGAACGAATAAACAATAACATACTTCATTATTACAGTTAATGTATGTGTCCATATCTCCTATAAGAGGTTGACTCAACCTCCCGATTGCTAGTAAATCTGAATTACAGTGTTGCAAATGATGCCTGTCTCAAACATGTGGCACCAACATGAAGTGTTTGGAAAGCTCTAGTCCAGAGAACTGCAACCAGGATGGGCTACCGTCCCCACTTGGCTGTGTCTCTTCCATTCCTCTACTTTCACAAGTAGCTAACAGCCACTGTAGTGCACTCAAATAGCTGGACAATTTCCTGAAATGAGGTTTTAGATCCTGTACAAAATATATGTGCTCATAGCCCCAAGTTCACATCAGAATTCCAGCCACAATCTCACAATCGCTCTCAAACACATGTATGTTCTTTTATTTGATCATGAACATCCACTTACACTGTTTTGTTCTTTTTGTTCCAAATCTATAAAATATAAGTATTACAATAAGCAGATTTCTTTTTTGTTACTAGTCTTTTCTATTGTCATGTACCTATTGTGTTTTTTAAAAGGAAATGTTGCTTATAATTTCAACTTTCATTTCAAACTAAATGAAAAGATTGTTCTAAAAATACCAATATTGGAAAGCAGCTGTTCACATTGTTCACACGTCTGTTGCTTGCTATGTAGTTGTTGCATTCAATCAAAAGTGGCATAGCACTAGAAGCCATTTATTCCACACCCTCCCCTTAAATAAACACTTTTCACTTCTCTTTAAAATACTCTTGCCATTTTTAGAGGGAAAGATGACCTTTAAATTAATTCCACTTGCTCATGACAGTGACTGGCACATCTTCCTGTCTCTCAGAATGGTTTCCCGAAATGAAGGTACGGTCAGGTTTTAGTTCTATTTGTGTTTTTTTAAAAATGCAATTACTAAGACATACTGAACTTAAAAAAATCTTTAAAGTTATGAAGTTCATGACACTACTGCCCTTTGGTGTCAGAAAAATTATGTCACTATCAAGATCTAGCTTCCCAAATCATCTTCTCTGAAATACTGTCCAATTCTGTTTCAAACAGAAGCCTGTCAGTTTCTTTAACCGAATTGTCATTCAATTTCTTTTTAGTTTCTTACTGCCTTCTATTGTGGCAAAAGTTTGGTTTCAATAAAAAAGCAACCAATTGATTGTTTCTTATGAAATGATGCAATCTCACTGTTATGTAGGCTTCATTCCTAAACCATGTCAACTGGTTGGAAAACTTAATGGGGGTTATTTTTGCATAGACCTGTGTAAGATTATGCTACTGATGTTAAACTTCTGGTCCTCTAGATCAGTAGTTCCCAACCTTTGATCCTCCAGGTGTTTTGGACTTCAACTCCTAGAAATCCCAACCAGTTTACCAGCTGTTAATAATAATAATACACTTTATTCATATTCTGCTTTAGCTCCCAGAGGGACACAGAATGGATTACAGTATACATATATAAGGCAAACATTCAATGCCTTTTACAAAGTGAACAACAATAACATAAAATACACAGACAAAGGTAAAGGCCTCTCCTTTCATCTCCAACATCTGAAGGCGATGCTCAACTCTGGCCATGGGAGGTGCTCTTGTTCCATTTTTCCATGCCTGTTGTCTGTAGACTGCATGTCTGCATGGGGAGCTCTTTACCTTTCCACAGAGGCGGTACCTATTGATCTACTTGCATTGCATGCTTTCAAACTGCTAGGTTGGCAGAAGCTAGGGCGGGAGCTCACCCTGACTCACAGCTTTGAACTGCCAACCCTCCAGTCAGCAGATTTCCTGCAGCTAGCAGTTTAATCCACTGTGTTACTGTGCCCCCTAGGAATTAGGAATTGTGAGAGCTGAAATCCAAAACACCTGGAGGACCAAAGATTGGTAACCAGTGCTCTTGATGTTGGACAAGAATTCTCATAATTCCTAACCAAGGTCATGACGACTGGGATAGACCTAATTTATGTTCTTCAACATCTAATCTCTCTGCCTCAGGATTACTTTAAGGAGCCCCCAATGGCGTAGTGGACTAAAACCTCATGACTTGAAGGTTGGGTTGCTGACCTGAAAGCTGCCAGGTTCAAATCCCACCTGGGGAGAGTACAGATGAGCTCCCTTTATCAGCTCCAGCTCCATGTGGGACATGAGAGAAGCCTCCCACAAGGATGGTAAAAACATAAAAAAAAACATCCGGGCATCCCCTGGGCAACATCCTTGCAGATGGCCAATTCTCTCACTCCAGAATCAACTCAAGTTGCTCCTGACACAAAAAAAGAATTACTTCAGTGTTAACATAAAACATAAAACTATAGTATGCCAATACCCCATTTAGAATAAGTGTAAAAAATGTGCATCACTCTAGCTATTGTTGCACTACATTCTCCAGAATGCCAGGTCAGTTCTAGTCCAGCAACATTGAGAGGGTTGCACAATTCCTACCACTGATTCAGATCATTCAGTCTGAATTGAAGCACTATGCATGCTCAGGTAGATGTGATATTTTTACTCTTATGCCTGCCTTCTGCCTGCTCCAGCATTTCCTCAGCTGGATTTTGTGTATTTTCTATATTCCCAAACTCCTTAAAGAGTCATTGGCAGCTAAGAGTACCACAGTTAACATATGAATTACATAAAGGGGTCATCATAAGGTTAGTGCCTAGCCACATCTCTGGCATTGCACACACAATTGTGAATATTGTGCAGTGGACTAGCCTATGAGTGAAAGGCTCCCAATTTTGAGAAGACTCCCTGTTCATGCATGAAAAGTTCATTTATGACCAATGGGAAATATTATAAGTACTGAAATAAATTTCAAAGCTTTGATTTGTGACCCTGAAAAGCATATAAGTTATCTAAGTTAAAGATCTGATTGGGACCCAAATCTTATCAGTGAAAAGATTTTTGATTCTCCCATCCCTTTTGCCCCATCTAAAATCTCCCTTCTTCAACCACCAAGCCCCATGAACTGCTTCTGCAGAAAAGACAGGGAAAGAAGATAGGTGACCAAGCAGCAAAGAATGCCTCTCTTCTCCACTGCAGTTCACAAGAGAGAACACAGAGAAAGAAAAAGAGAAGGCAGAAGTTCTTGTTCCTCCCCCCTTCTCTTAGCCCCCTTCTACACTGCCATATCCTCCATATTATCAAATCAGATAATCCAGATTATCTGATTTAAACTGGATTATATGAGTCTACACGGCCATATAATCCAATTCAAAGCAGATAAACTAGATTTTATATGGCAGTGTAGAAGGGGCCTGAATCTCAATCTCAGGCTAGATCTACACTGCGCTATATCCCAGGATTTGATCCCAGATTATCTGCTTTGAACGGGATTATATGAGTCTACACTGCCAGATAATCTGGATAAACAGATAATCTGGGATCAGATCCTGGGATATAGAGCAGTGTAGATCTAGCCTCAATCTCACCCTCTCCCTCTTGAAAAATTGCAGGAATGGGAGGCAGTCCTCATTGCTCAATTGCCTTCTTTCACCTCAGTGGTCATTTTAGACAATTTCTACACTGCCATATAAAATCCAAATTACCTGCTTTGAACTGGGTTATATAGCAATGTAGACTCAAATAATCCAGTTCAAAGCAGTTAATTCACATTATCTGATTTGATAATCTGGTTTATACAGCAGGGTAGAAGGGGCCTAAGATTTTGGCAGCAAGCTGGATGAGAGGTACGGAACTTGGAGAAAAACATCCAGGTCCTCAGCCCTAAATATACTTGTGTTTCTCCACAAAGAAATAAAGCTCAATTTTAAATTCTCAAAATAAGTTAAGATTGATTTCTTAAGAAGAAACACTTTTTTACATTTCCATATTCAGTAGCATGCACTATATTTTTATTAAAGGGTTCCATCTGCTTTACTGAGGGCTCTTCCACACAGCTGTATAACCCAGAATATGAAGGCAGATAATTCACAATATCTGCTTCGAACTGGGTTATCTGAGTCCACACTGCCATATAATCCAGTTCAATATGGATTTTATAGATCTGAGTAGAATGGGTCTGAAGTTATTTCCACACAGCAAAAAAGTCTGCTCTGAACCGGGTTTAAAAATCCCGGGTCGGGGCAGATTTTAGTCCATACACCAGCCCCAAAAGCCTGTGCTTTTCACGCAGGGTGTCTAGATGCCCTCCCAGGAACTTCCAGGGAGGTACCAGGACATCCAAACTGTCACCCCCCAAATACTTTAAAAATAAAACAACTTACCTTGTTTGCCATTAAATGCTGCCAAAGCTCTCCTGGCATGTAGAAATGACATGCCAGGAGGAGTGAGAAGGAAAATCGCCCCCCCCCCTCCCCACTCCTGGTGCATCATGTCTATGTGCCAGAAGAACTCCAGCAGCAGTTTAATGGCGGCTGAGTAAATTATTTTATTTTTAAAGTTTTTTTTGGGGGGGGGGTTGGAAAGGGACTGGTAACCTCAGGGTTTCAGAGCTGATTCAGCCTGGAAAACCTGAGAGGGCTGTGCAGACTGACCTCTTGGTCCCACAGGGCCAAACTGCATTAGACCCGGGTCTTTCAGGAAGGCCTAGTCTAATGCAGTATCAAATTAATTTGGGACAAAGCAGGTCTTTCAGGAAGGCCTAGTCTAACGCAGTACCAAATTAATTTGGTTTTATCAGAGATGTTGTTCGGAACTCCCGCATTACGGGACCTGTGTGGAAGGGCACTGAGACGCATTTAATATAACTAATGGAGTTTGTCTGAGCTCTTCTGGTCTGGAAGCAGTGATGCAAAACAATATAGGCTTTTCTACACTGCAATTCAGATTATCAAAACAAATTGCCATATAATCCAGTTGGAAGCAGATAATCTGGATTTTATATGGCAGTGTAGAAGGTGTCTAAGACAGTAAGATGTTCATGTAAGCAGCAATGAATTTCTACTTGGTTACACAATTAAAAAACAAATCTTACTCTAGATTTGGATTAGGCTGCCAAGTCGTAAATCAAGGGTGCAAAATGTAGACCATGAACAACTGGATCAGATAATCTGGATTTTATATGGCAGTGTAGAAGGGGCCACAGTCATCCTAGAGATTCCCAGAGTTTTTCCAGGTAAAAGGATTACCAGGGGCTCTTTATTCTTAGTTTTCCCAATTTCACAACAATTCTGTGCCCCCACAAAAGTAGAGAGTTTAACATATCTCCTAAATCTGAAACTGTTGTTCTAAATGGATGCCTTAACAGCATATACTAAAAGGTGCCAATTTCTATGATATTTTTCTGGGGTTTTTTTGTTTTTGTTTTTTGAAGAATGAAATATGAAATGCCTATTTTGGTTAGCAGGATATTAGAACAAGATAGATTTTAGGTCTGACTAGACATAGGTTTTCTTAGTATTCGGAAGTGAAATGGGTTATTAACTTCATAATGCTTTCTATGCGGGTGGTTGTCATATTCTATTGCAGCACAAAAACAAAAAATCCACTTCATCACATTTTCTCAATATAATGTTTAGGTGTGTAGTGTACACACACACACATTGCATATGGTTCAGGTGGGTATGTGAGATCAGAATAAACTGGTTGCAGACAGGAATGACAATGATAATTATTATATTGTTAACTCGGGTCATTGACAAACTGTTGGTGACAGTACAAATATCCTGGCAATGAGAGAGCTAGCACAAGTCATGCAATAAGCACCTTTTATCCAATTAAAAGTTGCAAAGTAATTAGTACTTTTTTGAATTAGGTGTCTGTGTTCTGTGAGCTGAAAGCACAAAGAGCCCTGTTAAATCTTGTGCCTATATTAACATTGATCATTTGCATAAATATATTAATACAGTGTGAAACCATCCACCTGATTAAAATATGTGGTGATAGTTACAATACTTTGTGTGATGAAGTGGCTGTCTTGCCACTTTATCACACAGACTTTGGGAAGTGTCCTAGGATACTTTTAGAATGCTTCCTCAATGGAGCCCGATGGATCCCATTGGACAGTGTAAGGCAATTTCCGGCAGGGCTCCATAAAGGATGCCTCTTGGGTTTTTTTGTGTGAGTCAGGAGAGACTTGAGAAACTGCAAGTTGCTTCTGGTGTGAGAGAATTGTCCGTCTGCAAGGACGTTGCCCAAGGCACTCCCAGATGTTGTGATGTTTTTACAATCCTTGTGGGAGGCTTCTCTCATGTCCCCCACGGAGCTGGAGCCGATAGAAGGAGCTCATCCGCTCTCCCCCCGGGTTGGATTTGAACCTGGAAGCCTTCAGGCCAGCAACCCAACCTTCAAGTCAAAAGGCTTTAACCAACTACGCCACCAGGGGCTCCTCTTGGTGGCATGCTAGGATGCTTTCTGAAGAATATGGAAGGCTTCTTGTGTTCTCATAGAGAAGAATGGAGTGGGGGAGTGGGTGGCAATGCTTTTCCTCATGTGATGGGGAAAGTGCCACAGTGGGCAATATAGGGCGCAGGGCTGTGGTTCCCCCACTGCCTGCCAGATTTGCCATGCTGCGTGTCGAATCCCCCCACTGTCAACTGGCTTTGGACCTCAATGTAATGAGGTCCTTTGATTCACTTGGAGATAAATAGGACTATATCCTTGTAAAGGGAAATGTTATGTTATGCATCTTGTGTTTTGCCATTTTTAATGGATATCATGAGAAACTAAGATAAATAAATAAATCCAGTGTCATCATCCCCTATGATTTTTTCATAACAACAAAGTGTAAGAACATAGGAAGTATTCAGATAGCATTAAATCAAAGGAGTTCTAGTCTATCATTGCGTTATCACAGAGGTGAACGAGTTACCTATGGGAAGCCCAAAACTATGACATGAACATAAGAGATCAATTCTGTCTGTTCTCTAATAAGTAGCATT
This sequence comes from Anolis carolinensis, assembly GCF_035594765.1. Taxonomy (NCBI): domain Eukaryota; kingdom Metazoa; phylum Chordata; class Lepidosauria; order Squamata; family Anolidae; genus Anolis; species Anolis carolinensis. The sequence goes on from NC_085845.1 coordinate 55,006,286, forward strand.
TAAAAATATAGAACTTCTGCTCCTAACAGAAAGCCATCTTAATAAGTACTCATGAGGGCCTTCGGTTCCATAAATTTGTTTAATCCATTTGTGATTCAGTTAGTACAAATAGGTTGAGGTAGGATCAGAGTAATTAACCCCAGCCTATGAATACCAGATGCTATATGCTGCATTTCAGAGAAAGGGAATGACAAAACCATCTCTGAGTAATCCTTGCCAAAGAAAACTCTATGAAATTCAGAGACTCACCACAAGTTGACAGGCAACTTGAAAGCACATACACACACACGTCACAATACGATAGCCTAATCAAAGGACATGTCATTGTATATACTGAACTCGAGCATCCATGGAGGGCCCTGGAACCAAATCTTAGTGGATACGAAGGCCCTAATGTATTTCCACAACAGTCAAAATCTTTTCAAAAACCACTCAGTGTATTATGTCAAGGTATTGTATTACTACACTTTCTTCCACTGCTTTGGTTTTATTTCTTCCTTTCATTCATAAACTATCCTGGAAGATTTACCAAAGGGTCAGAAACAAAGCATTTAAACAAACAAATGAAGATACACTAAACATGATTAGTTCTGATGCCAACTGTTCTTTGAAAATCTAGTTTATTAGCTAGTTTTTTGTACCCTTTTATCTTATGGTTCTTTCTGAGAAATAACTTATCGGTCTCACTATCTCATTCAGAGATTCATAGAAGTACTTATTTCTAAACGAATTTAAAGATTATCAGTGTAAAACATGAGATAAATTGAATCTTGATCTCTCATTGCACTTGTTCATATTACTATAGTAGATAATATGAATTTGGATAAGAAGATGCATTTGAATCTTAAGATAAGGTGACAACATAAGCAAGGCAGCTAAATTAATCTAATTGAAGCGAACATCAATTAAAGTTAAGAGAGATGAATTATCTTTTTTCTGTTTTCAAATAGGAAGATTAATGCCCTCAAAGAAGAATTAATGGAATCTTTCCCACTCCATTTTTTCATAACTGCGTTAATGTTCTTTTATTAAAATATTTATTTATTTCACTTTTTGTGAATAATAAAAGTGCTTTCCACATTATTTATCTGTAAGTATATTTTTTACAAAATCAAATGACTGCTAGCTGGTAAAAGTAGGGTCTTATTGTAATTGGAACCTAAATAAATGGCTTAAATTGGTGCCTAAATAGTGGTGTACATCACTAGTAATTTATTAAAGTTATGAAGAGAAGAATTTTAGCCTGAAAGGAAAAGTAACTGAGCACATCAATGTAAAACCGCTCAATGATGTAATGGCTAAAATAGATAAATAGACAGAATAGATATTTCTAGTGTGGTGGCACAGTGGGTTAAACCACTGAGCTGCTGAACTCTCTGACCAAAAGGTTGGCGGTTCAAATCCAGGGAACAGGATGAGCTCCTGCTGTTAGCCCCAGCCTCTTCCAACCTAGCAGTTCAAAAACATGCAAATATGAGTAGATCAATAGGCACTCCATGCAATCATGCTGTCCACATGACCTTGGAGGCATCTACGAACAATGCCGGCTTTTCGGCTTAGAAATGGAAGTGAGCCCCAACCCCCAGAGTCGGACTCGACTAGACTTAATGTCAAGGGGAAACCTTTACCTTTACTGGCTTATGATGTCCTGATTCTTACTTGGAAATAATTGCTATTGATTTACTATTTCAAAATTTCTGGTATTGTTAGTGGATGCTTGTAAAGAAGTATGATGACAGGGATGGAATCTTTTTGGATCCCACCGCTGCCACCAAATTGCGAAGGATTCAACTTCTACCTCTATGTATCCCACTTTTCAATGTTGTCGCTGCCACCACCTTTGAAAGATGCTTTGCTCAAATAATAAGCAACAATTGAAGAAACAGTAACTTGTTTATTTATAGCACAAAGCTTGATGGTCGCAAGAATGTTATATCTTGAGTTGAACGATGTTACTTCTGCACAGTAAGTGTTGCAAGATTTCTCAATAGTTTCTCTGAGCTTAGTATGGTATCAGCTTTATATGACTTGTTTCTTTCAGTTAGGAATACTGTCCTTCTTGAACTTAGTTGATCTGTACCCGATCAAACTTGGACTGGGGAGTTTAACTGGTTAACCCTAGTCCTCCTTGACTTAGGGATGTAGCCTCAGCTCTTTAGTTATCCCTACTAAAGGCTCAGCAACTTTAATTTTAGCCCTTCTCCGCTAAAACTCTCTAGCTGCTCAACTTCCTCCCACAATCCCTTCTCTCGATTTCACTCCTTTCCCACTGAACAGAACCAACTGCTCTGGTCAACCGTCAAACTCCAACTGCCCAATTCCAACTGCTAAATTTGAATTCTAAGGCTTCCACCAGCAAGGTGAAGCCACGCCCCTTTTCCTGGCCATGCCTTAGAGGCTCCCAACTTCTGTATAAGAATAGCTGAAATATATAACCTTAAACAGTCAACCTAAACATAGCAATCATGAATAAAACACAATGATCATGACATCTTTACAATGCTAAACTAAAACCTTCCATACAGCACACAGGAAAATATGGATCTGTTCATGTGCTATGTCTTTCGGTAAAGTGTTAGTGGGTGCTCTTACCATTTGATGGGGCTATAATTCTTCAATAATTTTCTACTCCAAAGAAATAATCAGTACTTTTAGTAATTTTCTTCACACTGTACAGTTTTTGAAGCCTACTTGCAAGTCAAGACTTATTCTGTGCAAAAGTAATACATGATTGCTTGTTGCACAAAATAGCAGAGCACGTGTGAATTTTGTACAAAATAAGTCTCCAACTACATCAGCATTTTGCTTTATTTTTCACAAGAATTGCATACACATTTCATACAGAGTTTAAATCAGAACTACAAAGATTCTCTCCAGTTCAAGATTCTTCTGGACACTCAAAATATTTTAACCATTTTTGAAGAAAAATAAAAACCAGAGAAGAAAAATAATAACCCTGTTTTTCAACCCTGTTTGTAAATAATAGGGTCCTAATCTGCTAACTAATTCCATTTTGTGCAATCTAGTGTCTTGGAGTACACACAAAATGGGAAGTTTATTGAAAGCTAATCTCCCTTCTTGCACAAAGGAAAAAAGTGGATTGCCACAGTTTACATGCATTGCAAGAATTCATGGCCATTAATTCTGTCTGAAACACTCCAGCACTAACAGCACACAGATCTCATGATATTTGCTTTAATAATTATTTCCACTGCTTATATTCCATTCCTAGTTGCAGATCTTAACAAGCAACTACCAAAATCAGGATTCAGTTGCTTGGTAGGAATGACAGACCACCAGCCACTAGGGGACATATTTATTATTTTATATGAAACTGCCTTCTACTGAGCCCAATTATTTGTTTATCTAGTCTTGCACTATCTGAAATACAGTACAATGGGACCAATATTTGAATTGTGGTTTCCTTTTAGCAATTTGGTATGGGTTAGAATAAAATAAATATATCCCTAGAGGGCAAAGTAGATAAATATGCTGACATGGTATGGGGACATCTCTAATTCACCTCATGTACACTGTATGAGCTTGCTTTGTGTGTGTGTGTGTTTGGGAAGTGTGTTTGGGAAGCACAGGTTAACGTTCCTATAATGTCTGTTTTGCTACATGTGCTCCTGTTCAGAAAATTTCACCCCACTTTCTTTCCCTGTAATAATTGCATTTTGAAAATTTTTGGTTTGTTGTAGAAACAAGGATTGGTAATAAAGCTTCAGCTGAGACACAGTTTTCCCATAATAACTTTTTAAGGAGTGAATTTCCCTTTCTTGGAGTAGTTTTCTCTCATGTCTTGATGTCTCACCCCAGTTCTTAACTATGAGCTATTTGTAAGTCAGATTTTTTGTTATTCAGGGACTGCCTGAACTAGTATGAGTATGTTTTAAGCAGGACAAACTCAAAAATAGATCCAAAGAAAGTCCCAAATGTCAGCAATGTACTCCCACACTTTTCCTAGGAGAAACAGAAAGAGAAAAATCTCCTTTATGGCATTTACCCAGCCAGTTTTTAAGAATGAATTTTAAATTGTGTCCTTTGTTTGATCTCTGTTTTGTATATTTTAATATGTATCTTTTATAGAAATACATTTTAATACATGGCATTTTTGAATGTTTATGTGTTTAAATATTCAGTAAGCCGTCTCAAGCCACAAGGAGAGGTGGGTAAGGAATAAAATTATTATTATTATTATTATTATTATTATTATTATTATTATTTTATTATGGTTATTGTAGGTATAGGTATGTATTTGGCTCATTTTGAAAAAATATATATCTAGAATATGCAAGGAAATGGAAACACATTATATCTGGTTACCACTGAGGGAATAGAGCTTATACCATATGTTGCAAAGGAAATACTGGAAGGCACAAATAAAAGTTGTCATAGAAACAATATGGCATTGGTCACTTAGTAGAAGAACCACAGATGTAACACTATTTATTATGACAGCCACTGGCTGTATTATAGCTCTGCTCAGCTCTCTCTCCTTTTTTGAGATTATTTATGTATATTAACATTGTGTACTGTAGAACTGTATCTTCCCATGTTATTTGTATGGTAGTCACATGTATTGCCACAGATACATGTGACAGGCAGATTGACAGGCAAGAAATACCTGGGGTTTGCATAAAATCATTTGTAGAATAGATGCAAAAACATAAAAATATTTAAATACAATTCATTTCACCATAGTGGAACAACTGTAGTCAGGTGACTTAAATGCCTGATCAATCTGCAGTTCAGGTATTATTATTATTATTATTATTATTATTATTATTATTATTATTATCCCGCTTTTTCTTTCCATAAGGAATCTCAAAGCAGCTCTTGAACAAGGTCAAGGCTCTTTCTCTTCTTTCTTAATATTTATGATCTTTACACCATACCTGGGCTGCATCTACACCAGCCAATGATGGCCACACACATTGAGCCAAACTCTTTGAGGCACAACATTAGTATCCTGGTGGAGAAGTCCAGATGAGCCTGTATTAGCTTCACTGGCCCATCTCCTTGTCCTCTGTCTCATCAACACCACTCTTTACTGGTCACAGAACTCTCTGCGAGCACCTGCCACAAAGGTCATAATGGGACACCTATGCATCCAACAAGGAGAGGATAGAGCAATCCCTTCCTTCATACTGATTGTGCAGGTACCTTATTCTAAATCCAGAATAATTGGCAGGCACTCACAGAGAGCTCCATGGTTGGCAGGGGATGGTGCAGGCAATGTGAGGATGAGCCATCCTCTTCCCTGTGCTGATTAGGACATGGAAAGGGAGATGGCAGTGGTGTCCATGTGAACAACAGATCAGGATGAAATGATATCAATCCAGCTGTTCAGATGGCCCCAAAGCCTGCCAATACTCTGGAGAGCATTGACCAACTTTGCTTGGTTTGGATCAGATAGAGCTTCAAACAGAGGATACTTCAATAGAGGACTGTCCTCTAATACCTTTGAGATAAGTGAGTGTTCTTTGTAAGGAAAGCACATGGCTTTTCATATTCTTTTTTTTTTTTTTGTAATAACTCAATTGAATAAGAAAGTGCAACTTGAATACTTCAAACTATTATTGCCTTATGTATATTTTAAGAGGTAAGAAGTGAAGAAGTAAAATTTGATTATGTTCAAGACAAATACATTTTCTAGGGTAAATGAAATATGTGGCCTGCACACAACTGACAGGGTTTGGTTAAGACAAAAAGTCAAGACAAAAGGTTGTCATAATGAAGACTGGTAAGTCTTTAGAAGAATATAAACCTATGGTTGGACAGACTGATCGAGATTAAGAATATGGATCAATTGACGTTTATGATTAAAAGAAGTAACGGCAAAGTGCTGAGAGCTACAGACTGGTCTAACTTTGAGGACTACTTAAAAGAAAAAATACAAATGAAGGAAGATTGATTTAAAGGACTGTGAATAATCAAAAGAACAAAAATTGGAAGTCAACCTACCCAACCCCCCCTTTTCCTAAATTTCACCTCTCTCCCCCCAATTTCCCTTTAATGTCTATACTCTCCCACCGCCCAACCCACACCTTTCCCCCTCCCTTTCCCCTCCTTCCCCCAAGACCCCACCCATTTCCATTTGTTTTCTCCCTATTATTGTTATGTTTTGTTTTGTTTTTTCTGTTGGAAAAAACCCTCAATAAAAATATATTTTTTAAAAAAAGAAGAATATAAACCAATTGAAGGCAACACTCACATACTTAATACAAACCAACAGAAGAGCTCTGTGGCCAGGATTCAAATTGTTTGATTCTCTGTTTTTATCATTAGTACAGGAAAAATAGTTTTCCCTCCTCCTCTAGAGCTCTATCCCTGAAGTGTCAAAACTTTCTCTGCAGTATTCCATTAGCATGGAATACTGCAATTGGGTGAAGAGGAAGAAAAAACACTCGCAATCAGCCAGGACAATACTAAATGTGGGTCTCTACATTTTGCTATCAAAATAATATTGCCATAGATTTCAGCTAAACAGCACACTCTGTGCAATTACTGTATTATATTCAAAGCCTGGTATAACCATTAAGATTAGTTCATTACTCAGGGATCACACAGCTTAAATATTTCAGCATATGTTTGTTTTTAAAGGTATATGTTGCTTTGAGAAAGCATTTGTCACTATTCACTTGAAAGTTCAAATAGAGAGAAGGCCTATTAAAGAAACGGAAATAAGCACAAGAAAGTTAGCAACAGTATAAATTATTTTGTGTTTTCTTTCATTCCAGTAGTGCGTCTTCTTCTTACCTTTCCTCTTGGGTATACTATCCCCCCTTGACAGACAGCTGCTCTTAAAGGTATTGACAAGCCATCAGAGTCTTGCTAGCTCTTTCGGCTCAGTCACATTCATCTCTTCTTTGGGAAGATCACTGCAGTTGTAAACAGCCTTCTAGCTAATTTAGCTTGGGCAAAGCTCCATTATTCTGAAGAATTTACACTCATTTACAGCCCCATCACATTTGCCTCCAGACTTCAGACTACACCATCTCATCACCATCATGCACATAAATCAGGATCAAATTAGGTCATATGTGGAAATAAACTGAAATGTATTCATTAACACAATGATCTGAAATGTTATGTGCTAGCTTCTCTGTCTGCAACACGGCTACCCTGTCCATTTACATATAGTCATTCTCATCACACTCACAATGTATTGGTGTTCTTGTCATTATCATTATTATTCCACTTGGTATCTAAATATAAGATAGTAGAACAAAGACAACAGAACATTTTGTAAAAAAAGTAAAACCATGTCACAATTCTAAATTATTTAAAACATTTTTAGGGAAAAAAATAAGACCATGTACATTGTGATGCCTCAGCCTTTTCAGATCATGAATGTTTGCATGCCATTGCCCCATGTAACTGATCACTTTTCTGAAGGTTCACTTTCAAACCTTTGCTGACCTCATCAGATGGGGACTTTTCCCTGTCCTGGCATGCTGCCATCATGCCGCCAGGATGGAGTCTACCAGAGCCCATCATATGATGCAGGACTAAGTCTGGCAGGACTCCATTGAGCTCCATCTTGGCAGCATGCCAGCAGTGCACTAAAAGGGAGCCCTGAGAATATGGGTGACTACCCGTATCATTATTGAAGAAGCTGGGTACAACATGGGAGGAAGCCAAGGACAGCCAGGAAACGTGGGATGGCAGCCGACAACCAACCAAAGCTGGGCACTGCCACATGCTTTCCTACACTGTCCCCTGCTGTCCCCAGGCTTTTGGACCTCCATGTGATGAGGTCCTGAGTGCCTGACTCCAATCTTGTCATCTCTCATTCCAACTAATTATCATTTTGTCAAAATGGTGAAGCTAGCTTTGTGTCTCCTCACAGCAGCACACTGTTAGTTGATCCAGAAAATCATATTATCTCATAAACTGCTCAGCTGAAGGATGGCAGTTTTGATTTACAAATGATTGAGTCTGGTGCCTTAGCATGTTCAACTTTTCGTAATTGATCTTGGTAATAATTCATGTTTTCGTCAAGTAAAATTGTTTTGAAAGTGTGATTGTTTCAATATTTCTAAAAATGCAGGCAAATTATCTTGCTTTCACATAACTAGGCATCATGATACTACACTGAACCTTCATGATCTCTAGATAGTACCTGAGAAGAAACCTGCCTGAAAATCTGGGAGTCTCTGCCAGATTGAATTGAAAATGCTGAGATTGATAAACCAAGCTTCTGGCAGTATAAAGCAGTGCGCTATGTTCCCATGACAATTCAAAAAGCTAGAAACAGATGATGATTCTGGAATTGTGTAGTAGGGAAGCCACTCTGGATCTTAATGCCAGCTTTTTGCATACAGCTGTTTCAGGTTTTACTGAAAAATGTCCAGATGGTGATCCTATGTTGGATCAGCTCCTGGACAGTTCCCAGTAGCTCATACCAGCTGTTGAAAAACTACCACTGAAACTTATGACTAAGGATGAGAAGAGTATTTTAAAATATTGAAATAAAATGATAAAAAGATGAAGGGAAACAATCACATGTGATTCTTTCACTGAATAAGTCATGAATTTGCAGCAAAAAAGAAAATTACTAAACTTATGTATTGCTTCCTTTGAGAAGAAAATTACTGAAGAATAAAACCCTTCCGAGTGTTTCCTGCCGCACCTTTTGATCTGAACCCTGTAGTAGTTGCACAAAGTTAAAACAAAACTTGTATGTCGTTCTCTGAAAACCATTACAAAACTTGAAGAGATTCTCAGGAAAAAAAGCTTCTAAACTAGGGAAACTGTATATCATCATCTTTCTATTACACACTAGTCATTCATACATAAATCCAGGACATTTTGAAAGTGAAATACTCAAGATATTTCTGGTAAATTGTGTTGCTTGATAAGGATACTAATATAATCAAAGTGAATAATAGGTTGCAAATAAAGTCATCTTCCTTGATAGGTAGAATCATTGGGGAAGCCTTCAGACGATATCTAGACTTAGACATTTAGGGTTTTAACTGAAAGAGCCAACTGTTTAGATCCAGACATTAATAGCCAATGCTATTATTATGCCAAGTCAAGAGATACGGTCTTGCTTTCTTTTGCTAGCCGGTAATCAAGTGGTGTTTGTTGGGAACCAATCTGAAGTATCCAATTATTTCTAAGAAGTCGTTCAGTAGTACAGAAATTTAAGCAGAAGCTTTCTAACACATAGAGAAAAGTTGCCATGCTCCAGTTTACCCTGAATGTGAAACAAAGGAGTTAAGTGGCTTTTGGATTCTCATTAGCTTTTATCAATAGTCTGTTTCTAAGGAAACACAAGTTCTTTTGGATAGAAAGGAAACAGGTTTGACAATGCAATTTGCAAATCTCATTCTTCATGATCTCTGTTCACTGGAAATTGTTTGCTTCTTACATTATGGTTTCTCTTGGTCTGAACCATGCTTGTAAGTTTTTATGGGAGAGCTGCATCTTCCTTGTCCCTGCACACATGCATCTTTTTTTTAAAAACCGAGATATTCGGATAAAACTGTACATATTAAGAATTTATTTTAACTAAAGCAATAATTTATTTTTATTTATTCACTTTGTTTTATATCCTTCCCTCTCTCCCTCATTGAGGGGCTCAGAATGGCTAATATAGATGTAATAATATAGAAAAGCTAGGTATCAGATCTTATTCTGGACAGTGTATCATCATCTTAAAATAACTGGACCAGATACACTACAGCAAGAGAGAGGTGAAACATGAGAACACAACAGCAAATTCTTACTGCTCTTTCTTAGAAAAGAATGTTTCCAAAACCATGTTTCCAAGACCGTTTAAGTTGATCTCCCATCTATATTTGTCACGCTCACTTCAAGCGACCAGCATGAACGCAGATCAAAGACAGCTGCTATCAAAACCAATCTTTATTGAAGAACACACGGCTTGGGAAAAGTCGAGAATGACATAATGTTTACACACAATCAATTTTATCACCTTTGCTACAACGTCACATCACACATAAATATCATCACCAAACCCCACCCCCTGTATCACATTTCTACTATTTCCACACAAACTACTCATTATAATTGTTTTGATTCTCACTCCACAAGTTCCCATGCTCTGCTGCCAGGTGTTTTCATGAGCCATCGAGGAGTGCTCGTTGTTATGGCTCCAATTCCAGAGCTTGCAGACTCAGCTCTGGGAATTGGCCCCATGACACGGCGCCCCCCCTTTCGCCGACCTCTTCTTCTGTGTTTCCTCCGCCACGACTCTGAAACAAATCAAACATGAACACTATGGATCCATTTTATCCAGAGTACCCATATACTTTTTTAACAAGCTGCGATGGAATACAGGATGTATTTTCCCCAAACTCTTTGGCAAGAATAATTGAAAAGTCACTTCGTTTATGACATCCTGTATCCTGAAGGGTCCAATGAATTTGGGGCCCAGCTTTTTTGAAGGTAGACCAAGTTTGATGTTTTGCGTGCTTAGCCACACTAAGTCCCCCTTCTCCAGTTTATCGCCTTCCATCCTTTTCCTGTCTGCGAATGTTTTATATTTTTTGTGTGCTTCCTTTAATGATGCAGTCACCTGACCCCAACATTCTAGCATTTGGGCTTTCCATTTTCCTGCCCCTACTTCTTCATCCTCTGCCCACCTTGGCAGTTGGGGTAGAAGCTGAATCTCATACCCATAAACTACTTCGAATGGGGTTTTATTTGTTGCAGAATGAATAGTCGAATTAAAGGCTAGTTCAGCAAAGGCTAGCCACTTAGACCAATCGTTTTGTCTCATATTAGAGTATATGCGAAGGAACTGCCCAAGTGTCTGTTGGGTACGTTCTACAGCCCCGTTTGTCATGGGGTGGAAAGCAGAGCTTAGGCTCCTTTCCGCTCCTAGCATTTCCAAGAATTTTCTCCAGAATTTTGCCGTGAATTGAACACCCCTATCACTGACCACCCTACTAGGACATCCATGAAGTTTGTAAATATGGTTTATGTATAATTCAGCCAGTTTCTCTGCTGGTGGTAATTTCGCAAGTGCTATGAAGTGAGCCTGTTTGGAAAACAGGTCTAATACTGTCCATATATAGCGATGTCCCTTGCTGACAGGCAATTCCCCCACAAAGTCCATGGCTACACATTCCCAGGGCCTGGTAGGTTCTGCCACCGGTTGCAATAGCCCCATTGGCTTCCCTCCCCTCGATTTATTCATGGCACAATCGTCACATTGGGTAACATAATTTTTTATGTCCTTTCTCATCCCTGGCCACCAACAGTGTTTTGCTATTGTCTTCGTCGTCTTTGTAATCCCCATATGACCAGCGCTCTGGTTATCATGAAAACGATGCAAAATCTTAGTCCTCAATATTGCTGGAATGTACAGTTTCTTTTTCACAAACCAAAGTCCCCCCTTCTGCTCCCCTTTTTCTGCGTTGGATAAAATCCACTGATCCCCTTCATATGACTGCATCAATTCCTTTTCCCAACTATCTCCTTCGTCAAATTTGACAGCGGCAGTGCTCTCCCTTTGAGCTTGCGCCCTTGTACTGACAGCTAAACCCCATTGTCTTTCGGAAAACAAAGTTCCTTCCTTTGCTGCGGCTACATTCTCGTGTTGGGGCATGCGTGACAGGGCATCGGCCAAAACATTCTGTTTTCCTTGGAAAAACTTCAATTGGAAGTTGAACCTGCTGAAGTATTGTGCCCATCTAATTTGTTTGGGGGATAATTTTCGTGGGGACTTTAAGTACTGGAGGTTCTTATGATCAGACCAGACTTCAAATGGGATTTCACTTCCTTCAAGGAAGTGCCGCCAACATTCCAATGCTTTTAATATAGCTAATGCTTCTTTTTCCCATATGGGCCAACATTTCTCAGTTTCACTAAACTTCCGTGACAAATATCCACAAGGTTTCAAATTTCCATTTTGATCCTTTTGCAATAATACTGCCCCATATGCACATTCCGAAGCATCACAATGTATTATGAAAGGACTCTGAATGTCGGGGTGCTTTAGGATAGGTTCTTCCGTAAAGTGTTCTTTTAGGGTTTCGAAAGCCTTTTGGCATTCTGGCGTCCAACTCAACTTGGCGCCAGGGGCTTTCACTTTCGCCGTCTCCCCTTTCCCCTTTGTTTTTAAAAGTTCCGTAAGGGGAGCGGTTATTTGTGCAAAGCCCTTTATGAACGATCTATAAAAATTCGCAAATCCTAGGAACGACTGCAATTGTCTCCTTGTTTGAGGTACTCCCCATTCCCTTACGTCAGATACTTTGGATGGGTCCATAGCTAATCCCTCCGGAGATATCCGATACCCCAAGAAGTCAATTTGTGTCTTGTTAAATTCACATTTGGAAAGTTTTGCATACAGTTTTGCTTCCCTCAGTTTTTGCAAAACTTCCCGGACCAGTTCAATGTGTTGCTCTCTGTTCTCGCTCACGATAAGGATATCATCTAAAAATATGAATACTCCTCGGTATAACAGTGGGTGCAAGATTTCATTTATAAGCTGCATAAAGCAAGAGCCGCCATTTTTTAATCCAAAAGGCAAAATTAAATATTCAAAAAGTCCGAATGCGCAGGAAAATGCAGTTTTCCAAGTATCCTCGGGTTTTATTCTTAATTTATGATACGCTTCGATTAAATCCAGTTTGGTAAATATGCTCCCTTTCTTTAACACGGTAATCAAATCCTTTATTAAGGGCATAGGGTATTTGTTGTCCTTAGTAATTGCGTTCAAATTCCGATAGTCAATGCACAGCCTTAAAGAGTTGTCTTTCTTTCTCCTAAATAATACGGGGGCTCCCAAAGGGGAGCTGGATGGCTTAATGAAGCCCCGCGCCAGATTTTTGTCAATATATTTCCTCAATTCCTCCTTCTCCTGAACAGACATGGGGTAAACTTTCGGTTTTGGTAAGTTTGCCCCTGGGGTTATTTCGATTTCCACTTCTATATTCCTTTTGGGAGGTAACTTACTTGCTTCTTTCTGATTGAACACATCCACAAAGTCCCTGTATTCAGGGGGCAATAGTTCGTGGTCTATTTCCTCCGGTTCATCTCCCTCGCCCTCTTCTCCTGCTATTTTGCTTATCTCCCATTGTGTTTGTCGCTCTTTAAATGACATGCTCTTTCCCCTCCAATCAACTTGGGGTTTGCCTGTTCTAGCCATGGGATCCCTAGTATGACATTGTACGTGGCGATAGGGGCTATTACAAAGGATATTCTTCCTTCCCATTTGCCTATTTCACATGGGATCCCCTGTATTTCCTTCGTGGATACTTCCCCAGCAGCAACCGATCCATCCAACTGCGAAAATGCAATTGGGGCTTTAAGCACCGTCTGCTGGCATTTTAGCGCCTCCGCTAATTCCGGAGTTATAATGTTCCTAGAGCAACCGCAATCCACGAATGCTCTACAGGTGGCCCGATTCTCTAACCCCGACAAGCAGATTGGTACTACCAGCATGCGTTTGTCTTGACTCACCAGCCGCTCCGGAGGTTCTGGGGCTTGCACCTCCTCCTCCGCTCGTCTCCCGGCTGCTGGCGTGGGCTTTGTGGCTTTGGGCGGTTCTCCCTTCCGGGCCCAACACTCCGCCGCCCGATGGCCCGTCTTCCCACATACAAAGCATCCCGGCTTAGGTCTGTTGTCGTCTCCTTTGAAGGGGATCCCTGGCCTCCCTCCGGGTCGCTCCTGCTTCCTCGTTTCTCCCCGACCCCTCGCTGCCGGTCTCTGCTGGCTGCTGCTGCCGCCGCTCCGAAAGCGCTTTACTTGGGACAGGGTGGATTCGACGCGCCCTGCTAGTTGAATCCAGCCCTGTAACGTCTCTGGGTCATCTCTGTGCGCCGCCCAGCTAAATACCTCGGGGCGCAGTCCTTCTTTGAATATCTCCACTTTGGTCACTTCGGACCACTCTGGTACCCTTTCCGCAAGATGGAGGAATTCTTCTGCGTACTCGGGTACTGTCTTGTCCCTTTGCTTTATTCCTTTTAGTTGGTCGCGAGCCCTTAATTGCTCCAGCGGGTCTCTAAATCGGTTCTCCAGTGCGGCTAGAAATTGGGGCACTGACCTCAAGCACGGGTCGCGTCTGGCATGTAATTGCACATACCAGCTGGCCGCCCCCCTTTTAAGGGTATTACCAATGGCCCGAACCATGCTTCCTTCGGAGGGGAATGTGTGCGCATTGTCCTCCATGTATCCTCTGATGCCAATGAGGAAAAAGTTCAGCTCGGACAATTCCCCTCCATATTCCAGTTTGAGCTCCTCTCTCCTGGGCATCCATTCTGTGGCCCGTTGCCTCTGCACGGGTGGTCTGGGGAGGGGTTGCATCAGGATCCCCTGAGCTGGCCCTTTGACCACGCCGCGTCCCAGCCCGGCGGTCGTTCCCCGCGGTCCTCGGACTTCTGCCGCTGCCGTCGGCCCTTCCACCCATCTGAATGCAGGCCCTGCTGTAGCCTCCGCGCTTCGCCCCCCTTCGTCATACGGTGCATCCTCCCCATCTCCATGGATCTCCGGCTCTTCTTCGCCTTCCTCCACCAACCCACTGGACCCGATCCCTGGTCCCAGCGGTCTTTCAACCCTGACACCAATTCGGGGGGTTGGGAGTCCTGTTGGAGTTGGCGGTCTCAGAGTTCCCAAAGCTTGCTGGCGATCCTCCTCGCGCGCCATCCTTTCTCGGAACTCCAGCTCCTGCCAATACTCCTCGTCTCCGTCGCCGCCTGCTGCCGTTGGGCTCTGCGTCGATGCGCGCTGGCCCCTTTGGCTCCAAGCCTCGTCCTTACTCGGCCCTCTTTCGGCACCGTATCGAGTAGGCTCCCTCTGGAGATTCTCCTCCAACAACGGCACCAATCGTCCCACGGTTTCCGACAGCCGGGACAGGTTGGTCTCCAAGATGGATAACCGTAGGGCCACGGTCTCCGGCATGCTCCCTCCGGACCCCCAACTGGTCTCTGCAGCCGCCGAGACGCCTCTCCCTCCTCTGGGGATCCTCTGGGTCACTCCATTCGGTCTGGGGTAGCCGGTAGAGGAAGCGATGGCTTGTAGCGTTTCCTCTCCCAGCGGCCGAACATCTGGCAAGGGCCCCTCTGCCCCCTTCGGGCTCCGATCACCCCCTCCGCTCATTTTCACTTCACTGCGACTTCGCAGGAGGGTGAGAATGGGATTCTCGACTTAATGTCACGCTCACTTCAAGCGACCAGCATGAACGCAGATCAAAGACAGCTGCTATCAAAACCAATCTTTATTGAAGAACACACGACTTGGGAAAAGTCGAGAATGACATAATGTTTACACACAATCAATTTTATCACCTTTGCTACAACGTCACATCACACGTAAATATCATCACCAAACCCCACCCCCTGTATCACATTTCTACTATTTCCACACAAACTACTCATTATAATTGTTTTGATTCTCACTCCACAAGTTCCCATGCTCTGCTGCCAGGTGTTTTCATGAGCCATCGAGGAGTGCTCGTTGTTATGGCTCCAATTCCAGAGCTTGCAGACTCAGCTCTGGGAATTGGCCCCATGACATATATTTATTTTTATTTATTTGTTCCTTTATTACCTTACCCTTGATCCCATTTCCCCTTGTATTAAGACTTTAGAATTTTTATATCTACTATATTCTTTCATTTGCACAGTACTGAATGGACCCAGTGTCTCCAACATCGCTCCAATCCTAAAGGGTGGCTTTTAGATTTCCCTTCTCCAAGAGTGCATTCTTCAAAGGTCTTACTGAGATTTTCCATGATCCCTAGCAGATAGCCTAAGTGCCCCATTATCCAAAATAAACATTTCCCAAATAATCTCCTTTTAAAAGTATTTTGACACTCAGCTATTGTTTCATTAATTTTTAAACCACTTCTGAGAAATTCTTCCATGTAAACAATACCAAAGTGGTTCTATATCAGGATGTGAAAGCCCAGCACTCATAACAGCTGAACTCTCCACACCCATCAGAGCAATGGGGGGGTAGAGATAATCTAAATGATAAGAGCCATCTGGCCAGGAGGATGGGTTTTATGGCCTGCTCTGGTTTTTCAAGCTTGGGAAAGGACTACATAACAGATATGTGTGAATATGGAAAGGGAGGGAGGTAGGAGGTGGATATACTCAAGGTTTAGCGGGAATACGTTAGTTCTAGCTTTGTTTTCAACTTGTAAAGAAGGTCTTCAATAAAGTGTTTCCATGGAACTGCCTGTGTGAGCCTGCTTTGAGTCCTATAGCTTTCAAGAACTGACATTCTAATCTCATAATTGTCTTCCTGTTTCTCTTAGGAGTTTTATTTATCCCTCCTCCTAAAGGTCATTCTGCTTTGGTCAGAAGAAAAATTTCATCTTTTGTCAGTCTTGTTTCTTTCCCTGGATTCCACTGCCAACACTACCACCACCCCTTCTGTCTCATCCTCCTGTGCTTTTTCCTGTTCGTTCTGATGGCACCATTGGTGCTGTTGATATTCTTGTTCTGGCACTCCTCCACTTGCCTGACCTCCAGCTGTATCTGATAAGGATCAGCCAATAAAAATTCAAGAGATTCTTCCCTTCAGCCAAAGTTCTACCTCTCTGCCTTTTTCCATCTTTGTAGATTATTATGGCTGCCGGGAACCCCCATGGAAATCTTATCCCAGCTGCAATCAGTTTTCTGGTGATGGGTCGCATGGCTTATCTCTGTCTTACCATTTCCTTTGCCAAGTCTTGATAAACGTAGATTTTACTTTCCTTAAATTTTAAGTTCCAGATTGTCTCCAGTTTCTTAAAGACAAAATCCCTTCTTCTTTCCCTTGAGAAAGCCAACACAATGTCTCTCGGAATGCCTTTTTGAGCTGACTTGAAGGGGGGTAATCTGTGCACCCTTTCAAAATCCATTTCTGACAGCCGAATGTCCTGCTCCGATAGCCTTTCCAAGATAGCACTAATTAAGTCATTATTTTTAATTGTCTCTGGGAAGCCTTTGAATTTCAAATTCCTCAGTCTGTGTATGTTTCCAAGATCAGTTAATTTATGTCATAATGTGTCTACTTAGTTTCCAGGCTCAAAATCTTCTGATTCACCTCCCCTTTTAATTTCATTTCCAAAATTTTCAGATTTGAGTCTTTGACTTCCACCATCAACTCTTTCACAGGCAAATCTAATTCTGTTATTAACTTTAATAGATGGTCCAGTTTTTCATCAGTGGACATACCTTGAGATTCTCCTGGCTCCATGATTTGTAATTTCAAGTTCCTTTGGATGCCTCCTTGGGAGCTTCAGCAGCAGTTTAAGCAATTAAGCTTCTGGCTTATCTCTGCTTTCAGTCAATATTTTTGCTCTCGAACTAGCAAAGAACCAAACTTCCAGAATTCCTGACTTTTGGACAAGCTGGCAATGAGCTTCTGGGAGTTGGAGGGTTACGGGTTGTGTAGGTCATGTATGGAAAGCCCCTAAGAGAAAAATATAGTCGAAGCTATCCTATGAAGGTCAAGTGCAAGTTAGACAGGTACCATACTAAAGACAAGAGTGTGAAAAGTAAGCCAACGTTCTAGAAACTAGTGAGCAGGGAATTTCATGAAGTGAGAGATGGTGGAATTCTTCCTTTGGACCAGAGAAATTGCATTAACAGTGCTAACTTATAGACAGTTGTAATCTATCGCAAGTAATATCCCTGCATTATCCCTTTTAAGAACAGCCATATCCTTGCCTGTGCTTTTATCGCTGTCATGTTAGTCTGTGGTGCTTTAAATAGCTTCCAAGGAAGTCCTGCCAGCAGTTTCTGACTCTGCGACTTGATAGCTACAAGAAGTTGCAAACACAGTAACTACAAATCCAGCAAATTTCTCACTTATACCTCTAAATGTTGTATGTGCACCTTACCATAACTTAAAAATGTTTGGAGAGAAGTGGTGTTGGAGTCATTCTTTTCTCTTAAATTGGTGTCCTGGAATGCATTTTTATTTCACTCATGGTCTACCACATTTTCATACTAACAAAATACCTGCAAAACTAGGTGTGGTAGTGATGCCGCTTGCAAAATGTAGTAGCGAATGACATCCTAAACAATTCTTAAAACACACCTGATTACTGTTTTTGTTACATGCTAGTGAAGAGTGATTCTATAGGTACATAAGGCTTCCTTTTAGTGAACAAGACCTTTGGCATATCTATCTTAGTGCTGCCCGATTTGACTAGTAATGGCTTTCTAGGGTCTCAAGCAGAGATGTTTCCATAATCTATAATGTGTGCTGTTTAACTTGTGTTGCCAGGGTTTGAAGCTGAGACTTTCTATATGTAAAGCATTTGTCTACTGAGTGATTACCTTCTATTCCTAGTTTGATAAAAGAGGTAACCCTTTGGCCTTATCTAAATCCAAAATTGCACCATATATACAGTTGTAAACTTCTAAATCCCCAAAGTTCTATAAAAATGGTTAATAGTCACTTCTTGTTATTGATTATTTACTCTGTATGATTTGGTTTCTGATTAAACAGAAGTTTGGAGAAATATTTTTAAATGTAATTTTTTACTATTTAATTAGTACCATACTGATAAAAAGATTCAATGTATTCCTATCTAAGCAGTTAGAAATCCCTATATATATATATATATATATATATATATATATATATATATATATTCACACACACACACATACATATTCCATCACATTATTGGAGAAGGGAGAACCATCAAAATTACAGAGTAAATATGTTGAGTGTCAGTCCTCCCAGCTGCTTCCAGCCTCATATCTACCATCTGGTAACAGTATTTTTGCATTATGATCTCAGCAACACCACCATGAATAAATCGATCTTTCCATAAGTGTATGTTCATTTATTTTCAGTGCTTGGAACTAGCTATTGTGAGTTGATTGTGTAGCATGCCATCTGTATCATCAGATGCAACAATGAACTGTCAGTCAGGCTTTTCCTTTGCAAATAATGTCAATTATAATTTTGTTTCAGAACAGATTGTAACCGACAGATTGTACAACTCCTATAACATCTGTGATCAGCTGCTATCTAAATCAGGTTAAAGTGAAGGTTGACTGGATGGGAGGCACTGCAAAAGACTTCACAGAAATACAACAGTCAAGGCTGATGTCAAAGATTTCAGTTTGGCACAAAAAGAAGCTAAAATAATTCTGAGGCAGTAAATAACCAAACCAGTGTAGTGGTTGGCAGAAAATTATAGAATCTACTGAGTACGTTAGAAACAGTAAAAGCCCATGGTGGTGAAGTGATTTGAACAGTGGATTTTAACTCTAGAAACCAGGTTTTCAGTGTTTGTTTGACCACAGAAACCCACTGAGTACCTTTGAACAAGTCACACTCTTCCAGCCTCAGAGGAAGACAAAAGCAAGCCTCATCTGAACAAGTCTTGTCAAGAAACCCCTGTGATAGGTTCATCTTTGGGTTGGCATAAACTGGAAATGACTTGAAGGCCCAAAACAGCAATAACATGCTATTAGGAAGCACATTAATTGTGCTAAAAGGGTTCTACTCTGATCGGCAGTGCCAGCTAATTTGATTAGCAGTGACAGCAAAGCATAAATCTGGTATTTTTGACACTTCTGTTGCTGCTTAACATAGAGTTAGCAAAGATGATACATCATGACATACAAATACCTAGTGGGATGAAAGATTGCTCACATTTTATCAGCCAGGTGACTTCCAAGGAATGCAACCATATGTGCCTGAAATGTGATAGCAATTGATAAAACAGCATTATATTGAGTCAGGCAATTGGTCCATCCACCCTGATATTCTTTATTCTAGCTTATAGTGGATCAATACCATGGTATAAAGCAAGGTTATTTTTTCTGGTATCTAATGTCTTTTTATAGTGAAAATGCTGTAGAGCCATACATAGAACAATGTGTCACAAAGCATATGTTCTATCACTGGTTTGCTCATTAATTTTAAATATTTTTCTGAAGGATTTCAAATATATAAGGCAAGATGATAACAGTATATAAAAGAACAAGAAAAAGAAAAAAAAAGAAATGCCGGCAGGCAGGCAGGCAGGCAGGCAGGCAGGCAGGAAGGAAGGGAGAGATGACCTCGTCATATGCAGAGACAGAACGATCTTCTCCATGCTTCTCTCTGCTGCTGGCACAGAGTCCCCCAGAGCCCATTACATGACGCAAGGCTTTTCCAGTGGGACACCATGGGGCTTTGTGCCAGCAGCGTTATGGCAGCAGAGCCCAGAGGAGTCAGGTATAAACCCAATTTCTTGTAAAACAAAGCCAGAGCCAGTGGTACATCATCCCCCAAAAATTAAGAAAATGTTATAAAATGTGCAAACTACGTGTTGGAAGTGTGGATTACAAGAAGGCACATTCTACCATGTGTGATGGAGATGCAAGAAAGCAAAAGAATATTGGAAGGAAATTCATGAGGAAACCCAAAAGATACTGGATATAAACTTAAAAATGAGACCAGAAACCTATCTGCTAGGAATGACAGAGAATAAATTGGAGAAGAATAAAGAAAAACTCTTAAATTACCTAACAACTGCAGCAAGAATAGTATATGCAAAGAATTGGAGAGTAAAAGAGATACCATGAATCCACCAATGGATAGTTAAAGTTTTAGAAATAAGGAACATGAAAACACTGACACAACTACTGACAAAACATCAAGGAACTTGGAAGAAGGAAACAGACTGGAAACATACTTATTTCAAGAAAGAACAAATAAATCAATCAATAAAAATACTGTCCAAAAATATGAAAAGGAAGAAGAGAAGCTCACAGTAATAACAGAATAAGGATTGGAAAGAAAAGATAGAGACTAACACGATGAAGAAGAGTGGAAGTGCAGAACCCTCTGTGTGTGTGTGTGTATTCTTTTCCTTTTGTTTTTTTTTCCTTTTTTCTTCTTTATTTTTTTCTTTTTGGTGTCATCATACGCCTTTTTATCCTATATGTTAAACATTTCAATAAAACTATATTAAAACAACAAAGCCAACAGAGGAGGCGAAGAGGAAGCAAAAACAGATCTGGAAATGTTATGAGAAAGGATACTATGGATCCCATTGATAGGGAACACAGCATGCTGGTTCCCTCCGCTGCCCCACAATTTTCCCCACTGTTCCCCACTTTACAAAGAAAAAGAAAGAAAGGAAGGAAGGAAGGAAGGAAGGAAGGAAGGAAGGAAGGAAGGAAGGAAGGAAGGAAGGAAGGCAGCAAGCCTACATATGTCTCTAAGGACCTTCAGAGATTCCCTCATACATTAAATCCTCAACCTCATTTCTGTAAAATACATTTATGCATATACTCATGCATACAGTCAGCCTTCCATCCATGGATTCCACTATCTATGGTTTCAAAAGTGTGTGTGTGTGTGTGTGTGTGTGTGTGTGTGTGTGTGTGTGTGTGCAAAAAAGCAAACCTTGAATTTGCTGTTTTATATTAGGGACACCATTTTGCTATTCCATTGCCTATAATGGGATTTGAGCACCCACATATTTTAGTATCTAGGCAAGGTCCTGGAACTAAACAGCAGGAGATACAAAGGACACACTGTTTATATTCCATAGAATCATAGAGTTGGAGACTGCAAGGGCCATTCAAACCAATCCTATGTCATCAAAGCACTCTCAAAAGATAGCCATCTAGCTCTGCTTAAAAAAATCTCTGGTGAAGGAGACTACCACACTCTGAGGCAGCATATTTTACTGCCAAACAGATCTTCCCATCAGAAAAATCTTCTTAATGTTTAAGGAAAATCTCTTTTTCCGAAGTTTGGATCCATTGCTCCATAGCCTAGTCTTCAGAGCAGCAAAAAACAAGCCTGCCCCTCTCAAACTTCTCCTCTCCAGGCCAAACATTCTCAGCTCCCTAAGTCACTTCTTGTATGGCTTGGCTTCTAAATCTTTGATCATTCTGGTAGCTCTTCTCAAGACATGTTCTAGCTTGTCAATATCTTTCTCGAACTGGTGATGAGAACTGGGGCAATTACTTCCCTAAATCTAGGCAGTATATTCCTATTGATGCAGCATTTGGTTTTTTAGCTGTCGTATCATAATGTTGACTCATGTTCATCCTGTGAATTACTAAGACTCATAGGACCTCTTCACATCAACTTCTGGCTTCCAGGACATAGCCCACTAGAGTCCATCACATGATGCAGGGCTACTTCCATCCGGACTATCCTGGAAGAGTGCTAGGACAGAGCCCTGAGAATATGGGTGCCTAGCTGTATTCCCATTGCCTACAACATGGCCAGCATGGGAGAGGCCGGGCAGCAACACTTTCCTCTATGTGATGTGAAAGGTGGCAATGTGAGTGATGTGGGGTGCAGGACAACAGTTCCCCCCACTGCCCTACAACTTCATGATGTCCGGTCAATTTTCCCACTGTTGCCCACTCTAGGGACCTCAATGTGATGAGGTCCCTAGATCCCTTTCACATGTACTTTTTCAAACCAGGTGTCATCCATTCTATATCATTGCATTTCATTTTTACTGCCTAAGTGTAGTATCATATATTTCTCCTTGAGGAAATTCATTTTCTCTCTTTTGACCTTGTTCTCTAATCTGTGATGGTCATTTTGGATTCTGATCCTGTCCTCTAAGGTATTAGCTATCCCTCCCAATTTGGTGTCACTTTTAAGTTTGATAAGCATGCCTTCTATTCCATCATCCAAGTCACTGATAAAGATTTTGAACAGCATTGGGCCTAGGACAGAACCCTGTGGCACCCCATTAATCACGTCTCTCTAGGATAAGGAGGAGCTGCTGGTAAGCATCCTTTGGGCTCAGCCAATCAACCAATTCTCGATCCACCTAACATTAGCATTGTTTAACTCACATTTTACTAGTTTCATTATGAGGATGACATGAGGGACCTTGTCAAAGGCCTTTCTCAGATTGAGATATACTGTATCAACACAATTCCCTTTATCTACCATGGTTTTAACTCTATCAAAAGAAAAAGATAAAGTTTGTCTGGAATGACTTGTTTTTGACAAACCCATGTTAACTTTTTGTGAGTATGGCATATTTTAAGTGCTTACACAATGTCTCTTTATTGATCTGCTGCAGAATTTTTCCTGGAATTGATGTCAAGTTGACTGGGCAGTAATTGTTTGGGTCCCCTTTCCCTCTCCTATTTGAAGATGGAGATAACATTTGCCTTCTTCCAGTCTCCTGGAACTTCTCCTATTGTCCAGTAATTCCCAAAGATGATTGCCAGTGGTTTTGAAATTACTTCTACCAATTCTTTTAATATAATTGGATATACTTCACCTTCAGCACTGCTGACATGAAAGTAATTTCCAACACACCCAAAATGGAAAGAAAAGTAGTTTATGGGACAAGAGGCCAGGAGGCCACTTAGTACACATCTGTTTCTCTAGCACTCTCCTGGATTATGCTGCAACTGTTCATGCTGTTCCTATAATGGTCCCAGCTTTGGAGATGAAAATTTTAATCAATACTAAGACATACTTTATTCCCTATCTTGTAAAGTGTGTTGATTTTCACACGTTGAAAAATACCAGTCAAGATTGCTTGCCTACAATGCTGCAGGCTTTTTTTGTATGTGATTTTATCAGGCATTGGTGTTAATATATTCTACTCTCACTTTTTTTTGTAGGAGCAGGGGAAGATAGTCATCAGCCTGTGCACATATTAAGAAAAGCCTTAATATATGGACATTTTCAACGGATACAAAAATCAACTGATGGCTTAAAACTATCTCATTGTTAATGTATTTGCTTGTTTAGGTTTTGGATTTTCTTCTCTTTCAAAAAAACCCATCACTGTACTCAAGGTATAAATGTGGATACTCGGGCTTCACAAGTACATTTCCATTCCACAAATGGGAACCTATACAGTGCCAGGAGGCCAACTAATTCTGGAGAGCTATTCCCTGTTTCATAGTTGTCCCCTAAATTATCCAGTTCATTTTCTTCCACAAATTGGCCAGTGGCACCACCTATTTTAAGCCCATTCAGCAAGTCTTTTCCATTCAAATTTAGAAGTGACTGTATGCTAGGGATGTAAAACTTCATACATATAGTTCTTGCAGCATTGTCAAATTGTGTTATTTTTGTGAGAAAAATGTCAATAGCTGCATAGTTATCAAAGGCTATTGACGGTTCAGGGACTACTGTCCGCCCCCGCCCCCCAATATACGTGGAATTTTTTGTGTAGAAAACAAGTTCTTGACTTCCCAAAATTAGATAAAATATTTCTATGCATTTTCTCTTCAGAATAAGAGCAAAAACAAATTAATCCACTTATATAGTGAAATTTGAAGAATTTTCTTTGAGTCCATCCCTAGCACATAGGTTTGTTACATTTTCATACAACCCCTTTTGAGGGAAATGAAAATCCGGTAGATATACATTGGAATTATGTTTCTTTGAACAGTATTTTAACAAACATTGATAATGTTTTCTTATACAATATTTTAATAAATAAGTGTAAATAATTACCAAAAATCCAAGTCCCCCCCCTTTCCAAGATTATCTCATCTTTCGTCTTCCTTCTTACCCCCATTTCCTTCTCCCTTTTTACTTCCTCAACCACCTCTCTTCTCCTCTTATTCTATATCTCAGCAACCATTCCCTAGCATTTTTTGCCCTTTCTGAATTTCAGTTTTCCAAGCCACTGCTGTGTCACATCCCATGGAAAAGAAAACGAAGACAGCTTTCCATGTTAATCCTTTTTCTTTTACCGTCAGTTTCTGCTTGTCATGAAGAAACATGAGATTATTATTTCATTTGTCAATAGTGAAATGGGAAGATATAGTTAATGAATTTTCTGCCTCCCATACTAACATAAATTGGCTGGTTTGGGGATATTCATTTAAGGAGAGCACCATTTTATTTTCTATTTATGCATTACAAGCAATAAATCTTTTCCATGTCTTGAGCACTTCCCAGTATAAAAATATGGAGACATATGAGCAGGGTGGATGTTGTTGTATAAGTCCTGGTGCAGTACTGAGCAGTGAAAGTAATTAATACCAGCATTCTCGCATGCTTTCTTGTAATAATTTAGACAAATATTTCAGTTTGGCATTCAGCTCAGCTATGACTTCACTGATAACTGACTGAATACATACATACAATGCTTGATGCAGGAATAATAACCCTTTTCACTCAGTACTGTAACAGACTTTTTTCTTCATTTGGTAGTCTAAAATAAGTAATTATATTAAAGAAAAACAAAAGACAACTTTCTTGAACACAAACCTGACAATTACAAGTTTGTTTGTTTTTTTCTTTCTTTCCAGAGGACAAGGTGTAAAATATGTTTTGTGTAATCCTGTCTCCTTTCTGTTTCATATGCCTCCTCCTTTCCAATGCTTGTGCTCCAACTGACTATGGGTGCATCTGCATTGTAGAATTAATGCAGTTTGACAACACTTTAGCTGCCATGTCTCAATGCTATGGAATCATGGTATCTGTAGCTTGGTACCTAGCTTAAAGACCTTGCAAACCTATAGCTACCATGATTCCACAGCACTGAACCCTAAGATCACAGCAAAGACAACCAATAATTCCAAGCTGACAACAGCTTTGCCTATACAGTGTTCCCTCCCTACTTCGCGGTTCACTTTTTGCGGATTCGCTGTTTCGCAGTTTTTCAATAAACTCTAAAAGACTATTATAAATCATAAAAAATTACAATTTACAGCCTAAGGAAGGGAGGAAGGAGAAGCAGAAGGAAGAGAAAAGGATCCCAAGCGGCAACGGGAGGAGAAGGAGGAGATTTGTCAACACACGATTGGTTGATAAAGAATTAAAATAGTGTATAACTACTAAAATAATATATAAATATTAAAATAAATATAGTGTTATTGCTTCGCGGATTTTCACTTATTCCGGGTGGTCCTGGAACGTAACCCCCCGTCCCCCAATAAGTGAGGGAACACTGTATTTTGTTTTATTAGCAGTGGCTGTTTTGTCCAAGTCTACTGGTGTGGGTGGATTGTTATCAACATGATTCTTTGGTTGTACAGCTTCTAACTAAAGTTGCATTTAAGATTTATGTGCTCGTGCATCATTTCCAGGACAGAATCAGTGTGGTGGAGGAGATACAGGCTCTTCATGAGTCCAGGAAATTGAAGGCCCATCTTCCACTGTGGATTGTAGTTTGTCTACATCTAGGGAGGGAAAAGGAGCCCAAGCGGCAACGGGAGGAGAAGGAGGCGATTTATCAACATACGATTGGTTTACAAAGACTTAAATAGTGTATAACTACTAAAATAATGTATAAATATTAAAATAAATATAGTGTTCCTACTTTGCGGATTTTCACTTATTGCGGGTGGTCCTGGAATCTAACTCCAGTGATATGTGAGGAAAAACTGTAGTGGCCACAGGCCCTTGTGATAGTGACATAAGGGTGGTCAACCTTAATGATTATTGGATCAGCAACCATTAAGACAGATTATTCTGTCTTAATGATTACTGTGTTTGCTATGACAGCAAAGTACCTTTCATGTCATACAGCTGCATTTAGGCTTTAATGTATAATGGAAATCACCAAAGAGAAAAATGCATGAGAAGATTTTGGTGCCATGTGTAAAATTATCTGTTATATATTACTTTGTGCTTTTACACCTCAGCTGTCTCTGTTAATGAACTTGGCAGCAGAGCCTGATTGCTGTTAATTGGCCTTGACTAGACGTCTAGTCAAGAATCCCAAACGAAAATATTCTGCTACCTATATAGTATAGATAATTATGAATGTGAACCTGTCTAACACAGGACTGATGTGATTTAGGTAAGTGGAAAGGTAGCATGTAATCCAGTACACTTTTGCATATAAGCAACACTACAACCATCCCAAAGAATGACAATTTTAGATAGTTTAGTGCAGACCAGGGCAGCCAGGGTATCAATGGCTTGGAGTGTTTCCAATGTTACTTCCTTGGATTACCAACAGCAGAATGTGTATAAGCCCTACACTTGGTAGGGCTTATAGCTTTAATAGTTGAAACATTTTTATTGTCCTGCTATATGAATAAATTAGCTAACATATTTCCTATATTACTTTGAGTCTGAAATAACCTTTTGCCTTTGGCAATACATAACATTATAAGGCTTGTATAAATACCAAATTTGACTTTGATAATGACTTTAGTAGTGGAGCCTCATTTTTCTTAACTGGCCATAATATAGTGAGATCTAGAACCTTAGGAGAAAAGCGGGGAACAGCGGGGGAAACTGTGGGGCACCTGAGGGACCCATTAGGCTCCATTATATCCCATCAGTGTCCTTTGTCTCCCTTCCCATGATGTTTCCCCATCTCCCCCCACTTCCTCTTTGACTCTTCTGCCTTTTGCATATGAGAAAATGAGTACACGCCCGACACTTCTGGGCTCAATTTCTCTGCACTGCTGACATGGAGTCCCCCAAAGCCCTGCTGTAAGTAGCCCTGTGTCATATGATGGGCTCTGGGAGACTCCATGCCAGCAGCATGCCGGCAGTGCACAGAAGCAGAGAGAAGACATTTCTCAGCCTCAATGTGATGAGGCCCCTAAATAGGTCTTGACTATCTAGAGCTGAAATATTTTAGTGTCCCAAATGGGTGCTGTATAAGTGGAGCCAATATGTTACTCCTGCTCCACATCTCTCCCTCTGCTACCTCTTCTTGTGTAATGGATGTTGCGTAATATAGCTAGGGAGAGACAAAGTGTAACACTCGTGGTTCCTTGGAAAGGATGAAGATGGTTATGTTCTACCTTTCTTCTAAATTCAACTGTCTTTTAATGACTAAAGGGCCACATACCTGCTACAATGACAGAGTCGGAACGTACAAATAAATCCAATGAGTCATTGTGAATCTAGTCTGTAGGAATTCTTAGTATGTCTTAAAAATCAGCAGTGAATACTGTACCTTCAGTAGAAGTGCTGCTCCAGGAGTTGTGAATCATTTATTTCTCCAAAGTAAGTGCTTTCTGGGCTTAGTCACAAGCAAATTACCATGACCCAGGAGTCTGATTTTTTTAGGATGAGTCAAAAGATGATGGCAAAATTTTACTAATTCAAAATCAGAGGTAAGCATAGTAGAGATATAAAACAAAGATTTTGGCAGAAATTGAAGCACAATATATATATAAATTAATAAAAATGAAACCATAATAAAACATAACTGTACACCCTCATAAAAAGCATCTATTGCTGTCTATTTCAATAATATGCCTTATCTGATTTCTAGACATTTTTCACAGATTTTTCTCTTTGTTTTCTCCTGTACTCAACTTCTTATGTCTATTAGCTCACAAAAAAGCGTGTTTTAACATTCTCCGTCTGTTTTGTATCATGGCAGTAGAGTATTAACACTTAAGAAGTGTTTCAAGCATTAGCACATCAAGTACAATCCTGCATTAGAATATATGAGTCATAGCATTGCCTCAGCAAAAATTGAGTTCTATGAAGATCTCTCAAACTGTTGTGTGAAGATTTTGTTGGAAAACAAGTTGAAATTTTTCATTTTTATACTTCATAGCTTCTTTATTATTATTTGGTGTATTCTTTTAAGTCAAGTAACTTGCTTCAAATTCTCAGATTGAAGCAAGTGAGAAATTCCAATAAACATCTGCATCGCAGCTACTCAGATGAGTTAAGGATAAGGAGGGAGCATTTTTTGCATATACAAACATAAATATAAAAACATAAACAAAATAGAAGCGAATGTGGGGTAAATCTATTTTTGAGAACTGGAGCTTTTACAATAGATACACATCTATTTAAAAGATGAATTGCTGACCCTAAAAGTTTATCTGAGAAAGCATTCATTTCCTTTTTGGGACTATTAAACAGCATTCTGGGGAACTGCATTCTGCGTACTTTGCTCATCCCTGATCTATATAATTTTGAAAGTAACTGCATAATAAGAAGCATCTCAGGGCAATAAATGGCAAAACCAATGCTTGTATAATGGAAGGTGAAAACAATAATGTTACATGCATACAGGATCTTGAAACTGATTTATAGATCATAATAGTCTAGAAAAAAATAAAGAATAATATTTTGCTTATCAGGTACCTCAATAGTACAGAATCGCAAGCTATAGATATATAATTAAACAACATAATATGGCATATCAGTAGAAAAATACTCAAAAAGAGCTGTATCCCCTCAACCTTGGGATGTTATTCAATTTTTAAAAAGCTTTCAGGATATATTCTTGAAAGCTTTTTAAAAATTGAATAACATCCCAAGTAATGTTTTTAACAAGCAGAAGGTGATAGAGAGGAAGAATCTGGAGAGCTATCAAAAACTAAAATAATCACACACCTTAAACCCAAGTATAGTTTAACTATAAGATGAAATGCATTGTCAGATGAGAGAGAGTAGAAAAAGACATTATTGTAAAAATATAAAAGATAGAAGAGATATTTTGATGTAGCCATGAAAGGAGGAACATTTGGCAAATGCATTCCTTAACATTCAAACAAAACTATGGGAAATTTGCTCTTTGGATGACAGCTCTCAGAAACTTCTAGTCAGTACAACCAATAGATCTGGGAATTATAGACCATAGCATCACTTTTTCTAAGATCTAATTTGGACACAGTTAACTTTCAGATTATGCATGTCTTCACAGTTCGTGATCCAGTTCTCAACTCAACTAAAATACAAACATGTGTAGACACCTTCAAGGTCATGTGGCCAGCATGACTGCATGGAGTGCCGTTACCTTCCCGCCGGAGCGGTACGTAATCTACTCACATTTGCATGTTTTTGAACTGCTAGGTTGGCAGAAGCTGGGGCTAACAGCGGGAGCTCACTGCACTTCCTGGATTCAAAATGCCAACGCTTTGGTCAGCAAGTTCAGCAGCTCAGCGGTTTAACTCGCTGTGCCACCAGAGGCTCCATTTCAAGATAAAGCAGTCTAATATAATTCCAACAACTGTTTGGCTGAGGCCCCTTCAGCACTGCCATATATCCCAGGATCTGATCCCAGATTACCTCCTTATCTCAGATTATCTGGTAGTGCAGACTCATATAATCCAGTTCTAAATGGATAATCTGGGATTGGACCCTGGGATATAGGACAGTGTAGATCTAGCCTGACATAGCATTAGGGAACCATTCAGCTGTGTGCTTCTGGTGAAAACCATTTATTAGATGACAGTCTTGTATTAGAGAAGTTCTTCTCATAAGCACAGAATGAGGCATTGATTTCCCTTCCCACATTTCTTGAAAAATGCTTTTTAAAATCATGCTATCTAAATCTGCATGTGAGAGAATCTTTAAATTGCATCTTTAAATGGAATCAAATACTGTGCCCTGCGGTCTGCAGTTACAATCTTCAACACACTCTGGAAGTAGAATAGCTTAATGACATTGAGCAGAGTGTAGCTGAACTATTTGACTTTTTTCTAATCCTTCCTCCTCGAGGTGAAACAACTCTCAGTTTTATTAAATGTCTAGACTAAGATTGGATTGTAACAATTTAATATTTGGGCTCAGACTGGAAGCATGGTGCCCAGAAAACTGTTTTGCACTAGCTCTGGTTCTGCAAATGGAGTAGCTTCATAAATTAGAAAGTGGAGAGGCTCACCGTAGGGGTGAGGAGAGAGCTTGTAGGCTTTGCTTTCTTAATTGTAGTCACTACTGCTGGTCCCAGCCAAATCAATGGAGTGGCAAAATTAAGTAGACAGGCTCTCAAGCAGCATCTGTTCTAGTCAATTTCACTCCTAAGAAAAACTGGTGTTTTTCTTTTCTTTTACATGAACACACAGAGATTGTAGAACGTTACTTCATGGACAAGAGTTCCCAGAATTCTCCAGCAAGCATGCCTGGTAATTGTAATAAAATATCTTTTTTTCCAAGCTCAGCTTTATCTACCCTCTCATATACAGATTCTGATCTGAGGAGGGGACACAAATTATCTTCTAGTGGGCCTGCTCCTACAGTGACTTTCTCCTACATTGAACTGGGGCAGATCTACACTAACCCAATAACCTAGAGCTAGTCCAGCATGGCATAAATCAGATTGGTTCCAACATGGGTCACTTGCGACCTTATCACATGGCCCCCAGAGGTGCTCCGCTTCATCGGGGGGCATTGGGAACCCAGCACCCTATGCCCCGCATTGCCCACCTCCAGCATTGGATCAAGCTACAGTACTCAGCAAGGGTGACTTGCCTTGCCTCCAATTTTTGAACACACCCATTGCGCCTGGCTATTGGTTGTTGTTGAGTTTATGCTTTTATGATTTTATATGTTTTATGTATTAATTCATTGCAACTGAATGTATCTTATGTTGTTGCATTTTATTGTTATATTACTGGACTTGGTCCCCATGTAAGCTGACCCAAGTCTCTTCAGGGGATAGGGCAGGATATAAGAATAAAGTTGTTTTTTTATTATTGTTATTATTATTATTATTATTAGTAGTAGTAGTAGTAGTATTACTATTCTTATTCAATGTCTGCTAACCACCAAAATAAAAAAGGTTATGGATTATGACTGCCAGAATTACCCAGCCAGCTTTGCAAATGGTAATGATAACCACTGGAAATTATTGTCTGAAAAATAATTTTTCCAAATTCTAGTATAGTAGGATCTTTTATCTGTCTCTTTATATAATATGATATTTGAATAACCTGGAACCCTATTTTTATTAGCAAAAATTAATGATGTACTGGGCTTTCAGATGAAGTATATAATGGAATCACTCAAGAAAACCTAGAAAATAGCTAGAGAATTTCACCTAAGTCTCCAGCATAATTATAGATTCAACTTTAAGTGAAACAGCCAGCAGAATGTCTGGAGAAAGTTGATCAAAGACCCAAAGAGAATTGTGCTGGATGTCCAGAGGGAACACTTTCCTAGGCATTTTCTAGGGCAATTCTATGGCATCCAAGGCAATTTGCATTTGAGTTTGTGTAATAAGAAAGCCTGCTGTATTTAGAGTTGCTGCCATGTTTGTCTAGCCTTCTGAAGTGTATTCCCAAAACTATTTTAACACCTTTAATTGCTCTTAAATGTTCAGACTAAAATCCAGAGCAGATTCAGAATCACCATTCTCTGTTGGATTGCATATTTCTCTGACTCTTATGATGTAGTTTTTGGTTAAAGGTGTCTTCACTTTTGGTGGGATAGGCATATAAAGTGAATACTCTGTGTGTAAAAGGGAGATATACCTTGTAAATGTAAAATTGGCTCAGGTAGCAAAAAGAGATGATCTAACCATTACTATGACAATGTATGTAAGTCAGGAATGGATATTATTGCTGCTTTTCAACACATACACATGGCAACTGAACTGTAATGGACACATGTTTTTAATATCTTATAGTAGTCCACCTATGGTCCTTCTACACTGCCATATAATACAGATTATCAAAGCAGATAATCCACATTATCTGATTTGAATTGGATTATATGAGTTTACACTGCCATATAATCCAGTTCAAAGCAGATAATCTGGTTTTTATATTGCAGTGGGTGCCCTAGTTATACTTGGCCTGAATGTGAGTTTTGGCTTTTCCAGAACATGCTCCAACTTGCTATGAATATCTGCAAACTTGATTTTTAAAAGCTTATCTTGAAAGAAAGGAAAACTTAGCCTGTATACTGGAGAGAGTATATGATAGCAGTATGTGTGAAACAAGATCCTGGAGTCCTCGTGGACAACAAGTTAAACATGAGCCAATAATGCAATGCGGTGGCACAAAAAGCCAATAGGAGCATAGTGTCTGGGAAGTCATGCTACCCCTCTTTTCTGCCTTGGTTAGACCACACCTGGAATACTGTGTCCAATTCTGTGCAACGCAGTTGAAGGGAGATGTTGACAGGCTGAAATGTATCCAGAGGAGAACGACTAAAATTATCAAGGGCCTAGAGAACAGACCCTATGAGGAGTGGCTTAATGAGATGGGCATGTTTAACCTGCAGAAAAGAAGGCTGAGTGGAGGCATGATGGCCATGTATAAATTGATAATAGGATCTTTTGGATATCTTTCATACATAAAGGTAAAGGTAAAGGTTTTCCCTTGACATTAAGTCTAATCGAGTCTGACTCTATGGGTTGGTGCTCAACTCCATTTCTAAGCCAAAGAGCCAACGTTGTCCATAGACATCTCTAAGGTCATGTGACTGGCATGACTGTATGGGGTGCTGTTACCTCCTTCCCGAAGCGGTATCTATTGATCTACTCACATTTGCATGTTTTCAAACTGCTAGGTTAGCAGAAGCTGGGGCTAACAGTGGGAGCTCACCCTGTTCCCCGGATTTGAACCACCACCTTTTGGTCAGCAAGTTTAACAGTTCAGTAGTTTAACCCGCTGCACCACTGGGGATCCCTCTCTCATGCATAAGATTACCATAAGTTGAGGCTGAATTGATTGCACATAAGAAGATGAACAAGCCAAGGCTTCCCGCTTCCCCAAAAAATCCCAGTACATGATAGGTTAACTTTAGGACTGCCATAAGAAGAAAACAAGCTGATCATACACAAAAACACCAGCAACCACAACAAAGAACAAAGATGTAAATTTGTGGACATTGTACTGAGATCATATGCCTCATTCTATCCACTATTCTTTTAAATATCTTATGTTTCATTTTGTCCTCAAATATTGGTGTCGCCAGAAGGAATCCAAATGTTTCATAGTTTTCCTCTCTAAGTTAACATGTTTTTACATTTCCATGGTGTAGTAAGAAGAAAATATTGCCAGATAGAAGACATTATTACTGCAGTATGTTCTGATTATGTTATATGTACCAATAGCCAGCTTTGCCTTGAGCACTATGAGTGCTCACTGAATATAATTCTGGGGTCAGTGAGGTCTGCTCAGAAATCAGACTACCAAACTGCCAACCTTTGTGGGGGGAAAACAGAAAAAAAAATCAACACACTGTAGCAATTAGATTATTTATTTTCTCCCCGCAAAGAAGGGCTATTATTGTGTGAGTAAATGAAGAAGCTAAAAATGATCTAAAATTAAATAAACACCATATGAACACAGGGTATAATGCTAACTGAGCTGGTTGATAATATACGAAGTCAAAATGTTGATTCAAAGTTCTATTGTGCTCCTCAATTACTCAGTGGCATTTTGCCTATTTAGGCAGAAATGCCCACAAATACAAAGGTTATCTCCACTGAACACCAGGTGGGAGGGAAGTTAAGTTCTGGAGCTGATAAGCACCTGTTCCATGCTTACTGTTCCATGCCCAGAATAGATCCACCCAGCATGGTACTTGCCAGCTGCTCTGTCAGGCTGCCTTACAGCAGTACCTCCTTCATTTAGAGTCTGAATTTTAGATTCTGCCTTGAAGAAGAAAGTCTTGCATGGGAAAGCACTCCAATTTTCTGCTCAACTCTGAGGGCAATTCCAGAGACAATTTTTAAAAACCTGATCGGACCCACATTACAGTCCACACATGCCCCAGAAAGCTTGTGTTTTTCTAGGGGGGGGGGGAGGGTGTCCAGATGTTCTGACAGAACTTTCCAGCAGGGCATCCGGACACAAAAGAAAACCCCCCAGTAAAGCCTTAAAAAGAAAAAATAACTTACCTGGCTGGCGTTTCCGTGCTGCCAACCCTCTTCTGGCATGTAGAAATGATGCACCAGGAGAAGGGGAGCCAGGAGTTATTTTCCTCCTCCCCCCCCCCCCCCCCCGGCGCATCATTTCTACATGCCAGGAGAGGGACGGCAGCAGAGAAATGCCAGCCAGGTAAGTTATTATTATCCAGGAGCCCAAAAATCCCAAGACAGCCGTGCGGATAGGGATAGGAAGTCACATGACGTGATCCCCAGGCCCAATCCACACAGCGCCCACAGCTGGAAAGACCTGGATCTTTCCAGCTGTCAAATTACTTCAGCACAAAGCAGGGTTTTCACTTTTACCTGAGGCATCATTTGGATGCCTCAAGTAAAAGTGCAAGCATTTCAGGCACTGTCTGTATGCGCCCTGAGACATGTCTTCCAAACATAGTCTATATCTCCTGCTTCATAGAGGAAAGCTTCAGAAGCATTTGTCCAGTCTTATATCTCTAATTCCCTGTGCAAAAAGCTCACATCATAGAACATACCATTACATAAGTAGGTGCCTTACACAAATGGAGTCAAGATCATAGACACATTTAGATCAGTAATTTCAAGACCTGCTTGTGTTGCACCCCTAGGCTGCAAAGGCACCTCAAACCACACTGGAGTCCCAGAATATAAGCAAGCAAGCAATAGCAAATCAAAGTTCAAAGTCAATAAAATGGGTTTAAATCCACAAGAACAAAGTGCTTAAAAATCTTGAAGCAAGAGTCTATAAAAGTCACTCAAAGAACAGAGTCCAAACAGGATATCAACGTTAGTCCCAATAAAGTATCAAGAATAGTCCAAGCAAGATATCAAGCATTAATCGAGCAGCTGAAGCTTTCCAACATTGAGTTTACAAAAAAGATCAACCATGGTAATTATTTTTTAAAAACACTAAATTGCTTTTTGCTGAATGAAAGAAAAATATACTTGCAAGTGATGTGTCATGCCATACTTTCAGCTAGGCAAGAAGACTAAAAATGGTGATGGACACAAGTCCTATTGCACTTGAAGTCGTTCACAAGAGTCACATTTCTACTAATCTATATGCCAGATCAAAGGTACTCTGAGACAGAAAGAGATGTTTTGTAGTAGCTGGGGGATACTTTTATTTTACTTTGTGTAGACATCCATTCACCATTATAACTGATCACAAGCATTTTGAGCCCATGTTTAACAACCTATTTTTCAACAACAGCAGTCGAAAGTTTAATTGCAGAGAAATGACATCAAAGTTATTTACTGAGCAAGCAAAAACAATCCCACTGATCTTTTTTAGCATCCGTCCCAGAGATGTCCACAGATCATAGTCATTATCCTGAAGTAGAAATGTTTACCATTTATTCAGCAAAGAATGTCATTTTTATGTTAGAGAAAAGGATCTCATCTTATGGTATTCTTGCTATCGTGAAAAGTGAACAACAGAAATCTTTTTTTCAAAACCTGCAATTTTCTCAATGATTTGTTCAAGAATCATGAAATCACACCACAATTGTCACAACCAGATGGGGGGTTTAAGATTTTCTGTGAACTCTCAAAGAGGTTTTTCTTATTGCTGCAGCAGGTAAGAACAATATGAATTAAGAATGTAATTAATTTTTCCGTGACTATTGAACCACACCCCAGATGTACAGAAAAAAATGCTTCATATTGATTTCCTACCCAAAAATGCAGCCTTACAACAGCACAATGATAAGGCAAAGTTTATATTGAGGCAGCATGCTGATAAGTACAAGCGTCATTAAAAGTGGTGAGTATATTTGCTACAAACCTCTCAACAAGCTCTCCATGCCTTTCTTTCCTGCATTATATCACATCACAATGACAACTGATACTCTATTCACTGCCAATAAGGATGCTCATAGACTACAAGTAATGTGTCATCAGACAATATGCTTGCTTTTATGCTTTATTTATGCATGTGTTTGCTATATTAGTTGTGCTGTGTGAATTTGAATTTGAGTTTTGTTTTAAAATTATTATATTGGGGTTTTTTTAAAAAAAAATATGGTTGAAACACGATATAGTGGTGTTTTGTGATACGCAGTCAGTATACAAGTCACATTAAATAAGCAACCATTGATTTTATTATAAGCACATATATAAAACCTCCATAATGTTTGCTATCTCTCTAAGCTCTTGTGCTCTATCTACATTCCTTCTCTTTTCTCAATATCTCATCTATAGTGTTCTAGCAGTGGTTATGACTTGAATTCTCATTCATGTACTTATCAATAAGCACATATAAAGAGTCATAGGCCTGCTTAGCCTGGCATTTTGTTTCTCCCTGTAGTCAAGTGGATGATCCTACATTACTTTCTATCTATCATTTGACCTATCTTTTGTCACCTGTTCTATTCCTTAGATATTTCTGCACTTTCTTAGACACAACCTGTTTAACAAATATTAGAGCAATGCAAACCAATTTGGCAAAATCTGAAATCACAGAGCAAATTGGACTGATTTGTATGAGCTTCAGATTAGAATGTATCAGAACAATGCAGTTCTGGAACACAACATCAAACCTTGAATTCCTTTTGGTAGATCCAGTAAATGGACATAAATATAAATAGGAAAAAGCAAGACATACAAGGAAAATGCCAAGACGGTATCAGCCACAAAGGGAAGAGGCAAGTTGTGACAGTTCAATTATACAATCCAGGTCAATAATCTCACCAGTGCTCTCAGTCATGGTCATGGTTGAATTGGGTTATATGAGGTCACTGAAGTTTTATAATCATTTGTCAACTCTTCATTCTGTGTTAGTAGCAAATCGTGATGAGGGGTGTGTGGGTGTTGACTGTTACCTATGATGGGCTCACTGAGTCTTTTAATTTCCATTTGTTTTACTGAATAGTGTGGCTTAATCTTCTGTTTGCCTTTCCTGATACTTTGTCAATTTGCTGAGTCTGTGTGTGTGCTTTCTGTAGCAAAACCTATTTCCCCTTCACCTCAGTTGCTTCATTTGCCATTCTGAGTCACCACAAGAAAGCCAGAGGACTGCCTGAAATCATCACTCTGAGATGGAAACAGAGATATTTCTGTTTGACTTCAGAGTAAATAGTGAATAGACAACTTACAGCACAAGTTTTCTGCTGAAATGTGTTAAGAGGCAGCACCCAAACAAAGCACAGACAGTAAGGGAAAAGACAGGTAAAAAGTCAAATAATCTGGCTGTAGGACAAGACCCATAGGACAAAAAAAGTAGTTATCGGTCTTCCCACACTCCAGACGTGTGGCACGATGTGGCTGTGAAAAAAAGTTTCTAAATCCTGTCTAAATCACAAAATTTCTAAAATAGAGTTGAGGCTTTGTCAAGGTGAAGTCACCACTTAGGCTCCTGGAAATAAATCATGTTGTTGTCACGTACACAGCACTCTTTTATGTTGCATCACTGAATATCACCTATTTGTTTGCTGGTCCTGAGAGAAGGCGGGATAACTTTTTAATACTAATTTCATTGTTGTTATCATGCATCTATATTAAACTTTAATAAATTTGGCTGACTGATACAAAACAAGACAAGCATTGTGAAATGAATTGCCAAGCTTAACAGTCAACAGCAGACTTTAGAAACTGGTTTCTTTAAACAGAAGTAACAATAAGGTGAACTGAAGCACCTAAACAACTAAACAATAACAAGGTAAACTGAACCACCTAAACTGTGCTCTACAGTCTAATGGTTACTCTTCTGCAGATATCAGAAGAGTTGCAAAACCTATAACAAGTCCCAGGAATAAAGATAAAGAACCACCTAGAGGGAAGGTGTTCTTACTATGCATCAAGGGAACCACTAACCACATAGGGAAGCTGATGAAGAAACATAACCTACAAATTATCTACAGACCCACTAAGAAAATTCAACAAATGCTACGGTCGGCAAAAGATAAGAGGGATCTTCTAAACCACTGTAGGAGCCTACCATATACCGTGCAGCTGTGGACAAGTCTACATAGGGACCACCAAATACGGCATCCAGAAACAATAAAAGAATATGAAAGACACTGCAGACTACTTCAGTCAGAAAAATTGGCCATAGCAGAACACATGATAAACCAAGATGGGCACAGAATATTATTTGAAAAGACAGAAATTCTGGACCACTTGGACAACCACTTTGTTAGACTACACAGAGAAGCTATTGAAACCCACAAGCACATGGGCAATTTCAACAGAAAGGAAGAAACCATGAACATTTGGCTACCAGTATTAAAAAACACTAGAATCAAGACAATGAATAAGGAACACTTCCCTGATGCTGGAAGTCTCCATACAGTAAGCAAGCAATCAAGGATTTATCCAGATGAAGAATGCCCCCAGGAAACAAACAAAGGGAACAAAGGGCAGGCTATTTCCAGGCTTGTTAATGGCACCCTTCACGTTAGTTTAAGAGACAATGCTTCTTTCCTCCCGCCCTGGACATTTCCACCAGTATAGATACTCCACTTCCCTGACCACTATCAGATCCTCTGAACATGCCAGCCACATATGCAGGTGAAACATCAGTAACAAACTTAGCATGCACAAAAATCTCTGAAATATTTTGTGTAAAATTTGGATTGCTCAACTCCACTATTTACTATGGACCTCATCAGACATAGCTTGGGAAGTGTCCTAGGATGCTTCCTCACCAGTCAAGCGACAGATCAGCATGCTTCCCATCCCATGATGTCGCTGGACTACCAGTGCAGGCCCCACCCATAACTGAAATGAAGGCATCATAAACGTTTCCCTCTCAACATGTTCCTCGCTGGGGCAGACCCTCCAAAAGTCCATCTCGGTTTCAAACATGGGAGCCTGATCATGTTGTGCTGGATCCAATGGAGCCAGCACAGATCCTCGCTGCTGAGGCGATGCTTCCCACATGTGATGGGAAAGCATTGCCACTAGCAAGAGGTGAGCAGGGAGACAGATTCACCCCACTGCCCCTATGTTTGGCAGCAAAGCTGATGTGATAAGGTCACATATCTCCAGATTTTATGTACATATATGAAAGAATCATATATTTTTAAATTTTCCAATGCAAGTCAATGGAGGACTAGTGCTCCCAAATGGAAGTAGAGTTTGAATCAAAGTGCATCGGGTTTAGATAAATCTGGGCTGAAATGAAATCATATTTAAATTGCTACCATCGTGATCTTTCTCTAAGAGGCAAATATTTGGGGATGTGTGATAGATCTCTTTACTAAGGCTGGCCCCAAAACCCCAACTCCTAATAATTCGGTATTCACTCCACCCTTGTTTCCCCAATTATTCCCTTACTGATTGGGCTACCGGACCTCAGGGTGAGTCCTTTAAGTATGGACTTGCAGCAGTCTTATTATGTGGATTCTTTAGTGGTGGTGGGTGTGGCTTGACTCCAATTCAGGTTTAACAGCCAGAGAGAGGTTTACTACAACAACAAAAATTAGATTTATTGAACACAATAAAAATAAAATATGATAAGCTATTCTTTAAGCTCCCCAATACCATAGGTATCTATCTTTTCTTCCTCATATCCAAAATCTTGTCTCTGTCAGCTTCAACTTCAAACCCTGTCTGAATCTCCCCAGAAGCAACCCTCTTCCTTTTGATGCATCCTGTTTCCACCTTTTGAAGCCAAGCCTGCCTAGTGCTCCGTCTCAGGGTGGCTTTGAAAACTCTAAATATATCGTTGCCAAGAAATGATGAGCTTCACTTGCACTTTAATCTATAATCATAGGATTTTCCTATGCTAGCAACCTACAGAGTCCTGATTTTATGGCACCTGTTCAGTGTGTAACAGCCACATTTCCCTATTAGTCTAAAGGCAATGATTGAGATAAGTGCTTCACACTGTGAGTCAAAGCCTGTGAAAAATACGGCTAAGTATGAATACTGAATGCAACATACTCAATACTGTTGCTCTATCATATAGAAAGTTTTCCCATCATAGTATTAAAACAGCACAGTCAGAATGGTAACAGAAAATGACAAAAAGGTGTGACCAAAGAAAGATACTGAAGGGTTTTGCTGTAAGATGCCAGAAACATGAAACAAGAAATCATGTGCTGGAGGGATTCTCCAGAGGATGAATTCACAAGAAGGAGAAGGTCTGGTGGAAATGTCATAAATCTAATTTTTTCACTCATATTTTCATAATCTCTCCTGACAGCTTTCACTTCATGTTTGGTTGCCTGATCTTAAAGTGTAACATGTACATGGTGCTGATTGATTGGGGGTTTTTTTAAAAAAAAAATGGTGGTACAGAAAAATCTGTAGCTTTCCAGTTATCTTACTTTGTTTTATGTGGAGAAAGGTGTTGTGATCAGCAGAAAAATCTGAATGAAACATGGAATGTATAGAGTGTCTATGAGAGGCCTACTCAGATGAATGATCAAAAGGATATCAAAATGAAGGTTAATGGTAAACATTGACACTAATACTGGGCCAGCTGGCATTTTCCTCTTCTTGCTCTCATGAGGTTAATTTAGGCTCCATCTACACTGCCATATAAAATCCAGATTATCTGCTTTAACTGGTTTATATTAATCTACACTGCCATGTAATCCAGTTTAAAACAGATAATCTGGATTTTATGTGGCAGTGTCGATGATGCCTAAGTGTGGATGAACCAAAATTTGGCTAGAAGGTGCTTATAGTCCACCTCTAGTTCCAGACTTCCTATTTATTCTCCAAAGACCTCAGCAGTTATACAACAATGAGTAACAATGAATGTCTCGCTGTCAGAAAGCAAGATCCGTAACTAATGGACACAACCTTGACAGTCTTGTATCCCAGCAATGGACAATGAAGCTTCAGCAAGTGCTGGAAGTGAGCTATAAAGTAACTACTATTTTAGTTTAATCTCATTTAGTTTTGAAAGCCAGTATCACCTGTGGTATTAGGTGAATTTGAGTGGTGTCATTATCTTTGCACCCCGATACTAAATATAATGGGGATGCTGATGAGGGCATTACAATTTCAAATGAAAAAGGTGCAAAAGATGTTTTCTGTTGAAACATAGCTGTGTTTTAATATGGAAATCATTAAATCTGAAATACTCTAATGTTGGGGTGCTCATGGAATATACTCTCCACCACCATTTTATGATAACTCAATTTCATTAATGAGCTGCCAAAGATTTAAAGGCAATGTTCCAGACTAAAGGAAATTATTGTATTACATATTCTTACTCATTTTTGCTGCTTTGTGAAACTCTTTCAACAGGGAAAAATATTTGCTTTAAAGAGATTAGACTGATGTTTTTAATATAATCTTAGTTGGCATATGCATCACATCTTGGGAAGATTTTTCAATGATCACTCACAGAAATAACCAGCCTAGCTGGTGGTTTCTAACAGCTGTAGTGGACCATATACTTCTACACAGAAATATTCTACATATAAAATCTTCTTTGTTGAACAGAAAATGCTGCTTCCTATATAGAAAATTTTCTATTCAAATCAACCACAGGTGGATCATGGCAGAATAGATCATGAACACCAAAAATTCTTATTAATCTAAGATTATTTCTAGGGTTTCTCAACATGTGAAAAACATGTTTTTGACCATTTCCCTGATATTTTCAATATTCTTTCAATCCCTAATTATGATATCAATTATAAAAACAATGCATTTCAAAGAAAATCATATAAAATTCTATATTTTAAAAAACTGGTCCACTCTTGCTGCAACAGAGAGTAGGGCTGAGAGTTAAGTGAGGAGAAGGAAGCTGCAGATGAGCAATTTGCTACAATGGTAGAACACATTTACCACTCTTAGCCCACCAAATTTCAAAACATTTTGCTTATCCACTGATTTTTAGGGACTTTTCAAAGTTTTTATAAACAACTTTTAAAAAGAAAATTATGAGAGTTATCTCTTTGAATTTTATATACAACGGCATAAGACAACATGGGATCATTCCCCCCAACTTTCAGAAATATTCATACATCTACTGATTTTTAAAATTCTGACAAAAACATTTTTTTAAAAAGCCACAACATTGAATGTCTCTCATATTAACCAACAGAAGAAACCAATATTAACCAATTCTACATTTTCATAGAATCCTAGAATTGGAGGGGAGCCCCAAGGGCCATCTCTCTTCTTCCAACTCCCTTCTTCCAGGCAGAAGGGCACTATCAAAACTCTTCTGACAGATGGCCATCTAGCTTCTGAATTAAGTAATTATTGATATGCCTCCCAGGCAAAAAGGCATGGCTGCGAAGGCGAGGCATGTGCTGCTGGTGGGGAGCGGGGTGTCATGGCCTCTTCTGCAGGCCTCTCATCCTGCTCACTGGCAGCTGGTGACTCAGAGAGACCTGAGGAGGGGAGAAGTTCTATAAGTGCCCCCTTCAGATTCAAAGGCATTATCATCATCCTCCTGTGTTAGCTCTATGGGCAAATCAAGCCCTGCCTCCATGACAGAAACGGGAACTGGCAACTGGGAATGGGGGGGGGGGGGTTAAAATCACAGCAGTTCTACTGGTACTAGCATCATCACCTCCACCACCCACAGTTATAGGTTGCTGCTGCTTGCAAGGTGCTTCTTTCCATTTCTTTCCCTCTCAGGAGCCACAGGCAGACCCAGAGGATATACAACCCAACCCACTTCCTCCGGGACACTTCGTAATGCATAACTTGACACAACTTTGGTCAGACAACTTGTGTTTGTGTTCTTCTCTGACAGTAACCATTAAAAATGCAGCAAGCTGGCTGATGTTATTAATGCTGTAATATTTGACTCAAAATATTAATTTCCAAGTACCTTCTTTCTTGCTAGACTCAAGATAATATATTTTCAATTTCCCAGAAGGGTTGGCCCTTTTTTTCCAGGCCAGGTGTGTCAGCTGGTGTGTGGCCAGCTAATATAATATTATGCTGCAAATATGTATTTAAGGGTTCTGCTTGCTTGCATGCTTCCTTCCTTTATTAAGGTTTAACCCAAATTAATGTCAAATTATTTCTCATTCAGTCAGTCAAAAGCTTGGCTTGGGCTTTGCAAGAGTGGCCCGGCCAGTGCCCGCTGCCCAGTGAGTTTAAGGAAATCAAGGTAATAGCTAGAATATTCAACTCCAAAAGGGGTCTGTTTGCTTGCTTGCTTTATTAAAGCTTAACCCAAATTAATTTCAAGTTATTTCCCCAGTCAGTTTGGGCTACTGCTGCTGTAAGCTGAGACAGTGAGACACTGACTAGAGGCCATTTATGGCAGCTCTGCCAGTGTTAGTGTGGTGCAGTAGCTTAGTATCAATTTCAGGATTGCTTTTTGCTTGCTAGAAAACTCAGAATAATTTCAATTTCAATGTAAAAAAAAAAATGCTGCTGGTTGGCAGCAGCAAGCACTTCTCCAGCATCAAGACTGTGGGGCAGCCAGGGCAGCTTGCTATTATTAATGCTATAAAAAATTAAATTCAAAAAAATGCTAAAGTCTAGTAGAGTAGCCCATTTGCACAAGAAGCTCCAGCCAGCCAGTAGAACTCAAGTCCCAGCAGTTCCCATCCTTTCTTTCTTTGTCAGTGTTCTCTGTCTCCCTTCTCATAACTCTC
The DNA here is from genome assembly GCF_035594765.1 of Anolis carolinensis. Classification (NCBI taxonomy): domain Eukaryota; kingdom Metazoa; phylum Chordata; class Lepidosauria; order Squamata; family Anolidae; genus Anolis; species Anolis carolinensis. The sequence goes on from NC_085845.1 coordinate 55,050,248, forward strand.
ACTTGACTCCCTTCTCCCTTCCTTCTCCCTTACTTATTTGGTGTGTCTTCTCTCTACTTTGCCTGCCTTCCTCGCTCGATCCCTTCCAAAGCATGAATGGAGTCTGCTCCCACACACTCTGGAATTTAAAGGCAAAATGGCAACTGCTTTGCCTCCCCTTCCTACCTCTGTCATACAGAACTGATCCAACTTACGACGCTTTCTGATTTTTATTTTTTATTTTTACACATGCCATATATGTGTGTGATAGTAGCCCCGGTGGTGAAGTGCGTTAAAGCACTGAGCTGGAGACAGAAAGGTCCCAGGTTCAAACTCCGGGAGCGGCGGGAGCAGCCGCTGTTAGCTCCAGCTCCTGCCAACCTAGCAGTTCGAAAACATGCCAATGTGAGTAGATCAATAGGTACGACTCCGGCAGGAAGGTAAAGGTGCTCCATGCAGTCATGCCGGCCACATGACCTTGGAGGTGTCTATGGACAAGGCTGGCTCTTCGGCTTAGAAATGGAGATGAGCACCAACCCCCAGAGTCAGACATGACTGGACTTAACGTCAGGGGAAACCTTTACCTTTTTTTTATATGTGTGTGTGTGTGTGTTTTCACTGTGCCCTGACAATAAATTCATTGTGTTGTTGAAGGCTTTCATGGCCAGGATCATAGGGTTGTTGTGTGTTTTCTGGGCAGTATGGCCATGTTCCAGAAGGTTTCTCTCCTGATGGGTGAAATGTCAGTAGAGAATACTTCTGGAACATGGCCATAGTTCCCGGAAAACACACAACAACCCCAATAAATTCATTCTTAGTTTTATGATCGCTCATTCTGCAGCTGCTCTGGGGAATACCATTCACCATCACAAGAGCTCTTATATGGCCCAGAAGAACTGTGGGAAGAATGGTTGTGAACCTGAAAGTTCCAGAAGCAAAACCCCTATAGACACTCTTATATGCAACATATAAATCAACTTAAAATATGTTTCTGGTATCTCATGCAAGAGAGGTGTAAAATTGGTAGGAGGAGGCCCACAACTGAAATCAGGGTGGGAAACATTTCGAGCTATAGCTTGCACCAATCCTGACCATTTACTAAGGTCACACAGACCCTTACCATCTGAAGGACATTTCATCATCTCTTATTTCAGTCATATGGAAAGGTCTCCTGAGATATCCAAATAATGTTTCTGCTCATTTTGCTTCAGAAAAAAACAGCCATTTCTTAATATGCCCACTTTGAATATACATTCCCTTGCTGAACAGTACCCATTTTTATTTGCCATAGTTAATCCTCACTTGAATGCAAATTTCACTCAAAATTGGTTTTTGAACAAGGGCAAAGAATTTCTATGATATCAGTATGTATACAGATCATAATTTCAAAAGAAGGTTCACATTTAGAAGTCCTGCAGAATTAACTCTTTTGAAGTTCAATGGAATCAATAAGTTGGATGACATTATGGAAACAACTTTGCAAGTTCAGTCCACCTGGCATGTGAATCATAGTTTAATAAAACTACGAATTCATATTTCCCCAGGAAATCTTGATTCATTGTTAGCAATGTTTCATTTAAACCATTTATATTTCTGTAGTGCACTATGAATTGGAATGCATTTTGAGTGCAGAAATGTAGCAAGATGGTGCATTTTTTTTAAAAATGAAATAAAATAGAAATGAAAATGCATGAATGTTAAGCAGATTACTTTGCTATGGAAAATGAGTCTCTACAGCAAAGGCATCTGAAAACATGTTGAGCACTTACTCAAGACTGTGTCATGCTGGCGCCCATAGTATGAACTCGGACTGAATCAAATCCACTTTTTTACTTATTCAGTTATCACTTGCAGTATTTATATTGTTTTTCTTGAAACAAGCTTTAACCTGTGGCAGATCACAGCTGTAAGTAAACACAATTCACAATTAATGATATAATAAAAATAGCCCCAAATAATGTAAGATGAATACAGAAAACGCAAGACTGTGAAGTAGCTAGACTGTTCAACGAAGAAGGAAGGGTTGTATATTTAAAGAAAATATTCTAAAGAAAATAAAGATTGAGATGAGGATGTCTGCTTCTTTCTGAAATAACTTGGCACAGGAGAGTGAATGCCTCCTTTTCCTTCCCATATATGGCACTTTCCATGAAGCGAAGAAGACAAAGAATGGGGTGACTGACATGGATTTCATAAAACACGGGGCTGTGTAAGAAGAATAGCTTGTGCAAGTATCCTCTTGACATACCAAGTATGTCCTTAGTTGCTGCATCATTTCTGACATTGTATATTTGTGATACTCTAGGCTGCGTGAGCACTGGAAACCAGACACCAAAGCCAATAAACAATCTAATATCTTTATTAAAGAATAGAAAGAATAAAACAAAAATAAGCAGAATATATAGTCCAACAATAGACCTTCTGGGAAAGGTCAAATATAGTCCAGTATTATAAGGTCCAATGTCCAGTATTAGAGTTTAAAGATAATAATCCAGTAAACCGAAACACACTCAAACTTCCAAGCAGTTTGAGTGGGGAATAATCCAGGTCTTTTTCAAGAGTATCAGGAAGCCAGTCCAAGGCAAGGAGTTCAAGGCAAGGCAAGGAAACAAGACAAGACAAGGCTGGAAATAGTGGATCCAAGCGTGGTCTGAACTTGGCTAGAAGGCGAGGCGCTGCGCCCAGTCTACTCGAGAGTAGAGTGCCACAAGGACTAGAGGCGACGTTAATGCTCCAACTGACACGTTGACACCGCACTGGCTGGCCAGCGCGCAGAACTTTTAAGGGACTTCAAATCTCCCTTCAAAACAGGTGTCCAACACTTTTCCCAGGGGAAAAACTGGCTAGAGACAACATCTTCACCAGATGCAAGCCTCCCTGGAAACTCTCAAGGGAAACGGGTTAATCAGCATTCTCTCTGGCAGCTAAGCTCGTGCTTCTCCTCAAGCTGGCCTTCTCCGAGTGACTTGATTCCCAAAACAGCCTCCTTTGAAAAGGAGGGGAACCGCTGGGAACAGACTCGGCTTCAAGGGCTTTTTTAATGAGCTCTGGGCTTGAATTGTCAACAGGGAGCATCTGGAAGGAAGCGGACTCTTGCTGAGTTGGCAAAAATCCTGTATCCTCATCGCTCTGGTCCACAACGAGTACAGGGTCATGACCTGAAGATCTCTGTGACGTCACAATATTTCTGTTCAATAAGCAATCATGAAATCCTCAATCAATCAATCAATATTATTTGTCCTAGCTACTTCTATTTCTTGATATGCCTCCAAACTACCTACTGAGGTCTGGTCCTAATCTGATCCTACCCAAAACGTCCTCTGGCTCAACCTAATGAAGGTGTTCATGGCATGTCTTGGAGGATTTCCCAAGCAGGTTTCAGTAGATCTTCCTTGATAGGGTCACTGTTGGCTGATTGCTTGTTCCCTCTTGCTGAACACAATCTACACCACACCCTAGTGCAGTGGTTCTCAATCCATGGGTTCCCAGATGTTTTGGCCTTCAACTCCCAGAAATCCTAACAGCTGGTATACTGGCTAGGATTTCTGGGAGTTGTAGGCCAAAACACCTGGGACCCACAGGTTGAGAACCACTGCCTTAGTAGGAAAGAGCATGACAAGTAGGGGCTACTGTTCCTTTTCCCTAGTTTTGTTACAACTTGATTTAAACTCTCTAAGCCTCCCAATTCCAGTGAATGGGCAGACTGAGTGAACAGATAAAGTAGGACCAGGAGGTGATTAGCGTCAGTGCTCCTTCTTCTGGTATGGATGCCCCAAATACCTGCAATGACACTCACCCCATAGCATTCCTGCCCACTAACCAGGCTTTGTGTTGGCAAAAGCAGGATAAGCTAGATTTATACATTTCAGGTATACATGATATTTTTGATTTTTGATTGTGAGAAGCAGTGAGATTTTAAGCAAGAAGGAAGATCCTGTATCCTTGCCTCTGCAATAGCACATTTAGGTAGATCACACTACTAATCTGGGTAGAACAAGCTGTGAAATATATTCACTTTCTAAAAAACCTAATGAATACTTACTTTCCTTTCTGCATGAAATACTTGGAAACTTCTTTTGCAAATGTAGAAATTGATAAAATTGATTAACAATTGGGACATGAAATTTTAGGCATCTGCCCAAGCACATATCATCACATATGGCAAGCTGATCAAGGGAATGCTGATGATACCCCAGGTGTCAGGCAACTGTCATCGCAGATCTAAGGGATTTTACATTTAAATTTCTTTTTAAACCATCACAGTCAATCAAAGATGTTTCAGTCTCTCAGCAGGATGAAAAAGGATTCGGCATCCTACTCTATATCCAAATTACTATCAGGTATGCTTGTCAACTCTCTGCAGCCATAATTACAGTGCCGAAAATAAGGTCTCTCCACTTCTTGGTCAATTCTGCTAATGTTCCCTAAGGTGTGCTAATTCTATTTGTTGCCTAGATGGTCTTTGGTCTTCTGCTTGTAGATCCCACACTCCACTCTCTCTTTTTGGGAAAATTATGCATTTTGGAAAATTTTGCTTACATAATTCACAAGACTCTAAATATGAAAGATAAAAGTTGTCATGCAGTAACTGAAGAAACTAAAGCAATACATTCTCTGCTCGCATTAAAATTGCATTAACTCATGCCATGTCTGTCAAAGTACATTTAGCTTACAGTAAGTGAAATGATTGTTTCCTCGAGCTAATCTTTAGTGACAAGATCATAGCTTTGCAAATCACCCCGAGCCATATCTATAGTTCAAACTACCTGAAATGTTCACTTCTTTTTTGAAGTATACCTGACACCTGATGTAGACCAACAGAGAACAAAATAATGTATCCTGTTCACAAAGTTGTCAAAAAAGAGAAATCTTTTCAGGGCTTTCTTTTATGAAACAACAAAAGAAATGATCAGGGAAGGGTAGGAGCCCTTGGTGGTGTAGTGGATTAAAGCCTTGTGACTTGAAGGTTGGGTTGCTGATCTAAAAGCTGCCAGGTTCGAATCCCACCCAGGGAGAGTGCAGATGAGCTCACTCTATCAGCTCCAGCTCCATGTGGGGACATGAGAGAAGCCTCCCACAAGGATGATAAAAACATCAAAACATCCAGGCATCCCCTGGGCGACGTCCTTGCAGACAGCCAATTCTCTCACACCAGAAGGGACTTGCAGTTTCTCAAGTCGCTCCTGACATGAAAAAAAATCAGGGAAGGGTGTTCTGGAAAATATAATAAAATGTAGGATATACAATAGTAACATAAATATATAGTGCAGTGTATTATCATCTCTGCCATGACATAAAATAATTATTTTTTGGTTGTAGACCAGGGTAGGTAAAGAGTGGTCCCACATCACACATAGTCCTATAGGTATTGTTGTGGTCGTGATACCTCTCCACCCACACAATTGCTCCAAACTTCCCTTTCTTCCGGGAAAAAAAAGAAAAAAGAGGAGGAGATGATTGAGATTGAATTGACTCTCCTGGAAACCCCAGGAATGAGCGTTCAACTTTTAAAATATTGCAGGGACCATCTTTACCTGTGAATATCAAGGGTCCACCTTGCATTTTAGGCTCCACAACCTCTGTGGTTACCAAAATCTATGAATGCTCAAGTCCCGTTATATACAGTGATATAGTGAAATTGTGTTTTCTTATACATAATATCAAAAACAATGTTTGCTATTTGGGTGAAGGGACTGCATTTTCAAGCAATGGATAATTGAATACATGGACATGAAGAATATACTATAACATTTTAAAGGAAATAATATCATAAAATTCTATGGTGCAGTTATTTACCAAAGACATAAGGCACAAGACATATATGGACAGGGAAATTGGAATTTCTGAAGAACAACTACATGTGGATTCAAATATGGGGAGGAACTACCAATCAGAGTAGAAAATGTTGAGCTGATTCATAGGACAATTCCATACATTTCATATACTGCTGAGATGCAGGAGCATAGAGAGCACTGAAGAAAGAGATGCCAGGAAAGAGCTAGTAACTAATTCCATAATCTTCACCAGCATGAGAATTTTGAGGCTTTTTAAGGCACAGCTGGCATTAAGGACCTCATCATATTGAGGTACCTAAGCCAGGGGACAGTGGGGGAATCAATCAGGCAGTGGTCAAGACAGGCATTAAGCATCCCACATAATCTGCATCGCCCTCTTCCCCATCACACAGGAGAAACTGTCGCTGCCCTCCTTCCCCCCATCTGCAGCCCCTGACTTAAGTAATGAGAACACTGGTAGCCACTCATGTTCTCAGGTCTCTGACCTATGACGCTTCTAGAACAGAACCAGGAAGGAACCTCATCAGAAGGAGCCCTGCATCATGTGATGGGCTGATAAGCGTGGTTTTAAGCCTCAAGTATAAGAATATGCTCTGTTGGCTCCCCCTTTTTTTCTCCTGAATTGCGGGACCATAATGGGATGTTTTGAAGATCCATACCTCCAACTTAAATGGTTGCAGAATGGGCCATGTGCCCAATATCTGATTTCCTATGGCTCAGCTATTACAATCTCTAATAGTGTGAAGAGAGGCAGATAAGCTAAGATCTGGCATCAGCTATAAAAGGATTCTGAGATCACCAATTCAGCGTAGCACCTTAAGAATGATAGCAGATTCAGCTTGATGTGGTTCATCTTGCAGCAGAGTGAGAGAGATTTTCTTGTAGTAAATATCAACTTGATAGAGCTGCCTCCATATGCAAGCAGCTGTTTGCTTGCACAGAGCTGAGCCTCAGGCAGATGACAGCAGCTGTGGTAACCTTATCTCTGAGTAGAGCCTCATACGACACCTGCTTTCCCCGCAGGAATTTGCTGTGCAATTGCCTTTTCCCACAAGGAGAGGCCAACTCAGGATCAATTAGTGGAAATAAGACCTCTTATGCCCTACTTATAACAAAACACTCTCTCTCTCTCTCTCTCTCTCTCTCTCTCAATATATATATATATATATATATATATATATATATATATTCATAACCTTTCTAAGCAGGGTTCTCAGTGTGAGGACTGGATTGACATAGAAATGTTAATAGTCCATAATGATGTGTCTGCAAGGGATTTCAATTGAGTCATCATCAGAAAAAAGTAATTCTTCTAGATTCGGCCTTCCAGCAAAAGCAAGAAGGAACAAGTGTTTGGCATTTTTACTACTAAGGTATGGAAGAAGCAATTTTGGATGTCTGTTGGAGTATTTAAGCCGTACCTCCACCTATATTCAACATGTGTCTGTATAGATTAAATTCAAATCAACTACAACAATAAAACCATTGTTAAAAGACCTCAAAGCCCCATGGCATTGGATTATTATGAAATAGTTCCCACTATCTTGTCTTGATTGCTTTGCTATTATCAATTACATCATTTTGGAACACTTTATTGGTATGACTTTTGTAGACGTCATTTTATTGTGGTTTTAATTCTTGTTTGACATTTTTACTGTTGGTAGTATCTCAGGGTTCTATTTTGTCTGTTAAGCTATTTAACATACACATGGTATCTTGCAACATAAGAAGGAGGCAAGGATTCAGATGGGGAAAGGAATATAGCAACACCATTCAGAAAAAAAGGTTTTATTTTAGCATGAGCATTTGTGAATATAAATTCTCTTTTTCAGATGCAGTTCAGAGTGATGATCTTGTTGCTGTCATTAATGATGACTGATAATTAATAATATTCATTTTCTCAGTTTCATTTTGTATTTTTATGTTTGTCAATACAATGCTCTAGCCCAATGTTTCTCATAGGGATCGTGAGGGCATTTTAGAGTATTTTCTGTTGGTCATGGGGGTTCTGTGTGGGAAGTTTGGTCCAATTCTATCATTGGTGGGGTTCAAGGGGCTCTTTGATTGTAGGTGAATTATAAATCCCAGCAACTACAACTCCCAAATGTCAAGGTATATTTTCCCCAAACTCCACCAGTGTTCAAATTTGGGCATATAGAGTATTCGTGCCAAGTTTGGTCCAGATCCATCATCGTTTGGAATCCACAGTGCTCTCTGGATGTAGGTGAACTACAATTCCAAAACTCAAGATCAATGCCCATCAAACCCTTCCGGTATTTCCTGTTGGTCTTGAGAGGTCTGTCTATCAAGTTTGGTTCAATTCCATTGTTGGTGGAGTTCAGAATACTCTTTGATTGTAGGTTAACTATAAATCCCAGCAACGACAACTCCCAAATGACAAAACCAATCCCCCCCCCCAACCCCACCAGTATCCAAATGTGGGTGTATCGGGTGTTTGTGCCAAATTTGGTCCAGTGAATGAAAATACGTCCTACATTTACATTTATATGTACATTACAATTCAAAACAGTAGCAAAGTTATGATGTAGCAATGAAAATAATTTTATGGTTGGGGGTCACCACAACGTGAGGAACTATATTAAGGGGTTGCAGCATTAAGAAGGTTGAGAGCCACTGCTCTAGCCTGATGCAAATATGAAACAGTCATTCTAAAGAATTAATCTAGTAAAATAAAAGGCAATAAGTATTCCCAACATATGCAAAGCCATAAATTAATTGACCCAACCTTATCCAACATTGACAAGGGAATTTCAAGAACAGCAGACCAAAGCCACACAGCTGGAAGATCATGTCCTCCTTGCCAGCCCTCCCTACCTAATTTTCTAATTGATTGAACTGTCATGTTACTGTGTTCTTCTTAGGTTAGGAGCATGAAAGCAATGTACTAATCTCCCTGATGTAAATCCAATACTTAGGCAAAGAACACATTGATCAAAAAGTCAATTTACATATTTATTTATTTTTAGTCTTTATTGAAAAATCCATAAACCGGAATGAAAATCCTTTGAACAGGAGAGTTGACGGATAGAATTGCCATCTATACAGGAAGAGGTTACTAAAGTAATTGTTAGGGAATAATAAACCATCTCCTCTCAATTTATATGGCAAAAGCATTTAGTAGTCAATTAAAAGGGAGGGCAGAAGGAGGAAAAATTCTATGAAAACTTCCATGTGCAAAGTGAATTGGATGACTGAAATAAGGTGATCTGATTAAATTAACACTTAGTTTTAAAACAAACCTTCTCCGATTGAAATCCACAGGAAGAATTATTTATTAAGCTAACACAATCCAGAAGTAGAAAAATTTATCTATCAGCAATCTTCCTCAATTCTATTTTGTAGCTATGCTGCTGAACTTTACCATTTCACATAATTGTTAAGAAGTAAAAGAAATTAGGAGCATAGAATTAGGAGCAGAATTTGGAAATACTAAAAATAATGTTTTGCTTGTAATTTTTTGGTTTTTTCTTAGTAGCAAGGGCAAAATAACATAATTGCTTAAATGCAAAGAGCACTCCCTTTGCAGGGCTTTGTCTTACTAGCTTTTCCATAAATGTGGCCTCACTAAAATTGTGAGAAAGGAATACTACATCAATTAAGTGCTGGCTCATTTTACTTTACTACCTCATATTATTGATACCAGACTTTTTAATTAGATCAGAATTGGAACTCAACAGGGTTCAGCCTTATTTAACCTTCCTGCTGCTGAGTATGAGAAATCTAACCTAGACACTCCTCAGTCTTTTATAGAATTAATTTTACAATGACCACCATAATGGATTTGGTAGTGAGAATAGGCAAAGGTAAAGGTTTCCCCTTGACTTAAGTCTAGTTGTGTCCGACTCTGGGGGTTGGTGCTCATCTCCATTTATAAGCCGAAGAGCCAGCGTTGTCTGTAGACGCCTCCAAGGTGATGTGGCTGGTATGATTGCATGAAGTGCCGTTACCTTCCCACCTGACCAATACCTATTGATCTACTCACATTTGCATGTTTTCAAACTGCTAGGTTGGCAGAAGCTGGGGCTAACAGCGGGAGCTCACCCCACTCCCCGGATTCAAACCACCAGCCTTTCAGTCAACAAGTTCAGCAGCTCAGCGGTTTAATCCGCTGCACCACCGAGGCTCTGGTAGTGAGAGTAGGAGATACTTTACAGAGGCCGTTCAGAAACAGGTTCACAAGGATATGGAACTCTATTTTTTATTTTTAACAGTCCAAAAAAGTACATTCTGCTTCCTGTTACCCATAAACAACAAGAAATGAGAAAGAATAACATTTTACTTGTAAAAACTTGATAACAAATCCCTTCACTTAGTGTCAGTATAGAGAAAATCTGAAACAATTTTTATTGTTTACATTTCCAGGATATTCATATAATGGATGATGGTTCAAACAGTGTGACTGGATTTTAATTCAAAGCATAAGGATTCTATCTCACTATTATTCTCTCCTATGCTTCTCTTTTAGCAAAGAGAAGGTGAGAGAAGTGTATTTCAATTTGAATGGTGGTGAACAGATTAGCAATTTGTGAATGCTGTGACATGAGCATATTTCACAGATCAAACCACATGGATCATCTCCTCCTGAAAGTAATGAGATCTCAGAAGCCAATAATACCACTTCACTGCAGTGCGTGCTGGCAAAAAATGTTCCCCATTAAAAATTTGTTGAAAAGGCTCTGCTGACATTGCTGTAGGGAATGGCAGGATCCGTAGGTGGAAAACAAAACATTAAATGTTAATGTTATCAAGAATTCATACATACCCTGTGTTCCATTCAGAACCAGAGCCGGTCCAACAATGAGGCGAATTAAGCGGTCGCTTGGGGTGCAAAACATACGGGGGCACAGTCGAGACTGCTTTTTCTGTTGATTTGTTGTAAAACATGATGTTTTGGTGCTTAATTTGTAAAATCTTAATGTAATTTGATGTTTAATAGGCTTTTCCTTAATCCCTCCTTATTATCCAACATTTTCGCTTATCCAACACTTTTATTTTTCAGTGATTGATTTTGGGGGGGGGGGCAAATTTCTGTTCGCCTACACTTGAAAAATACCTAGGGCTGGCTCTGTTCAGAACATAACCAAAAACAATTGACATGTTGTTCTCATGTTGATCATTCAGTCATTTCAAAATTATCTCTAACTCCAGAATAAAATATGCTAAATAGAGTTGACTCTCAGTTGAATTGCACCATGAGGATTGGGAGATGCCAGATAATTATAGGTTTCTGGTTCCCTGAGAGATACTATTAAAATAGACGCAACTAATACTATTACCCCATACTATACCATACAATAAATTCTGTATTGGCTTGATATTAATATTGAAATACAGTAATTAAAAACACATGAAACAAATAAAAACAGGCCTAACTCAATGTAACACAGTTTTACTATATTATACATGTAATATTTTAAATTTTGTTAAAAGTATCATTTCTTCTGTACATTTGGCAATTGCTTGAGAATTCTGGTTGCTTGAGTTCCAGTTAACTCAGAGTCTACTGTATTGAAGTAATGAATCTGTAAAGTATTGATAAAAGGAAGAAACTGGACATAATAGAAGGAAATATAAATACTACCATTAACCAATGATTCAACCATACAGCAATGATTCACTGGAATTATTTCAAAGAACATAATTACGTTTTAATTCAGATTTTGACAAGATGTTTCATTTGATGCCATATTCTGCTACTTAGATACATTGTTGCAAGAGAGCTTTGTAATTAGGTTACATAGATTCAGATGAATAACATCACCCTTTGGTTAATTATTAGAGTGAAGACATCTGCCCATGCACTTTGCTACTTTGCTGATGAGTATGCATGCCCAATGTAGAACACATCTCACCACATTAAAACAGTGGATGTGGCTCTTAATGAGACCTGTTGCATTTTCACAGGATGACTACACCCCACACCAATGGAGAAATTATACTGTTTAGCCGATATTGCACCACCTGACATCCTCTGGGAAGTAGCAGCCAATAATGAAAGGACCAAGGCAGTGATATCTCTGGCCCATCCCCTGTTCAGATATCAGTCAGCACACTAAGATCTACAGAGATACTCGCAGGAACACCTCAGCAAACGAGAGTCCAAAAGTGGCAGGCTAAAACCCGGAACCACAATCCATTGCTGAGACTTGATGATAGACTCCCCCCAGGCACACAGAAGACTGGGCGACATGGAAGGCACTGAACAGACTGCACTCTGGCATCAAGAAATGCAGAACCAATCTTCAGAAATGGGGCTACAGAGTGGAGTCCATGACATATGTGTGTGGGGAAGAGCAAACCACAAACCACTTACTACAATGCAGTCTGAGCCCTGCCACATGCACAGTGGAGGACCTTCTCGCAGCAACACCAGAGGCACTCCAAGTGGCCAGATTCTGGTCAAAGGACATTTAGTATAATGCCAAGCTTTTAACCCTGTTTGTGTTTCTAAATACATTACAACTGTACCCTCAGTTTTGCTTCTGATACAATAAATACATTATTAGATAACATCTGCATTGCTCAGTATCATAAACATTTTAGGAAGTATAAACAGATATACTATGTATTCACTATGTAGATGACACTTTAGGTTATTGGCTCTGTTCTGAGTTCAAATTGTTGTTTTATATACTAGTGATTTATTTTGTATTTTACTGTGTTTACTTTATGTGTTGTTTTAGGCACCTTGTGCCATATGTAAGCTGCTCCAAATATCTTTGGGGAGATGGAGGCAGGGTACTCAAATAAAATTATTATTATCATAGAGCAAAGCTGAGAAACTGGTAAAAATTCCCAACAAATGATCACATCAGACCTCTGCAATAGTGGCATTTCTCTTCTCCAGCAGCTTCCCTAGGATGGGAACAAAAGAAAGTGAGAAAAGAGGGTGGCAGAAGAGAAGAGGGTGACCTAACTTATTTTTGGTTTTGGACATGTCCACTACATCAGAATGTCATCTCTCCCTGAGCTATAGAAGCTTGCTGCTTTGGGCAGGGTTGTTGGCAGATTATACATCCTACAGAAAATCCTAGGGGACAGAGAATTGCTCCTCTCCTTTTCTTGAGGAGCATTTCTATAGTCTATAGCTTAGTCTGCAGTCTACTGAGATTCCACTGCCATTAGAGGTATAAGTGGCATGGAGGACTTTCTTGACACCATCTCAGTAGACTGCAGACTAAGCTATCTTTTGCGTGCTGACTCATTTCATGTTGGATCAATTGTTCCTCACTGTCTCTCACCTGTCTCTCCCTTACCCCATCTCACATGGTATTTTGTTTTGGATAGAAATAGAAGTTGAAACCTACAATTCCCAGAGCAATATAAGCCACAAATATCTGACATCTTCAGCACACATATACCAAAAGCTTACATGTCAACAGAGAACTCTTGGGGGAAAGCAGAACAAAATTGGGACAGGGAAATTATTGTTCTGTTTAACAATTCTCAGGGAAAATTCATAAATATCAAGACTATGCCCAATTGAGCCATGGGGGTTTCACACATTGCTACTGTAAATTGGATCATCATTCTCTTCACAAACTACACCTTACAGAAAACCAAACAAATGTGTTATGATCCCAGAATATAATGTGTTCTCTTTTCTCAGTAGAAGGCTGACTACCAAAGTCTAAAAGATGGCCATATTCCAAATTAAGCTGATCTGAGACAGATCAGCTTAATTTTTGAGAATATTATGAAACCATAAAGAAATATTGATTTAAAGGTTTTTTCCCAGAACACAAAACATCTCTTGGCAAATGGTGGAAGGAAGAGTGGAATAACATAAACAATATATTTGACTCTTTTAATCAATGATAAACTGAAAATATATTTGCTCAAAAAATTAGCAATGTTTAACAATGCCATCTTGTCCACAAATCCATACTCCACTATGAAAAGCTAGCAGAAGAGCGAGTTTTGTTTCTCCTGGGAGCACTGAAATGTAAGGCATAGCTGAAGTGTTTGTGTTCAGGGAACATTTTTTGCTGATGTATTATTTAATGGCAAATGTTGGTCTCGTCCTCTGCCAACAGATGCTTCAGCAGATGAGCTCAAAAAAACCTGAATTCCACTGTAGACTGTTTCTGTCAATCATTAAGACACTTGGTAATTCAGCCTTTCCCAATCTAGTTCTCCCAGATATGTTGAAGAATACCACCCTTCTTCCCTTGCTAGCACAACCAGCTTGTTGTATGTTGAGAAATTTATCTTTGAGGCTGAAACTCTGTTAGAGACGTCTGTGGGCTTGACCTTTAATGTTAGGAACCTTGAAGAAGAAGTTAACTCCTTCCATAATCTAGGGCAAGAACTCAGAACTCCTTTTGGTGCAAGAAATTTTTACATGACCCCATTATATAGGTATATAAAACAGGTATACAATTTTATTGAAACAAAAGCAGCTTTTACAAGTCTTGCTAAACAGGCTGATTTTCCTTTTTATGAAGCACAGCTGAAACATCTTCTGCAGAGTCCACTACAAATGCTGCACAACAAAGTGGTGTAAATGTCTAGAACATTCCCTAGGTGACAGTCAGAAAACTGAATGAAACTGAATGAAAGGACCCAGGTAGTGACATCTGCAGCCTATCCTCTATTGGGAAAGCAGCCAGCATGCCAATGCCCTAAATCAAGAACTGCTTCTAAGATCTACAGAGATGCTCGCAGGAACACCTCAGCAAGTGAGAGTTCAAAAGTGGCAGGCCAAAACCCAGAACCTCAATCAGTGGCTAATACCGGATGAGAAACTCCCTCCTGGGCACACAGAAAATTGGGTGACTTGGAAGGTGCTGAACAGACTTCACTCTGGCACCACAAGATGCAGAGCCAATCTGAAGAAATGGGGCTACAAAGTGGAGTTCACAACATGCGGGTGTGGAGAAGAGCAAGCCACGGACCACTTACTACAATGCAGCTTGAGCTACATGCACAAGTGGCCAGCTTCTGTTTTAAAAAAACTCTAGTATAATGTCAAGTTTTTACTTTGTGTTTTTTAAAATACATTATAACTGTACCCTCAATTCGCTTCTGACACGATACATGCATACATAAAACTTTTTCTGTTGCCAGTTTTTTAATGAGTCCATTATTAAGCTGAGGGGATCCCATTTGAAGCTGGGGCCCACATTTTAATAAGCAATGCTGGCATACACACCCACACTGAGAGAGAGAAGAGGTATTCTGGTAGTGATATGGGCTCTCTTCTATAAAACTGCAGTCAGAAATTACTTGAGCACCTCTCAGTCACCGAATGGGCATGTGTGCTTTGCTTATGCTGGCATGGAGAAGGGAAGACAAGAAACATATAGCAGAGCATGAAGTTCTATGGGGATGGTGTAGGGACATGTCCCTTGTAGGCTCAGCCTGTTTTCAGCACTTTTTAAATGCCTGCCTCAATCCACAGAATCGGCAACTATATCAAATGTTACCTAAAAAGGTTAGCTGCAATGCAAGGCAGTCTTACAAACAATAGACAAGACAGTTGCACACTCTACCTGTGCCTCTTTTTGACTATAGTCATCACCTGCAGATGTAATGGTCATGAACCATAAATGTCATTTTGACCTAGGAAGCTTTGTTGCTCATACATCCCAAACAGCAGGAGGTCAAGGACAGCGGGAGAGATGCCTGCCTTCTGCCACTGTCTGCCTTTTATCTGAAACTTCATGGGAAGCCATAGCCATGAGTTCACCGTATCAAACTGTTTCCTGTATGCTTCTTTGTTGTTATCCTGACATAAAGGGCAAACAACATTAGAAGGATTGGGGTGGAGACTGAGATCAACATCTTCAATTCAAGATGTCAGAAGTCACCAACAGCTCCTTCCATCTCCTTGCAGTCTAAGTAGTTAGTGATTTGCCTGCACAGCCTGGCTTTTCCTTGTTGAATGAACAATGTACTTTACATTACAAATTCCTTAGAAAAGGGTAATTCTCTATTTTGTGTATTTTTTTAATCAACCAGGATCAAAACAAGCCTGTTATTACCTTGAATTTTTCAAAGACTTATAGCAGTGGAAGAGAGCAAAGGCTGTCCAGGAAGGGATTCCTTAAGATGGGGAAGAAGCTGTAGCTTTGGAGCCAAATGAAATATTTTTGTCAGATTTAAATATGAAGCACTGCACTCACATGCAGAAAGTTTGTTTAATAAAAAAAATAAAACACATCTCTTTATCAAATGCAGCATCTTCCTCAGTATCACTGGTGTGCATTCATTTATTCTTTTGGAAGGCATCTATCCTATCCTACTGCCAGACAGATTCTTTGAATAAAAAATGGATGACAAAATACAAAAGAATGTATGTTAGGCAACTAGCAGTCATTTTTGTCAGCATTCTACTTAAATCACAGAAAGGCCAGGAAGAGGTGATTATAAATTATTGGCAATTCTAGTTGATTTTTTTAATTAATTTCCATCTTCCGCTAATATAAAAACAATCAGCTTGACCCATGATGAGACCACACCCATTATGACCACTAGAAAAAGAAAAATCACGCATGAAAAATATGTCAAACGTAGAAAGCCAAAAAGTGCAAACAGAATGGATTCATTTTATATAGCACAAAAAGCCAGCAATATTAAATCATTTATTTGAAAGTAGAGAGGAAGAATTGTGACCATGGCCACCGACTCAACTCCTGGTGCATTCCTGCTGTTTTTTGTGCCTTTTACAAGATTACATATTTTTACTTTTCCATATTGATGTACATCTCTACAATTCCATGTTTTCTTTTTAAATTAAAAGGTAAGGTCTATCTGAATTGCTCCAATTATTCTTGTTGCCAAGACAAAAAATTAAAATTAATAAATCTTCTAAAATGTCACACTATTTCTGAATTTGACTAACAGCAAATTGAAACTATTCTATATTTTATTGGTTTTTAACCACTTTTTTCCATGGCATTTCATGATGACTTATTTTAACTTTCTATGACAAAAGTAGTTAGATTATTTCATGGAAGGTAGGCATCACTCTGCATCTGAAAGGGTGATTCGTGATGGAAAAAATGCCTGATTCTTTCTTCTAGAAGTAGGAACAAGCTCAGTCAATAAGTAAGTAATTAGTAATCAAATTCTAATGGAGTTCTACAAACCGTTCTCTCAAGGAAAAAGTGAGAGTATTGCACCAAATAAGAATTCTGACTCTTCAGTTCCCAAAGTATTAGCAGTACAGTGATTTTAAACATCAAATAACATTTAAAATACAATTTAGTCATTTAAAGGTAAGAACCAGGCAAAGTTACCAAGGGAATCTTAAAACAGCAGATAACAAGATTTCTCTGTGTTCATTATTTTCAATGTCTCAGTCTCTAAAATGCTAAAAAAAATTGATGGAAAATTTCGGGGGGGGGGGGGGGGGGGAGGGGCAGAATTAATATGAGGCAGCATTTTGATCCTCTGTCCAAGACATTAGAAAAGTTTCTAATCAATACAACTAAGCCATAAATTAGTATATGCATTTGAGTGACATTCAATGGCAGTGTTTTGCTAGTGACTGCTAATGCCAGAGTTACATTGATGTAGTGTAGTCTTATTCACTTCCAAATGAAAACTAAGAACACCCACAGGTACAAGATATAACATAGCAACAATGACAAATGTTCCCAGAGTAGCCATAGTAACATATCTGCCATGCTCCAGATTAAATATTACATTATCACTTATGTGAAGAAAGCACTTTCCAGTACTGTCACAAGTGCACCTACACAACAACTCCCACATCTGCATTTGGTATGTTCTTGAACATGTCAGTGAAACAGGAAAAAGCAGACAATAAAGAGCTCTATTGAAATGAATGAGCTCTTTTGGAATCATCTCTCTGATTTAATCTAGTTGTATCCCTCCTTGAGCCACAGCGAGAGGTGGGTGATATATAAATAAATGTTATTATCATTGTCATTATATTATAGATAGATATGGACAGGAGAACCTAGAAAATGCTTAGAAAGAACACCTCTGTAGCATATCTTGGTCCTCCAGTGGGACTTTATGATCACCTTCCGAAGCATGCCACAGAAATGTGCTAAAGGACATAGAAAATCCCTAGAGATAACATTTTTGGACACATTTGCACCAACTGCAGCAACCCTGTATTTAAAAAGGTAACTGCAACTTTAAAGAGGGCATTGACTGAGAGCTCGAGTTCAATGTGATCTTCCCCTTCTCTTGACAGATTAAAGAGGAGGAGGGTTGTTCTTTTCATTTGCCACTGACTGCTTCCCTCAAACTGATGGTTAAGTTGACTGGCAGCTGCTTTGCAGAAGGCCATCCACAGCACAATGGCTTTGTTTGATGCAGCACTTTGCAGAAGGCCATCCTACACTCCCTCCCTGTTCATTCTTGCCCATTTGAAAAGATAGTTCAGATGGTCAGGATTTTTCTTTATGTGTGCATTAAAGGTGACTTTTTCATTACATAAACCACATCTCTTTCAGGAAAATGTTCATAGTTTTCCCATCACCTTCCAAATTACACTTTTCTAATATAAACAGTAAAATAAGTAAGGAGCCCCGGTGGTGAAATGTGTTAAAGCACTGAGCTGCTGAACTTGCAGGTACCAGGTTCAAACCCCAGGAGCAGCGGGAGCGGCCGCTGTTAGCTCTAGCTTCTGCCAACCTAGCAATTCGAAAACATGCCAATGTGAGTAGATCAAAAGGTACCACTCTGGTGGGAAGGTAACGGTGCTCCATGCAGTCATGCCGGCCACATCTTTGGAGGTGTCTACGGACAACGCTGGCTCTTCCGCTTAGAAATGGAGATGAGCACCAACCCCCAAAGTCAGACATGACTGGACTTAACGTCAGGGGAAACCTTTACCTTTTTTAAGTAAGGAAGACTTTTATTTCTATCCCATCCTATCCCTCCGAGGGGACTCAGGGCAGCTCACAACATAAAAGGCAAACATTCAATGCCATAAAATACAACAATAAATTAAGGAAATTCAAATAATGATACGAAACATTTGACAATAAAACAATCATGTAAAAAGCAATAATAACAATACACAATGTCAATAAAAACAGGGTTACAAGTCATTTCCAGCACAAATAAAACACAATGAACCTATATATAAAAGAAATGCATTTAAATCCCACACATTCTAATGACTTTAGTACACTGGGCAGCCTTCCTCCTGTGCCGTTTCACCAGCAAGTGTGGCAAAATGGCAGACGTGAGGGGTAACTCTGTCACCGCGTGTGCCACTCTGGTGCAGTGACACTTCCCCCATTACATGAGGGAAGTGTCGCCCAAACTAGGCAGGAGGCTCTCATTTTTGGAGGGAATTGTCCAAGGATACTTCCACCCCGGTTGGAGGCAGGGTCTCCCCTGGAAGTTACACAACGTGTGATGACAGGCATGGGGCTCCATCCCCAAAACAGGCTGGATGCATCCTAGGATGCTTGATTTGGTAAGTGTAATGAAGTCCTTAAGTGCACACAATTCTAGGGTAAGGTATTTCCTATGATAGTAGGTCTTACAGCTGCTTGGTACTTCAACTCCAGAGAAATGTTTCTCATCTTCTAAAAGAAATGTTCTAACTATAATCTTAGCAGACATAAATGTAGAAAGAGCCTTTCCCTTGCCACTATCCGTTGCAGATAAATTGAGTACAGCCCTGAGAACTACATTTGAAACAGTCCTTGAGGCAGAAGGACAAACTATTGATTTTGCTAGCACCCTTAGTGGCATACGAAAAATGGTACCCAGAAAAATTATACCCAGAAAAAATATTGGGATTAGTATGTTCTCCACATGTAGCTGTACTTATCAGCACTTACAGCTAATGATACTTCTTTTGTGGCATCAGTGTATGCAAAGAGACAAAGGGAAAGAAGGGAAAGTATAATTGCACAGTCTTTCTTTTCCAGGGCATCTTTATGTAAGCATAAAAAGCCTCTGCAGTGTCATTGTCCAAAAGGACACACCAGAGCATAATCGACCCAGCTTTTCACATTTTCGAATTGTAAAAGATCATCTTAAATACGACATAGTCATTTCTGAAGGCATCGGGGAAAGGATATTCATTAATAGAAATTGTGGACTCAGGGAGCAGAAAGTAGATTTAAATTGCATTGCTAAGAGGAAAGCTTCCTAATTGAAAAAGTATTTTTCCCAAAGGACAATGTAGGAAAAATGAATTGAGAAATTTCTGTTTTCTTTTTTAAGGACTCTCAAGGATCTGCTCCACACATCTGCGGGGATTGGTTTCCTAGTGAGATAGGGTTGGCCTGATCCATGACCTAATTCATGTAGCAAAGTAACCATCATATTCCTCTTTAATGTGTCGTACTCACATTGTGATCAATCTTTATTTCTTCTCTACACTTTGTATGTAATATGCCACTGCTCTAAATCAGTGTAACTATTTAATAACACAGGATATGTTCAGATTATGCAAATAATATTAGCAAGTCTAATATGCCTATTTTGCAATATGCAGTCTTGCTCTTATCTGGTAGTGAAGGCATCAAGGGAATTGCTCAGGGCAGAAGCCAAATGCACATGGAAATCAGATTAGCCATGCTGAAATTCTGTGTCATACTCTGTTTTCATAAAAGCATATTGTGATACAGGAAAGGAAATCTGCATTTTGCAAGTACAGAATAGGTATTTCTGACTGCTACTGCTAGAGTAAGGTATCCAGGGAGAAGATAACCAATAGCTACACGTGCGCCTCATAAAGTCCAGTGTGGTCTGTGTAAAGCTTGAAGATCAGTTTGGGCCCTTCCAGACAGGCCCAAAGTGTGTGACCTGCCTCAGTTTTACCTGAGGTGTCCAAATGACACCTCAGGTAAAACTGAATTAATCTGGAGCAAACTGGATATCCCAGTTTATTCCGAATTAATTAAACACCTTGAAAGATCCAAATCTTAAGCTAAGATCTGGATCTTTCCATGTCAGTCCCCACAGCAATCTCTTCTCTGGGTTCAAAGAGCCCCCATCCCATTCTGGTCCCCCATTCGCCAAAAAAAAAAAAACCTTACCTGAGGGGACTGCCAGCAGTCCAGGGCCCTCCAGAGTGTGAAAATTATGCATCGGGAGGTGGGGGGAGGAGGGAAATGCATCCTCCCTGCCCTTGCGGGAGGGCATGTAGCCACCCATCAAGGGAAAGCCTGGGATATAATAGCCCAGTTCCTCCTGAGATCCAGCTTATGTCTGGAAGGGCCCTTTGATACACTTAGCCCATTACTTACTCCGTCAAAAGTTACTTTGATTCTTTTTAACCCAAACTAAATTCAATATATGTGTTTTCACATATTCCACAACTCTACTTCCTTGTTTGTGGCGAGAATAAATATTTGTTAATTTAGCATATTATCAACTATGTCACATATTTAATGATGCAACTAAGGATGAAATAAAAAGTGGAAGATGTTGATTATACCCAACCTTTGGATAGTGAATGAGCTTCCAAGTCTATTAGATACAGCATCTCAAGTAGAGATTGAAAGGATTTTTTTTAAAAAACCAATTGCTAGCTGCTGGGAATCCCTGACAAGAAGAATTCTCAACAGACAAGAATATATCCTTATTACTAGGTCTGAAGGTGCTTCCAGACATAAATTAAACCTGCTTCGGAGTGGGTTTAAGAAACCCACTCTGAAGCGGGTTAAATCCCCTTAACCTGGAAAAAAGGGCTTTGCCAATTTGTTGTCCCCATGCCATCCTGAAATTTTTCCGGATGGCATCAGGCTACCCAACCCTGCCCAGGTAAAAATCTGACAGGACTTGGGATATGAGTCCTGTCTGGAAGGGCCCTGAGTCAATGAAGGATTATTGTTTTCATAAGTGTGTCATTATGAATGTTCTCGGTGTGTCTGATACCTACAACTTTCTTATTTCTTCTCAGTAATCTCAACACTACTTGTATATAATTTGGAAAGATATTTTGGTTTAATGGGGTGACTTTTTTCCTGTTCTGAATCACTGTTATAGTATTGAGAGACAAAACTGTAAAACATCCACATGTGTGTCTAAAATGATAGGGAAGACTTTCTCATTTGCAAAAACTGAAAGACAGAAGGGCATTTCAAAACAATTTACTTCTTTCTTCTCTCCATAGTTGAAAGCATTACTCTGGAATCAAGAAGTGTCATCAAAAGATGTCTAACTGAAGTACTTAGGTATGAGGCAAAAAAAAACCCACTTGTGAACATTAATATATTGGGAATGATGAAGTAACATACAAAAGCACTACCAAAAGTTTAATTATTAAGTTGTATAAAATCAGAGCTTAAAAACATTGCTTTTTATATAGCTTGAAGAATATTCCAAATACCATAGCTATTTTGTTCCTGCCCAAACACCAAAAAACGTGGACATTCATCAAGGAAGATGTCAATAAGTTATTTCCTGAAACATATTTTGAACTAGACAACACTTGATATCCTTGTCAAAACAATCTCAGCAGGCAAAAAGGTTCATGGCATTCTAGTTTAATTTGTTCCTCACACATAAAGATAAGAATGCTGTCAGTACTCCTGATAGGCATTAATATTGTTACAATTACTTGAGGTGGAGACATATAACATATTAGCTGATTTTCCTTTTCTATCATGGTTTTTATGGCAGTGCCATCTGGGCACCAGGGATAAGGTTGAATGGAGGAGGCATCTACTGTTACACATGAAAATAAACTGTGAGCTTTACCAGACAGACCCAAAATGCAGGGCTTGTCTTGTATTACTTATGACCTCATAATAAAGGCCCATGAATTTGCTCCGCATTGTGGCAAATCCATGGACTCCCAACAGGGGGTGTGGAGAACCTGTCACTCCACTCCCCGCATTGCCCGCCTTACTGTCCTGTTTGGTCTTTCAAGAACAGCCTTAAAACAATGTGGTAAGTAAATGAAAACTGCTTTACTTCAGCAAAACATAAAGAACAGTGTACTCAGTGGTATAATGCAAAGAAAGCAAAGTACTCTTAGGGCAAACATAGTTCTTAAGTCTCTGATAAATTCACAAACCAAGTAGCAGTCTTACTTCAGACAAAGAAACAGCAATAAATCCTTAGGAGCAGTTACACAGATGCAGACTCGAAGCAGGCACAAGGGGAGTGAAGGCTTAGGCATTAGAGTCAGTTTGTTACCACCAAAAGCTGACTGCACCAGCTTTTGATTTATATCCCTGAGTTCCCCCACAGCTGCTAGGGTGATTCCCAATTAGATGCATTTCTGGCAGCTATTCTAGCTGAATGACGTCTCTGCTCTGTTTCCTTTCGCCTTTCCTGAAATGTGGGTACTTGCAAAATCTCCTCCTCAGATTCCAACTGCCCCTCTGATTTATGAACACTTTCCTGCTCCCCTTCCTCTTCTGAAGAAGAGGAATCCCTAACATTTACTTTGCCACCCATCTCTCCCAGTTTCCCTTCATTGTTTGGAAGGCAACATGGGAAGACTCCCATGTTGCTGCCATGGTAGCATATACCGCTTTCTCTCCTCTTTTGATACAGAGTCCGGCTGGAAGTGCCTGTGCATTGTGGGAAGGGGTCAGTGCTGAAAGTGAAGAGTAGCAGCATATGATGGGCAAATCGGCCCATGTGATGAGGTGGATAGTGTTACAGTAGAGTCTCACTTATCCAACACTCGCTTATCCAACGTTCTGGATTATCCAACGTAATTTTGTAGTCAATGTTTTCAATATATCGTGATATTTTGGTGCTAAATTCGTAAATACAGTAATTACAACATAACATTACTGCCTATTGGACTACTTTTTCTGTCAAATTTGTTGTATAACGTGATGTTTTGGTGCTTAATTTGTAAAATCATAACCTAATTTGATGTTTAATAGGCTTCTCCTTGATCTCTCCTTATTATCCAACATATTCACTTATCCAACGTTCTGCCGGCCCGTTTATGTTGGATAAGTGAGACTCTACTGTATTACCTTATCTCAGATAATTTGACACGTTCATTTAGTGACTTTTTATTTAATCTTTGTTCTTTTCCAAAGCTATTTTTGATTGACCTCCTTACACGTAGAATTGAACCTGTGGGGTCAATACTATCTATTTATCATTGAAAAACAGCAGCAGCCTTGGGTCCTTCATTACACTTTGTTCTTTTTTACTTGTCAGTTATCATTGTTCAGCTGGACTGGGTCTATTTCAGTTCATTTTACATACTGAAGTGAAAGGAGGCCATGGATTTGATGGGAAAAGTGGAGAAATAAACTTCCACTTTCTTGTTCAGTATATAGCAGCTCCATCAGCAGCTCCATGGAAAAGCATTCATCTGTGAATTAATGGTTGTCAGAATGAAAAGAGCACATTGAAACCAGACAACTAAATATGACAGAAAGATTAACTGATTTTGCTCTTCCAAGTTATTTTGCAATCCCAAGAAGCTGCATGAAGAGGAAGGTTTTTTGAAAGCACTAATGCAAAGAACCTGTGAGATTCATCTCTGAGGTCACATGCTGTTTGAGAAGAGGGATTCTAAAAATAACCATTTGGGTTACAGTTAACAAGCAAACAGCTAAAGGGAAAATAGGGTTGTTGTATGTCTTTCGGGCTGTGTGGCCATGTTCCAGAAGCATTCTCTCCCGACGTTTCGCCCACATCTATGGCAGGCATCCTCAGAGGTTGTGAGGTATTCCATACCTCACAACCTCTGAGGATGCCTGCCATAGATGTGGGCGAAACGTCAGGAGAGAATGCTTCTGGAACATGGCCACACAGCCCGAAAGACATACAACAACCCTGTGATCCCGGCCATGAAAGCCTTCGACAACACATTAAAGGGAAAATATTTTACTTCTCTCAACAAGAAATCCCTCCAATAGCAAATCCAGCATAAAATACTACATACTCATGATCTTTCTTCCCACACCCTGCTCTGAACTACAAAAATGATTTTAAGGAAGGAAATGTATTTGAACTGTTTAAGAGAACAGTAGGCAGCACAATAGAGGGGATCTTTCAGTATTCTGTACAATACTGCCCTTCAAATGGTGACATGAAGAGCCATTAAGATGTGCTTCAATGGAACAGATATTCTTCTACTTTGCCTGCTTTTCTTACTTGGCTTGTCTACTGCCTTACAATGCTATATTTTTAAAATCCTATATTTAATCATTATGGTCAGAATGCTGCTTGGGATTTAGATATGCATAAGCGGTGTGGAGAAAGCGCAACACAGTAAATCCTGCCCCACCTCCCCATCTCCACATATTAGGAAGCATTTGCTGAAATCAATGGGAGCTATGTGCCCATGATTTAGACCACCTTGTTGGGGGTGGCTCGGGACTTCATGGCCACCATGGTAACCATGGGGCTGTCCCAACGAGTATCTGGCCCTACCCACAGAGCTGGGCACATGTTAGACTTGGTTTTCGGCCAGAGATGGGAGGAAGATGGCGGTGTGGAGGAGTTAACCATCATTCCTTTGCCATAGACCAACCACCATCTGATCAGGTTTAGGCTTCCTGTGCCCCCCAACCTCTGCAGGGGTGGAGGCCCAATTAAAATGGTCCACTCCAGGAGGCTTATGGATCCAGCTGGATTCCTGACAGCTCAGTGCTGTTCCGCCACCTCGGTAGGTAATCCTGTTGAGGCTCTGGTCACTCTCTGGAATGGGGAGATGACTAGGTCAATAGACATGATTGCTCCAAAATGTCCCCTCTCGAGTAGCAGAACTAAACCAGCTCCTTGGTTCAACAAGGCGCTAGCAGCGATAAAGTGAAGGAAGAGGGGTTTAGAGTGCATGTGGCGTACAAAACGTAACGAGTGAGATAAAACACAGCTGTGTCTTTATCTAAAGGCATATGCTGCGGCAATAGATGCCGCAAAGAAGTCCTTCTTTGCGGCCAATATTGCATTCTCAAAGAACCATCCAGCAGAGCTGTTTTGCGTAGTCAGAGGTTTGTTAAACCCCGTCTTCCATGACCGGGTCTCTGACAACTCAGCAGCTCGCTGTGAAGCATTTGCTCGGTTCTTCGTGGACAAAGTCGCTCTGATCCGCTCCGATTTGGGCACCATGTTAATTACAGTCTCTGAGGATGTAACACGAGCATCTGCATGTTCGGTTTTGATGGATTCATTTCAATTGGTGCAGCTCAAGGATGTGGACAAGATACTTGGAGAGGCGAGGCCAACCACATGCATCCTAGGCCCCTGCCCATCCTGGCTGGTACAGCAAGCCAGAACGGGTTTGGCAGAGTGGGTCAAGATGGTGGTTAATGCCTACCTACAGAAAGGTAAGATTCCAGCCAGCTTAAAAGAAGTTTAAAACGCTGTTGAAAAACCATCACTGGACCCCACTCAATTCGACAACTTCAGGCCAATTTCCAATCCCCCCTTCTTGGGCAAAGTCCTGGAATGTGTGGTTGCTTTGCAACTCTATGTGTTCTTGGAAGACATGGATTATCTAGACCAAGCACAGTCTGGCTTTAGGCCAGGACATGGTACCAAGACAGCCTTGGTCACCTTAGTAGATTATCTACATTAAGAAATTAAATCAGTTTCCCAAACTGAACAAAATCTTAAAGTATCCTTGATCCATATGGAGCCTTTCAGGCATTTCCTCCCCCAAAACTTATTGTTTCTTGGCATCAAACCATAGAGCAACTTCTATCCTGGCACCTAAGGGAAGAGAACTGAACTGAACAGCTGGAACTTGCTCAGACTATATGGAAATATTGATTGCTTGCTGGCAACACCAGCAAATTTTAAAGGATGGTTTGTTTATCCTCAAAAGGTTTTACCAACATTCCAGCCTAAGTTCTCTAACATTAACATTTTCTAAAAATAAAAAATACTCAAAACTTGGAAATGTAAATATTTTGGACTAGAACTTTAAGAATTCCCTAACCAACATGGTCAGTACGATCAATGTATGGAAATTTGCATAGTCTTAAAATAGATTAGACCAAGTGGGACTTACTTCTGAGTTAAAGGCACAGGAGCCCCTGGTGGCACAGCAGATTAAACCGCTGAGATGCTGACCTTGCTGACTGAAAGGTTGGTGGTTTGAATCCAGGGAGCATGGTGAGCTCCCACTGTTAGCCCCAGCTTCTGCCAATCAAGCAATTCGAAAAAATGCAAATGTTAGTAGATCAATAGGTACCACTCCAGCGGGAAGGTAACAGTGCTCCATGCAGTCATGCTGGCCTCATGACCTTGGAGAAATCTACCGAGAACATTGGATCTTTGGCCTAGAAATGGAGATGAGCACCACCCTCAGAATCGGACACAACTAGACTTAATGTCAGAAGAAAACCTTTACCTTTACCTAAATGCACAGAACTGGGGGGGGGGGGATCTTAGAAGGGATGATGACTGCAAGAGGGATTTTAATTCTGGTTCTAACAAAGTTTTGAAGTAATTTTTCCCCAGTATATTGCCAAAATGGAAAAAAGGGGAATCTGCAATCTACTTCACAAGTGAATACTGAGACATTTTCACTATAAGATAATGGCTAAAATGCCATGAGTGTATGAGAGAGAAAAGAGGGAGAGCATATGAATTATTTGGGGAAGTCTTGTACAAAATGTCAACACAAGTCTGTCCTTCCCATACATAAAATCTCAGTTGATTTTAATGCTGAAGTATATTCTACATTTCTGAAAACTGCCTACCTATGGTACTCTTATATACTGGCAACACCTAGTCTGAGAGTCCTACAGATCTGCTAAACATTTTGTGACTTTTAAATCATTGATAAATGAAGAGTCCTGCCGATGTCTTCATTTCTTTAATGGAACGGAACAACTTGGCTGAAAACATTAGTATAATTAACTCTGAAGGTTTTCCTACCCTTTTACATTGAAAAATGATGTTAACCTGACAAAGTCAAGATCTTTTGCAAGTTCCTGCTTCAAAAGATGCAATTACTGGGTGTCTTTTTGTCCCATTGTAGAACACCTGCAGTTTTCGATGACTGCGAACTTCATAAAATTTCTTCTGCAGTTGCCAATTGCTGACAATGTATAAAAGAACTATAGACCTATGCACACCTCACTGGAAATTACTCTCAGTTTTTTCTTGTAAGTCACATTTAATAATGTAAGTGAGAATAGTTCATATACTTCCCCTAAAGTACATATGAAGATTTATTTTTTTTTAGGCGCCAATTATTTTACAAGCCAATTCTCAGAAATATCTATTGAAGGGATATTATGAAGTTCCCCATGTTCTATTATATGATTGAATATAAAAGAAATGTCATTTGTAGCTTTGAATTTGCCTTGTAGCATACAGGTGCCATCATCCAAAAGAACATTGAAACAGATTATGAATAAATTAGATATTTACTTAGGGAGCTTGCAAAGCCCATCATATGAACTTAGCGGCATGTGAAATTCCCTTATAATGAATCAGATCATTGGACCATCAAACCCAAGATTACCACCTCTGACTGAAATTTATTCTTTAAAGCTTCAGATAAGATTCTTTCCTAACCTTACCTGGAAATACCTGTTATTACATGGTGGGTCTCCATCTATATACTAAACAGGTCCGACCCTAATATCTTCTTTCCACTTGAACATTAGGAAGAACTTCCTAACTGTGAGAGCTGTCCAGCAGTGGAACTCTCTGCCTCAGAGTGTGGTGGACACTCCTTCTTTGGAGGCTTTTAAGCAGAGGTTGGATGGACATCTGTCGGTGGAGCTTTGAATGCGATTTTCCTGCTTCTTGGCAGGGGGTTGGACTGGATGGCCCATTAGGTCTCTTCCAACTCTATGATTCTGAAGAAAGACAAGAGGGGATGTGTTTAGGGAGTTATGGTAGTTATTCAGATTAGTATTGTGTTTGTAACAAAAAACAACGGAATTGAATTTCAAGGAGGTTCAAGTAAAATGGAGCAGGACTCAGTACCAATGTATGGTTCAGGTAATAAGAACATAATGGTCCCCGTTACTGTTTTGTTAAGGTGAGAGCTGTTCCTCACATGGAACAATGATGAAGATGCAGCACTTCCTTCCATTGACTCAGTGTGACTCAAGGTGTTTTGCTTTGCCCTTCTTACAGGGCATCCTCCTTTATGTATATTTATATAGAATTTTGGGATTTGCAGTTCTTAATATAATACACCATATCAAATAGAGAAAAAATCTGCTACTTTAGCTCAATGATACAGGCATAATCTGTCTGTTCCAGAAAATGGATTTAGTCTGAGACTGAGCCAAGTCCTTTCTCAGTTTCAGTTACTCCTGATGTAAACAAAGAGCTTTGTTTCTTCCAGGCACAGACCTTTCTTCTGTAACTTTTCTTCAGCATTCATATTTTCTTCTTGTCTGTTTTCTCTCTGTGCCTGCAGTCTGTTTAGAGTCTTTCTGTATATCTTAAAATATTCCTTCAATTTTCCTCTCAGGCATATTTCTTTCATTCCAGTGCTTCACCTTTTCAACTATGTTAAGTTTATTCTCTATTGCCTGATAACCTGTTTGCTTTCCCCCAACCATTGCTCTATCTGCATTCAAGGTTCTACCTGCAGTATTAAATTTAATGATAGTAAGCTATACATGCCTGTATCCAAATGTAAATCCCAAATAGATTAGATGCATTGAATTTGTGGGATTTTCTACATATTAACTCAACATTCAACAAGATCCAGTGGGTCTATTTCAATGAAAATGTTATGTGATCAGTTATAGCAAAGTGATTCTTCTGGAGTGTTTTTGTTGTGACCAGAATCATTGGTAGTGCTGAGGTCTTTTATGATCAAAACCAACGGGTGGCTTTCTAATTATTAGAGGTTGATTTTTTTCACACGCAGCTTCTTGCAGCAATTTCTATCTCTTGCAATTCCCCTCCCACTTGCCACCACTCAAAAAACATTCTCTGATCTTATTATCTGACAGGGTACAAACAAGCAATTCTGCTGCTTGCTTTGCTCCTGTTGTATTATATTTTGTGTCATGCAATGTTCTGGCAAGCTTTTGGGATCACTGCTGTGATACAGTTACTTACCTGACTCATGTTTACTCAGAATTAGTCTGTAGCTTTTCACTGTTGGCTTTCTGTCATCTTGGAAGGACACTGGATGTTCCAAGATTTCACAATTTGCATGATTTTTTTTCATACTTCTTTGTAGACTTTATTTGCACAGTCCATCAACATTTCTACAACTGCAAGAAGAATAATGTACAATATACTGTATATTCTTCCATCTTTCTGAGGCTGAGATCATGTTTGATGCATCCTTCAGTTAGTGCATCACACAGCTGCAGAAACCTTATTCAGACTCATCTAGGCCTGTTCTACACTTCCATATAAACCAGTTCAAAGCAGATAATCTGGATCTTATATGGTAGTGTATTTTTTTTTTCATTTCAGGAGTGACTTGAGAAACTGCAAGTCGCTTCTGGTGTGAGAGAATTGGCCATCTGCAAGGACATTGCCCAAAGGACACACAGATTTTTTGATGTTTCTACCATTCTTGTGGGAGGCTTTTCTCATGTCCCCGCATGGAGATGGAGCTGACAGAGGGAGCTCATCTGCGCTCTCCCCGGGTTGGATTCGAACCGGTAACCTTCAGGTCAGCAACCCAACCTTCCAAGTCTTCAGTCCTGCTGGCACAAGGGTTTAATCCACTGCGCCACCAGAGGCAGTCTGATGATGATGATGATGATGATGATGATGATGATGATGATAATACTTTATTTGTATTCTGCCCCATCTTCCCAAGGGAATTCAGGGTGTGATTCCAGTGAACTGTTGCTGCAGTATAAGCAAACAGACTTGGGCTTCATATCAGTGAATACCAGAAAGTGCTCTGGTGTTTTAACTACACCATTAAACCCAAAGCCACACAATACATCCATGTCAAGGACCATTTGAATGATTGCCTCTTTAAGGCCTGTGAAAATAATACAAATGCTAGTGTGAAGAGAGTTATGAAAACCAAGGTAATCCTCTTCTGTATTGCATGATTTATTTTTTTAAATGTAGACACAGTGTTACAGTGATATCTGAGATTCTACCAATAAGAATTCCCAAAAGAATGTGATTTAACTTCTTTAATGATGTTATGGTGGCACAGCGGGTTAAACCACTGAGCTGCTGAACTTGCTGAATGAAAGGTTGGTGGTTCGAATCCTGGGAGCAAGGTGAGCTTCCGCTGTTAGCCTAGCACCTGCCAACCTAGCAGTTCAAAACATGTAAATGTGAGTAGCTCAATGGGTATCGCTTCTGCAGGAAGGTAATGGTGCTCCATGCAGTCATGCTGGCCACATGACCTAGGAGGTCTCTAAGGACAACACAGGCTCTTTGGCTTAGGAATGGAGATGAGCACTCCCCCCCCCCCCCCCCAGAGTTGGACACCACTAGACTTAATGTCAAGGGGAAACCTTTACGTTAATGATGTTATATTGGAATTTTTGAGCTACTGTTAAAATTATCTCATTTTGGCTATCATCACTCAGCCATTTCATTATGTCATTTTTTTCTTAATTTTGTGCTCACCTTTTCATACTATTTGATATGATAAGACCTATTGCCATTATTATTGCCACTAAGGTTCATCCACTGTTTTATAGCCATGCTATGTGGAAGTGAGGCTAGCTGGAAGCTAACTAGGCCTGACCTTATCACTTTGCACCCCCAAAGTTCCTTAAGGGTTTGCTGATATAGAAGGAAAATATATACCTCCACCCTCCACCATAAAACACAGTTGTAGCTACGACCCCAAGCTTGTATCTGATGGA
This sequence comes from Anolis carolinensis, assembly GCF_035594765.1. Classification (NCBI taxonomy): domain Eukaryota; kingdom Metazoa; phylum Chordata; class Lepidosauria; order Squamata; family Anolidae; genus Anolis; species Anolis carolinensis. The sequence goes on from NC_085845.1 coordinate 55,081,695, forward strand.
ATATAACCAGGTAATATTTCTGTACTCTGATAAATGAACCCCCGTCTGGTTGCTCTTTAATATTTACATGAAGCCACTGGGAGAGATCATCCATAGGCATGGAGTGGAGTGTTATCAGTATGCTGATGACACCCCTAATATATTTCTCCATGCCTTTCAAAACAGCTTCAGTTAAAGATAGCATGTCTCTTCTGAATGAATGCCTGGAGGAGGTAATGGGATGGATGTGGGAAAAAATTGAAACTGAATCCAGACAAAACAGAGGTGCTTGCCATCAAAGGTCCAAAAGCTAATCTTCCAGCTGTGCCACTTCTGAGATTTGGAGGATCTTAAAATGGTAATGCATGTGCTGATAATCTCAAGGTTGGACTTCTGCAATGTACTTTACATTGTGCAACTTTTGTACCAAGTTCAGAAACTCCAGTTGGTTCGAAGTATGGCAGCCAGACTGGTTACAGGAACATTTAGGAGTGAGCATATTAAACCTATCCTAAAGTCACTTGATTGGCTGCCAATTAATTTCCTGGAAAAAGTAAAAGGTGTTGGTATTGACCTTTAATGACAAATTTTAAACTTCCACTCTATGTCTAACTTTTGTTTTATGTATTTTAATATTAATAACTATGGAAATATGTGTATTTTATGGAGTGTTTTTAAATGATTGTGCATTTTGATTATGTGTTTTAACAATATTGTAACCTGCCTTGAGCCACGAGGAGAGGTGGGTAAGAAATAAAATTGTTGTTGTTGTTGTTGTTTTTAGTGTCCATAGGATAAAATGTCAAACAGCTGAATCATATGCCTATTCATTGTGGTGATGTATTTGTGCAAAGCCATAATGAACTTGGACTGAATAGAGGTCAGACCATAATATTTTTATGCCAGGGAAATGCTTTTACAGCATGCTGGAGTCTCTCTTGGCAGTCTAACTAAAATCAATCTTCTTGCTTGACAACATGTTCTACTCGCCAAGCTGGTGAATGAGCACCAACAGCCCTCTACACCTGCTAAAAAAGCTCAAAACCCATCCGCTCACCCATGTAAACTGGTAGCATGGAAAGGGCAATAAAGATGCATATCTACTACATTATGGTTTGCTGGGAGATCTAATATATTGTAGTCAAGTCTTGGGAAAACATGTTGACAATTACAAACCTGCACATGAGGCACATAACCTTTTCAAAGTGAGATGGTTAAATTATGACAACTTTCATCGCCATCTTTTTGCAAATATCTCCCAACAAAAGCTATCAAAATCAGGAAAAAGGCCAGTTTGCTAGTCAATGCAATGCACAGCTGTGGCCCTTTAAAATACACCCCAAAGCCCATAATGCTTTGGGATATATCAGATTGTACCTGGATGTCCTTATCTGTCTTTCCAGAGGACACTCTCTTGAATTTTTTAAGAAGTCCTCCTAGATATGAAGGTCCCTTGAAACTTTGAAGGAATTGTGAGGGACTGCAGCCTGCACTGTGCACAGAAGACACTACCTTGTAAATTTATCCTACAAGCAAACTGGAGATGACATAGCAAGATCTGAATTTCTTTGAGGAAACACTTTTTAGATATGAAAGCTTGATCAATTGGAAACTGCAGGGGCCTCAAGTTGTCTTTAGGAAGATCACACATCCTTAACTGAAGCCAGCTGGATGTCCAAGTAGGCAAGCTAGATCATGATATCTTTATTTTTATCTTGAGCCAATTGGACCTCAATTCCTGCATCAATTTCTGGAGAATGTCCAGAGTGATAGTGTCCATATCACTGCCTTAACAGGAAATAATTGGTGATGAATGAGTGGAGCGTGTTTATGGGGATTAGAATTTTGATAGTGTGTCAAAAACTTATAAATATTGTTTTCATTCCTACTGTGAACACTAAATTAATGCAAAACAACAATTCCATGCTCTATGCTTCATGTAGTAGGGAGGCACTTTTAATGCAGACAAAAATCATTTATAATAAATTATTTTTAGTGATTTATGTTTCCTAACAGATTGTTGCTTAAATCAAACTATAGAAATGTCTGCCACAATAGAAGTAATAAACGTGCACACAAGACAAAGTTTCATTTTGATTTGATAGTCATTGCTGGGAAAGCTCAAATTATTAGAGTGCAATAGAATGTAAAAAAAACTACATAATCACTGTTTTGACGAAACCTCTCAACCTAGTCATTATCCATACTTGCTCTAGATTCTTAAAATGTAATTTAAGGTCTAGCATGAGAGAACTCAAAGGGTTGGAGAGCTACAAAATTGTGAAATCTCTAGCTGGCTGGAACATGTTGAAGAACCAAATATTTCAATGAAGATGGAAAATATTTTAATGAAGATGGGTATGCTATGTGGCCATGGAATGCTGGATACCTGAGGTAAGAGAGGGGAAAATGGCAAGATAGAAGCATCTGGGAAAGGGTTAGGTTTCCTTTCAACTTTTGCCATTGCTATCTTCTGAAATGTAGCCTATAGCACAGGCATAGACAAACTTCGGCCCTCCGCTAGGCTGTTAGGAATTGTGAAAGTTGAAGTCCAAAACACCTGGAGGGCTGAAGTTTGGCCATGCCTGATATAGCATCTTGTCAAGTGTATTGACAAGTTGGAATGTGTCCAGAGAAGGGTGACCAAAATAGGCAAAAGTCTTAAAAGTAAGCCACATGAGGGGCAGAGCTTGCTGAGGAACACAAGTGGAAGAGCAGGCTTGTGTTTCTAGCTTGCTTATGGACTTCCCATAGGTGTCTGGCTGTAACCATAGGTATCATACTGTATCTGATGTTTCCTTTCCCTCATCTTAACCAACTACTTTGAATTTCTGGAGAATTGCTATACAGTACATGCAATGCCCTGAAAGCTGGATTTAGAAGGAAACCATATAGATATCACTCATCGAATCAGTGAATTATTATCGAACTAAGTATAGTCACACAAAAATCTGTTTTTGCACATACATGACCATTGCTTTATTGAAGGGCAGGGACATATTCACATACTAATATGAGTCTGGAGTTGTAGCTTTATAGGGAAGGGAATTTTGCAGGTTTTGAAGCATGTGAAGGAAACTGAGGCTGTGCATGCTGGGTCCTGCAGTTCTGTCATGTTTCTTTCCGTTGTTCCACCACCCTCCATGCTTTGCAAGATGAGGATTTGTATCGAGAAGTGTGTTGTTTTCTTAAATGTAGAATTAATGCAGTGTGACACTGGTTGAACTGACATGGCTCAATGCTATGGACTCATGAGAGCTGTAGTTTTACAAGATCTTTAACCTTCTCTGCCAAAGAGCGCTAGTGTTTCACCAAATGAAAACTCCCATGATTCCATAGCATTGAGCCATGGCAGTTAAAGTGGTGTCAAACTACATTAATTCTACATTGTAGATGCACCTCTAGCCAGCTGTAGTCATATAGCATTTCCCAGATTCGAGATAACTTCAAGATTGCCCAGTAAAATGAGATACAAAAGTTCCTGTCCTTTTAATAAATGTATAAAAGGGGGAAGATTTCACAGGTTCTGCTAGTCACACATGGCAACTCTGGAGAGCATAAATAAAGTATGGGAGGCTGCAGGTTTTTTTCCCTACATACTGGAGAATGGTGGAGTTGGTGACAAGAATGTGATGGAGAGGAAGACTAATCTATACTTCTAGGATGCACATGCTCATTGCCCATCACATGCTTTTAATCCCGTGGGGCAATTTAGAGCCTAGACAAGGCTTTTGCTTAGTTTACATTTCATGTTAATTAACACTGACAGAGTGTAACGGCTTTGTTCCTGCTAAATTTACCTTTCATTTCAAAAGAATAATATTTCGGTTATGAAGCATTCATAGCAGAACTCCAGTAATTATTCCTCAGACAGCTCTCCTCCAGGGGGAAGAAACATGAGCAGCGTCTCAGCACTTTCAGTAGAAAATATTCCAGTGATCCAACTGCTGTTTGGATTGAAACTTCAAGTAATTATTCATTCGTTTTCTCTTGCTTTTAAAAATACATTTTTAAGTGTGTCTTTTGTGTGCTCTGGGAGATTATGTCATGTAAATTGAAAATTAAGAAAGAAAGAACTGAACAGCAAATGCTAAAAGCTAGGAGTTTTCAGTTTTAAAATGTGAACACTGTTTTGTCCTTAGAATGGGGGAAGATCTTCAAACCACATCTGTATTTTGCTGGAGTAAATTGTGAGACTAAAAACAGGCCTTTTTCCTCAAAAAAGGGATAAAAGAAACGAGTCCAGATTAGAATCCTAGCATAGTTGGAGGAAATTTAACATTTTGCCCACCCCCAGTGGTCTCAAATAATGAGGGAACAAATGGTTTAGACTGTTGGATTGCTATATGGCCATGTTCCAGTAGCAATCTCTCCTGACATTTCACCTGCATCTGTGACTGACAAATTCAGAGGCTGATGCCAGCCAGAGATGCAGGAGAAACATCAGGAGAGAATGCTACTGGAACATGGTTATACAGCCTGAAAAACGCAAAGCAACCCAGTGATTCCAGCCATGATAGCCTCTGACAACATATTTTGATTTTTGTACAGATTGATACGTGTATGGGCTACTGAGGGGAACTCTGGGCATAATTAGAGAATTGTGGACAATTGTAATTGCCAGCTCCTTAGATCTAGTTAACTGACAGATCCTAAAACAAGTATCAGTAGCAGTCTTTTTCATTTCTGTAATAGTCACATTTATCTAGCATTATTGTACATAAAGCACACACAAAAATATGCATTCCCTAATGTTGGTATGAGATTTCATAATAAAGTTGCATTTTGAAGCAACTTCGCCCGCATGCACACATGCACGCATACCTGCCTCCTTCCTGGTCATGTGCCTATCTCTGCTGATGTTAGAATAAGATGCCCATGATGGCCAGAAGATTATATGGAGCTTTGTATCTGGCTGGGAGTGGTAGCAGAGACATGATCCAATGGGGCTGATGTGGCCTTGGCCTGTATGGATTGTGTAGATGCCAATGTAGCATCACAGTGGGTTCAGACTGGTTGCCTCCAGTGCCAGTCCAGATATCTTCTGCTCTGGAATGCCCACAGATTAAGCAACCAATGTAGACTTGCTTTAGCACACTGGGTTTTTCTCTCTCTTCATAAACTCATTGTCATATAGTGTTCAGTCTTGCATTTGCAATCTAAAAAACCACTGGCTTCCATTTTCCAATCATTTCCAATTTTGACAGCACCCTGATTCCTAACTTTTGATTGTGTATTCCTGCATGGCCTGGGATAGGACTGGATAGTTCTTGTGGAAAAGCAGGGGGTGGCTGTAATAAAGTCATTTGTTTATGTATGCACTATGTATGACAGGTAATAGGGTAAGGAACTAGTCAACAGGGGTAGGTGGGGTGAATGAGTGGCGACTGTGGATTGTCCAAAGAGATTTGAATTTGGTTGGTGAATGACAGTTGGAATGACAGTCATCATGGTTAGAGCAGTGAATGAATGAAGGATTAGAGTTGATAGAAAGTCAGGTTTATGAATTAATGAATGCTGATTAAGCTTGTTCAGTAGGAGAGGCATGTGAGAGAGAGTGGGAATTGTGTTTTTATATTAAATAAATGATATGTTTTGCTACCTCTATTAATAAAGTATTGTTTCTCTATTCATAGACTTTTGGACTCCTAGAATACTGTACATTAGAAAGTTTGGATTCAGACAAGGTATATGTGTTGGCAGCAGGGAATAAAGATGGATGGTAATGTGAATGCAAGTTGCATAATATCTCACACATAATTTTAGGGCATGTAGGACCTCTTCACAGACTTGATTTCTGCGATGATGACAGGTGTTCAGCAGCTCTGCCACAGAGCCCAATGGCTCCCATCACACCCCAGAGAAGTACTTCCGTGGTGGCTCCGTGCTGAAAAATTGTCACCAGCCGTCAACGGGAGGCTCCCCGTATTTCAATTAGGAAAGATTGGTTGAGCTTGCTTACTGAGGTCCCCCCCCCATGATGAGGTGGGGAGAAGCCGAGACGGTAACACATCCCCATTCTCCTGGGCAGACACCACCAGGATCGCTGTAATCCATGGTGATAATGGATGATTCCAGCAGTGAAGAAGTCGCTAGAAGGTCGTCATTGATGATCTCAGCAGTAGAACAAGAGGAGATAATTGCATTAGTGGCAATGATGAGAACAAGAGAAAGCCTAACTATTGATGGGAGATTTGTTGAAATCTTAACTGGGCATCAGTGGAAGTTTAAGGAGAGACCCAACAATGTGTATTTCACAACACAAGAGTTATTATCCTGGTAAAACTATTACAGAACACTATCAATGTGTCACACCACAGACCTGAAGCAACCTAAGGCCAGAGCATCATACAGGAGTCCAAAGTAAAGACAAACAGTTTATTGTAAAACACACACACACAAGATATATGGTAAAGAGCAGGGGTAAGGAAATAAGGTATAGAATCCAAAAAGTCAGCAATCAAATGTCTCTGGTAACTCCAAAAGCAAGACAGTTCAAAAATAGTCCCAAAATGCAAAAGCAGCTTGAGTCCATAAGCAAAACCTGAACAAGGATACACAACATGAACATGGAAAAACTCCCAGAACACTTGAATCCCAAAACCAAGACAAGAACTAGAGAACCCAGGCTGGCTGTAACTTAAAAGCCACGTTGCCTGAACTGTAGAGCAGAGTGCCCATTAGCTCCTAATAAACAGACATGAAAGCATTACGTCTACCCTAGAATTTTTGCTACCTACGAAGGTGGCCATCTGCTCGAATTTGCAGGTGAACCTTCTGGCTTAGGCCAATGTCACCAGGTGCATTCCCATTAGAACTTCTCAACAATTCATCGTTGCTAGACTACTTATCTGGAGATGATGATTCTAACTCCTCTGGTTGGCCTTGAGGTTCAAAGGCAACTACATTATCAGGCCCTGCATCTGTGCCTGTCTCTTTGTCTAAAACAATTTCATTTTCTGGCTCTACATGAGAATGAATCCCAGAGCTTGCATCGGAATGAACATCAGGAAAGCCCACAATCTCATCTGACTCTAAGACATCAGTGAACCCATCAGCCCCTGACTGCTGTGACTGCTGCTGGGCTACAACACAATGTATAATTCCTGGGAATAAAATGTGTGTATTGCCATCCCTTTCTGAAACAGGTAATGAACTTACCATCTGAGAACATCAGTACAAGTAGACTTTGCAACTGTTTCTAAAACAAAATGATGGAACCTTGCTATTTTCCTGCAGGGGCATTTCACATCTCAGAAAAAGCCAGCAATTCTGATGAAAATAATTCAGCATTAATTCTAACTACACAGAGAGAATAATATAATAGAACTCACAGGACTCATTCATTTTGTACAGTAGTGCTCAGTGTGACATATATTTAATGTTGAAGGTTTAATTATTTCAGTAGCTTCAGGCAACTATCTTGAACTGAGAAAATACAAAATGGGCCCAGGACAGTATAATAGCATAAGAATGAATCAATACTATGACCTTCAACATTTCTTGATCAGCTTGTTTTGTTGACATATTCTTCTCAAATCCAGCACCTGATTTGCATACTATGCCAAATTTTCTAGTTATTCTAATTTTTATTCTAATAATTCAAATCAGAAATATTGATGCTTTTTTACCTATTGCATTTCAAACTTCATACTTTTCACATTTACAATGGATATGAGGGAATTAGTACAGACAAGAGTAATGTTTAAAGTGCTGTACTTGAAACAAAAGGAGCCCCGGTGGCAAAGTGCGTTAAAGCACTGAGCTGCAGAACTTGCAGACAGAAAGGTGCCAGGTTCAAATCCCGGGAGCGGCTTGAGCGCCCGCTGTTAGCTTCAGCTCCTGCCAACCTGGCAGTTCAAAAGCATGCAAATGTGAGTAGATCAATAAGTACCGCTCTGGCGGGAAGGTAGCGGCGCTCCATGCAGTCATGCCGGCCACATGACCTTGGAGGTGTCTATGGACAATGCCGGCTCTTCGGCTTAGAAATGGAGATGAGCACCAACCCCCAGAGTCAGACATGACTGGACTTAACGTCAGGGGAAACCTTTACCTTTACCTTACCTACTTGAAACAAGGATGTCCAAGTTCAAACTTCTGCTCTGTCATGGAATAAACCATGTGAGTATGGGTCACCTCTTAACAAACTGAGGGGATGAAAAATGAAAAGGAAACCATATGAATTGGATATATATTTCCATAATGCATTACAAATAGAAGAACAATGGAAATAACATTTACATTTTGCCACGCACACCTCCTGTGCTATTCTCATCAACTCACTGTTTTTTTGGCATCAGTTCTTCAGCAAGGACAAAAAGCTACAGAGCCATGAAAATACTCCAGAAAGTCCTTTCTACTCCTTTGTAGTTGCTATTTGTTTCCCTGAAGTGGCATTCCTCTCTTATGTATATTTAACTTAGTAGGACATGTGTATGAACAAACATTTCAAATGTTTAAGATACACCTCCAAGACAAGTAAATGTACAATTGGTAAAAAAAAAAGGACTTTATCTTTGTAATTATTTGGATTCATTTTCCACATCAACCATATGCAATAATACACCACTGTGTCTACTGTCTCCATCTCCTTTCTTTCCCCACAGGAGTGACATGCTGCAACCACTGGGCTTTTTCTGGTGGAAATCAGCTGTTTCTTCCTTGTTTCTATCACTGCGCTTTAAACTTACCCCATTCCCATTTTACCTTCATGTGGACTCACTTCATGCCTCATCCATGTTCTCCTCTCTTATTGTTTTCACTGTGTGATGTACGATCGTATGTTCGATCCCTTGGTGTCAGCAATAGCAAAAGTACAACTTGGAAAAGTTTCTTTTACTCTACTTATAAGTTGCTTCCCTATCTGATCATGCTATTTGGGTAATTCTTGAAGTTGTTAATTCAAATAATTGCTTTTCTGAACCTTGATCAGGAATAAGACATGATTCTCAACCCCAATTCACAACAAAGAATTTCAGGAAGTTGAAGAAGTAAGGAATAAATATGGGAAGAGAAACAGATAGTAAAGTGGATCCACCTAAATTGGCACTGGAAATTCCTCCAAGGTTTGCCCCCATTACCCCAATTGGTGAGAGAGAGAACTGAAGAAACCCTGAAACCAATCTAGGAGAGCTTCAGGGGATTCATCCGTCCATAACAAAAACACAATTTCATTTTTCTAAATATGTATGAATCCACTTGGAGCATTTCATGAGAGAAATGCTGCAATGTGGGTGGTATATTTCAAATTCATAACATATTTGGTTGGTTTTTCAGCTCTTTCTGCTCAAATATCAGCAGTCTGAACTTAGTCTAAATGTTAAAAAAAAATTTTTAAAAACCTATCCCTATCACCCAAACAGGTTTAGCACCTTGGACTGATGTTTTAAAGATATTCAAAGTTCAGAGTGCATTCATTGAGTCACTGACTGCCATTGGAATATGATACTTGGATATCACATCTGCACAAGGCTACAATTCCTGACAAATGCCCCTTCCAGTATGGAATTATAAGAAATAGTGAATACCACTCTCAGGAATCAATGTTCTGAGTATTGTACCTTATATCTTATTAATTTGCTGAATTATTGGGTGGCAGGAAGCAGTATTACTTCTTATGAAAATAGTGAATCACTGCAACACCCACAGGTTTTTAATTACATGAAGGCACTGATCAAGTTTTTAAGGCTCAGTGCCCAATGTTGGAGCAAGTCTTAGCTATCCACTTGATTTTTAAGCCCCACTCCACTCCATTTTAAATTATTGCACGTGCTTACTATGCAACAAATCTGTAAACAGCTTATATCCGATGACCTGAAGAATATAAAGCGAAAACTATATTGAAAGAAATATTTTTGTCAACATAACAATTAACATACTAAAACTTTTTGATCATGCTAACCATTAAATGTCATTAATTATGGATCAAAGCCAAAGCAAACAGAAGTTCTTGAGATTCCATAATACATTAGTGGGCCTTATGAAATTATGTGTGACATTTCAATATAATTAAATATAAAGTGACCCCTGCCTCCTGGTTAACTTTATTTACTGCAGACAAAAATATTAAAAATAAACATTTTTAAAGTAATACAAAAGACAGAACAGTCACAATCACTACTGACAAAGAAAAGCTGATATAAATACAGTAGAGTCTCACTTATCCAACATTAGCTTATCCAACATTCTGGATTATCCAATGCAGTCTGCCTCCTACCCAGATCCACAGCTGTTTCTCTAGGCAGCAACGACTGAACTTTTTACGCATTTAATTTCCGCCAGTGTTGTTACTGTAAGTTCATTTAATCCAATTCTATCTTTATTTGTAGTCAATTTGTTAGTAGCCAATGTTTTTGTAGTCAATGTTTTCAATACATTGCAATGTTTTGGTGCTAAATTTATAAATACAGTAATTACTACACAACATTACCGTGTATTGAACTGCTTTTTCTGTCGATTTGTTGTAAAACATGATGTTTTGGTGCTTAATTTGTAAAATCATAATGTAATTTGATGTTTAATAGGCTTTTCCTTAATCCCTCCTTATTATCCAACATTTTCACTTATCCAACATTCTGCTGGCCCATTTATGTTGGATAAGTGAGACTCTACTGTAGATACTGTAGTTTCATTTACTTGTCTAAACAGGTGTTATCTTGACATCTTTTCTTCCTCTTGCATTATGAGAGGAGATTCTTCAAGGAGATGAGTGCCATCACTAGGAAAATCTTCTTTTGCCTTGTACACTCATGACATTCTATTTGTATGAAACAATTAGTGAAATTTCCACTGAGGATCCAGTTTGCACACAGGTGGCATGGAGGTCTGCTTGGTCTCAAAGTCTTTAAGATTTTGTATAGAGAGAAAATCTTGGTAACAGCTTGATAACTAATAGACAACCAATACAGTTCTTTCCAAAGTTTCCAAAGATCCCAGCAGGGTGGCCTTTTGCAGTTGGCAGATCGTAATTTTGTCAATGTCTATTGTTTCCAAATGCCAGCTGAGATCTTTTGGCACGGCACCCAGTGTGCCGATCACCACCGGGACCACCTGCACTGGTTTCTGCCAGAGTCTTTGAAGTTCAATCTTGAGGTCCTGAGTTTTTCCTGTTGTTTTTCTTCAATGCGACTGTCACCTGGGATGGCAACATCAATGATCCAAACCTTGTTCTTTTCCACAACTGTGATGTCTGGTGTGTTGTGTTCCAGAACTTTGTCAGTCTGGATTCGGAAGTCCCACAGTATCTTTGCGTGCTCATTTTCCAATACTTTTGCAGGTTTGTGATCCCACCAGTTCTTTACTGCTGAAAGGTGGTACTTGAGGCATAAGTTCCAATGAATCATTTGGGCCACGTAGTTGTGCCTCTGTTTGTAGTCTGTCTGTGCAATTTTCTTACAGCAGCTGAGGAGATGATCAATGGTTTCATCGGTTTCCTTGCACAGTCTGCATTTTGGGTCATCAGCTGATTTTTCGATCTTGGCTTTAATTGCATTTGTTCTGATGGCTTGCTCCTGGGCTGCAAGGATCAGGCCTTCTGTCTCCTTCTTCAGGGTCCCATTCGTATTATTATTATTATTATTATTATTATTATTATTATTATTATTATTATTATTATGGCAATTAAAATAGTGGCAAACTGCATTCTACAGTGAAAACACACCCTAATTCAGATAAGCCCAGGAGGTCACTGGGCAGCAGAAAGGGTAGTACAGTACATCAAAAACTCTACTATTCTGTCTCAGCACCAGGTAGAAGTCTTACAACTCAGACTGTTTGTAGAGTGATTTTTATGGTTAGCAAAACAGGACTTTTACCTATTATTACCCCAATGCCAATCCATTGTGATGCTTTACAGAATATGGCAGCACTTAAAGTTAGATCAGGTCTACTAGACCTAGGTGGCCTATTCAAGTCCTGCTAATACACACCAGGTTGATGCCTTCATCCATGATCATCTCATGCATGATGTGGTCCTGTTTAAACTGACTTTTGTTTATCCAGTATGCAAACTGACCAGGAAATTGTAAAATGTGTAATCTGTGATTTTGTGAAAACTCATTATATGATTTAAAATTAGTCTCAATTGCAGATAGCTATTCTTATGTACATTGTGTCAGAAATATTAAAAATTAACAAGTTATTTTTAATTACAAATGTAGTCACAAGTACTGAAAGGGTTAAATAAGCTGGTGTCGCCCTGAGGAATGACTAGGCTGAAGCTTGTTACGGTTAGTGGGCCAAAGCTAGTGTCATCCTGAGGAGTATAAGAAAGCCTCAGAGTGAGAGAGGTCTCACCGTGAGGTTGGCCTCTGTGTTACTTGACCTCAGTGTTAGCCTCTGTGTGAAAGAAAGCCTCTGTTTGTGAGAAGGCCTAGTGTGTAAAGCTACTGTGTGAACCTCCTGTGTAAGTTCATTGGAGAGGAGGCTCTGTGAGAGGGAAGCTGTTTATCTGCATAAGAAAGAAGCCCAGTGTGGCAGCAAAGAAGGAAGTATAAAGAACTTTATCTGTGTTATTGAAACCTTGTTTTTGTAAATAGTGCAACCATATTATTTTGTTACAAAGAAAAGCCTCTAAAGGAAGAGATAACATTGGTCTGTGTGTTTTTGTTCTTTTTATCACTTTTGACTACGCTGCTGCTAATAAGTTACTCTGCTGTGCATTTATGAGGAGGATCTTTTATTAATAAGCCCACTCGCCCCATACATTGTTCATGATAAGTAAACTGCAAATGGCTTGAAGTATCTTAAACCCTGCATAAACTGCTGATCGATTGTAAGGCAGCAATCAAAGAGTCAAATAAAAATGAAATGGATTTGCTTCTTTTTGAATATATTAAAAATAGTTCAAAATGTCTTTGGCCCCTTCTACACTGCCATATAAAATCCAGATTATCTGATTTGAACTGGATTATATGGCAGTGTAGACTCATATAGTGTGTATTATCTGCTTCAATAATCTGGATAATATGGCAGAGTAGAAGGGGCCAAAGTTAGTCTAAGACAGTTTTACATAGGAAAATCTACAAGTAATTGTCTTTCTTACCTTCTGCTCTCCACCCTAGCCAAGGTACCTTATATCGATGGCTAACCAATTTATGTATTGTAGCACTCCAGCCAAAGATCTCAAAAGCACTTTTCTGACTCATGGCAATAATGTAATCATAAAAGCAGCTAACAATTTGCTACTCTAAATCAACTATTGAGCAGCCACCTCATTCTCTGTAATGATGGGGCTAGCTTTATAAATCTGAAAACATACTATCCAAAATGTGGCTTTTTGGTACATATTTATCATTAACACTGTAGAAGAAAAGTGGATTTTCATACTCTTTCGATGCGCTTTGAGACTGTAATTAATGGCAATGATTCATCTTGGCTAAAGTATTTCCCATTATTAGAACTCATTGACTTCCAATACATACTTCATCTTTTTTTATGAAATAGAAGAAAATTATAAAAAGTCAAATGTTAAGTACTTTGATGATCCAAAAGGAAACTTTCTCCTGATTCTTCAAAATAAGTGGAATCCAGAGTAATGGTTCAGCAAGGTAGGTTTCAATGTTGCCTCCGGTAACTAACTCTGTTTTAAAACATAGTGTGAAATAAATTGGATCTCACTCTCAAAATGCCTGAAGTCACCAATTTTTTCATGCTAATATTGTTGCAGTTTTCCCTAAATAATTTCTTCGAGCCCACACCAGCACACCTACTCCTGTAAACAGACATCAGTCCAAATGTTTTCACTCCTACAAGCTAAAATTGGAGATACATTATTATGGCATTATTGGTATTTCTATTTTTAACAACACAGCAAGACATAAGATATTGAGCTGGCTATGAGTCCACTACCTACTTATGCAGATAGATTTTTCCCTCAGAAAAATCCTTTTTTCTAACATTACTCATTATTGGGCATATTATATTTTGTGCAAACCTATAACCCCATATAATTTTGAGGCTCTTTGGATGAATTATTTAACACTGTGTGTAATTTTGCTCTAAGATTCGAGAGCTAGAAACTTAGACGTACTTGCTACAAGCTCCTAACAGTATATTTGCTACAGTAACAGCAAAAGAAGAATTTGACAGTAAACATTGTGTGACTCACAGCTAGTCAGAACAATTAGCAGAACTGCCGGTAAACCAAGGCAGACTTATGAGTAATTTAAGAAACAGTAGCATTTGATACAGTGGGACCAGCAGCAATACATTCAAAGGGAAAGTTAACAAAAGGACTTTAAAAAGACTATTTTGCATGGTGACATTTTTTTCATCAAAATGAAAACCTACCACAAGATGATAATGACTCATAATGTTGATTCCAAGACTTGCTTAATATAATAAAATAATGGTTAAGTGATCAGTCAACATAATCTAGAGGCCTTTATTGGTAAACGTGAAGTAATTAATATATAACTACCCTTGGCAGTATTTCAAACCATGGTGCAGCTAACTAATTGCTTAGAATGCACTTTGAACAGAACTATGGGGTATAGCTCTTGTTGCTGATCTGTAACCATTTATGACAGTAGCTGGAGATGTGTGTGTGTGTGCAAACGTCCTGCATATAAAAGAGAAGTTCATTCAGATTATGAGGCTAATCTCTGTTATCTCACACATTATGAGGCTAATCTCTGTTATCTCACACATGTATTTGAAACACATTTCATCAACACAAACATTTTCTCCCTTCTTGCATCAGCCTTGCTGAAGTGCCGCTCTACTAGAACGCCAGGAAGCAGATGGGTGGTGTGTTGCAGCTGGAGACCCTGTGGCAAAGAGGATAACAGGAAACTGTCATCCCATGTCTCTGGACTGCCTGAGCCATGGGATGGCAATGGGGCAGGATTCAGACTTCCCCAAATTTAGCTTAATCTAGGACAACACTGTGTTAAAGCAGCCTTGCCCCAGGTTAACCCAGATCAGCCCCATGCAACATTGAATTTCCGCAGGGCTAATCCGGTTACACACTGACTTAAGTGGTCAGTACAGATAAGCCCTATATGAAAACCTATATTTCCCTGTAGAAGGCTTCCCAATTCTTGCAATGTGGGGGGATTGCTTTGTCCCAGCCTTACCACTCTAACAATATCCTTCCCAATGGCAAGTCTTAGGCTGGAGAATGCCCTCCTAACTATATTTTGAAATATTTCAGCTGTTTATAATGTATGTTTTAATTGCCTTGCTTTGAGCATGCCAGGGTTCATGAGCATACCAGCCAGGAATATGTGAGAATTTAGTTTCAGTTTGAGATTATTTTTTATATATCAGAATTTACAAAAAATTGCCAAATCCCCATGCAAAGAGCTTCTATGTCAGAGTACAACTGTTATGGTTGAGCCTCATGGCTCCGATACTGGGAGACGAGGTCATAAGACTCCTCGAGAGTCAGACTCTCTTGAGGAGCGCGAAAGGAAACGGCTCTGAGACTTATTTGCAGAACCAACGGACGAAGACTCCTTTGGGGGTTTTACCGAGGGAATGGAGGAAGAGATGGTTAGCTCAGAGGAGGATGACATGGAATGGACTCGTGTGAGGGAGGATTTGGGTGTCACCGGCAATGATAGCATGGGAGGCGACTGGCGGGTTGCAGGATCGGACCCGTGGACGGGCTGGAGGGATGGAACGGGATCCACAGCTGGGGATGCTGTGGGGCGTAGTCAAAGGTGTTTTAGCTCTGATGAGGATGATGATGATGAGGCACCTGGAATTAGGATAGCAGCTGATAGTGATGAGGAGTTATGAACTGGCATAAAATGGGGTTTAGAATCAATGGCTAATTGCGTTGGGCAAGGTAATCTGGACGAACGCTTGGGCTCTTGTTGGGGAATTTCCTGAAGACGGGTGTGATTTGTTTGCTGAATACGTAAGTTACCAAGGACACTGGGCATAGACGGCGGGAGGAACTGTGTGGGCTTTTCCTGTGCAACTTGTATTTAATCTTGATAGCTTGGACCTCCGTCGTCTTTTTGTCGGACATTAATTGCCTACTCTGGATTGACGCTGGACTGACTGACTGACTACGACCTCGGACTATCCCTTCTGTGGCTATCGGTGGAACTGGTGAACTAAAGACGTCTGTACCTGGCTTTCGACCTTGGACTGGATTGGGACCCTGCTGACCGCTGCTACCCTGATTGATGTGCTTGGACCCGGAGTTCGCTCGTTGCACGGAGGAGTAACAACTTAGTTACTCAATCGTAGCTTTTGAGTAGCAGAGAAGAATCTGCTGCCAGCTATTTGTGTTTCATTGAATCTTTGTTTACCAACCTTTGTTTGTTTAAAGTGCCAGGCTGAAGTAAGCATTTTTGATTTAACCCGGATTAAACTCCTGTTTAATCCGGTTTATCTTTTGAACCGTTTTTAGTATCTTTTCACATTGAAGGCAAGTGTTTGCCTAGCCCTTTGTTTCTTACGGGCATTTTTTGGTTTTGTAACTTTAATAAACTGTGTTGAACCTTATTTGGTGGCGTTCTGTCTTTGACAGATTGCCCAACGCCAGAAAAAGGTTTTTCTAATTAGGTATTTACGTCAAGAAGACGATGGAGGAGCTTAAGGCTCGTTTTGACCAGCTGCAGGCTGCATTTTACGCTGCACAGGCAGCACAGCCAGCTAAAGGACATGTAATGACTCCTGAACGTTTTGATGGGTCTCGAAACAAATTGCCCACTTTTTTGGCGCAAATTGAACTTTATTTTTCTCAGATTAGCGCACAAGCTTTCCCTACGGACACCAGCAAGGTGGCATTTATTTTGAGTTTGTTGACCGGTCCTGCGGGACAATGGGCCACTAATTTGATTTTGGGAAATGACCCAGTCAAGGACAATTTAAATGATTTCAAGAAATTATTATCTGACACTTTTGGGGATCCCCTCCGTATGGAGAATGCTAGCTGGGCTCTTTATCGGTTAAAACAGGGAAAGGGGTCTGTTTTGGACTATTTAAATAAGTTTAACTCTTTTCGTCATCAACTAGACTGGGGGGAGAACGCGTTTATGCTTTTGTTTATTGCTGGCTTGAATGATTATCTCCAGGATGAATTGGCGCGTTTAGAGCCGGCAGAAGACTGGGACGCTTTGGTGGCTAAGGTTTTGCGTTTGGACGCCCGGTTCGAATCTCGCAAACAGTCTAGAGCAATGTATGCGCCATCTGTATCTGCGCCTAGACACCTGTGGCAAAGGGGGAGGAGCCTATGGAACTCGGGGTGTTTAGAAAATTGTCAACGGCAGAGAAAGACCGTAGAAGGCAATTGGGATTGTGTTTATACTGCGGGACTGCTGGGCATTTCGCTAGGAATTGTAATGTTAAGCCTTCTCAGCTTTCGGGAAAAGGTCAGCCCTAGTGCGACGTGAGTCCAACGCATTAGGGCTTATAAAGCAGTCACTTGAGGGGAAGAAACATGTTTTTGTACCCATTTCCTTATCTGTTGGGGGAAAAGAACTTGCTTCAACTCTGGCACTGCTGGACTCAGGGGCTACGGTCTTGTATGTGGATGTTGGGTTTGCGAGGAAGCATGGGCTTCCTACAGTACGTAAAGCATGCGATATATGGGTAGAAGGAGCGGATGGGAAACTACTGGAGTCTGGGGTGGTTAATCGTGTGACCTCAGCAATAACGTGGGAGGTACAAGGAGTAACTGGAAAGTTTGTATGGGACATTACACGGTTACCAAGATACAATGTAATCCTGGGAATGGATTGGTTAACTTTAGTAAATCCTCAAGTGGATTGGGTGAAGCGTACTATAGCTTTTAAAAGGCAGGAATGTTTTGCTTTAAATCCTTCTCAGATTGACATGGAGGGAGTGCCTGCTGAATATAGGGAATTTCAAGATGTGTTTTGTAAAAAGGAAGCGGATAAGTTGCCGCCTCATAGACCATATGATTGTGCGATTAGATTAATAGAGGGGGCTAAGTTACCAGCAGGAAGGTTGTACGCTTTAACGGTACCAGAAAGACAAGCCTTGAGGGAATTTCTTGACGAGAACCTAGCTAAAGGGTTTATTCGCCCATCTAGCTCTCCAACTGCTGCACCTGTGTTCTTTGTAGCTAAAAAGACAGGGGAGCTTAGACTAGTATGTGACTATCGGGTTCTTAACAAGCACACCATTCGTGATAGATATCCGCTACCTTTGATTTCGGAATTGCTGTCGAGAGTGCAAGGGGCTAAGATCTTTACCAAGCTTGACCTACGGGGGGCGTATAACTTGATTAGAATACGGGAAGGTGACGAATGGAAGACGGCATTTAACACGTGTTTCGGATGTCACGAGTTCCGTGTAATGCCTTTCGGATTATGCAGTGCACCTGCTGTCTTTCAAAGATTTATAAATGATGTATTTAGAGATTTAATTGATCAATTTGTAGTGGTTTATTTGGACGATATATTAATTTTCTCTAAGGATGAAAGGGAACACCAGCAGCATGTAAAGCAGGTACTACACCGTCTACGGGGTAATGGGCTTTTTGCTAAGGCTTCCAAATGTGTTTTTCACGTGTCTGAAGTTGAGTTCCTGGGACATGTAGTTTCAGGAAAGGAACTAAAAATGGACCCGCACAAAGTTGACGCAGTCAACTCGTGGCAAGAACTCAAGTCTAAAAAAGATGTACAGCAATTCTTGGGATTTGCTAATTACTACCGAGAGTTTATCCCAAACTTTGCCAAACTCACTGTACCTTTAACGCAACTCTTGCGTAAGAAACAACCGTTTGTGTGGGGACGGGAGGCTCACGATGCGTTTCTACAATTGAAGTCTAGTTTCCAGGCTGATAATATACTAATCCATCCAGACATTGATAGACCGTTCATAGTAGAAGCAGACGCTTCTAGTTATGCGTTGGGGGCTGTATTATCTCAAAGGGATTCATCAGGGACTTTGCGTCCCTGTGGATTTTACTCCAGACAACTAACACCTTTTGAACAAAATTACACCATCTGGGAGAAGGAATTGTTGGCTATTAAGGTGGCTTTTGAGGTGTGGCGGCACTGGTTAGAGGGCGCACGTCATCAAATTGTGGTCAGATCTGACCACAAGAATTTAGAACATTTACAAACTGCCAAGAAATTGAATCAACGTCAGATTTGATGGGCCTTGTTTTTCTCTAGGTTCAACTTTAAGGTTCAGTTTGTGGAAGGGAAAGTAAACTTGCGGGCGGATGCATTATCTCGTAAGCCTGAGTTTAAAACTTGCGAGCAGACAGTGTGTCAGACAATTTTGCCTACTGCCTCTTTATGCGTGGTAGAAAACGAGGCTGGTTTACACGCTCAAATCCTAGAGGCTCAGAAGGACGATAATTGGACTCAAGAGCAACTCATGTTACTTTCGGTAGGGACTCGTACTGTGCTACCTCATTTGCAAGACCAGGAAGGGGTATTGGTACGTAATGGACAGGTTTATGTACCGGCGGGTGCACTCAGGTTGGAAGTCATTAGGGCACATCATGATGAACCGATGGCTGGGCATTTTGGCAGGTTTAAGACCGTACAACTCATTACCAGGAACTATTGGTGGCCTAAAATGCGACAGGACATTCTCCGTTTTTGTGATAGCTGCGCAGTATGTCAGCAGAGTAAGACGCCTGTCGGGCGCCCTAGGGGTTTATTATCTTCCTTGCCTGTTCCTGAGAGACCATGGCAGATTATTTCCATGGATTTCATTTCTGACTTGCCTAGGTCTGGGGGTTATACATGTACAGTAGAGTCTCACTTATCCAACACTCGCTTATCCAACGTTCTGGATTATCCAACGCATTTTTGTAGTCAATGTTTGCAATATATCGTAATATTTTGGTGCTAAATTCGTAAATACAGTAACTACAACATAACATTACTGCGTATTGAACTACTTTTTCTGCCAAATTTGTTGTCTAACATGATGTTTTGGTGCTTCATTTGTAAAATCATAACCTAATTTGATGTTTAATAGGCTTTTCCTTAATGCCTCCTTATTATCCAACATATTCACTTATCCAACATTCTGCCGGCCCGTTTATGTTGGATAAGTGAGACTCTACTGTATTTGGGTGGTGGTGGATCTATTTTCTAAAATGGCTCATTTTATACCATGTTCAACAATTCCAGCGGCTCCTACATTGGCTTTACTATTTACCAAACACATTTTCCGTTTGCATGGGGCTCCTGAGGTTATTATCTCTGACAGAGCTCCTCAATTTGTGTCTCGTTTTTGGAGGCACTTCCATGAGTGTTTGGGAACCAAATTGAATGTCTCCTCTGCTTTTCATCCACAAACGGATGGTCAGTCTGAGAGAGTTAATGGGTTGTTGGAGCAGTATTTACGTTGTTTCTGTCTGGAACAACCGAGTGCTTGGGTAAAATGGTTGTCGGTGGCTGAATTCGCCTATAATAACGCTGTACATACGTCTAGTCAACACACACCATTTGAATTAACTTAAGGCTTCCATCCGCGGGGAGGGGTGGCGCCGTCAACCAATGTGGTTTCCTCTGATCCGGTGTACCGTTCCTCTGAAATTGCTGCCTTACATGATGTTGCTCGTCGGTTGTTATTGGAAGCTAAGGCAGCGCAGAAGACTCAAGCCGACCGCCATAGACAAGCCGGAGAAGAGTTGGAAGAAGGGGATCTGGTTTGGTTATCCTCTAAATATATTAAACATGCTGGGGGAAAGTTTGCGTCACGGTATTTGGGACCTTTTCCTATTGCTAAAAAGATTTCTTCTGTGGCATTTAGATTGCGCTTGCCATCTTCTTTTAAGATCCACCCTGTTTTTCACCGTTCTTTGTTGAAGTTAGATACTTCTGGGTGCCGTAACACTGTAGCCGAGGAGATCACTGCTGTGTCTCCACCTTTGCAGGAGGAGGCCTTTGTGAGAGGGGATAGTGTTATGGTTGAGCCTTATGGCTCCGATACTGGGAGACGAGGTCGTAAGACTCCTCGAGAGTCAGACTCTCTTGAGGAGCGCGAAAGGAAACGGCTCCGAGACTTATTTGCAGAACCAACGGATGAAGACTCCTTTGAGGGTTTTACTGAGGGAATGGAGGAAGAGATGGTTAGCTCAGAGGAGGATGACATGGAATGGACTCGTGTGAGGGAGGATTTGGGTGTCACCGGCAATGATAGCATGGGAGGCGACTGGCGGGTTGCAGGATCGGACCCGTGGACGGGCTGGAGGGATGGAACGGGATCCACAGCTGGGGATGCTGTGGGGCGTAGTCAAAGGTGTTTTAGCTCTGATGAGGATGATGATGATGAGGCACCTGGAATTAGGATAGCAGCTGATAGTGATGAGGAGTTATGAACTGGCATAAAATGGGGTTTAGAATCAATGGCTAATTGCGTTGGGCAAGGTAATCTGGACGAACGCTTGGGCTCTTGTTGGGGAATTTCCTGAAGACGGGTGTGATTCGTTTGCTGAATACGTAAGTTACCAAGGACACTGAGCATAGATGGCGGGAGGAACTGTGTGGGCTTTTCCTGTGCAACTTGTGTTTAATCTTGATAGCTTGGACCTCCGTCGTCTTTTTGTCGGATATTAATTGCCTACTCTGGATTGACGCTGGACTGACTGACTGACTACGACCTCGGACTATCCCTTCTGTGGCTATCGGTGGAACTGGTGAACTAAAGACGTCTGTACCTGGCTTTCGACCTTGGACCGGATTGGGACCCTGCTGACCGCTGCTACCCTGATTGATGTGTTTGGACCCGGAGTTCGCTCGTTGCACGGAGGAGTAACAACTTAGTTACTCAATCGTAGCTTTTGAGTAGCAGAGAAGAATCTGCTGCCAGCTATTTGTGTTTCATTGAATCTTTGTTTACCAACCTTTGTTTGTTTAAAGCAGGGGTCCCCAAACTTTTTAATCCGAGGGCCGGTCCACAATCCTTTAGACTGTTGAGGGGCTGGATTATCATTTGAAAAAAATACAAACAAATTCCGATGCACACTGCATATGTCTTATTTTTAGTGCAAAAACAACAACAACAACAAGAACAAGAACAATGAAAGAACAATACAATATTTAAAAATAAAAACAATTTTAACCAACATACATTGATCAGGATTTCAATGGGAAGTGTGCTCCTGCTTCTGGCCAATGAGATAGTCAAGTTAATTAGGGTTGTTGTTGTTGTTGTTGTTGTTGTTGTTGTTGTGTGCCTTCAAGTCATTTCAGACTTTGGGTGAGCCTAAGTCTAAAATTTATTTATTTATTTATTATTTACTGCATTTATTTACTACATTTGTATCACACCCTTCTCACCCCAAAGGGGACTCAGAGTGGCTTACAAATTATATGTACATACAATATATTATATTATTAGCATAGCACAATATTAGCATTATATATTACTATACTGAACTATACCACTATACTGTAATATTATTAGTAATACTATATGTAATATAGGATATATAATTAATATTATTATATGGTATTATTATTAGTGTTATATTGTATTACATTATAATATTATGATCAATATTATATGTATATACAATATATTATATTATAAAACTGAGGGCGGGGGCCAGGTAAATGACCTCGGAGGGCCGCATCCGGCCCCCGGGCCTTAGTTTGGGGACCCCTGGTTTAAAGTGCCAGGCTGAAGTAAGCATTTTTGATTTAACCCGGATTAAACTCCTGTTTAATCCGGTTTATCTTTTGAACCGTTTTTAGTATCTTTTCACATTGAAGGCAAGTGTTTGCCTAGCCCTTTGTTTCTTACGGGCATTTTTTGGTTTTGTAACTTTAATAAACTGTGTTGAACCTTATTTGGTGGCGTTCTGTCTTTGACAACAACAGAGATAAAACTACTCTAAACCTTGTATTGAGTTGTATTCGCTACATAATAAAACACCTATCTGTATACATTTTTAGTGAAAGTACAGGAGAATGAAGGTTAGACACTAAAATTAAAATAAAACTCTCACAACCCCCTGTTCTCTACCCCATACTTCATATAGCAATTTGATGATTTCAGTGAAAGAAAATATAAATATAGAATATCGTTCCTTCTCAGCAAGATAATGATGCTCATTTCTGTCTCGATTTCTTCAATATGCAATGTCACTGATCACAAAAGGATTTTGTCCACCTCACCACAAATAATATATTTCTATTGAACGTAGGTACTTTAAATTCAGTCTCATAATTCTAGAGCATACTTTCCAGCCTTTTCAGATAATCTTTAAAGAAAAGCTAAAGGAAAGTGTAGTCAAGCATGTAATGAGTCAGACCTTCATGTTGATGCTTCTGACAGCCTTGCCTGTTGTAAATAAATGTGCTATATACTTAGAGACATTCATAATATTTCTGTATTCTTGTTTAGAACTTCATCTCCATGTGTTCAGTGAGTGTTTTAAAACATGGATTGAACTTCTATTGTATATAGTAGAGTTGTGCATGAATCTGTTTTCCTTCAGTACCTTAGGTACCTTAGGGAGACGTAACAGTAAGGGGTCTCCCAGTACAAAACTGGGACTGGGAGTTGGGGACCCAAGGGATGGTGGGTGGGGTGTGCACATCTGCATTTGGGGGCTTTCACCCTTTTAGCTTCTTTTTCGCTTTCCCTTCCTCTCTTTCAGAAAATACTTCTAAAAGATAATAATTATTATTATTAATCGTAATCCCAACACACAAAAAGAGAAGCCTACATCTCCTCTAGAGTAGAAAGCAGAAACAGCTTTAAGACAGCAAAACCTCAAGCAGAAAGGAGATTTCAGGCAAGAGAGAAGATTTTAAGGCAGTCCAGGGAGGATAGCTCCACTGAGCTGCAGGCCATCGCTCTTCCTTCCCTGGTCCTCCTTAAAATGCCTTGGAAAGCTGTGAGGCATGGTGCTGGGAGAGAAGAAAGCATGTGCACTTGCCTCTCCTGTAGAGTAGAACAGCTTTAAGAAGCATTAAACTCGGTCTCCTCCTCTAAAAAGGGAAAAGTCCCAGAAAGATGGTAACTCTGATGCTTTTTTAAATTCAGGACTTAATGAAGGATATGGAAGGGAAGCCTGTGGGAAATCCCCTCCCCCATAATGGGCTGGATAGGGTGCTTTCTTAACCCCATTGCTGACACCCAGGCTCTGGTGGAAAGGGGAGCCTTGTAATTTCCCCATTGCTGCCAATAGGCCGAAAAGAGCCGGTTTTTCAAATGCGTAACAAAAAGCTCATTTGGCAGTGCACTCTTTTTAGGGAGGTGCTGGAAAACAGATATGGGGGCTTCTGGTATCAGGCAAGCAGAAACTGATAGCAATTCACCCAAAATGCACAAGCCTAATGTAGCGGTGATTATGATCCCATTGAGTTCACTGGGTTTAGGCAGCCAAATTGTTTCCAGGATTAGAATGATAAATAGAGTTGTTTAGTTAGTTATATTGAATTACTTACATGGATATGCTTTTTACAAGCTTGTAAACATTTGTAAAATATAAGTCAATGCAAATTCCAAAGTAAATAAAATATTCTAGTCTAGTAACTCACTCTATGCTTAAAGCCCTATTCTAAACTTTTCCAGGTTACAGGCCTTAATGAGTCCAATTACAGAAAAGCTCATGAGAAAATGTATGGCTATATCATTACTAACAACAGAAAATAGTTCAATAAGACCTACTTTTGAGTAGATAAGTACAGGATTGTGCACTTTTATGACTCTGCAGAGTGACAATATCAAACCATTCAACAATGCTTACTGAATTTGTATTATAAATTGTCTTTGAATTATTTTTCAGATTTCAGTAATATAAGTATCCTAATGTTAAGGAAAACAATCCACGAGACAGTGTTATGTCCATATATGATGATGATGATGATGATGATGATGATGATAGTAGTAAGTAAGTAAGTAAACTTTTATTATGGTCAATGACCAGCTCTCAGTAGTAGTAGTAAATTTATTACCCGTCTCTCCTTGCGGCTTGATATGGTATACAACAGGATCAATGAATCTACAGTAGAGGTGAGCTAGTGCTCTAATTTTGAGGCTTCAGAGTGATTCTATTATGAGTTGGCTGTTGCAACAACTTAATAGCAGATAATAAAACTAATCATGAGTAATTCTAATATGAAGATTCAGTTTTAGTATCCATGATAAGTATAATAAATAAGGCATGACTGATGTGAATTCCTTATGAAGAACAAGCAGTACATTGTTATGAACAGCTGCAGACCATTATTTTCTCAATGCAATGGCTGTCGGGGAACAAAATGAATATTAGGAGCAAGAATTGCAGAAAATGGCTCTGTTGTAAATATAGGTTTCATCAGCCTGAACTTTTAGATTCATTTGAGTATATACACGTAGTCAGTTTCATGACCATTACATACCAAACTGATGAAGTGGGCACACCATAAAGCTCTTTGTCTCTCTCACTCAAAAAACAATGTAGCCCCATGGGATTGAAATGCATTTCATTGAACCTAAATGACCCAATGAAAGAAGTTCCAAACAAATTAGACCAGCAATCCATAACATTTCAACCATCTTCCAAATGCATGTGTTCTTACATTTTCCAAAGCAGTTCCTCTTCATGACTCCTGTTGTGTTACAAAGCACTGGGCAGCATTTCTGCTCTAATTATTCTTTCTATGTGGGATGATGTATTGGGGCTCCTTTTTTTTTGGCTTCAAAAACTCTGGAATGCATTTGACATGGTACTGATCACAGACTATTTGGATCGTTCTTGGCAGGTGTCACAGCAGTAGAACTAGCACTCAGGGAATAATAACAGCAAGGGCTTTATGTTCGCAGCATGGTAAGTTTGTTTCATCAGTTCTGTAGACTATTTCCCATATAGGTCAGCCTGGCTGTTTGCAATGGTTTATGTGTCTGTGCATTCCTTGATTTATGACATTCTGGTGGCTTGAATCAGTTCCTGTGCTTTGTGTGAAATTTTCCTGTACATTATTCCAGCAAGAGTGCAGCAAAAATCAATTTAAAAGAAAGGCACACGCTGAAAGGTGTGAATGTCTACGGTTTTGCTTGTTCTTTTTGATCTGCCAAACAGCTATGGTAATAGTATGGCAACAATTCCGTTTCAAGCTATTCTGGACATAAGTGTGCTGACTACTACCAGGGTTGTTTGTCTTCCATACAGAGTATTATGCATTGGCTTAAAAAAACAAGTTTATACTTTTTGTGACAAGTTTTAGCTTTGAATGTGCATGTGTATGTCTGAAGAAAATAGGTAGGGATGGCAGGAATTAGTTGGGCATGCTTTTTCTGTGTCTAAATGGCTTAATTTGCCAATCCATTGCAATTATAACCAATCTTCGTTATTTGGTTTGCACTCCTATACCCTTACCTTTGAGTAAATGTCTTTGTGCATAAAGGCACTTATTTTTTAATACAATTATGCTCTTAAGGAGCTCAAAGAATTAGCCTTTTAAAAAAACTAGATTGTTTTAAATACAAAACGGAAGTTATTTCAGCATAGAATTTTGCCGGCTAGCTTTTTAAATTCATATATAAATGAATGAGGTTTGAGTTGGCAATGACTGAGCATGAATGGGGGCAAGGAAGATATTGATGGGGCTATATTGTACAATACTTGTGCCCTTATTTGTGAATTTGGATTTGGTCCTGTTTGATTCAATCTGGTTCAGAACTTATTTGACCTACAGCAAGTCTGAACTAAAATTCACATAGACACATTATAATATCTCCCAATAATTTTACGGGGAATTAAAAATGGCTGTGGCTGTTAGAAAATCCCATGTGGGGATCACGACAGGAGATTAATCAATCAATTAAAGATCTATTTTCCATATCTAAAATTGGTGATATTTAAAAGGATTGTGTGCTACTTCCTTTAATAATGCTTGGAAAGTAAGAAAAGAGGAAGACTTTCAGAAAACCACATCCCTGAGTTTGCAAGACAAGGCAGGTGATGGCCAGGGCTCTTTGAGCTCTTTCATTCATAAGTTGACAATGACTTGGTGGCAAGTAACCACAATAATAAATTTTGCTAATATAGTCCTGTTCAGGCATTCAGGAAGAGGTTAATGCAAACCTATGAACAGAAGAAGCAGAGTAGTTATGGCCTCTAATAAGAGCTGTGGCCTCTAATTGGCTGAGAAAGAAATAGGACAAACTGAAAGAAAGAAACCTCAACTCCCATTATGCCCCAGGAGGGACCGGAGAGGCTTTTTCAATGCATATGCTTTGCAAAGTGCTGCTGGGAAAATGAGTTCCCGGCAGGGCCCTCTCTGGAGAAAAGGCCCAGGGAAGCCCTTCCTGCCTTTCTTTCTCTCTCTTTCTGGAATTATTTGCCTCAGCTGGGCACTCCGCTAGAGAGAGGCTTTGGGAAGGGATGGAGGAGACTGCTGGGAAAGAAAGAAGAGGAGGGGCTCCTGCCGGCAGGTGCCTGCTTTTACCTAATTTGCAAGGTCACCCACATGCCATGGGCTCTACCTCAAGTAGAGTGTCGCTCGGCCACATCACCCCCATTAGCCGAAAAAGCCGGCTGTTCATTATCCATTCTGGTGAAGACTTCAGCTGGTTCCTGTCCAGTCCATTTTTGGTGATCCAGCTGCTAGATAACCAAATTTCCTCAAATCCTGAATTGCTAAACGGAATCATGCACACACCTATTCATAAAACTTATTGGGATTAAGAACGCACTGTTTAGAAACACTTATTAGAGATAGCATCAGTTAAATACCAGCGGAAAAATATTCAGTTAATTTTAGAGATTTCTTGCCAAGCTTTCTGATATGGAAAATAACTAACATTCCTATGGTTTCTATTATGGCTGTCATGATTAGTTCAATTAATTAGCTAACCACACAAATACATCCTAAATGTTATTCTGCTATACTTCATTTAGCAGAAAACTGTTGAGACTTCATTCTCTCTCTTCATTGCATAATGAATTTGTTTCAACAC
The DNA here is from genome assembly GCF_035594765.1 of Anolis carolinensis. Lineage (NCBI taxonomy): Eukaryota > Metazoa > Chordata > Lepidosauria > Squamata > Anolidae > Anolis > Anolis carolinensis. Next base: position 55,109,520 of record NC_085845.1, read on the forward strand.
TTCCACTTGACTAACAAAAAATGACAATTCAGTTCAATGCTGAGCCAAATACAATGTGTCCTAGAGTTGCTCAGCTGTGGACATGACTATGAAACTCATTACATTAGAATGCAATGAATGGAAAATAGCTGTATACAGCTTATTGGGCAGTGGGATGAAGTTTTGCTGACTTCAAACATTCAAACTGGGATAGGAGGGAGTTGGAAAAAACCTGGAAATAATGTTTTTCTCTCTTCAAAATTGTTCACTATAAGTGAAGAACTGTTTGCTGGGGAATTTCCAATTTTAGGATGCCAGTTTTGTTTTTTCAAGGCAGGTTTTCAATTACAGTTGCCAGCACAAAAAGATTATTTTAACAGGTACCAGAAGTTGAAACAGTTACTTTGTAGAGACTAAAAGCAAATAGGCCCATGGAGCTTAAAAAGCCAATGTGATCCTAGACTACTTCAGTATGTGATTTCCTTCCTTCCTTCCTTCCTTCCTTCCTTCTTTCCTTCTTTTATTTATTTATTTATTTATTTGTCACCCTTCTCCCAGGGTGGGGCCAAATACAGTGTCTACATCGAGAGAAGTAATAGTACCATTCTATTGTGCTTTGGTCACAGCTCTCCTAGAATAATGTGCCTAGTTCCAGCCACCATAATTTATGCAAAATATTGACAAAGTTGAATATGTCCAGAGGAGGATGATCTAAATGGCAAAGAATTTGGAATACAAGTTCTCTGGTTGGTTTAGGCAGATGAATGTATTTAGATTTAAAAAGAGAAGGTTGAGAAGTGGCCTCGTAGCTATGTTTAAATATTTGAAAGGAAGATGGAGCAAATTTGTTTTTCTGCAGCCCCAGAGACTAGGATGTGGAACAAAGGATTCAAACAGGAAAAGAAATTCCACTTAAGCATTGAGAAGAACTTCCTGACAGTAAGGGGCTTGTCACAAAGGCCAGGCAAAGCATCTTTCTTCACCTGGCTTTGTGGCAAAAAGAGAGGGCTAGCAGAGTACCATCCTGCAGAGGATCCATGCTGGCTTCATAGGGGCCAGCACAACACATCCAACAACACTTCTACCCTGGTTGGGGGCGGGGTCTCCACCGGCAGTCTCATGAAATCGAGTGATGGCTGGCATGGGGCTCTGTTCCCAAGACAGGGTGGAAGCAAAGTAGGACACTGATTTAGATTAGTGTGGTTAGGCCAAATGAGCAGTGGAATACACTGCTTTGGAGTGTGATGGAGTTTTTTAATTTGGCAGTTTTTAAACAGAAACTGGATGGTCATGTGTCAGGAATGTTTGGATTATGTATTCCTGAATGATAGAATGGGATAGGACTGGATGGCCCTTTCAGCCTCTTCCAACTCTATGATACTGTGAATGAAATGGCCAGAGTCCTGTTGTGCAGGGACACGAGAAAAGCCTCCCACGAACATCCAGGCATCCCTAGGCAGGGCTTGGCAGGACCTTTAGGCTCTGCCAGCTAGGGCCTACATCCGAGTGGGCCCAGCGCCTGGCGCTCAGTTGTAGGCCCTGCCTGCCAGGCCTATGAACATTGAGCACTTGGTGCTCGACTGTAGGCCCTGCCTGCTGGGCCTATGAGGCTCTACCTGCCAGGCCTAGGAGTGTCAAGTGTTCAGCTATAGGCCCTGCCTGCTCAGCTATAGGCCCTGCCTGCTGGGCCTACGAGTGTGGAACGCCTGGCACTCAGCTGTAGGCCTTGCCAGCCAGGACCTACAGCCAACATGTTGTCAATCAGCCAACCGAATGGCTACCATTCCTCCCTTTTTTCATTTCACGGCTGTTTCCATTCCGAAGGGGTTGTACCATTCTGTGCCATCCAAATGGACAGAATGGTATGAAAACACAGAAGAAACAGATGAAATGGCCCAACTCTACTATGTAATCACCATCTCAGCCTATATAATCAATAGATTTTGCAGAAGTTACTAAAATTGTAATGGATCGACTTTAGCTGGGATTAATCTAAACTGTAAATTATAACTCTCAATAAGTTCATTAGCCATACAAGCAGAGGAAATCTAGGAGTTGTAGTCCAAAAATTTAATTTTTCTAACCTATGATACAGGTTTAGATAATAGAACTCACAGCCTTAAATGCAATTAATACACATGTGATAGGAGATACCAACAAGTTCAGTACTCTGACATGTGCACATTTAAGGCCATATCTGCAGCTATGGAGAAAAAGGGGGGAAAGGAAGAGAGAGAGAAAGAAAGGTTAAAAAACAAAACAAAAAACAAACAAAACAAAAAAACTGAAAAAATTATAAGCACAGTTGCTATAATTTTCCTACTACTTCCAGATTGGAAACCACTGATAGATTATTTATGAAAAGAAAAAATAAATAGGTATATAAAGTTGTATTATTGAGAACCCTGGGGCAATTCTAAAAGGCAAATGTATAGTTATCTATACAACTATAAAGGAGAACGTAAAAAGGAGAAAAAAATGCCACAGTACGGACACCTTAACTTTCAAAAAACCAAAATTATGGAGTTCGCGAAACGACCCAAGAACCATACATGGAGACTAGATAGACACAAAATCGAACAGGTCTCAAGCTTTAAATATCTGGGAGTATTCTTTCAGTGCACTGGAAATAGGAAAGTACATGCTGATTACGTAGTGGAGACGGTGCAAAAGAGCTCACACGCTATCCTAAAGTTTCTCAAGACGGGATGAGACCACTATATTCCAGCAGCTCTTAAGCTCTTTGAGGCAAAACCAATAGCACAAATGATGTATGGAGCCTAGCTCGGCCCCTACTCAAACTTTGCCCCTCTTGAGCAGGCACAATCAAAAATTTTAAGATCAACGATGCAAGTCCCCAGATGTGTCTCAAACGCCATCCTGCATTTAGAGATAGGCCTCATGAGAGTGGAGGTGAGAGTATGGATAGCCACTCTCAATTACTGGCTGCATCTGTCTCACTCGTCATGTGGCCTTGCCAACTCTGAGAGATGAGTTTCAATCTACATGGAACAAGGTAGTGGCAACAAAAAACGCAACTCTAGGCTTCTCTCAAAAACATCTACTAAGCAGGGGATGGGACCAAGCTAAGGTCTACATCAGACAACGGATCCTGGACACAGAGCGACAATCTTATTTAGCTTGCTCTCCAGTCTTCAACATTCATGCAGATAACAGATATTCCATTACTCCCATGGCTTATTTAACAAACCTGGAGGTGCCTAATCATCGTAAATCCTTCACTCTTGCAAGATGCCATGCCCTCCCATCGGCAGTACCGGAGGGGAGGTACCAGAAAACCCCTGCTCAGGAGAGACTATGCCTTGTGAGTCTGGCCATATCGAAACAATCGAGCACATGCTCCTCCGGTGTAAGTTTTATAGAGATATTAGAATCATTTTCATCACTTCTTGGCTTTTAAAACATCCAGGCCGCACTGAAAGATACTACACCTCCCTGCTGCTCTCGGACTCCTGTTCTGCGATAACCTATAGTGTCACCAGGTTTTGTGCGGCAGCAATCTCCATCAGACGGACAATGACTGACCCCGCAGGGCTTGTAGCCAGAGCAATTTGTTATAAATGAAATGCTGCAAATGCTCCCTCTATACCCCTACAGAGCCTCTTAGTGGGTCGATATTTACTATTAGCTGACCCTGCTAATAGTCGGCTTTTAATCTGTTTTTATTATAACATGTTTTGAACTTGTCCTTCTATTTGACTTTTATGGGAACTGTGATTCCCCTTTTTGGGCATCTGTACCCATTTTCATATATGCTGGTCATAGACCGTAATAAATTGCTGATACTGATACACTGCTTGTGATCTTTTCTTTTGTATTCCATTGTAATACCACTGTGAGGTTTTGCACAAAAAGGAGGGAAAAAAGAATGAACAAAAATGAAATGGAAAGATAATTCTGTCCCTCTAAACAGCATCAATATAAGATGCTCCTTCTGCCAACTGCCTGCACTTATTATTGGAAGCTGAAAGCTTTATCTTACTTCCTAACATTGTTTGATAAGACTTCCTTCCACCCACATGAACTACTCTGCATTGCCTCTTAACTGCTATGCAGTGAAGACATGCTCTGCTTGTTTGGCAGGGAGAGCAAAGACAGCCTTCACCTAGTATTCCTTCTTCCAGAAGGGGAGTAAAAGTGTCATATGAGCACATCAAGCTGCAGGCCAGCTATACTTACAAGTTTTTCATTGTATAGAATGTTTTATTCTATTTTGTTATGTTGCAAATGTGCCTATAAATTCCTATATAGCAATGAAATTAGCCTTCTGTCTTCTGTAAATGTGTTTCATGTATCCCTGCAAGAAAACTAGTGTCTAAGCAGAACAAATGCATTTTCTCAGCTACAGAATGAAATGGATTTTATTTGGTCAGCATTTTTGAACAAAAAACAAAGTAAGTGCTCTTACTATGCTTGATCAGAACACAAAATGTTCTTTGGGTTATGCTTTTCTCCAAATTTTGTAATTCAAATTTGAGCTCAGAAATTGTATACCGAAATGGTATGTTAGAAAAAATTGCATGCAAAAAGGAATCTTGCCGAAAGATCCACACAGAATTCATCTTTCAGGAAAAATGTTTACAAAAATCAAGGTAAAGCGTTTGTACTGTATATTTTTTAAAAACTTGCATCTAAGTAGATAGGATGTTTTTGTACCCAAGAGTCATGTTTTGTTTTGGAATGAACAGAGAAATCGACCCACAACAGATATTTCACATCACTGCCACTTTGAAAGTTGTTAGTGCCTTGAGGTTCAGCCATCTGCCACATACAGGGTTTTTTTACAGATGGAAAAATGTACTGAGCCAAAATATGTCCAATAAATCTAGTGTGTTTATCTTGGTTACATTTAGAGGTGAACAGTGAGGTCTAACAGTTCTCCAAAACAAACATTCCATGAGTTTGCTGGCTCTATGATTTGGGCATTAGGGTTCCCAAAGAGGAGGTCATATTTATCAACTGACTACTTCAAATCATGATGACTATGATAACTGTTGGTTAAATACAGCTGCTATAATAATTGCTACTAGAAATATCCCTAACTTGCATTGCATCTAAATATTAAGTTTGCCTTCCCTGCCTTTTCCAACAGCTGCTTCATCTATTTCATGAAGCTGTTGTGTTCCATTTTCCTCATATATCTGGAGCTTCTCTTGCTAGTTCACCTTCCACATGTAGATATGTTCTCCTTCTTTCATCCCCTGCCACTCCTGAGTCTGTTTGTCTGCCTCTTACTGCCCTACCATGTCAGCCTCTACCCTCTCTCCTAATGAACATCTCAAAAGAGCCAATGAGATAGCAATTAAGTTGGTGGGTGGGAGGCAAAACAACAATGGACATTTTAAAAATCCTCCCAGACAGAAATTTTGGCACTGGTAAGGTAGATGCATGGCAATCCCAACTATTACGGAATAGTTTCCCTGCACACTTGTGGAGATGAGGCATAGCACAATGCATTAGAATTTTCATTGAGTTACACATAGTACTGCAGATTGAAGCAGTTGCAGGAATCTGCTTAACAGGGGTTAATCATGGCCTGAATGATGGATGAGTGCATCAAACCCTAATCTGAGCTAATGATGAAAGAGGAATTCAGGAATAGTTACTAGTGTTGTGCATTTGTATGGAATTGTTGTTTGTTTTGTGTAGTTTCATTCATTTTGTCTCATTTTTGTATTTGTTCCTGCTAACTAAAATGGGGTGCCTATACGAACAGAATTTTCATCTGGCTTACAAAAAATGAAATTTTTTGGACCATTGGCTGCAATGGGAGGGCTTCTGAGGCTCACCTAGAGGAGTGAAAATCGCCACACACGGCAGGCATTTTGACCCCTTTTAGCCCACCAATTTTTTAAATGTTTGGGTCTTCCCCAGAGTACTATTGTTATTAATAATATTATTATTATTAACACCCATTGGCACACATCAGCTGTTACGGGGAAGTACTCCTCTCTCAGACTCAGCTTAGGATCCCAGAGTAACTATCGTTATTAATATGAATATGAATATTATTATTAAGACCCATTGGCACACATCGGATGAAATGGGAAAGCAGCCCTCTGTCAGTACCTGCTTATTGTTACGGGGCCAGAAATGAAAGGAAAATGAAACCAAGCACGATGACTGTGCGGCTTTCATTTTTGTGCTGCTTCTAGTTTCCTACAAAAATGTCGTTATTCGTTTTGCACACATCTCTAATAGTTACACAAACTAACAGCATTGTTCATGTTAGTTTTTATTAAATAAGAGGGTATCTTTGACCAGATGCCTTATGAGAAGCAATGGCTAATGTGGGTCAATAAAGAATGGGAGCTAGTTCAATTGACAAGTTCCTTAGCCATCTCAGCTATCAAGCCACCATCTGTGCCTTTCTTTTATTTTAGTGCTGTCATTAGAAAGAAGGCTGCAGTGAAAGGGCTCATTAGCCTTTCTATCTAATTTTCCTCTTGGGTTGCCACTGCTAATGTTAAACACTGTTGCAAATAAGAGTTTTACAGAGGTCTACTAGAATGTCATTTTCCACCAGAGTAGTCACTTGTCAGCCCTTCTGGAGGGTATTCTAAATCCTTTCATCTGTCACTATAAACTACTTGGGATAGATGATTATTTCAGTCACAATATTTTTTTTGAAATATGAAATATTATGGTAGCACACATTTCAGAACTATGGGGACTATTAAAACAGCTGCAGACAGCTGTATAATGAAGGCGATTGGACCTAATTAGAATGTGGAAGAATTAGAATTCTGACTGGTTGCAATCTGTCTGCAATTTCATATTCTTCCCTTAAGGACCTCAAGAACATCTAAGGAGACTTTCTCTGAAATTATTCTTTTCTAAAGGCAGAATAACAATCAAAAAAGACTCTTGCAACCCATAAAGAAAAAATCCCTTTAAAACAAATTACCTTGTGAGAGAGGAATTTCTGCAATTTTTGCTTATTGAATAATATTTACAAGTAAACTTCAAATGCATCTCTAACACATATGGCTTGATTGAGTTTGACAGAGTATTTAGGAGCACAGTTATCCTTCTGCTGTGATCTCAGTATCATGGGGATGCTAACTTACATCAGTCAATTAAAACAGAAACCCTAGGTCATATCAGAAATGTTTATTTATGACTTGGTTCCTTCTCATGCTTGTGTTCTCACAGCTCCCAGAATGAGAACAGACCAAGAATCTTTTACTGCATCATATAAGGGACAAGATGGTGCCTCATATTCATGGGTTTTCATTCATGGATTTGATTATTCACACATTTGTAGCTGCTGATTAACTAGTTGAATTTCCTTTGCCTGCTCCTATATCCTGCCAAAATGGCCAGCCCCTCACTCCATTTACTACCTTCTCACTATGAAAAACTTCTCCTGCTGCTGCCAGATTTTAAACCCATTTTCTAACCATTCATGTCCTCAGAAATCTCCTTCTTTTGCCAGAGTTTAAATCCCTTTCTGACCAAAGGGTTTTTTTTTAAAAAAAAAAAAAAAATCTGGCAGATGGGAAGTGTGGAGGAGGATCATTGGGATATGAATGTAAAGTTTGCCTGCATCTTCCTGGTAGGAAGGTTTGAAAGGGAGTGCTACATTAGAGCTGTTGGTAGGAAAGGGGCATGTAGCATGCATGTTAAGGAAAGAGGTTTCAGCCGTTGCAGTTTCCCCACTTTTCCAGGGGTCCTAGGCCACAAGACCTCCTGTTATGCTGAAGTGTCTCTTCACATTCATTTTTTTTTACTTTTCCATTGCCGTTTTGTTCCCTATGCTTCCACCCAGATATGTATCCTGACAAGATGACTAACGACCTCATCAGATGGTGCTTTTTTTGGCAGCTTACACCAGTTCAGATATAGTTTAGCCATGGAGCCTGCCAGCTCCCATCCCATGACATAGAGAAACTTCTGACAGGTCTCAGTGGCTAAACTGCAGTGGAACCAGAGAAGGATTCCTGTGTTGCACCAGTTACAATGGAGGGAAGCTGGGCAGCCAACACTTCCCTCCAGTGAATGGGCTTTCTGGTAAGCCAGGTGATGTAAGGCACTCAAATAAGAATTATTCCCCCAATTAAACTGACATTCAGTCTCCAAATTTTTCATGTTGCAGAGAATGACACACTGGAAACTGTTTGCACCTAGGACTCCTACAACCTCATCAGATGGGCCAAATTCAGCAGTGTATGCCAGTTCCTCTTCTCATTTGCCACAGAGACTGTTGGTTCCCATCCCACAGCATACATTTACCTCCGGTGGAGCTCCATGGCAAAAGTGAAGAGGGATCGGCATACACCACCACATTGTTCCCCATTGTTGGAAACAATGGGGGGGAAGCCAGGTGGCGGATGCTTCCCTCCATGGGGTAAGGGGAAAGCCAGACAATACGGGGCATGGGGCAATGGGTTCCCTTAGTTCCCTGACTGGCCCTAACAGATTCTCCACAATCTGTGGTGAATCCCATAGATAATAAGATAATGTCCTCAAACTCCATTTCAAAATGATCAAGTTTTAGTTTACTGCAAAGTGAGAAATTTGGGGACTGAAGAAAATGTTTGTGGTGAGCAGAATTCTGATTTGCCATCCCCCCCTCCATTCCCAAAGCCACACTCTTGGTTAGGAAATAGATTTGCACAAACTGGCACAGAACAAGAACACTGCAGGTTCTCATCAATGAGGACATAAATGAAGTCTTTGATCAGAAGGAGCCTTAGAATACCGCTCCTATTCTTTCTAATGTTCTTAAGAGAATAAGAGAAGGACCTCTTTGAAAATAATACAGAAAAAGATGACAAATGAACAAAAAAGAGGAATAGTCGTGTCCTCTTTATAAACCCACTTTAAAAATGAGTTACTGCTTGGAAGAAGAGTCCAGCTCTCTTCCACCTGCCATTTCCCTACAGCATTTCACAAAGATTCCAACAGCTTTCCTCCCCACAGGATTTCAGGAGTGCCTTTGTTAGTTTCTCTAAGCCCTGGTAAGTCAATCCAAAACGATAAAAGCTTCACTTCAGGAATCAATGCTTACATAGTACAGGTCTATATTTTTGTAATTTCCTCAAAGAAGAAAATTGTTAAAGCTCCTTAGTCCTTTTGAAACACTATATTTCAAATGAGACACAAACTCTTCTGCAGCCTGACTACTAGTAAGGTGTGCTTTGAGGAACCTTTGCAAACTCTGCAATGATAACAATATGTTTTATCTTTCACTACCATTGAAAAATCTTGTGTAATTTTGGGATCTGCAATTTAGGGAAGGCAATTCAGAGTTCTCAGCCAAAGAGCCACAAATGACTAATCCCAAGATTCCATAGAATGTAGCCATGGCAGATATAATGCAATGTTGCATTATAATTTTGTAGTATGAATGGCCCCAAGTAGTAATGGTTATGCCATTTAAATTGTGAAGTGAAGTAACAGAAGATCAACAATCAATATGTGTTAAAGAGTTGTCCAAATCATAGAATTATAACTGCAAGTAGAATCTGTTGGAATAGTTCCCACCAAGAAGAACAAAATGCCTCCAACATGGTCCTTTTCATCCATTTTTCCTACTTTTCCCTCTTTCTGTTATCTGTGCTATCACTCAAATATGTAACCAATTGGAGTAATAAGGACACTGCACATACATAAGAATGATTCTCTCATTATATTGTCTTTCAGTCTCCAAATTTCTAGCATTGTAGAGAATGAGACACTAAAAATTGTTCACTCCTAGGACTCTTGTTTTTGCTTTATTCACATTCCCTATAGCAGAACATGTTCCTCATATTTTTTTCTTATGGAATTTGAACATCCTGCTGTGTGAGTGACCTGCTTGTAACCATAGTACTTGCTTCTGTATTCTTTGTTATTGCTATTTGCCATTAAATCAACTTCACATTATGGTGACCCTATGGAAGAGAAATCTCCAGGAGCTCAGTCAATTGATCATGTCTTGTAAAAATGAGGCTGGGGCTTCCTCAATTGAACCACTCCACCTGTTCTGTGAGCTTATTTATTTACAACATTTATATCATGCCCTTCTCACCAGAAGGGACTCAGGGCAGCGGGCACAGTTGGCAACATAGCAATAAATAAAATCCAATTACAACACTTAAAACAATAAAAAATATAAAACATATAAAGTCCATTCATCCAATATCCTCGTACTGTGGCCAGTCCAGGTCGTGTTTATCATTTAATTATCGAAAGCTTGGGCACATAGCCTTGTTTTCAGGGCTTTTCTAAAACTCAGAAGGATTGGGGCTTGATGTATATGTCTGGGGAGAGTGTTCCACAGCCGGAGAGCCACCACCGAAAAGGCCGTGTCCTTCGTTCCCGCCAGCTGTGCTTGCAAGCTTCTTTTCTTCCTATTGGATTTATCAAAAATGATTGTTTTTTGCTTTCAGTCACATCTTCTCATAATATGGCAAAAGTCAGGCTACATCATTTTAGTAATCTTGACCTCTGGAGCACTGCTTCTTAAACTGTGGCTCCCAACCCCAAATTTAGCTCAATTTTGTGGTCCTAAAAAGTTTTCTAAACATCACTTAGGGCCTCATCATATGAAGCAAATTAAGCATCCTAGGTCATTTTCAGAACACTTCCTCCTTGCCAGATACCATCACACGCTGTACAGTGACTTTCAGCTGGGCTCCATCGAGGAAGTGTCCTGACTGTGGTACAGGAGGCTTCCCTTGGAGCATGGGGAACTTCTGTAGAAAACTACGGGGCCAAGCCATGATAGCAATGCTTCCCCATGTGGAATGGGGAAGCATCAGCTGTGAGCGAAGTGGGGCGCAGGGTGTCAGGATTGCCCCTCTTCCCTGCTGATTTGCCATGGGTGCTGGCATATCGCCCCACATAACTTCGTCCACCTGATGAGGTCCTAAGTAACAGTTTTAGACATTTACACAAATCTGTTGTGCAGTGTTTACAGTAGACTCTACAGCTGTACTTCATAAAAAGGAAAATCAGCCAGTTAGCAAACTTTGCAAAGGTTTATTTGTTATCAGTACATGTTTGGTTTTTATACCCATTTTATATAACTTGAACATGCCCAAATCAGGATCCAGCCCTGTCTCCTTTTGATGTCTTTCTGGTTCTGCAAAACAAAGGATTTTATAAAGCACTGAGCAAAGAACAAAGCAATGGCAAGGTCAGAAGTAGACCTTTTCAAGAATGCCTATTTATACACTTTCAGATCAGTTATTTTTCTACCCACACACTGAAGACATTTCAGTGATTGTACCTTTTTAAATGTGTGTGTGCAGTTTCCCACTTCCTATTTAAAATACAATAAAACCAGGACACAATCATACTGCTATTCACCTTGGAGTAAATCAATGATACTTATATCTTAGTGGATATGTAAGCAGCCCCTGGTGGTGCAGTGAGTTAAACTCTTGTGCCAGCAGGACTGAAGACTTGAAGGTTGGGTTGCTAACTGAAGATTGCCAGTTTGAATCCAACCTGGGGAGAGCATGGATGAGCTCCCTCTATTAGCTCCAGCTCCATGCGGATACATGAGAGAAGGTTCCCACAAGGATAGTAAAAATATCAAAACATCCGGGCTTCTGCTGGGCAACGTCCTTGCAGACGGCCAATTATCTCACACCAGAAGTTTCTCAAGTCATTCCTGACACGGGAAAAAAGTGGATATGTATAGGAATGTCCTAGACACCTTATTCCACCACCCTGACAAGATATCCAGCTGTGCTAGCCTGCTAGTCCTATCAGAATTCAAAAGCATTTGGGCTTCATATCACCTTTAAGCACTTGACAGTGCTATGAATGATGCAATTCTTGAAGAATCACTGAATGCCTTAAGGCAGAGGTGGAAAATGTATGACTCACTTGATGTTGTATGGCCGCTTTTCTTTACTCTTGGGCAAATCAATCTGTTTCAGCCCCAACTATGGGCTCATCTATACTATAGAATTAATGCAAATCAACACTTCTTCAACTGCCCTGGCTTAATGCTGTGGAATTGTGGGATTTGTAGTTTGGTGAGGCACAAACAGCCTTTGGCAGGAAAGTTTAAAGACCTTGATCCCATAGCATGGAACCATAGTAGTTAAGTGGTGTCAAACTGCAATAAATCTGCAGTGCAGACCCAGCCTTGGTCAAAGGGTGGTTATGTAAGGAGAAAGTGAAGAAAGGAACAGTCACTTATACTATCTTTCATAGGAAGAAAGTTGAGATAAAAAGTGTTGAATAAGGGAGCCAACATTTCTATCAGGAATTGTTTGTTTTAGCAATGGTTATGGTGGGAATATGGTCTACTGGTTTTAATAATAGATGTATTCACTTCTCCTTCCCCCTAACTACTTTATTGAGAAAGAGAGAAATGCCCATCTCAAGGTTCCTTTTTTAATATTATTTCACCACCTGTTTTCCACCAGCACTGGGAAAGCATTATGATAATGTGGCATCTGTTGTACTGCCTATGACAAAATATGGACTAAAAATGGTAATGGCCTATGTAGGTAATAACACCTGCATAACTGCTGCAAAAAAGATTGTACATCCTGCTTCTGGCAGCTGAAATTTATAGTTGAGTGTATAAGTAATCCATTATGGTCATCTTTTCAGTTAAGATTGCTTCCATTGAAGTTAGGAAGTCATGATACAACTTGGGTTTCTCATTCTCACATTATTATATATGCAGGGGTGGAAATATTGGAATTCAGCTATTGAGAAACAGTGATAATGACTTTAGTTTTTGAGAAGCACTGTGAACAGATAAAAAGCTAGCAGCAGTTCTAATAAAGAAATACATGAATCAAAATTGCTTCTGCTTTCCACCACTGGTTAGATAAGGGCTATGACCCTTTAATTAATTGTCAGTGCTGCCAGAAGACTTTTAGGTGTGAAAAATGATGTTATCACTAAAGAGTCCTCTTGAGGAAAGTCCTCTGATTTCTAGAGCACCATTTGCTACCAAAGCTAATTTGTGCTTCTTGATTGAGAATTTCTTAGCAGAAATAAATAATCGTAATAGGATATTCCAGAAGGATGACAGTCTTTAATGATCCAAGTTGCAACAGCAATATTATGACCTCAAGGAAAGGCATCCTGCAAAATTTTAATGGTGCCCTTGAAAATATAGTAGTGACAGTGATAAAGTGGAAACAACATGGTCTGCCATCAAGCAAGGGCACCAAATTATCTTGATTTTTCTAGTGATAGAAAGTTTTTAGGTTTGCAATATCTCTGGGAGGATTTAAACCATTCAAATCAATAAAATAAATAAACAAAAACATATTAAACTGAAATAATAAGTTAAAAACACACTTAAAATGTTTGAAAGGTTTTTCAAACTGCGTACACCTTCTGAGTGGTGTCATCAATAATTAATGATTTAATGAGCCAAATCCAAAAGCTGTTTTATTATGCATATCAAACACAACTGCAGAGTGTATTGACTTACTTAGTTCTTTCCTCGTGGCAGATAAAATCTGTATCTACAGGGAAAAAATGCTCCAGTAATAATGACCTGGCTTAGGAAGTAATGAGAAGTGGCTTTAATTCATAA